>NC_141811.1:625312-1250625 GCF_057944985.1 Cucurbita pepo subsp. pepo | reverse complement strand
ATACTAAAATGAGAAAACAACTTTTCAGATCGAGTTAACGACCCTGTCCCAATGGGCAAAAAAGTTCCTATGTTAACACCTATGGATATTGAGTGAAAAATGGCCCGGAAGCGAAAGTGAAAAAAATTCGTATTTTAACCATTTATATGTGTAAGACTCTTAAACTTGAGCGTTTCCTTACAGATTCGTCGAAAAACATCGAAAGAAACAAAGGTTTTTCACATAGTCATTCGGGTGCCTCCACGAGGGTCTTTTCGTAAGGGTTGAGGTTGTGAAGTCTTTTCGACACGAGTAAATGTATTTTTTCTTTCATATTTTAAGCTTAGGACAATCTTTAGTGGATATGGTATGATACTAAAATGAGAAAACAACTTTTCAGATCGAGTTAACGACCCTGTCCCAATGGGCAAAAAAGTTCCTATGTTAACACCTATGGATATTGAGTGAAAAATGGCCCGGAAGCGAAAGTGAAAAAAATTCGTATTTTAACCATTTATATGTGTAAGACTCTTAAACTTGAGCGTTTCCTTACAGATTCGTCGAAAAACATCGAAAGAAACAAAGGTTTTTCACATAGTCATTTGGGTGCCTCCACGAGGGTCTTTTCGTAAGGGTTGAGGTTGTGAAGTCTTTTCGACACGAGTAAATGTATTTTTTCTTCCATATTTTAAGCTTAGGAAAATCTTTTGTGGATATGGTATGATACTAAAATGAGAAAACAACTTTTCAGATCGAGTTAACGACCCTGTCCCAATGGGCAAAAAAGTTCCTATGTTAACACCTATGGATTTTGAGTGCAAAATGGCCCGGAAGCGAAAGTGAAAAAAATTCGTATTTTGACCATATATATGTGTAAGACTCTAAAACTTGAGCGTTTCCTTAAAGATTTGTCGAAAAACATCGAAAGAAACAAAGGTTTTTCACATAGTCATTCCGGTGCCTCCCCGAGGGTCTTTTCGTAAGGGTTGAGGTTGTGAAGTCTTTTCGACACTAGTAAATGTATTTTTTCTTCCATATTTTAAGCTTAGGAAAATCTTTTGTGGATATGGTATGATACTAAAATGAGAAAAAAACTTTTCAGATCGAGTTAACGACCCTGTCCCAATGGGCAAAAAAGTTCCTATGTTAACTCCTATGGATTTTGAGTGCAAAATGGCCCGGAAGCGAAAGTGAAAAAATACCATATTTCAACCATTTATATGTGTAAGACTCTTAAACTTGAGCATTTCCTTAAAGATTTGTCGAAAAACATCGAAAGAAACAAAGGTTTTTCACATAGTCATTCCGGTGCCTCCCCGAGGGTCTTTTCGTAAGGGTTGAGGTTGTGAAGTCTTTTCGACACGAGTAAATGTTTTTTTCTTCCATATTTTAAGCTTAGGAAAATCTTTAGTGGATATGGTATGATACTAAAATGAGAAAACAACTTTTCAGATCGAGTTAACGACCCTGTCCCAATGGGCAAAAAAGTTCCTATGTTAACTCCTATGGATTTTGAGTGCAAAATGGCCCGGAAGCGAAAGTGAAAAAATACCATATTTCAACCATTTATATGTGTAAGACTCTTAAACTTGAGCATTTCCTTAAATATTTGTCGAAAAACATCGAAAGAAACAAAGGTTTTTCACATAGTCATTCCGGTGCCTCCCCGAGGGTCTTTTCGTAAGGGTTGAGGTTGTGAAGTCTTTTCGACACGAGTAAATGTTTTTTTTCTTCCATATTTTAAGCTTAGGACAATCTTTAGTGGATATGGTATGATACTAAAATGAGAAAACAACTTTTCAGATCGAGTTAACGACCCTGTCCCAATGGGCAAAAAAGTTCCTATGTTAACTCCTATGGATTTTGAGTGCAAAATGGCCCGGAAGCGAAAGTGAAAAAATACCATATTTCAACCATTTATATGTGTAAGACTCTTAAACTTGAGCGTTTCCTTAAAGATTTGTCGAAAAACATCGAAAGAAACAAAGGTTTTTCCCATAGTCATTCGGGTGCCTCCCCGAGGGTCTTTTCGTAAGGGTTGAGGTTGTGAAGTCTTTTCGACACTTGTAAATGTTTTTTTTCTTCCATATTTTAAGCTTAGGACAATCTTTAGTGGATATGGTATGATACTAAAACGAGAAAACAACTTTTCAGATCGAGTTAACGACCCTGTCTCAATGGGCAAAAAAGTTCCTATGTTAACACCTATGGATTTTGAGTGAAAAATGGTCCGGAAGCGAAAGTGAAAAAAATTCGTATTTTAACCATTTATATGTGTAAGACTCTTAAACTTGAGCGTTTCCTTACAGATTCGTCGAAAAACATCGAAAGAAACAAAGGTTTTTAACATAGTCATTCGGGTGCCTCCACGAGGGTCTTTTCGTAAGGGTTGAGGTTGTGAAGTCTTTTCGACACGAGTAAATGTATTTTTTCTTCAGTATTTTAAGCTTAGGAAAATCTTTTGTGGATATGGTATGATACTAAAATGAGAAAACAACTTTTCAGATCGAGTTAACGACCCTGTCCCAATGGGCAAAAAAGTTCCTATGTTAACTCCAATGGATTTTGAGTGCAAAATGGCCCGGAAGCGAAAGTGAAAAAATACCATATTTCAACCATTTATATGTGTAAGACTCTTAAACTTGAGCATTTCCTTAAATATTTGTCGAAAAACATCGAAAGAAACAAAGGTTTTTCACATAGTCATTCCGGTGCCTCCCCGAGGGTCTTTTCGTAAGGGTTGAGGTTGTGAAGTCTTTTCGACACGAGTAAATGTTTTTTTTCTTCCATATTTTAAGCTTAGGACAATCTTTAGTGGATATGGTATGATACTAAAATGAGAAAACAACTTTTCAGATCGAGTTAACGACCCTGTCTCAATGGGCAAAAAAGTTCCTATGTTAACACCTATGGATTTTGAGTGAAAAATGGTCCGGAAGCGAAAGTGAAAAAAATTCGTATTTTAACCATTTATATGTGTAAGACTCTTAAACTTGAGCGTTTCCTTACAGATTCGTCGAAAAACATCGAAAGAAACAAAGGTTTTTCACATAGTCATTTGGGTGCCTCCACGAGGGTCTTTTCGTAAGGGTTGAGGTTGTGAAGTCTTTTCGACACGAGTAAATGTATTTTTTCTTCCATATTTTAAGCTTAGGAAAATCTTTTGTGGATATGGTATGATACTAAAATGAGAAAACAACTTTTCAGATCGAGTTAACGACCCTGTCCCAATGGGCAAAAAAGTTCCTATGTTAACACCTATGGATATTGAGTGAAAAATGGCCCGGAAGCGAAAGTGAAAAAAATTCGTATTTTAACCATTTATATGTGTAAGACTCTTAAACTTGAGCGTTTCCTTACAGATTCGTCGAAAAACATCGAAAGAAACAAAGGTTTTTCACATAGTCATTTGGGTGCCTCCACGAGGGTCTTTTCGTAAGGGTTGAGGTTGTGAAGTCTTTTCGACACGAGTAAATGTATTTTTTCTTCCATATTTTAAGCTTAGGAAAATCTTTTGTGGATATGGTATGATACTAAAATGAGAAAACAACTTTTCAGATCGAGTTAACGACCCTGTCCCAATGGGCAAAAAAGTTCCTATGTTAACACCTATGGATTTTGAGTGCAAAATGGCCCGGAAGCGAAAGTGAAAAAAATTCGTATTTTGACCATATATATGTGTAAGACTCTAAAACTTGAGCGTTTCCTTAAAGATTTGTCGAAAAACATCGAAAGAAACAAAGGTTTTTCACATAGTCATTCCGGTGCCTCCCCGAGGGTCTTTTCGTAAGGGTTGAGGTTGTGAAGTCTTTTCGACACTAGTAAATGTATTTTTTCTTCCATATTTTAAGCTTAGGAAAATCTTTTGTGGATATGGTATGATACTAAAATGAGAAAAAAACTTTTCAGATCGAGTTAACGACCCTGTCCCAATGGGCAAAAAAGTTCCTATGTTAACTCCTATGGATTTTGAGTGCAAAATGGCCCGGAAGCGAAAGTGAAAAAATACCATATTTCAACCATTTATATGTGTAAGACTCTTAAACTTGAGCATTTCCTTAAAGATTTGTCGAAAAACATCGAAAGAAACAAAGGTTTTTCACATAGTCATTCCGGTGCCTCCCCGAGGGTCTTTTCGTAAGGGTTGAGGTTGTGAAGTCTTTTCGACACGAGTAAATGTTTTTTTCTTCCATATTTTAAGCTTAGGAAAATCTTTAGTGGATATGGTATGATACTAAAATGAGAAAACAACTTTTCAGATCGAGTTAACGACCCTGTCCCAATGGGCAAAAAAGTTCCTATGTTAACTCCTATGGATTTTGAGTGCAAAATGGCCCGGAAGCGAAAGTGAAAAAATACCATATTTCAACCATTTATATGTGTAAGACTCTTAAACTTGAGCATTTCCTTAAATATTTGTCGAAAAACATCGAAAGAAACAAAGGTTTTTCACATAGTCATTCCGGTGCCTCCCCGAGGGTCTTTTCGTAAGGGTTGAGGTTGTGAAGTCTTTTCGACACGAGTAAATGTTTTTTTTCTTCCATATTTTAAGCTTAGGACAATCTTTAGTGGATATGGTATGATACTAAAATGAGAAAACAACTTTTCAGATCGAGTTAACGACCCTGTCCCAATGGGCAAAAAAGTTCCTATGTTAACTCCTATGGATTTTGAGTGCAAAATGGCCCGGAAGCGAAAGTGAAAAAATACCATATTTCAACCATTTATATGTGTAAGACTCTTAAACTTGAGCGTTTCCTTAAAGATTTGTCGAAAAACATCGAAAGAAACAAAGGTTTTTCCCATAGTCATTCGGGTGCCTCCCCGAGGGTCTTTTCGTAAGGGTTGAGGTTGTGAAGTCTTTTCGACACTTGTAAATGTTTTTTTTCTTCCATATTTTAAGCTTTGGACAATCTTTAGTGGATATGGTATGATACTAAAACGAGAAAACAACTTTTCAGATCGAGTTAACGACCCTGTCTCAATGGGCAAAAAAGTTCCTATGTTAACACCTATGGATTTTGAGTGAAAAATGGTCCGGAAGCGAAAGTGAAAAAAATTCGTATTTTAACCATTTATATGTGTAAGACTCTTAAACTTGAGCGTTTCCTTACAGATTCGTCGAAAAACATCGAAAGAAACAAAGGTTTTTAACATAGTCATTCGGGTGCCTCCACGAGGGTCTTTTCGTAAGGGTTGAGGTTGTGAAGTCTTTTCGACACGAGTAAATGTATTTTTTCTTCAGTATTTTAAGCTTAGGAAAATCTTTTGTGGATATGGTATGATACTAAAATGAGAAAACAACTTTTCAGATCGAGTTAACGACCCTGTCCCAATGGGCAAAAAAGTTCCTATGTTAACTCCAATGGATTTTGAGTGCAAAATGGCCCGGAAGCGAAAGTGAAAAAATACCATATTTCAACCATTTATATGTGTAAGACTCTTAAACTTGAGCATTTCCTTAAATATTTGTCGAAAAACATCGAAAGAAACAAAGGTTTTTCACATAGTCATTCCGGTGCCTCCCCGAGGGTCTTTTCGTAAGGGTTGAGGTTGTGAAGTCTTTTCGACACGAGTAAATGTTTTTTTTCTTCCATATTTTAAGCTTAGGACAATCTTTAGTGGATATGGTATGATACTAAAATGAGAAAACAACTTTTCAGATCGAGTTAACGACCCTGTCTCAATGGGCAAAAAAGTTCCTATGTTAACACCTATGGATTTTGAGTGAAAAATGGTCCGGAAGCGAAAGTGAAAAAAATTCGTATTTTAACCATTTATATGTGTAAGACTCTTAAACTTGAGCGTTTCCTTACAGATTCGTCGAAAAACATCGAAAGAAACAAAGGTTTTTCACATAGTCATTTGGGTGCCTCCACGAGGGTCTTTTCGTAAGGGTTGAGGTTGTGAAGTCTTTTCGACACGAGTAAATGTATTTTTTCTTCCATATTTTAAGCTTAGGAAAATCTTTTGTGGATATGGTATGATACTAAAATGAGAAAACAACTTTTCAGATCGAGTTAACGACCCTGTCCCAATGGGCAAAAAAGTTCCTATGTTAACACCTATGGATTTTGAGTGCAAAATGGCCCGGAAGCGAAAGTGAAAAAAATTCGTATTTTAACCATTTATATGTGTAAGACTCTTAAACTTGAGCGTTTCCTTACAGATTCGTCGAAAAACATCGAAAGAAACAAAGGTTTTTAACATAGTCATTCGGGTGCCTCCACGAGGGTCTTTTCGTAAGGGTTGAGGTTGTGAAGTCTTTTCGACACGAGTAAATGTATTTTTTCTTCAGTATTTTAAGCTTAGGAAAATCTTTTGTGGATATGGTATGATACTAAAATGAGAAAACAACTTTTCAGATCGAGTTAACGACCCTGTCCCAATGGGCAAAAAAGTTCCTATGTTAACTCCAATGGATTTTGAGTGCAAAATGGCCCGGAAGCGAAAGTGAAAAAATACCATATTTCAACCATTTATATGTGTAAGACTCTTAAACTTGAGCGTTTCCTTAAAGATTTGTCGAAAAACATCGAAAGAAACAAAGGTTTTTCCCATAGTCATTCGGGTGCCTCCCCGAGGGTCTTTTCGTAAGGGTTGAGGTTGTGAAGTCTTTTCGACACTTGTAAATGTTTTTTTTCTTCCATATTTTAAGCTTAGGACAATCTTTAGTGGATATGGTATGATACTAAAACGAGAAAACAACTTTTCAGATCGAGTTAACGACCCTGTCTCAATGGGCAAAAAAGTTCCTATGTTAACACCTATGGATTTTGAGTGAAAAATGGTCCGGAAGCGAAAGTGAAAAAAATTCGTATTTTAACCATTTATATGTGTAAGACTCTTAAACTTGAGCGTTTCCTTACAGATTCGTCGAAAAACATCGAAAGAAACAAAGGTTTTTAACATAGTCATTCGGGTGCCTCCACGAGGGTCTTTTCGTAAGGGTTGAGGTTGTGAAGTCTTTTCGACACGAGTAAATGTATTTTTTCTTCAGTATTTTAAGCTTAGGAAAATCTTTTGTGGATATGGTATGATACTAAAATGAGAAAACAACTTTTCAGATCGAGTTAACGACCCTGTCCCAATGGGCAAAAAAGTTCCTATGTTAACTCCAATGGATTTTGAGTGCAAAATGGCCCGGAAGCGAAAGTGAAAAAATACCATATTTCAACCATTTATATGTGTAAGACTCTTAAACTTGAGCATTTCCTTAAATATTTGTCGAAAAACATCGAAAGAAACAAAGGTTTTTCACATAGTCATTCCGGTGCCTCCCCGAGGGTCTTTTCGTAAGGGTTGAGGTTGTGAAGTCTTTTCGACACGAGTAAATGTTTTTTTTCTTCCATATTTTAAGCTTAGGACAATCTTTAGTGGATATGGTATGATACTAAAATGAGAAAACAACTTTTCAGATCGAGTTAACGACCCTGTCTCAATGGGCAAAAAAGTTCCTATGTTAACACCTATGGATTTTGAGTGAAAAATGGTCCGGAAGCGAAAGTGAAAAAAATTCGTATTTTAACCATTTATATGTGTAAGACTCTTAAACTTGAGCGTTTCCTTACAGATTCGTCGAAAAACATCGAAAGAAACAAAGGTTTTTCACATAGTCATTTGGGTGCCTCCACGAGGGTCTTTTCGTAAGGGTTGAGGTTGTGAAGTCTTTTCGACACGAGTAAATGTATTTTTTCTTCCATATTTTAAGCTTAGGAAAATCTTTTGTGGATATGGTATGATACTAAAATGAGAAAACAACTTTTCAGATCGAGTTAACGACCCTGTCCCAATGGGCAAAAAAGTTCCTATGTTAACACCTATGGATTTTGAGTGCAAAATGGCCCGGAAGCGAAAGTGAAAAAAATTCGTATTTTAACCATTTATATGTGTAAGACTCTTAAACTTGAGCGTTTCCTTACAGATTCGTCGAAAAACATCGAAAGAAACAAAGGTTTTTAACATAGTCATTCGGGTGCCTCCACGAGGGTCTTTTCGTAAGGGTTGAGGTTGTGAAGTCTTTTCGACACGAGTAAATGTATTTTTTCTTCAGTATTTTAAGCTTAGGAAAATCTTTTGTGGATATGGTATGATACTAAAATGAGAAAACAACTTTTCAGATCGAGTTAACGACCCTGTCCCAATGGGCAAAAAAGTTCCTATGTTAACTCCAATGGATTTTGAGTGCAAAATGGCCCGGAAGCGAAAGTGAAAAAATACCATATTTCAACCATTTATATGTGTAAGACTCTTAAACTTGAGCGTTTCCTTAAAGATTTGTCGAAAAACATCGAAAGAAACAAAGGTTTTTCCCATAGTCATTCGGGTGCCTCCCCGAGGGTCTTTTCGTAAGGGTTGAGGTTGTGAAGTCTTTTCGACACTTGTAAATGTTTTTTTTCTTCCATATTTTAAGCTTAGGACAATCTTTAGTGGATATGGTATGATACTAAAACGAGAAAACAACTTTTCAGATCGAGTTAACGACCCTGTCTCAATGGGCAAAAAAGTTCCTATGTTAACACCTATGGATTTTGAGTGAAAAATGGTCCGGAAGCGAAAGTGAAAAAAATTCGTATTTTAACCATTTATATGTGTAAGACTCTTAAACTTGAGCGTTTCCTTACAGATTCGTCGAAAAACATCGAAAGAAACAAAGGTTTTTAACATAGTCATTCGGGTGCCTCCACGAGGGTCTTTTCGTAAGGGTTGAGGTTGTGAAGTCTTTTCGACACGAGTAAATGTATTTTTTCTTCAGTATTTTAAGCTTAGGAAAATCTTTTGTGGATATGGTATGATACTAAAATGAGAAAACAACTTTTCAGATCGAGTTAACGACCCTGTCCCAATGGGCAAAAAAGTTCCTATGTTAACTCCAATGGATTTTGAGTGCAAAATGGCCCGGAAGCGAAAGTGAAAAAATACCATATTTCAACCATTTATATGTGTAAGACTCTTAAACTTGAGCATTTCCTTAAATATTTGTCGAAAAACATCGAAAGAAACAAAGGTTTTTCACATAGTCATTCCGGTGCCTCCCCGAGGGTCTTTTCGTAAGGGTTGAGGTTGTGAAGTCTTTTCGACACGAGTAAATGTTTTTTTTCTTCCATATTTTAAGCTTAGGACAATCTTTAGTGGATATGGTATGATACTAAAATGAGAAAACAACTTTTCAGATCGAGTTAACGACCCTGTCCCAATGGGCAAAAAAGTTCCTATGTTAACTCCTATGGATTTTGAGTGCAAAATGGCCCGGAAGCGAAAGTGAAAAAATACCATATTTCAACCATTTATATGTGTAAGACTCTTAAACTTGAGCGTTTCCTTAAAGATTTGTCGAAAAACATCGAAAGAAACAAAGGTTTTTCCCATAGTCATTCGGGTGCCTCCCCGAGGGTCTTTTCGTAAGGGTTGAGGTTGTGAAGTCTTTTCGACACTTGTAAATGTTTTTTTTCTTCCATATTTTAAGCTTAGGACAATCTTTAGTGGATATGGTATGATACTAAAACGAGAAAACAACTTTTCAGATCGAGTTAACGACCCTGTCTCAATGGGCAAAAAAGTTCCTATGTTAACACCTATGGATTTTGAGTGAAAAATGGTCCGGAAGCGAAAGTGAAAAAAATTCGTATTTTAACCATTTATATGTGTAAGACTCTTAAACTTGAGCGTTTCCTTACAGATTCGTCGAAAAACATCGAAAGAAACAAAGGTTTTTAACATAGTCATTCGGGTGCCTCCACGAGGGTCTTTTCGTAAGGGTTGAGGTTGTGAAGTCTTTTCGACACGAGTAAATGTATTTTTTCTTCCATATTTTAAGCTTAGGACAATCTTTAGTGGATATGGTATGATACTAAAACGAGAAAACAACTTTTCAGATCGAGTTAACGACCCTGTCCCAATGGGCAAAAAAGTTCCTATGTTAACACCTATGGATATTGAGTGAAAAATGGCCCGGAAGCGAAAGTGAAAAAAATTCGTATTTTAACCATTTATATGTGTAAGACTCTTAAACTTGAGCCTTTCCTTACAGATTCGTCGAAAAACATCGAAAGAAACAAAGGTTTTTCACATAGTCATTCGGGTGCCTCCCCGAGGGTCTTTTCGTAAGGGTTGAGGTTTTGAAGTCTTTTCGACACGAGTAAATGTATTTTTTCTTCCATATTTTAAGCTTAGGAAAATCTTTAGTGGATATGGTATGATACTAAAATGAGAAAACAACTTTTCAGATCGAGTTAACGACCCTGTCCCAATGGGCAAAAAAGTTCCTATGTTAACACCTATGGATTTTGAGTGAAAAATGGCCCGGAAGCGAAAGTGAAAAAAATTCGTATTTTAACCATTTATATGTGTAAGACTCTAAAACTTGAGCGTTTCCTTAAAGATTCATCGAAAAACATCAAAAGAAACAAAGGTTTTTCAGATAGTCATTCGGGTGCCTCCACGAGAGTCTTTTCGTAAGGTTTGAGGTTGTGAAGTCTTTTCGACACGAGTAAATGTATTTTTTCTTCCATATTTTATGCTTAGGACAATCTTTAGTGGATATGGTATGATACTAAAACGAGAAAACAACTTTTCAGATCGAGTTAACGACCCTGTCCCAATGGGCAAAAATGTTCTTATGTTAACTCCTATGGATTTTGAGTGCAAAATGGCCCGGAAGCGAAAGTGAAAAAATACCATATTTCAACCATTTATATGTGTAAGACTCTTAAACTTGAGCGTTTCCTTAAAGATTTGTCGAAAAACATCGAAAGAAACAAAGGTTTTTCCCATAGTCATTCGGGTGCCTCCCCGAGGGTCTTTTCGTAAGGGTTGAGGTTGTGAAGTCTTTTCGACACTTGTAAATGTTTTTTTTCTTCCATATTTTAAGCTTAGGACAATCTTTAGTGGATATGGTATGATACTAAAACGAGAAAACAACTTTTCAGATCGAGTTAACGACCCTGTCTCAATGGGCAAAAAAGTTCCTATGTTAACACCTATGGATTTTGAGTGAAAAATGGTCCGGAAGCGAAAGTGAAAAAAATTCGTATTTTAACCATTTATATGTGTAAGACTCTTAAACTTGAGCGTTTCCTTACAGATTCGTCGAAAAACATCGAAAGAAACAAAGGTTTTTAACATAGTCATTCGGGTGCCTCCACGAGGGTCTTTTCGTAAGGGTTGAGGTTGTGAAGTCTTTTCGACACGAGTAAATGTATTTTTTCTTCCATATTTTAAGCTTAGGACAATCTTTAGTGGATATGGTATGATACTAAAACGAGAAAACAACTTTTCAGATCGAGTTAACGACCCTGTCCCAATGGGCAAAAAAGTTCCTATGTTAACACCTATGGATATTGAGTGAAAAATGGCCCGGAAGCGAAAGTGAAAAAAATTCGTATTTTAACCATTTATATGTGTAAGACTCTTAAACTTGAGCCTTTCCTTACAGATTCGTCGAAAAACATCGAAAGAAACAAAGGTTTTTCACATAGTCATTCGGGTGCCTCCCCGAGGGTCTTTTCGTAAGGGTTGAGGTTTTGAAGTCTTTTCGACACGAGTAAATGTATTTTTTCTTCCATATTTTAAGCTTAGGAAAATCTTTAGTGGATATGGTATGATACTAAAATGAGAAAACAACTTTTCAGATCGAGTTAACGACCCTGTCCCAATGGGCAAAAAAGTTCCTATGTTAACACCTATGGATTTTGAGTGAAAAATGGCCCGGAAGCGAAAGTGAAAAAAATTCGTATTTTAACCATTTATATGTGTAAGACTCTAAAACTTGAGCGTTTCCTTAAAGATTCATCGAAAAACATCAAAAGAAACAAAGGTTTTTCAGATAGTCATTCGGGTGCCTCCACGAGAGTCTTTTCGTAAGGTTTGAGGTTGTGAAGTCTTTTCGACACGAGTAAATGTATTTTTTCTTCCATATTTTATGCTTAGGACAATCTTTAGTGGATATGGTATGATACTAAAACGAGAAAACAACTTTTCAGATCGAGTTAACGACCCTGTCCCAATGGGCAAAAATGTTCTTATGTTAACTCCTATGGATTTTGAGTGCAAAATGGCCCGGAAGCGAAAGTGAAAAAATACCATATTTCAACCATTTATATGTGTAAGACTCTTAAACTTGAGCGTTTCCTTAAAGATTTGTCGAAAAACATCGAAAGAAACAAAGGTTTTTCCCATAGTCATTCGGGTGCCTCCCCGAGGGTCTTTTCGTAAGGGTTGAGGTTGTGAAGTCTTTTCGACACTTGTAAATGTTTTTTTTCTTCCATATTTTAAGCTTAGGACAATCTTTAGTGGATATGGTATGATACTAAAACGAGAAAACAACTTTTCAGAACGAGTTAACGACCCTGTCTCAATGGGCAAAAAAGTTCCTATGTTAACACCTATGGATTTTGAGTGAAAAATGGTCCGGAAGCGAAAGTGAAAAAAATTCGTATTTTAACCATTTATATGTGTAAGACTCTTAAACTTGAGCGTTTCCTTACAGATTCGTCGAAAAACATCGAAAGAAACAAAGGTTTTTCACATAGTCATTCGGGTGCCTCCACGAGGGTCTTTTCGTAAGGGTTGAGGTTGTGAAGTCTTTTCGACACGAGTAAATGTATTTTTTCTTCCATATTTTAAGCTTAGGACAATCTTTAGTGGATATGGTATGATACTAAAACGAGAAAACAACTTTTCAGATCGAGTTAACGACCCTGTCCCAATGGGCAAAAAAGTTCCTATGTTAACACCTATGGATATTGACTGAAAAATGGCCTGGAAGCGAAAGTGAAAAAAATTCGTATTTTAACCATTTATATGTGTAAGACTCTTAAACTTGAGCGTTTCCTTACAGATTAGTCGAAAAACATCGAAAGAAACAAAGGTTTATCACATAGTCATTCGGGTGCCTCCACGAGGGTCTTTTCGTAAGGGTTGAGGTTTTGAAGTCTTTTCGACACGAGTAAATGTATTTTTTCTTCCATATTTTAAGCTTAGGAAAATCTTTAGTGGATATGGTATGATACTAAAATGAGAAAACAACTTTTCAGATCGAGTTAACGACCCTGTTCCAATGGGCAAAAAAGTTCCTATGTTAACACCTATGGATTTTGAGTGAAAAATGGCCCGGAAGCGAAAGTGAAAAAAATTCGTATTTTAACCATTTATATGTGTAAGACTCTAAAACTTGAGCGTTTCCTTAAAGATTTGTCGAAAAAAATCGAAAGAAACAAAGGTTTTTTACATAGTAATTCCGGTGCCTCCCCGAGGGTCTTTTCGTAAGGGTTGAGGTTGTGAAGTCTTTTCGACACGAGTAAATGTTTTTTTTCTTCCATATTTTAAGCTTAGGACAATCTTTAGTGGATATGGTATGATACTAAAATGAGAAAACAACTTTTCAGATCGAGTTAACGACCCTGTCCCAATGGGCAAAAAAGTTCCTATGTTAACTCCTATGGATTTTGAGTGCAAAATGGCCCGGAAGCGAAAGTGAAAAAATACCATATTTCAACCATTTATATGTGTAAGACTCTTAAACTTGAGCATTTCCTTAAAGATTTGTCGAAAAACATCGAAAGAAACAAAGGTTTTTCACATAGTCATTCCGGTGCCTCCCCGAGGGTCTTTTCGTAAAGGTTGAGGTTGTGAAGTCTTTTCGACACTTGTAAATGTTTTTTTTCTTCCATATTTTAAGCTTAGGACAATCTTTAGTGGATATGGTATGATACTAAAACGAGAAAACAACTTTTCAGATCGAGTTAACGACCCTGTCCCAATGGGCAAAAAAGTTCCTATGTTAACTCCTATGGATTTTGAGTGCAAAATGGCCCGGAAGCGAAAGTGAAAAAATACCATATTTCAACCATTTATATGTGTAAGACTCTTAAACTTGAGCGTTTCCTTAAAGATTTGTCGAAAAACATCGAAAGAAACAAAGGTTTTTCCCATAGTCATTCGGGTGCCTCCCCGAGGGTCTTTTCGTAAGGGTTGAGGTTGTGAAGTCTTTTCGATACTTGTAAATGTTTTTTTTCTTCCATATTTTAAGCTTAGGACAATCTTTAGTGGATATGGTATGATACTAAAACGAGAAAACAACTTTTCAAAACGAGTTAACGACCCTGTCTCAATGGGCAAAAAAGTTCCTATGTTAACACCTATGGATATTGAGTGAAAAATGGCCCGGAAGCGAAAGTGAAAAAAATTCGTATTTTAACCATTTATATGTGTAAGAATCTTAAACTTGAGCGTTTCCTTACAGATTCGTCGAAAAACATCGAAAGAAACAAAGGTTTTTCACATAGTCATTCGGGTGCCTCCACGAGGGTCTTTTCGTAAGGGTTGAGGTTGTGAAGTCTTTTCGACACGAGTAAATGTATTTTTTCTTCCATATTTTAAGCCTAGGACAATCTTTAGTGGATATGGTATGATACTAAAACGAGAAAACAACTTTTCAGATCGAGTTAACGACCCTGTCCCAATGGGCAAAAAAGTTCCTATGTTAACACCTATGGATATTGAGTGAAAAATGGCCCGGAAGCGAAAGTGAAAAAAATTCGTATTTTAACCATTTATATGTGTAAGAATCTTAAACTTGAGCGTTTCCTTACAGATTCGTCGAAAAACATCGAAAGAAACAAAGGTTTTTCACATAGTCATTCGGGTGCCTCCACGAGGGTCTTTTCGTAAGGGTTGAGGTTTTGAAGTCTTTTCGACACGAGTAAATGTATTTTTTCTTCCATATTTTAAGCTTAGGAAAATCTTTAGTGGATATGGTATGATACTAAAATGAGAAAACAACTTTTCAGATCGAGTTAACGACCCTGTTCCAATGGGCAAAAAAGTTCCTATGTTAACACCTATGGATTTTGAGTGAAAAATGGCCCGGAAGCGAAAGTGAAAAAAATTCGTATTTTAACCATTTATATGTGTAAGACACTAAAACTTGAGCGTTTCCTTAAAGATTTGTCGAAAAAAATCGAAAGAAACAAAGGTTTTTTACATAGTAATTCCGGTGCCTCCCCGAGGGTCTTTTCGTAAGGGTTGAGGTTGTGAAGTCTTTTCGACACGAGTAAATGTTTTTTTTCTTCCATATTTTAAGCTTAGGAAAATCTTTAGTGGATATGGTATGATACTAAAATGAGAAAAAACCTTTTCAGATCGAGTTAACGACCCTGTCCCAATGGGCAAAAAAGTTCCTATGTTAACACCTATGGATTTTGAGTGAAAAATGGCCCGGAAGCGAAAGTGAAAAAAATTCGTATTTTAACCATTTATATGTGTAAGAATCTTAAACTTGAGCGTTTCCTTACAGATTCGTCGAAAAACATCGAAAGAAACAAAGGTTTTTCACATAGTCATTCGGGTGCCTCCACGAGGGTCTTTTCGTAAGGGTTGAGGTTGTGAAGTCTTTTCGACACGAGTAAATGTATTTTTTCTTCCATATTCTAAGCTTAGGAAAATCTTTAGTGGATATGGTATGATACTAAAATGAGAAAAAACCTTTTCAGATCGAGTTAACGACCCTGTCCCAATGGGCAAAAAAGTTCCTATGTTAACACCTATGGATTTTGAGTGAAAAATGGCGCGGAAGCGAAAGTGAAAAAAATTCGTATTTTAACCATTGATATGTGTAAGACTCTTAAACTTGAGCGTTTCCTTAAAGATTCATCGAAAAACATCAAAAGAAACAAAGGTTTTTCAGATAGTCATTCGGGTGCCTCCACGAGAGTCTTTTCGTAAGGTTTTAGGTTGTGAAGTCTTTTCGACACGAGTAAATGTATTTTTTCTTCCATATTTTAAGCTTAGGACAATCTTTAGTGGATATGGTATGATACTAAAATGAGAAAACAACTTTTCAGATCGAGTTAACGACCCTGTCCCAATGGGCAAAAAAGTTCCTATGTTAACTCCTATGGATTTTGAGTGCAAAATGGCCCGGAAGCGAAAGTGAAAAAATACCATATTTCAACCATTTATATGTGTAAGACTCTTAAACTTGAGCGTTTCCTTAAAGATTTGTCGAAAAACATCGAAAGAAACAAAGGTTTTTCCCATAGTCATTCGGGTGCCTCCCCGAGGGTCTTTTCGTAAGGGTTGAGGTTGTGAAGTCTTTTCGACACTTGTAAATGTTTTTTTTCTTCCATATTTTAAGCTTAGGACAATCTTTAGTGGATATGGTATGATACTAAAACGAGAAAACAACTTTTCAGATCGAGTTAACGACCCTGTCTCAATGGGCAAAAAAGTTCCTATGTTAACACCTATGGATTTTGAGTGAAAAATGGTCCGGAAGCGAAAGTGAAAAAAATTCGTATTTTAACCATTTATATGTGTAAGACTCTTAAACTTGAGCGTTTCCTTACAGATTCGTCGAAAAACATCGAAAGAAACAAAGGTTTTTAACATAGTCATTCGGGTGCCTCCACGAGGGTCTTTTCGTAAGGGTTGAGGTTGTGAAGTCCTTTCGACACGAGTAAATGTATTTTTTCTTCCATATTTTAAGCTTAGGACAATCTTTAGTGGATATGGTATGATACTAAAACGAGAAAACAACTTTTCAGATCGAGTTAACGACCCTGTCCCAATGGGCAAAAAAGTTCCTATGTTAACACCTATGGATATTGAGTGAAAAATGGCCCGGAAGCGAAAGTGAAAAAAATTCGTATTTTAACCATTTATATGTGTAAGACTCTTAAACTTGAGCGTTTCCTTACAGATTCGTCGAAAAACATCGAAAGAAACAAAGGTTTTTCACATAGTCATTCGGGTGCCTCCACGAGGGTCTTTTCGTAAGGGTTGAGGTTTTGAAGTCTTTTCGACACGAGTAAATGTATTTTTTCTTCCATATTTTAAGCTTAGGAAAATCTTTAGTGGATATGGTATGATACTAAAATGAGAAAACAACTTTTCAGATCGAGTTAACGACCCTGTCCCAATGGGCAAAAAAGTTCCTATGTTAACACCTATGGATTTTGAGTGAAAAATGGCCCGGAAGCGAAAGTCAACAAAATTCGTATTTTAACCATTTATATGTGTAAGACTCTAAAACTTGAGCGTTTCCTTAAAGATTCATCGAAAAACATCAAAAGAAACAAAGGTTTTTCAGATAGTCATTCGGGTGCCTCCACGAGAGTCTTTTCGTAAGGTTTGAGGTTGTGAAGTCTTTTCGACACGAGTAAATGTATTTTTTCTTCCATATTTTAAGCTTAGGACAATCTTTAGTGGATATGGTATGATACTAAAACGAGAAAACAACTTTTCAGATCGAGTTAACGACCCTGTCCCAATGGGCAAAAAAGTTCCTATGTTAACACCTATGGATATTGAGTGAAAAATGGCCCGGAAGCGAAAGTGAAAAAAATTCGTATTTTAACCATTTATATGTGTAAGACTCTTAAACTTGAGCGTTTCCTTACAGATTCGTCGAAAAACATCGAAAGAAACAAAGGTTTTTCACATAGTCATTCGGGTGCCTCCACGAGGGTCTTTTCGTAAGGGTTGAGGTTTTGAAGTCTTTTCGACACGAGTAAATGTATTTTTTCTTCCATATTTTAAGCTTAGGAAAATCTTTAGTGGATATGGTATGATACTAAAACGAGAAAACAACTTTTCAGATCGAGTTAACGACCCTGTCCCAATGGGCAAAAAAGTTCCTATGACCTATGGATTTTGAGTGAAAAATGGCCCGGAAGCGAAAGTGAAAAAAATTCGTATTTTAACCATTTATATGTGTAAGACTCTAAAACTTGAGCGTTTCCTTAAAGATTCATCGAAAAACATCAAAAGAAACAAAGGTTTTTCAGATAGTCATTCGGGTGCCTCCACGAGAGTCTTTTCGTAAGGTTTGAGGTTGTGAAGTCTTTTCGACACGAGTAAATGTATTTTTTCTTCCATATTTTAAGCTTAGGACAATCTTTAGTGGATATGGTATGATACTAAAACGAGAAAACAACTTTTCAGATCGAGTTAACGACCCTGTCCCAATGGGCAAAAAAGTTCCTATGTTAACTCCTATGGATTTTGAGTGCAAAATGGCCCGGAAGCGAAAGTGAAAAAATACCATATTTCAACCATTTATATGTGTAAGACTCTTAAACTTGAGCGTTTCCTTAAAGATTTGTCGAAAAACATCGAAAGAAACAAAGGTTTTTCCCATAGTCATTCGGGTGCCTCCCCGAGGGTCTTTTCGTAAGGGTTGAGGTTGTGAAGTCTTTTCGACACTTGTAAATGTTTTTTTTCTTCCATATTTTAAGCTTAGGACAATCTTTAGTGGATATGGTATGATACTAAAACGAGAAAACAACTTTTCAGATCGAGTTAACGACCCTGTCCCAATGGGCAAAAAAGTTCCTATGTTAACACCTATGGATATTGAGTGAAAAATGGCCCGGAAGCGAAAGTGAAAAAAATTCGTATTTTAACCATTTATATGTGTAAGACTCTTAAACTTGAGCGTTTCCTTACAGATTCGTCGAAAAACATCGAAAGAAACAAAGGTTTTTCACATAGTCATTCGGGTGCCTCCACGAGGGTCTTTTCGTAAGGGTTGAGGTTTTGAAGTCTTTTCGACACGAGTAAATGTATTTTTTCTTCCATATTTTAAGCTTAGGAAAATCTTTAGTGGATATGGTATGATACTAAAATGAGAAAACAACTTTTCAGATCGAGTTAACGACCCTGTTCCAATGGGCAAAAAAGTTCCTATGTTAACACCTATGGATTTTGAGTGAAAAATGGCCCGGAAGCGAAAGTGAAAAAAATTCGTATTTTAACCATTTATATGTGTAAGACTCTAAAACTTGAGCGTTTCCTTAAAGATTTGTCGAAAAAAATCGAAAGAAACAAAGGTTTTTCACATAGAAATTCCGGTGCCTCCCCGAGGGTCTTTTCGTAAGGGTTGAGGTTGTGAAGTCTTTTCGACACGAGTAAATGTTTTTTTTCTTCCATATTTTAAGCTTAGGACAATCTTTAGTGGATATGGTATGATACTAAAATGAGAAAACAACTTTTCAGATCGAGTTAACGACCCTGTCCCAATGGGCAAAAAAGTTCCTATGTTAACTCCTATGGATTTTGAGTGCAAAATGGCCCGGAAGCGAAAGTGAAAAAATACCATATTTCAACCATTTATATGTGTAAGACTCTTAAACTTGAGCATTTCCTTAAAGATTTGTCGAAAAACATCGAAGGAAACAAAGGTTTTTCACATAGTCATTCCGGTGCCTCCCCGAGGGTCTTTTCGTAAAGGTTGAGGTTGTGAAGTCTTTTCGACACTTGTAAATGTTTTTTTTCTTCCATATTTTAAGCTTAGGACAATCTTTAGTGGATATGGTATGATACTAAAACGAGAAAACAACTTTTCAGATCGAGTTAACGACCCTGTCCCAATGGGCAAAAAAGTTCCTATGTTAACACCTATGGATTTTGAGTGAAAAATGGCCCGGAAGCGAAAGTGAAAAAAATTCGTATTTTAACCATTTATATGTGTAAGACTCTTAAACTTGAGCGTTTCCTTACAGATTCGTCGAAAAACATCGAAAGAAACAAAGGTTTTTCACATAGTCATTCGGGTGCCTCCACGAGGGTCTTTTCGTAAGGGTTGAGGTTGTGAAGTCTTTTCGACACGAGTAAATGTATTTTTTCTTCCATATTTTAAGCTTAGGACAATCTTTAGTGGATATGGTATGATACTAAAATGAGAAAACAACTTTTCAGATCGAGTTAACGACCCTGTCCCAATGGGCAAAAAAGTTCCTATGTTAACAGCTATGGATATTGAGTGAAAAATGGCCCGGAAGCGAAAGTGAAAAAAATTCGTATTTTAAACGTTTATATGTGTAAGACTCTTAAACTTGAGCGTTTCCTTACAGATTCGTCGAAAAACATCGAAAGAAACAAAGGTTTTTCACATAGTCATTCGGGTGCCTCCACGAGGGTCTTTTCGTAAGGGTTGAGGTTGTGAAGTCTTTTCGACACGAGTAAATGTATTTTTTCTTCCATATTTTAAGCTTAGGACAATCTTTAGTGGATATGGTATGATACTAAAACGAGAAAACAACTTTTCAGATCGAGTTAACGACCCTGTCCCAATGGGCAAAAAAGTTCCTATGTTAACACCTATGGATATTGACTAAAAAATGGCCCGGAAGCGAAAGTGAAAAAAATTCGTATTTTAACCATTTATATGTGTAAGACTCTTAAACTTGAGCGTTTCCTTACAGATTCGTCGAAAAACATCGAAAGAAACAAAGGTTTTTCACATAGTCATTCGGGTGCCTCCACGAGGGTCTTTTCGTAAGGGTTGAGGTTTTGAAGTCTTTTCGACACGAGTAAATGTATTTTTTCTTCCATATTTTAAGCTTAGGAAAATCTTTAGTGGATATGGTATGATACTAAAATGAGAAAACAACTTTTCAGATCGAGTTAACGACCCTGTTCCAATGGGCAAAAAAGTTCCTATGTTAACACCTATGGATTTTGAGTGAAAAATGGCCCGGAAGCGAAAGTGAAAAAAATTCGTATTTTAACCATTTATATGTGTAAGACACTAAAACTTGAGCGTTTCCTTAAAGATTTGTCGAAAAAAATCGAAAGAAACAAAGGTTTTTTACATAGTAATTCCGGTGCCTCCCCGAGGGTCTTTTCGTAAGGGTTGAGGTTGTGAAGTCTTTTCGACACGAGTAAATGTTTTTTTTCTTCCATATTTTAAGCTTAGGACAATCTTTAGTGGATATGGTATGATACTAAAATGAGAAAACAACTTTTCAGATCGAGTTAACGACCCTGTCCCAATGGGCAAAAAAGTTCCTATGTTAACTCCAATGGATTTTGAGTGCAAAATGGCCCGAAGCGAAAGTGAAAAAATACCATATTTCAACCATTTATATGTGTAAGACTCTTAAACTTGAGCATTTCCTTAAAGATTTGTCGAAAAACATCGAAAGAAACAAAGGTTTTTCACATAGTCATTCCGGTGCCTCCCCGAGGGTCTTTTCGTAAAGGTTGAGGTTGTGAAGTCTTTTCGACACTTGTAAATGTTTTTTTTCTTCCATATTTTAAGCTTAGGACAATCTTTAGTGGATATGGTATGATACTAAAACGAGAAAACAACTTTTCAGATCGAGTTAACGACCCTGTCCCAATGGGCAAAAAAGTTCCTATGTTAACTCCTATGGATTTTGAGTGCAAAATGGCCCGGAAGCGAAAGTGAAAAAATACCATATTTCAACCATTTATATGTGTAAGACTCTTAAACTTGAGCGTTTCCTTAAAGATTTGTCGAAAAACATCGAAAGAAACAAAGGTTTTTCCCATAGTCATTCGGGTGCCTCCCCGAGGGTCTTTACGTAAGGGTTGAGGTTGTGAAGTCTTTTCGACACTTGTAAATGTTTTTTTTCTTCCATATTTTAAGCTTAGGACAATCTTTAGTGGATATGGTATGATACTAAAACGAGAAAACAACTTTTCAGATCGAGTTAACGACCCTGTCTCAATGGGCAAAAAAGTTCCTATGTTAACACCTATGGATTTTGAGTGAAAAATGGTCCGGAAGCGAAAGTGAAAAAAATTCGTATTTTAACCATTTATATGTGTAAGACTCTTAAACTTGAGCGTTTCCTAACAGATTCGTCGAAAAACATCGAAAGAAACAAAGGTTTTTCACATAGTCATTCGGGTGCCTCCACGAGGGTCTTTTCGTAAGGGTTGAGGTTGTGAAGTCTTTTCGACACGAGTAAATGTATTTTTTCATCCATATTTTAAGCTTAGGACAATCTTTAGTGGATATGGTATGATACTAAAATGAGAAAACAACTTTTCAGATCGAGTTAACGACCCTGTCCCAATGGGCAAAAAAGTTCCTATGTTAACAGCTATGGATATTGAGTGAAAAATGGCCCGGAAGCGAAAGTGAAAAAAATTCGTATTTTAAACGTTTATATGTGTAAGACTCTTAAACTTGAGCGTTTCCTTACAGATTCGTCGAAAAACATCGAAGGAAACAAAGGTTTTTCACATAGTCATTCGGGTGCCTCCACGAGGGTCTTTTCGTAAGGGTTGAGGTTGTGAAGTCTTTTCGACACGAGTAAATGTATTTTTTCTTCCATATTCTAAGCTTAGGAAAATCTTTAGTGGATATGGTATGATACTAAAATGAGAAAAAACCTTTTCAGATCGAGTTAACGACCCTGTCCCAATGGGCAAAAAAGTTCCTATGTTAACACCTATGGATTTTGAGTGAAAAATGGCGCGGAAGCGAAAGTGAAAAAAATTCGTATTTTAACCATTGATATGTGTAAGACTCTTAAACTTGAGCGTTTCCTTAAAGATTCATCGAAAAACATCAAAAGAAACAAAGGTTTTTCAGATAGTCATTCGGGTGCCTCCACGAGAGTCTTTTCGTAAGGTTTTAGGTTGTGAAGTCTTTTCGACACGAGTAAATGTATTTTTTCTTCCATATTTTAAGCTTAGGACAATCTTTAGTGGATATGGTATGATACTAAAACGAGAAAACAACTTTTCAGATCGAGTTAACGACCCTGTCCCAATGGGCAAAAAAGTTCCTATGTTAACTCCTATGGATTTTGAGTGCAAAATGGCCCGGAAGCGAAAGTGAAAAAATACCATATTTCAACCATTTATATGTGTAAGACTCTTAAACTTGAGCGTTTCCTTAAAGATTTGTCGAAAAACATCGAAAGAAACAAAGGTTTTTCCCATAGTCATTCGGGTACCTCCCCGAGGGTCTTTTCGTAAGGGTTGAGGTTGTGAAGTCTTTTCGACACTTGTAAATGTTTTTTTTCTTCCATATTTTAAGCTTAGGACAATCTTTAGTGGATATGGTATGATACTAAAACGAGAAAACAACTTTTCAGATCGAGTTAACGACCCTGTCTCAATGGGCAAAAAAGTTCCTATGTTAACACCTATGGATTTTGAGTGAAAATTGGTCCGGAAGCGAAAGTGAAAAAAATTCGTATTTTAACCATTTATATGTGTAAGACTCTTAAACTTGAGCGTTTCCTTACAGATTCGTCGAAAAACATCGAAAGAAACAAAGGTTTTTCACATAGTCATTCGGGTGCCTCCACGAGGGTCTTTTCGTAAGGGTTGAGGTTGTGAAGTCTTTTCGACACTTGTAAATGTTTTTTTTCTTCCATATTTTAAGCTTAGGACAATCTTTAGTGGATATGGTATGATACTAAAACAAGAAAATAACTTTTCAGATCGAGTTAACGACCCTGTCTCAATGGGCAAAAAAGTTCCTATGTTAACACCTATGGATTTTGAGTGAAAAATGGTCCGGAAGCGAAAGTGAAAAAAATTCGTATTTTAACCATTTATATGTGTAAGACTTTTAAACTTGAGCGTTTCCTTAAAGATTTGTCGAAAAACATCGAAAGAAACAAAGGTTTTTCACATAGTCATTCGGGTGCCTCCACGAGGGTCTTTGCGTAAGGGTTGAGGTTGTGAAGTCTTTTCGACACGAGTAAATGTATTTTTTCTTCCATATTTTAAGCTTAGGACAATCTTTAGTGGATATGGTATGATACTAAAACGAGAAAACAACTTTTCAGATCAAGTTAACGACCCTGTCCCAATGGGCAAAAAAGTTCCTATGTTAACTCCTATGGATTTTGAGTGCAAAATGGCCCGGAAGCGAAAGTGAAAAAATACCATATTTCAACCATTTATATGTGTAAGACTCTGAAACTTGAGCGTTTCCTTAAAGATTTGTCGAAAAACATCGAAAGAAACAAAGGTTTTTCCCATAGTCATTCGGGTGCCTCCCCGAGGGTCTTTTCGTAAGGGTTGAGGTTGTGAAGTCTTTTCGACACTTGTAAATGTTTTTTTTCTTCCATATTTTAAGCTTAGGACAATCTTTAGTGGATATGGTATGATACTAAAACAAGAAAACAACTTTTCAGATCGAGTTAACGACCCTCTCTCAATGGGCAAAAAATTTCCTATGTTAACACCTATGGATTTTGAGTGAAAAATGGTCCGGAAGTGAAAGTGAAAAAAATTCGTATTTTAACCATTTATATGTGTAAGACTCTTAAACTTGAGCGTTTCCTTACAGATTCGTCGAAAAACATCGAAAGAAACAAAGGTTTTTCACATAGTCATTCGGGTGCCTCCACGAGGGTCTTTCCGTAAGGGTTGAGGTTGTGAAGTCTTTTCGACACGAGTAAATGTATTTTTTCTTCCATATTTTAAGCTTAGGACAATCTTTAGTGGATATGGTATGATACTAAAACGAGAAAACAACTTTTCAGATCGAGTTAACGACCCTGTCCCAATGGGCAAAAAAGTTCCTATGTTAACACCTATGGATTTTGAGTGCAATATGGCCCGGAAGCGAAAGTGAAAAAAAATCATATTTTAACCATTTATATGTGTAAGACTCTAAAACTTGAGCGTTTCCTTACAGATTCGTCGAAAAACATCGAAAGAAACAAAGGTTTTTCACATAGTCATTCGGGTGCCTCCACGAGGGTCTTTTCGTAAGGGTTGAGGTTGTGAAGTCTTTTCGACACGAGTAAATGTTTTTTTTCTTCCATATTTTAAGCTCAGGACAATCTTTAGTGGATATGGTATGATACTAAAACGAGAAAACAACTTTTCAGATCGAGTTAACGACCCTGTCCCAATGGGCAAAAAAGTTTCTATGTTAACACCTATGGATTTTGAGTGAAAAATGGTCCGGAAGCGAAAGTGAAAAAAATTCGTATTTTAACCATTTATATGTGTAAGACTCTTAAACTTGAGCGTTTCCTTACAGATTCGTCGAAAAACATCGAAAGAAACAAAGGTTTTTCACATAGTCATTCGGGTGCCTCCACGAGGGTCTTTTCGTAAGGGTTGAGGTTGTGAAGTCTTTTCGACACGAGTAAATGTATTTTTTCTTCCATATTTTAAGCTTAGGACAATCTTTAGTGGATATGGTATGATACTAAAACGAGAAAACAACTTTTCAGATCGAGTTAACGACCCTGTCCCAATGGGCAAAAAAGTTCCTATGTTAACTCCTATGGATTTTGAGTGCAAAATGGCCCGGAAGCGAAAGTGAAAAAATACCATATTTCAACCATTTATATGTGTAAGACTCTTAAACTTGAGCGTTTCCTTAAAGATTTGTCGAAAAACATCGAAAGAAACAAAGGTTTTTCCCATAGTCATTCGGGTGCCTCCCCGAGGGTCTTTTCGTAAGGGTTGAGGTTGTGAAGTCTTTTCGACACTTGTAAATGTTTTTTTTCTTCCATATTTTAAGCTTAGGACAATCTTTAGTGGATATGGTATGATACTAAAACGAGAAAACAACTTTTCAGATCGAGTTAACGACCCTGTCTCAATGGGCAAAAAAGTTCCCATGTTAACACCTATGGATTTTGAGTGAAAAATGGTCCGGAAACGAAAGTGAAAAAAATTCGTATTTTAACCATTTATATGTGTAAGACTCTTAAACTTGAGCGTTTCCTTACAGATTCGTCGAAAAACATCGAAAGAAACAAAGGTTTTTCACATAGTCATTCGGGTGCCTCCACGAGGGTCTTTTCGTAAGGGTTGAGGTTGTGAAGTCTTTTCGACACGAGTAAATGTATTTTTTCTTCCATATTTTAAGCTTAGGACAATCTTTAGTGGATATGGTATGATACTAAAACGAGAAAACAACTTTTCAGATCGAGTTAACGACCCTGTCCCAATGGGCAAAAAAGTTCCTATGTTAACTCCTATGGATTTTGAGTGCAAAATGGCCCGGAAGCGAAAGTGAAAAAATACCATATTTCAACAATTTATATGTGTAAGACTCTTAAACTTGAGCGTTTCCTTAAAGATTTGTCGAAAAACATCGAAAGAAACAAAGGTTTTTCCCATAGTCATTCGGGTGCCTCCCCGAGGGTCTATTCGTAAGGGTTGAGGTTGTGAAGTCTTTTCGACACTTGTAAATGTTTTTTTTCTTCCATATTTTAAGCTTAGGACAATCTTTAGTGGATATGGTATGATACTAAAACAAGAAAACAACTTTTCAGATCGAGTTAACGACCCTCTCTCAATGGGCAAAAAATTTCCTATGTTAACACCTATGGATTTTGAGTGAAAAATGGTCCGGAAGCGAAAGTGAAAAAAATTCGTATTTTAACCATTTATATGTGTAAGACTCTTAAACTTGAGCGTTTCCTTACAGATTCGTCGAAAAACATCGAAAGAAACAAAGGTTTTTCACATAGTCATTCGGGTGCCTCCACGAGGGTCTTTCCGTAAGGGTTGAGGTTGTGAAGTCTTTTCGACACGAGTAAATGTATTTTTTCTTCCATATTTTAAGCTTAGGACAATCTTTAGTGGATATGGTATGATACTAAAACGAGAAAACAACTTTTCAGATCGAGTTAACGACCCTGTCCCAATGGGCAAAAAAGTTCCTATGTTAACACCTATGGATTTTGAGTGCAATATGGCCCGGAAGCGAAAGTGAAAAAAATTCGTATTTTAACCATTTATATGTGTAAGACTCTAAAACTTGAGCGTTTCCTTACAGATTCGTCGAAAAACATCGAAAGAAACAAAGGTTTTTCACATAGTCATTCGGGTGCCTCCACGAGGGTCTTTTCGTAAGGGTTGAGGTTGTGAAGTCTTTTCGACACGAGTAAATGTTTTTTTTCTTCCATATTTTAAGCTTAGGACAATTTTTTGTGGATATGGTATGATACTAAAACGAGAAAACAACTTTTCAGATCGAGTTAACGACCCTGTCCCAATGGGCAAAAAAGTTTCTATGTTAACACCTATGGATTTTGAGTGAAAAATGGTCCGGAAGCGAAAGTGAAAAAAATTCGTATTTTAACCATTTATATGTGAAAGACTCTTAAACTTGAGCGTTTCCTTACAGATTCGTCGAAAAACATCGAAAGAAACAAAGGTTTTTCACATAGTCATTCGGGTGCCTCCACGAGGGTCTTTTCGTAAGGGTTGAGGTTGTGAAGTCTTTTCGACACGAGTAAATGTATTTTTTCTTCCATATTTTAAGCTTAGGACAATCTTTAGTGGATATGGTATGATACTAAAACGAGAAAACAACTTTTCAGATCGAGTTAACGACCCTGTCCCAATGGGCAAAAAAGTTCCTATGTTAACTCCTATGGATTTTGAGTGCAAAATGGCCCGGAAGCGAAAGTGAAAAAATACCATATTTCAACCATTTATATGTGTAAGACTCTTAAACTTGAGCGTTTCCTTAAAGATTTGTCGAAAAACATCGAAAGAAACAAAGGTTTTTCCCATAGTCATTCGTGTGCCTCCCCGAGGGTCTTTTCGTAAGGGTTGAGGTTGTGAAGTCTTTTCGACACTTGTAAATGTTTTTTTTCTTCCATATTTTAAGCTTAGGACAATCTTTAGTGGATATGGTATGATACTAAAACGAGAAAACAACTTTTCAGATCGAGTTAACGACCCTGTCTCAATGGGCAAAAAAGTTCCTATGTTAACACCTACGGATTTTGAGTGAAAAATGGTCCGGAAGCGAAAGTGAAAAAAATTCGTATTTTAACCATTTATATGTGTAAGACTCTTAAACTTGAGCGTTTCCTTACAGATTCGTCGAAAAACATCGAAAGAAACAAAGGTTTTTCACATAGTCATTCGGGTGCCTCCACGAGGGTCTTTTCGTAAGGGTTGAGGTTGTGAAGTCTTTTCGACACGAGTAAATGTATTTTTTCTTCCATATTTTAAGCTTAGGACAATCTTTAGTGGATATGGTATGATACTAAAACGAGAAAACAACTTTTCAGATCGAGTTAACGACCCTGTCCCAATGGGCAAAAAAGTTCCTATGTTAACTCCTATGGATTTTGAGTGCAAAATGGCCCGGAAGCGAAAGTGAAAAAATACCATATTTCAACCATTTATATGTGTAAGACTCTTAAACTTGAGCGTTTCCTTAAAGATTTGTCGAAAAACATCGAAAGAAACAAAGGTTTTTCCCATAGTCATTCGTGTGCCTCCCCGAGGGTCTTTTCGTAAGGGTTGAGGTTGTGAAGTCTTTTCGACACTTGTAAATGTTTTTTTTCTTCCATATTTTAAGCTTAGGACAATCTTTAGTGGATATGGTATGATACTAAAACGAGAAAACAACTTTTCAGATCGAGTTAACGACCCTGTCTCAATGGGCAAAAAAGTTCCTATGTTAACACCTACGGATTTTGAGTGAAAAATGGTCCGGAAGCGAAAGTGAAAAAAATTCGTATTTTAACCATTTATATGTGTAAGACTCTTAAACTTGAGCGTTTCCTTACAGATTCGTCGAAAAACATCGAAAGAAACAAAGGTTTTTCACATAGTCATTCGGGTGCCTCCACGAGGGTCTTTTCGTAAGGGTTGAGGTTGTGAAGTCTTTTCGACACGAGTAAATGTATTTTTTCTTCCATATTTTAAGCTTAGGACAATCTTTAGTGGATATGGTATGATACTAAAACGAGAAAACAACTTTTCAGATCGAGTTAACGACCCTGTCCCAATGGGCAAAAAAGTTCCTATGTTAACTCCTATGGATTTTGAGTGCAAAATGGCCCGGAAGCGAAAGTGAAAAAATACCATATTTCAACCATTTATATGTGTAAGACTCTTAAACTTGAGCGTTTCCTTAAAGATTTGTCGAAAAACATCGAAAGAAACAAAGGTTTTTCCCATAGTCATTCGGGTGCCTCCCCGAGGGTCTTTTCGTAAGGGTTGAGGTTGTGAAGTCTTTTCGACACTTGTAAATGTTTTTTTTCTTCCATATTTTAAGCTTAGGACAATCTTTAGTGGATATGGTATGATACTAAAACGAGAAAACAACTTTTCAGATCGAGTTAACGACCCTGTCTCAATGGGCAAAAAAGTTCCTATGTTAACACCTATGGATTTTGAGTGAAAAATGGTCCGGAAGCGAAAGTGAAAAAAATTCGTATTTTAACCATTTATATGTGTAAGACTCTTAAACTTGAGCGTTTCCTTACAGATTCGTCGAAAAACATCGAAAGAAACAAAGGTTTTTCACATAGTCATTCGGGTGCCTCCACGAGGGTCTTTTCGTAAGGGTTGAGGTTGTGAAGTCTTTTCGACACGAGTAAATGTATTTTTTCTTCCATATTTTAAGCTTAGGACAATCTTTTGTGGATATGGTATGATACTAAAACGAGAAAACAACTTTTCAGATCGAGTTAACGACCCTGTCCTAATGGGCAAAAAAGTTCCTATGTTAACACCTATGGATTTTGAGTGCAATATGGCCCGGAAGCGAAAGTGAAAAAAATTCGTATTTTAACCATTTATATGTGTAAGACTCTAAAACTTGAGCGTTTCCTTACAGATTCGTCGAAAAACATCGAAAGAAACAAAGGTTTTTCACATAGTCATTCGGGTGCCTCCACGAGGGTCTTTTCGTAAGGGTTGAGGTTGTGAAGTCTTTTCGACACGAGTAAATGTATTTTTTCTTCCATATTTTAAGCTTAGGACAATCTTTAGTGGATATGGTATGATACTAAAACGAGAAAACAACTTTTCAGATCGAGTTAACGACCCTGTCCCAATGGGCAAAAAAGTTCCTATGTTAACACCTATGGATTTTGAGTGAAAAATGGTCCGGAAGCGAAAGTGAAAAAAATTCGTATTTTAACCATTTATATGTGTAAGACTCTTAAACTTGAGCGTTTCCTTACAGATTCGTCGAAAAACATCGAAAGAAACAAAGGTTTTTCACATAGTCATTTGGGTGCCTCCACGAGGGTCTTTTCGTAAGGGTTGAGGTTGTGAAGTCTTTTCGACACGAGTAAATGTATTTTTTCGTCCATATTTTAAGCTTAGGACAATCTTTAGTGGATATGGTATGATACTAAAACGATAAAACAACTTTTCAGATCGAGTTAACGACCCTGTCCCAATGGGCAAAAAAGTTCCTATGTTAACACCTATGGATTTTGAGTGAAAAATGGCCCGGAAGCGAAAGTGAAAAAAATTTGTATTATAACCATTTATATGTGTAAGACTCTTAAACTTGAGCGTTTCCTTACAGATTCGTCGAAAAACATCGAAAGAAACAAAGGTTTTTCACATAGTCATTCGGGTGCCTCCACGAGGGTCTTTTCGTAAGGGTTGAGGTTGTGAAGTCTTTTCGACACGAGTAAATGTATTTTTTCTTCCATATTTTAAGCTTAGGACAATCTTTAGTGGATATGGTATGATACTAAAACGAGAAAACAACTTTTCAGATCGAGTTAACGACCCTGTCCCAATGGGCAAAAAAGTTCCTATGTTAACACCTATGGATTTTGAGTGAAAAATGGCCCGGAAGCGAAAGTGAAAAAAATTCGTATTTTAACCATTTATATGTGTAAGACTCTTAAACTTGAGCGTTTCCTTACAGATTCGTCGAAAAACATCGAAAGAAACAAAGGTTTTTCGCATAGTCATTCGGGTGCCTCCACGAGGGTCTTTTCGTAAGGGTTGAGGTTGTGAAGTCTTTTCGACACGAGTAAATGTATTTTTTCTTCCATATTTTAAGCTTAGGACAATCTTTAGTGGATATGGTATGATACTAAAACGATAAAACAACTTTTCAGATCGAGTTAACGACCCTGTCCCAATGGGCAAAAAAGTTCCTATGTTAACACCTATGGATTTTGAGTGCAATATGGCCCGGAAGCGAAAGTGAAAAAAATTCGTATTTTAACCATTTATATGTGTAAGACTCTTAAACTTGAGCGTTTCCTTACAGATTCGTTGAAAAACATCGAAAGAAACAAAGGTTTTTCACATAGTCATTCGGGTGCCTCCACGAGGGTCTTTTCGTAAGGGTTGAGGTTGTGAAGTCTTTTCGACACGAGTAAATGTATTTTTTCTTCCATATTTTAAGCTTAGGACAATCTTTAGTGGATATGGTATGATACTAAAACGAGAAAACAACTTTTCAGATCGAGTTAACGACCCTGTCCCAATGGGCAAAAAAGTTCCTATGTTAACACCTATGGATTTTGATTGAAAAATGGCCCGGAAGCGAAATTGAAAAAAATTCGTATTTTAACCATTTATATGTGTAAGACTCTTAAACTTGAGCGTTTCCTTACAGATTCGTCGAAAAACATCGAAAGAAATAAAGGTTTTTCACATAGTCATTCGGGTGCCTCCACGAGGGTCTTTTCGTAAGGGTTGAGGTTGTGAAGTCTTTTCGACACGAGTAAATGTATTTTTTCTTCCATATTTTAAGCTTAGGACAATCTTTTGTGGATATGGTATGATACTAAAACGAGAAAACAACTTTTCAGATCGAGTTAACGACCCTGTCCTAATGGGCAAAAAAGTTCCTATGTTAACACCTATGGATTTTGAGTGCAATATGGCCCGGAAGCGAAAGTGAAAAAAATTCGTATTTTAACCATTTATATGTGTAAGACTCTAAAACTTGAGCGTTTCCTTACAGATTCGTCGAAAAACATCGAAAGAAACAAAGGTTTTTCACATAGTCATTCGGGTGCCTCCACGAGGGTCTTTTCGTAAGGGTTGAGGTTGTGAAGTCTTTTCGACACGAGTAAATGTATTTTTTCTTCCATATTTTAAGCTTAGGACAATCTTTAGTGGATATGGTATGATACTAAAACGAGAAAACAACTTTTCAGATCGAGTTAACGACCCTGTCCCAATGGGCAAAAAAGTTCCTATGTTAACACCTATGGATTTTGAGTGAAAAATGGTCCGGAAGCGAAAGTGAAAAAAATTCGTATTTTAACCATTTATATGTGTAAGACTCTTAAACTTGAGCGTTTCCTTACAGATTCGTCGAAAAACATCGAAAGAAACAAAGGTTTTTCACATAGTCATTTGGGTGCCTCCACGAGGGTCTTTTCGTAAGGGTTGAGGTTGTGAAGTCTTTTCGACACGAGTAAATGTATTTTTTCGTCCATATTTTAAGCTTAGGACAATCTTTAGTGGATATGGTATGATACTAAAACGATAAAACAACTTTTCAGATCGAGTTAACGACCCTGTCCCAATGGGCAAAAAAGTTCCTATGTTAACACCTATGGATTTTGAGTGAAAAATGGCCCGGAAGCGAAAGTGAAAAAAATTTGTATTATAACCATTTATATGTGTAAGACTCTTAAACTTGAGCGTTTCCTTACAGATTCGTCGAAAAACATCGAAAGAAACAAAGGTTTTTCACATAGTCATTCGGGTGCCTCCACGAGGGTCTTTTCGTAAGGGTTGAGGTTGTGAAGTCTTTTCGACACGAGTAAATGTATTTTTTCTTCCATATTTTAAGCTTAGGACAATCTTTAGTGGATATGGTATGATACTAAAACGAGAAAACAACTTTTCAGATCGAGTTAACGACCCTGTCCCAATGGGCAAAAAAGTTCCTATGTTAACACCTATGGATTTTGAGTGAAAAATGGCCCGGAAGCGAAAGTGAAAAAAATTCGTATTTTAACCATTTATATGTGTAAGACTCTTAAACTTGAGCGTTTCCTTACAGATTCGTCGAAAAACATCGAAAGAAACAAAGGTTTTTCGCATAGTCATTCGGGTGCCTCCACGAGGGTCTTTTCGTAAGGGTTGAGGTTGTGAAGTCTTTTCGACACGAGTAAATGTATTTTTTCTTCCATATTTTAAGCTTAGGACAATCTTTAGTGGATATGGTATGATACTAAAACGATAAAACAACTTTTCAGATCGAGTTAACGACCCTGTCCCAATGGGCAAAAAAGTTCCTATGTTAACACCTATGGATTTTGAGTGCAATATGGCCCGGAAGCGAAAGTGAAAAAAATTCGTATTTTAACCATTTATATGTGTAAGACTCTTAAACTTGAGCGTTTCCTTACAGATTCGTTGAAAAACATCGAAAGAAACAAAGGTTTTTCACATAGTCATTCGGGTGCCTCCACGAGGGTCTTTTCGTAAGGGTTGAGGTTGTGAAGTCTTTTCGACACGAGTAAATGTATTTTTTCTTCCATATTTTAAGCTTAGGACAATCTTTAGTGGATATGGTATGATACTAAAACGAGAAAACAACTTTTCAGATCGAGTTAACGACCCTGTCCCAATGGGCAAAAAAGTTCCTATGTTAACACCTATGGATTTTGAGTGAAAAATGGCCCGGAAGCGAAAGTGAAAAAAATTTGTATTTTAACCATTTATATGTGTAAGACTCTTAAACTTGAGCGTTTCCTTACAGATTCGTCGAAAAACATCGAAAGAAACAAAGGTTTTTCGCATAGTCATTCGGGTGCCTCCACGAGGGTCTTTTCGTAAGGGTTGAGGTTGTGAAGTCTTTTCGACACGAGTAAATGTATTTTTTCTTCCATATTTTAAGCTTAGGACAATCTTTAGTGGATATGGTATGATACTAAAACGAGAAAACAACTTTTCAGATCGAGTTAACGACCCTGTCCCAATGGGCAAAAAAGTTCCTATGTTAACACCTATGGATTTTGAGTGCAATATGGCCCGGAAGCGAAAGTGAAAAAAATTCGTATTTTAACCATTTATATGTGTAAGACTCTAAAACTTGAGCGTTTCCTTACAGATTCGTCGAAAAACATCGAAAGAAACAAAGGTTTTTCACATAGTCATTCGGGTGCCTCCACGAGGGTCTTTTCGTAAGGGTTGAGGTTGTGAAGTCTTTTCGACACGAGTAAATGTATTTTTTCTTCCATATTTTAAGCTTAGGACAATCTTTAGTGGATATGGTATGATACTAAAACGAGAAAACAACTTTTCAGATCGAGTTAACGACCCTGTCCCAATGGGCAAAAAAGTTCCTATGTTAACACCTATGGATTTTGAGTGAAAAATGGTCCGGAAGCGAAAGTGAAAAAAATTCGTATTTTAACCATTTATTTGTGTAAGACTCTTAAACTTGAGCGTTTCCTTACAGATTCGTCGAAAAACATCGAAAGAAACAAAGGTTTTTCACATAGTCATTCGGGTGCCTCCACGAGGGTCTTTTCGTAAGGGTTGAGGTTGTGAAGTCTTTTCGACACGAGTAAATGTATTTTTTCTTCCATATTTTAAGCTTAGGACAATCTTTAGTGGATATGGTATGATACTAAAACGAGAAAACAACTTTTCAGATCGAGTTAACGACCCTGTCCCAATGGGCAAAAAAGTTCCTATGTTAACACCTATGGATTTTGAGTGAAAAATGGTCCGGAAGCGAAAGTGAAAAAAATTCGTATTTTAACCATTTATTTGTGTAAGACTCTTAAACTTGAGCCATTCCTTACAGATTCGTCGAAAAACATCGAAAGAAACAAAGGTTTTTCACATAGTTATTTGGGTGCCTCCACGAGGGTCTTTTCGTAAGGGTTGAGGTTGTGAAGTCTTTTTGACACGAGTAAATGTATTTTTTCTTCCATATTTTAAGCTTAGGACAATCTTTAGTGGATATGGTATGATACTAAAACGATAAAACAACTTTTCAGATCGAGTTAACGACCCTGTCCCAATGGGCAAAAAAGTTCCTATGTTAAAACCTATGGATTTGGAGTGAAAAATGGTCCGGAAGCGAAAGTGAAAAAAATTCGTATTTTAACCATTTATATGTGTAAGACTCTTAAACTTGAGCGTTTCCTTACAGATTCGTCGAAAAACATCGAAAGAAACAAAGGTTTTTCACATAGTCATTCGGGTGCCTCCACGAGGGTCTTTTCGTAAGGGTTGAGGTTGTGAAGTCTTTTCGACACGAGTAAATGTATTTTTTCATCCATATTTTAAGCTTAGGACCATCTTTAGTGGATATGGTATGATACTAAAATGAGAAAACAACTTTTCAGATCGAGTTAACGACCCTGTCCCAATGGGCAAAAAAGTTCCTATGTTAACACCTATGGATTTTGAGTGAAAAATTGCCCGGAAGCGAAAGTGAAAAAAATTCGTATTTTAACCATTTATATGTGTAAGACTCTAAAACTTGAGCGTTTTCCTTAATGATTCGTCGAAAAACATCGAAAGAAACAAAGGTTTTTCACATAGTCATTCGGGTGCCTCCACGAGGGTCTTTTCGTAAGGGTTGAGGTTGTGAAGTCTTTTCGACACGAGTAAATGTATTTTTTCATCCATATTTTAAGCTTAGGACCATCTTTAGTGGATATGGTATGATACTAAAACGAGAAAACAACTTTTCAGATCGACTTAACGACCATGTCCCAATGGGCAAAAAAGTTCCTATGTTAACACCTATGGATTTTGAGTGAAAAATGGCCCGGAAGCGAAAGTGAAAAAAATTCGTATTTTAACCATTTATATGTGTAAGACTCTAAAACTTGAGCGTTTTCCTTAATGATTCGTCGAAAAAGATCGAAAGAAACAAAGGTTTTTCACATAGTCATTCGGGTGCCTCCACGAGGGTCTTTTCGTAAGGGTTGAGGTTGTGAAGTCTTTTCGACACGAGTAAATGTATTTTTTCATCCATATTTTAAGCTTAGGACCATCTTTAGTGGATATGGTATGATACTAAAACGAGAAAACAACTTTTCAGATCGACTTAACGACCATGTCCCAATGGGCAAAAAAGTTCCTATGTTAACACCTATGGATTTTGAGTGAAAAATGGTCCGGAAGCGAAAGTGAAAAAAATTCGTATTTTAACCATTTATATGTGTAAGACTCTTAAACTTGAGCGTTTCCTTACAGATTCGTCGAAAAACATCGAAAGAAACAAAGGTTTTTCACATTGTCATTCGGGTGCCTCCACGAGGGACTTTTCGTAAGGGTTGAGGTTGTGAAGTCTTTTCGACACGAGTAAATGTATTTTTTCTTCCATATTTTAAGCTTAGGACAATCTTTAGTGGATATGGTATGATACTAAAATGAGAAAACAACTTTTCAGATCGAGTTAACGACCCTGTCCCAATGGGCAAAAAAGTTCCTATGTTAACACCTATGGATTTTGAGTGAAAAATGGCCCGGAAGCGAAAGTGAAAAAAATTCGTATTTTAACCATTTATATGTGTAAGACTCTAAAACTTGAGCGTTTCCTTAAAGATTCATCGAAAAACATCAAAAGAAACAAAGGTTTTTCAGATAGTCATTCGGGTGCCTCCACGAGAGTCTTTTTGTAAGGGTTGAGGTTGTGAAGTCTTTTCGACACGAGTAAATGTATTTTTTCTTCCATATTTTAAGCTTAGGACAATCTTTAGTGGATATGGTATGATACTAAAACGAGAAAATAACTTTTCAGATCGAGTTAACGACCCTGTCGAAATGGGCAAAAAAGTTCCTATGTTAACACCTATGGATTTTGAGTGAAAAATGGTCCGGAAGCGAAAGTGAAAAAAATTCATATTTTAACCATTTATATGTGTAAGACTCTTAAGCTTGAGCGTTTCCTTACAGATTCGTCGAAGAACATCGAAAGAAACAAAGGTTTTTCACATAGTCATTCGGGTGCCTCCACGAGGGTCTTTTCGTAAGGGTTGAGGTTGTGAAGTCTTTTCGACACGAGTAAATGTTTTTTTTCTTCCATATTTTAAGCTTAGGACAGTCTTTAGTGGATATGGTATGATACTAAAACGAGAAAACAACTTTTCAGATCGAGTTAACGACCCTGTCCCAATGGGCAAAAAAGTTCCTATGTTAACACCTATGGATTTTGAGTGCAATATGGCCCGGAAGCGAAAGTGAAAAAAATTCGTATTTTACCCATTTATATGTGTAAGACTCTAAAACTTGAGAGTTTCCTTAAAGATTGATCGAAAAACATCAAAAGAAACAAAGGTTTTTCAGATAGTCATTCGGGTGCCTCCACGAGAGTCTTTTCGTAAGGGTTGAGGTTGTGAAGTCTTTTCGACACGAGTAAATGTATTTTTTCTTCCATATTTTAAGCTTAGGACAATCTTTAGTGGATATGGTATGATACTAAAACGATAAAAAGACTTTTCAGATCGAGTTAACGACCCTGTTCCAATGGGCAAAAAAGTTCCTATGTTAACACCTATGGATTTTGAGTGAAAAATGGCCCGGAAGCGAAAGTGAAAAAAATTCGTATTTTAACCATTTATATGTGTAAGACTCTAAAACTTGAGCGTTTCCTTAAAGATTCATCGAAAAACATCGAAAGAAACAAAGGTTTTTCAGATAGTCATTCGGGTGCCTCCACGAGAGTCTTTTCGTAAGGGTTGAGGTTTTGAAGTCTTTTCGACACGAGTAAATGTATTTTTTCTTCCATATTTTAAGCTTAGGACAATCTTTAGTGGATATGGTATGATACTAAAACGATAAAACAACTTTTCAGATCGAGTTAACGACCCTGTTCCAATGGGCAAAAAAGTTCCTATATTAACACCTATGGATTTTGAGTGAAAAATGGTCCGGAAGCGAAAGTGAAAAAAATTCGTATTTTAACCATTTATATGTGTAAGACTCTTAAACTTGAGCGTTTCCTTACAGATTCGTCGAAAAACATCGAAAGAAACAAAGGTTTTTCACATAGTCATTCGGGTGCCTCCACGAGGGTCTTTTTGTAAGGGTTGAGGTTGTGAAGTCTTTTCGACACGAGTAAATGTATTTTTTCTTCCATATTTTAAGCTTAGGACAATCTTTAGTGGATATGGTATGATACTAAAACGAGAAAACAACTTTTCAGATCGAGTTAACGACCCTGTCCCAATGGGCAAAAAAGTTCCTATGTTAACACCTATGGATTTTGAGTGCAATATGGCCCGGAAGCGAAAGTGAAAAAAATTCGTATTTTACCCATTTATATGTGTAAGACTCTAAAACTAGAGCGTTTCCTTAAAGATTCATCGAAAAACATCAAAAGAAACAAAGGTTTTTCAGATAGTCATTCGGGTGCCTCCACGAGAGTCTTTTCGTAAGGGTTGAGGTTGTGAAGTCTTTTCGACACGAGTAAATGTATTTTTTCTTCCATATTTTAAGCTTAGGACAATCTTTAGTGGATATGGTATGATACTAAAACGATAAAACAACTTTTCAGATCGAGTTAACGACCCTGTCCCAATGGGCAAAAAAGTTCCTATGTTAACACCTATGGATTTTGAGTGAAAAATGGCCCGGAAGCGAAAGTGAAAAAAATTCGTATTTTAACCATTTATATGTGTAAGACTCTAAAACTTGAGCGTTTCCTTAAAGATTCATCGAAAAACATCGAAAGAAACAAAGGTTTTTCAGATAGTCATTCGGGTGCCTCCACGAGAGTCTTTTCGTAAGGGTTGAGGTTTTGAAGTCTTTTCGACACGAGTAAATGTATTTTTTCTTCCATATTTTAAGCTTAGGACAATCTTTAGTGGATATGGTATGATACTAAAACGATAAAACAACTTTTCAGATCGAGTTAACGACCCTGTTCCAATGGGCAAAAAAGTTCCTATATTAACACCTATGGATTTTGAGTGAAAAATGGTCCGGAAGCGAAAGTGAAAAAAATTCGTATTTTAACCATTTATATGTGTAAGACTCTTAAACTTGAGCGTTTCCTTACAGATTCGTCGAAAAACATCGAAAGAAACAAAGGTTTTTCACATAGTCATTCGGGTGCCTCCACGAGGGTCTTTTTGTAAGGGTTGAGGTTGTGAAGTCTTTTCGACACGAGTAAATGTATTTTTTCTTCCATATTTTAAGCTTAGGACAATCTTTAGTGGATATGGTATGATACTAAAACGAGAAAACAACTTTTCAGATCGAGTTAACGACCCTGTCCCAATGGGCAAAAAAGTTCCTATGTTAACACCTATGGATTTTGAGTGCAATATGGCCCGGAAGCGAAAGTGAAAAAAATTCGTATTTTACCCATTTATATGTGTAAGACTCTAAAACTAGAGCGTTTCCTTAAAGATTCATCGAAAAACATCAAAAGAAACAAAGGTTTTTCAGATAGTCATTCGGGTGCCTCCACGAGAGTCTTTTCGTAAGGGTTGAGGTTGTGAAGTCTTTTCGACACGAGTAAATGTATTTTTTCTTCCATATTTTAAGCTTAGGACAATCTTTAGTGGATATGGTATGATACTAAAACGATAAAACAACTTTTCAGATCGAGTTAACGACCCTGTCCCAATGGGCAAAAAAGTTCCTATGTTAACACCTATGGATTTTGAGTGCAAAATGTCCCTGAAGCGAAAGTGAAAAAATACAATATTTTAACCATTTATATGTGTAAGACTCTTAAACTTGAGCATTTCCTTAAAGATTTGTCGAAAAACATCGAAAGAAACAAAGGTTTTTCACATAGTCATTCGGGTGCCTCCCCGAGGGTCTTTTCGTAAGGGTTGAGGTTGTGAAGTCTTTTCGACACGAGTAAATGTTTTTTTTCTTCCATATTTTAAGCTTAGGACAATCTTTAGTGGATATGGTATGATACTAAAACGAGAAAATAACTTTTCAGATCCAGTTAACGACCCTGTCCCAATGGGCAAAAAAGTTCCTATGTTAACACCTATGGATTTTGAGTGAAAAATGGTCCGGAAGCGAAAGTGAAAAAAATTCGTATTTTAACCATTTATATGTGTAAGACTCTTAAACTTGAGTGTATCCTTACAGATTCGTCGAAAAACATCGAAAGAAACAAAGGTTTTTCACATAGTCATTCGGGTGCCTCCACGAGGGTCTTTTCGTAAGGGTTGAGGTTGTGAAGTCTTTTCGACCTGAGTATATGTATTTTTTCTTCCATATTTTAAGCTTAGGACAATCTTTAGTGGATATGGTATGATACTAAAACGATAAAACAACTTTTCAGATCGAGTTAACGACCCTGTCCCAATGGGCAAAAAAGTTCCTATGTTAACACCTATGGATTTTTAGTGCAATATGGCCCGGAAGCGAAAGTGAAAAAAATTCGTATTTTACCCATTTATATGTGTAAGACTCTAAAACTTGAGCGTTTCCTTAAAGATTCATCGAAAAACATCAAAAGAAACAAAGGTTTTTCAGATAGTCATTCGGGTGCCTCTACGAGAGTCTTTTCGTAAGGGTTGAGGTTGTGAAGTCTTTTCGACACGAGTAAATGTATTTTTTTCTTCCATATTTTAAGCTTAGGACAATCTTTAGTGGATATGGTATGATACTAAAACGATAAAACAACTTTTCAGATCGAGTTAACGACCCTGTCCCAATGGCCAAAAAAGTTCCTATGTTAACACCTATGGATTTTGAGTGCAAAATGGCCCGGAAGCGAAAGTGAAAAAATACAATATTTTAACCATTTATATGTGTAAGACTCTTAAACTTGAGCATTTCCTTAAAGATTTGTCGAAAAACATCGAAAGAAACAAAGGTTTTTCACATAGTCATTCGGGTGCCTCCCCGAGGGTCTTTTCGTAAGGGTTGAGGTTGTGAAGTCTTTTCGACACGAGTAGATGTTTTTTTTCTACCATATTTTAAGCTTAGGACAATCTTTAGTGGATATGGTATGATACTAAAACGAGAAAAAACCTTTTCAGATCGAGTTAACGACCCTGTCTCAATGGGCAAAAAAGTTCCTATGTTAACACCTATGGATTTTGAGTGAAAAATGGTCCGGAAGCGAAAGTGAAAAAAATTCATATTTTAACCATTTATATGTGTAAGACTCTTAAGCTTGAGCGTTTCCTTTCAGATTCGTCGAAAAACATCGAAAGAAACAAAGGTTTTTCACATAGTCATTCGGGTGCCTCCACGAGGGTCTTTTCGTAAGGGTTGAGGTTGTGAAGTCTTTTCGACACGAGTAAATGTATTTTTTCTTCCATATTTTAAGCTTAGGACAATCTTTAGTGGATATGGTATGATACTAAAACGATAAAACAACTTTTCAGATCGAGTTAACGACCCTGTCCCAATGGGCAAAAAAGTTCCTATGTTAACACCTATGGATTTTGAGTGCAAAATGGCCCGGAAGCGAAAGTGAAAAAATACAATATTTTAACCATTTATATGTGTAAGACTCTTAAACTTGAGCATTTCCTTAAAGATTTGTCGAAAAACATCGAAAGAAACAAAGGTTTTTCACATAGTCATTCGGGTGCCTCCCCGAGGGTCTTTTCGTAAGGGTTGAGGTTGTGAAGTCTTTTCGACACGAGTAAATGTATTTTTTCTTCCATATTTTAAGCTTAGGACAATCTTTAGTGGATATGGTATGATACTAAAACGATAAAACAACTTTTCAGATCGAGTTAACGACCCTGTCCCAATGGGCAAAAAAGTTCCTATGTTAACACCTATGGATTTTGAGTGCAATATGGCCCGGAAGCGAAAGTGAAAAAAATTCGTATTTTACCCATTTATATGTGTAAGACTCTAAAACTTGAGCGTTTCCTTAAAGATTCATCGAAAAACATCAAAAGAAACAAAGGTTTTTCAAATAGTCATTCGGGTGCCTCCCCGAGGGTCTTTTCGTAAGGGTTGAGGTTGTGAAGTCTTTTCGACACGAGTAAATGTATTTTTTCTTCCATATTTTAAGCTTAGGACAATCTTTAGTGGATATGGTATGATACTAAAACGATAAAACAACTTTTCAGATCGAGTTAACGACCCTGTCCCAATGGGCAAAAAAGTTCCTATGTTAACACCTACGGATTTTGAGTGAAAAATGGTCCGGAAGCGAAAGTGAAAAAAATTCGTATTTTAACCATTTATATGTGTAAGACTCTAAAACTTGAGCGTTTCCTTACAGATTCGTCGAAAAACATCGAAAGAAACAAAGGTTTTTCACATAGTCATTCGGGTGCCTCCACGAGGGTCTTTTCGTAAGGGTTGAGGTTGTGAAGTCTTTTCGACACGAGTAAATGTATTTTTTCTTCCATGTTTTAAGCTTAGGACAATCTTTAGTGGATATGGTATGATACTAAAACGAGAAAACAACTTTTCAGATCGAGTTAACGACCCTGTCCCAATGGGCAAAAAAGTTCCTATGTTAACACCTATGGATTTTGAGTGAAAAATGGTCCGGAAGCGAAAGTGAAAAAAATTCGTATTTTAACCATTTATATGTGTAAGACTCTTAAACTTGAGCGTTTCCTTACAGATTCGTCGAAAAACATCGAAAGAAACAAAGGTTTTTCACATAGTCATTTGGGTGCCTCCACGAGGGTCTTTTCGTAAGGGTTGAGGTTGTGAAGTCTTTTTGACACGAGTAAATGTATTTTTTCTTCCATATTTTAAGCTTAGGACAATCTTTAGTGGATATGGTATGATACTAAAATGATAAAACAACTTTTCAGATCGAGTTAACGACCCTGTCCCAATTGGCAAAAAAGTTCCTATGTTAACACCTATGGATTTTGAGTGAAAAATGGTCCGGAAGCGAAAGTGAAAAAAATTCGTATTTTACCCATTTATATGTGTAAGACTCTAAAACTTGAGCGTTTCCTTAAAGATTCGTCGAAAAACATCGAAAGAAACAAAGGTTTTTCACATAGTCATTCGGGTGCCTCCACGAGGGTCTTTTCGTAAGGGTTGAGGTTGTGAAGTCTTTTCGACCTGAGTATACGTATTTTTTCTTCCATATTTTAAGCTTAGGACAATCTTTAGTGGATATGGTATGATACTAAAACGATAAAACAACTTTTCAGATCGAGTTAACGACCCTGTCCCAATGGGCAAAAAAGTTCCTATGTTAACACCTATGGATTTTGAGTGCAATATGGCCCGGAAGCGAAAGTGAAAAAAATTCGTATTTTACCCATTTATATGTGTAAGACTCTAAAACTAGAGCGTTTCCTTAAAGATTCATCGAAAAACATCAAAAGAAACAAAGGTTTTTCAGATAGTCATTCGGGTGCCTCCACGAGAGTCTTTTCGTAAGGGTTGAGGTTGTGAAGTCTTTTCGACACGAGTAAATGTATTTTTTCTTCCATATTTTAAGCTTAGGACAATCTTTAGTGGATATGGTATGATACTAAAACGATAAAACAACTTTTCAGATCGAGTTAACGACCCTGTCCCAATGGGCAAAAAAGTTCCTATGTTAACACCTACGGATTTTGAGTGAAAAATGGTCCGGAAGCGAAAGTGAAAAAAATTCGTATTTTAACCATTTATATGTGTAAGACTCTAAAACTTGAGCGTTTCCTTAAAGATTCATCGAAAAACATCAAAAGAAACAAAGGTTTTTCAAATAGTCATTCGGGTGCCTCCACGAGAGTCTTTTCGTAAGGGTTGAGGTTGTGAAGTCTTTTCGACACGAGTAAATGTATTTTTTCTTCCATATTTTAAGCTTAGGACAATCTTTAGTGGATATGGTATGATACTAAAACGATAAAACAACTTTTCAGATCGAGTTAACGACCCTGTCCCAATGGGCAAAAAAGTTCCTATGTTAACACCTACGGATTTTGAGTGAAAAATGGTCCGGAAGCGAAAGTGAAAAAAATTCGTATTTTAACCATTTATATGTGTAAGACTCTAAAACTTGAGCGTTTCCTTACAGATTCGTCGAAAAACATCGAAAGAAACAAAGGTTTTTCACATAGTCATTCGGGTGCCTCCACGAGGGTCTTTTCGTAAGGGTTGAGGTTGTGAAGTCTTTTCGACACGAGTAAATGTATTTTTTCTTCCATGTTTTAAGCTTAGGACAATCTTTAGTGGATATGGTATGATACTAAAACGAGAAAACAACTTTTCAGATCGAGTTAACGACCCTGTCCCAATGGGCAAAAAAGTTCCTATGTTAACACCTATGGATTTTGAGTTAAAAATGGTCCGGAAGCGAAAGTGAAAAAAATTCGTATTTTAACCATTTATATGTGTAAGACTCTTAAACTTGAGCGTTTCCTTACAGATTCGTCGAAAAACATCGAAAGAAACAAAGGTTTTTCACATAGTCATTTGGGTGCCTCCACGAGGGTCTTTTCGTAAGGGTTGAGGTTGTGAAGTCTTTTTGACACGAGTAAATGTATTTTTTCTTCCATATTTTAAGCTTAGGACAATCTTTAGTGGATATGGTATGATACTAAAATGATAAAACAACTTTTCAGATCGAGTTAACGACCCTGTCCCAATGGGCAAAAAAGTTCCTATGTTAACACCTATGGATTTTGAGTGAAAAATGGTCCGGAAGCGAAAGTGAAAAAAATTCGTATTTTACCCATTTATATGTGTAAGACTCTAAAACTTGAGCGTTTCCTTAAAGATTCGTCGAAAAACATCGAAAGAAACAAAGGTTTTTCACATAGTCATTCGGGTGCCTCCACGAGGGTCTTTTCGTAAGGGTTGAGGTTGTGAAGTCTTTTCGACCTGAGTATATGTATTTTTTCTTCCATATTTTAAGCTTAGGACAATCTTTAGTGGATATGGTATGATACTAAAACGATAAAACAACTTTTCAGATCGAGTTAACGACCCTGTCCCAATGGGCAAAAAAGTTCCTATGTTAACACCTATGGATTTTGAGTGAAAAATGGTCCGGAAGCGAAAGTGAAAAAAATTCGTATTTTAACCATTTATATGTGTAAGACTCTTAAACTTGAGTGTATCCTTACAGATTCGTCGAAAAACATCGAAAGAAACAAAGGTTTTTCACATAGTCATTCGGGTGCCTCCACGAGGGTCTTTTCGTAAGGGTTGAGGTTGTGAAGTCTTTTCGACCTGAGTATATGTATTTTTTCTTCCATATTTTAAGCTTAGGACAATCTTTAGTGGATATTATATGATACTAAAACGATAAAACAACTTTTCAGATCGAGTTAACGACCCTGTCCCAATGGGCAAAAAAGTTCCTATGTTAACACCTATGGATTTTGAGTGAAAAATGGTCCGGAAGCGAAAGTGAAAAAAATTCGTATTTTACCCATTTATATGTGTAAGACTCTAAAACTTGAGCGTTTCCTTAAAGATTCGTCGAAAAACATCGAAAGAAACAAAGGTTTTTCACATAGTCATTCGGGTGCCTCCACGAGGGTCTTTTCGTAAGGGTTGAGGTTGTGAAGTCTTTTCGACACGAGTAAATGTATTTTTTCTTCCATGTTTTAAGCTTAGGACAATCTTTAGTGGATATGGTATGATACTAAAACGAGAAAACAACTTTTCAGATCGAGTTAACGACCCTGTCCCAATGGGCAAAAAAGTTCCTATGTTAACACCTATGGATTTTGAGTGAAAAATGGTCCGGAAGCGAAAGTGAAAAAAATTCGTATTTTAACCATTTATATGTGTAAGACTCTTAAACTTGAGTGTATCCTTACAGATTCGTCGAAAAACATCGAAAGAAACAAAGGTTTTTCACATAGTCATTCGGGTGCCTCCACGAGGGTCTTTTCGTAAGGGTTGAGGTTGTGAAGTCTTTTCGACCTGAGTATATGTATTTTTTCTTCCATATTTTAAGCTTAGGACAATCTTTAGTGGATATGGTATGATACTAAAACGATAAAACAACTTTTCAGATCGAGTTAACGACCCTGTCCCAATGGGCAAAAAAGTTCCTATGTTAACACCTATGGATTTTGAGTGCAATATGGCCCGGAAGCGAAAGTGAAAAAAATTCGTATTTTACCCATTTATATGTGTAAGACTCTAAAACTTGAGTGTTTCCTTAAAGATTCATCGAAAAACATCAAAAGAAACAAAGGTTTTTCAGATAGTCATTCGGGTGCCTCTACGAGAGTCTTTTCGTAAGGGTTGAGGTTGTGAAGTCTTTTCGACACGAGTAAATGTATTTTTTTCTTCCATATTTTAAGCTTAGGACAATCTTTAGTGGATATGGTATGATACTAAAACGATAAAACAACTTTTCAGATCGAGTTAACGACCCTGTCCCAATGGCCAAAAAAGTTCCTATGTTAACACCTATGGATTTTGAGTGCAAAATGGCCCGGAAGCGAAAGTGAAAAAATACAATATTTTAACCATTTATATGTGTAAGACTCTTAAACTTGAGCATTTCCTTAAAGATTTGTCGAAAAACATCGAAAGAAACAAAGTTTTTCACATAGTCATTCGGGTGCCTCCCCGAGGGTCTTTTCGTAAGGGTTGAGGTTGTGAAGTCTTTTCGACACGAGTAGATGTTTTTTTTCTACCATATTTTAAGCTTAGGACAATCTTTAGTGGATATGGTATGATACTAAAACGAGAAAAAACCTTTTCAGATCGAGTTAACGACCCTGTCTCAATGGGCAAAAAAGTTCCTATGTTAACACCTATGGATTTTGAGTGAAAAATGGTCCGGAAGCGAAAGTGAAAAAAATTCATATTTTAACCATTTATATGTGTAAGACTCTTAAGCTTGAGCGTTTCCTTTCAGATTCGTCGAAAAACATCGAAAGAAACAAAGGTTTTTCACATAGTCATTCGGGTGCCTCCACGAGGGTCTTTTCGTAAGGGTTGAGGTTGTGAAGTCTTTTCGACACGAGTAAATGTATTTTTTCTTCCATGTTTTAAGCTTAGGACAATCTTTAGTGGATATGGTATGATACTAAAACGATAAAACAACTTTTCAGATCGAGTTAACGACCCTGTCCCAATGGGCAAAAAAGTTCCTATGTTAACACCTATGGATTTTGAGTGCAATATGGCCCGGAAGCGAAAGTGAAAAAAATTCATATTTTACCCATTTATATGTGTAAGACTCTAAAACTTGAGCGTTTCCTTAAAGATTCATCGAAAAACATCAAAAGAAACAAAGGTTTTTCAAATAGTCATTCGGGTGCCTCCACGAGAGTCTTTTCGTAAGGGTTGAGGTTGTGAAGTCTTTTCGACACGAGTAAATGTATTTTTTCTTCCATATTTTAAGCTTAGGACAATCTTTAGTGGATATGGTATGATACTAAAACGATAAAACAACTTTTCAGATCGAGTTAACGACCCTGTCCCAATGGGCAAAAAAGTTCCTATGTTAACACCTATGGATTTTGAGTGCAATATGGCCCGGAAGCGAAAGTGAAAAAATACAATATTTTAACCATTTATATGTGTAAGACTCTTAAACTTGAGCATTTCCTTAAAGATTTGTCGAAAAACATCGAAAGAAACAAAGGTTTTTCACATAGTCATTCGGGTGCCTCCCCGAGGGTCTTTTCGTAAGGGTTGAGGTTGTGAAGTCTTTTCGACACGAGTAAATGTATTTTTTCTTCCATATTTTAAGCTTAGGACAATCTTTAGTGGATATGGTATGATACTAAAACGATAAAACAACTTTTCAGATCGAGTTAACGACCCTGTCCCAATGGGCAAAAAAGTTCCTATGTTAACACCTATGGATTTTGAGTGCAATATGGCCCGGAAGCGAAAGTGAAAAAAATTCGTATTTTACCCATTTATATGTGTAAGACTCTAAAACTTGAGCGTTTCCTTAAAGATTCATCGAAAAACATCAAAAGAAACAAAGGTTTTTCAAATAGTCATTCGCGTGCCTCCACGAGAGTCTTTTCGTAAGGGTTGAGGTTGTGAAGTCTTTTCGACACGAGTAAATGTATTTTTTCTTCCATATTTTAAGCTTAGGACAATCTTTAGTGGATATGGTATGATACTAAAACGATAAAACAACTTTTCAGATCGAGTTAACGACCCTGTCCCAATGGGCAAAAAAGTTCCTATGTTAACACCTACGGATTTTGAGTGAAAAATGGTCCGGAAGCGAAAGTGAAAAAAATTCGTATTTTAACCATTTATATGTGTAAGACTCTAAAACTTGAGCGTTTCCTTACAGATTCGTCGAAAAACATCGAAAGAAACAAAGGTTTTTCACATAGTCATTCGGGTGCCTCCACGAGGGTCTTTTCGTAAGGGTTGAGGTTGTGAAGTCTTTTCGACACGAGTAAATGTATTTTTTCTTCCATGTTTTAAGCTTAGGACAATCTTTAGTGGATATGGTATGATACTAAAACGAGAAAACAACTTTTCAGATCGAGTTAACGACCCTGTCCCAATGGGCAAAAAAGTTCCTATGTTAACACCTATGGATTTTGAGTGAAAAATGGTCCGGAAGCGAAAGTGAAAAAAATTCGTATTTTAACCATTTATATGTGTAAGACTCTTAAACTTGAGCGTTTCCTTACAGATTCGTCGAAAAACATCGAAAGAAACAAAGGTTTTTCACATAGTCATTTGGGTGCCTCCACGAGGGTCTTTTCGTAAGGGTTGAGGTTGTGAAGTCTTTTTGACACGAGTAAATGTATTTTTTCTTCCATATTTTAAGCTTAGGACAATCTTTAGTGGATATGGTATGATACTAAAATGATAAAACAACTTTTCAGATCGAGTTAACGACCCTGTCCCAATGGGCAAAAAAGTTCCTATGTTAACACCTATGGATTTTGAGTGAAAAATGGTCCGGAAGCGAAAGTGAAAAAAATTCGTATTTTACCCATTTATATGTGTAAGACTCTAAAACTTGAGCGTTTCCTTAAAGATTCGTCGAAAAACATCGAAAGAAACAAAGGTTTTTCACATAGTCATTCGGGTGCCTCCACGAGGGTCTTTTCGTAAGGGTTGAGGTTGTGAAGTCTTTTCGACCTGAGTATATGTATTTTTTCTTCCATATTTTAAGCTTAGGACAATCTTTAGTGGATATGGTATGATACTAAAACGATAAAACAACTTTTCAGATCGAGTTAACGACCCTGTCCCAATGGGCAAAAAAGTTCCTATGTTAACACCTATGGATTTTGAGTGCAATATGGCCCGGAAGCGAAAGTGAAAAAAATTCGTATTTTACCCATTTATATGTGTAAGACTCTAAAACTAGAGCGTTTCCTTAAAGATTCATCGAAAAACATCAAAAGAAACAAAGGTTTTTCAGATAGTCATTCGGGTGCCTCCACGAGAGTCTTTTCGTAAGGGTTGAGGTTGTGAAGTCTTTTCGACACGAGTAAATGTATTTTTTCTTCCATATTTTAAGCTTAGGACAATCTTTAGTGGATATGGTATGATACTAAAACGATAAAACAACTTTTCAGATCGAGTTAACGACCCTGTCCCAATGGGCAAAAAAGTTCCTATGTTAACACCTATGGATTTTGAGTGAAAAATGGTCCGGAAGCGAAAGTGAAAAAAATTCGTATTTTAACCATTTATATGTGTAAGACTCTTAAACTTGAGTGTATCCTTACAGATTCGTCGAAAAACATCGAAAGAAACAAAGGTTTTTCACATAGTCATTCGGGTGCCTCCACGAGGGTCTTTTCGTAAGGGTTGAGGTTGTGAAGTCTTTTCGACCTGAGTATATGTATTTTTTCTTCCATATTTTAAGCTTAGGACAATCTTTAGTGGATATGGTATGATACTAAAACGATAAAACAACTTTTCAGATCGAGTTAACGACCCTGTCCCAATGGGCAAAAAAGTTCCTATGTTAACACCTATGGATTTTGAGTGCAATATGGCCCGGAAGCGAAAGTGAAAAAAATTCGTATTTTACCCATTTATATGTGTAAGACTCTAAAACTTGAGCGTTTCCTTAAAGATTCATCGAAAAACATCAAAAGAAACAAAGGTTTTTCAAATAGTCATTCGGGTGCCTCCACGAGAGTCTTTTCGTAAGGGTTGAGGTTGTGAAGTCTTTTCGACACGAGTAAATGTATTTTTTCTTCCATATTTTAAGCTTAGGACAATCTTTAGTGGATATGGTATGATACTAAAACGATAAAACAACTTTTCAGATCGAGTTAACGACCCTGTCCCAATGGGCAAAAAAGTTCCTATGTTAACACCTACGGATTTTGAGTGAAAAATGGTCCGGAAGCGAAAGTGAAAAAAATTCGTATTTTAACCATTTATATGTGTAAGACTCTAAAACTTGAGCGTTTCCTTACAGATTCGTCGAAAAACATCGAAAGAAACAAAGGTTTTTCACATAGTCATTCGGGTGCCTCCACGAGGGTCTTTTCGTAAGGGTTGAGGTTGTGAAGTCTTTTCGACACGAGTAAATGTATTTTTTCTTCCATGTTTTAAGCTTAGGACAATCTTTAGTGGATATGGTATGATACTAAAACGAGAAAACAACTTTTCAGATCGAGTTAACGACCCTGTCCCAATGGGCAAAAAAGTTCCTATGTTAACACCTATGGATTTTGAGTGAAAAATGGTCCGGAAGCGAAAGTGAAAAAAATTCGTATTTTACCCATTTATATGTGTAAGACTCTAAAACTTGAGCGTTTCCTTAAAGATTCGTCGAAAAACATCGAAAGAAACAAAGGTTTTTCACATAGTCATTCGGGTGCCTCCACGAGGGTCTTTTCGTAAGGGTTGAGGTTGTGAAGTCTTTTCGACCTGAGTATATGTATTTTTTCTTCCATATTTTAAGCTTAGGACAATCTTTAGTGGATATGGTATGATACTAAAACGATAAAACAACTTTTCAGATCGAGTTAACGACCCTGTCCCAATGGGCAAAAAAGTTCCTATGTTAACACCTATGGATTTTGAGTGCAATATGGCCCGGAAGCGAAAGTGAAAAAAATTCGTATTTTACCCATTTATATGTGTAAGACTCTAAAACTAGAGCGTTTCCTTAAAGATTCATCGAAAAACATCAAAAGAAACAAAGGTTTTTCAGATAGTCATTCGGGTGCCTCCACGAGAGTCTTTTCGTAAGGGTTGAGGTTGTGAAGTCTTTTCGACACGAGTAAATGTATTTTTTCTTCCATATTTTAAGCTTAGGACAATCTTTAGTGGATATGGTATGATACTAAAACGATAAAACAACTTTTCAGATCGAGTTAACGACCCTGTCCCAATGGGCAAAAAAGTTCCTATGTTAACACCTATGGATTTTGAGTGAAAAATGGTCCGGAAGCGAAAGTGAAAAAAATTCGTATTTTAACCATTTATATGTGTAAGACTCTTAAACTTGAGCGTTTCCTTACAGATTCGTCGAAAAACATCGAAAGAAACAAAGGTTTTTCACATAGTCATTCGGGTGCCTCCACGAGGGTCTTTTCGTAAGGGTTGAGGTTGTGAAGTCTTTTCGACACGAGTAAATGTATTTTTTCATCCATATTTTAAGCTTAGGACCATCTTTAGTGGATATGGTATGATACTAAAATGAGAAAACAACTTTTCAGATCGAGTTAACGACCCTGTCCCAATGGGCAAAAAAGTTCCTATGTTAACACCTATGGATTTTGAGTGAAAAATGGCCCGGAAGCGAAAGTGAAAAAAATTCGTATTTTAACCATTTATATGTGTAAGACTCTAAACCTTGAGCGTTTTCCTTAATGATTCGTCGAAAAACATCGAAAGAAACAAAGGTTTTTCACATAGTCATTCGGGTGCCTCCACGAGGGTCTTTTCGTAAGGGTTGAGGTTGTGAAGTCTTTTCGACACGAGTAAATGTATTTTTTCATCCATATTTTAAGCTTAGGACCATCTTTAGTGGATATGGTATGATACTAAAACGAGAAAACAACTTTTCAGATCGAGTTAACGACCATGTCCCAATGGGCAAAAAAGTTCCTATGTTAACACCTATGGATTTTGAGTGAAAAATGGTCCGGAAGCGAAAGTGAAAAAAATTCGTATTTTAACCATTTATATGTGTAAGACTCTTAAACTTGAGCGTTTCCTTACAGATTCGTCGAAAAACATCGAAAGAAACAAAGGTTTTTCACATAGTCATTCGGGTGCCTCCACGAGGGTCTTTTCGTAAGGGTTGAGGTTGTGAAGTCTTTTCGACACGAGTAAATGTATTTTTTCATCCATATTTTAAGCTTAGGACCATCTTTAGTGGATATGGTATGATACTAAAATGAGAAAACAACTTTTCAGATCGAGTTAACGACCCTGTCCCAATGGGCAAAAAAGTTCCTATGTTAACACCTATGGATTTTGAGTGAAAAATGGCCCGGAAGCGAAAGTGAAAAAAATTCGTATTTTAACCATTTATATGTGTAAGACTCTAAACCTTGAGCGTTTTCCTTAATGATTCGTCGAAAAACATCGAAAGAAACAAAGGTTTTTCACATAGTCATTCGGGTGCCTCCACGAGGGTCTTTTCGTAAGGGTTGAGGTTGTGAAGTCTTTTCGACACGAGTAAATGTATTTTTTCATCCATATTTTAAGCTTAGGACCATCTTTAGTGGATATGGTATGATACTAAAACGAGAAAACAACTTTTCAGATCGAGTTAACGACCATGTCCCAATGGGCAAAAAAGTTCCTATGTTAACACCTATGGATTTTGAGTGAAAAATGGTCCGGAAGCGAAAGTGAAAAAAATTCGTATTTTAACAATTTATATGTGTAAGACTCTTAAACTTGAGCGTTTCCTTACAGATTCGTCGAAAAACATCGAAAGAAACAAAGGTTTTTCACATTGTCATTCGGGTGCCTCCACGAGGGACTTTTCGTAAGGGTTGAGGTTGTGAAGTCTTTTCGACACGAGTAAATGTATTTTTTCTTCCATATTTTAAGCTTAGGACAATCTTAAGTGGATATGGTATGATACTAAAACGAGAAAACAACTTTTCAGATCGAGTTAACGACCCTGTCCCAATGGGCAAAAAAGTTCCTATGTTAACACCTATGGATTTTGAGTGAAAAATGGCCCGGAAGCGAAAGTGAAAAAAATTCGTATTTTAACCATTTATATGTGTAAGACTCTAAAACTTGAGCGTTTCCTTAAAGATTCATCGAAAAACATCAAAAGAAACAAAGGTTTTTCACATTGTCATTCGGGTGCCTCCACGAGGGACTTTTCGTAAGGGTTGAGGTTGTGAAGTCTTTTCGACACGAGTAAATGTATTTTTTCTTCCATATTTTAAGCTTAGGACAATCTTTAGTGGATATGGTATGATACTAAAACGAGAAAACAACTTTTCAGATCGAGTTAACGACCCTGTCCCAATGGGCAAAAAAGTTCCTATGTTAAAACCTATGGATTTTGAGTGAAAAATGGCCCTGAAGCGAAAGTGAAAAAAATTCGTATTTTAACCATTTATATGTGTAAGACTCTTAAACTTGAGCGTTTCCTTACAGATTCGTCGAAAACCTTCGAAAGAAACAAAGGTTTTTCCCATAGTCATTCCGGTGCCTCCCCGAGGGTCTTTTCGTAAGGGTTGAGGTTGTGAAGTCTTTTCGACACGAGTAAATGTATTTTTTCTTCCATATTTTAAGCTTAGGACAATCTTTAGTGGATATGGTATGATACTAAAATGAGAAAACAACTTTTCAGACCGAGTTAACGACCCTGTCCCAATGGGCAAAAAAGTTCCTATGTTAACACCTATGGATTTTGAATGAAAAATGGCCCGGAAGCGAAAGTGAAAAAAATTCGTATTTTAACCATTTATATGTGTAAGACTCTAAAACTTAAGGTTTTTCAGATAGTCATTCGGGTGCCTCCACGAGAGTCTTTTCGTAAGGTTTGAGGTTGTGAAGTCTTTTCGACACGAGTAAATGTATTTTTTCTTCCATATTTTAAGCTTAGGACAATCTTTAGTGGATATGGTATGATACTAAAACGAGAAAACAACTTTTCAGATCGAGTTAACGACCCTGTCCCAATGGGCAAAAAAGTTCCTATGTTAACTCCTATGGATTTTGAGTGCAAAATGGCCCGGAAGCGAAAGTGAAAAAATACAATATTTCAACCATTTATATGTGTAAGACTCTTAAACTTGAGCGTTTCCTTAAAGATTCATCGAAAAACATCAAAAGAAACAAAGGTTTTTCAGATAGTCATTCGGGTGCCTCCACGAGAGTCTTTTCGTAAGGGTTGAGGTTGTGAAGTCTTTTCGACACGAGTAAATGTATTTGTTCTTCCATATTTTAAGCTTAGGACAATCTTTAGTGGATATGGTATGATACTAAAACGATAAAAAGACTTTTCAGATCGAGTTAACGACCCTGTCCCAATGGGCAAAAAAGTTCCTATGTTAACACCTATGGATTTTGAGTGAAAAATTGTCCTGAAGCGAAAGTGAAAAAAATTCATATTTTAACCATTTATATGTGTAAGACTCTTAAACTTGAGCGTTTCCTTACAGATTCGTCGAAAAACATCGAAAGAAACAAAGGTTTTTCACATAGTCATTCGGGTGCCTGCACGAGGGTCTTTTCGTAAGGGTTGAGGTTGTGAAGTCTTATCGACACGAGTAAATGTATTTTTTCTTCCATATTTTAAGCTTAGGACAATCTTTAGTGGATATGGTATGATACTAAAACGAGAAAACAACTTTTCAGATCGAGTTAACGACCCTGTCCCAATGGGCAAAAAAGTTCCTATGTTAACACCTATGGATTTTGAGTGCAATATGGCCCGGAAGCGAAAGTGAAAAAAATTCGTATTTTACCCATTTATATGTGTAAGACTCTAAAACTTGAGCGTTTCCTTAAAGATTCATCGAAAAACATCAAAAGAAACAAAGGTTTTTCAGATAGTCATTCGGGTGCCTCCACGAGAGTCTTTTCGTAAGGGTTGAGGTTGTGAAGTCTTTTCGACACGAGTAAATGTATTTGTTCTTCCATATTTTAAGCTTAGGACAATCTTTAGTGGATATGGTATGATACTAAAACGATAAAACAACTTTTCAGATCGAGTTAACGACCCTGTCCCAATGGGCAAAAAAGTTCCTATGTTAACACCTATGGATTTTGAGTGCAAAATGGCCCGGAAGCGAAAGTGAAAAAATACAATATTTTAACCATTTATATGTGTAAGACTCTTAAACTTGAGCATTTCCTTAAAGATTTGTCGAAAAACATCGAAAGAAACAAAGGTTTTTCACATAGTCATTCGGGTGACTCCCCGAGGGTCTTTTCGTAAGGGTTGAGGTTGTGAAGTCTTTTCGACACGAGTAAATGTATTTTTTCTTCCATATTTTAAGCTTAGGACAATCTTTAGTGGATATGGTATGATACTAAAACGAGAAAATAACTTTTCAGATCGAGTTAACGACCCTGTCGAAATGGGCAAAAAAGTTCCTATGTTAACACCTATGGATTTTGAGTGAAAAATGGTCCGGAAGCGAAAGTGAAAAAAATTCATATTTTAACCATTTATATGTGTAAGACTCTTAAGCTTGAGCGTTTCCTTACAGATTCGTCGAAGAACATCGAAAGAAACAAAGGTTTTTCACATAGTCATTCGGGTGCCTCCACGAGGGTCTTTTCGTAAGGGTTGAGGTTGTGAAGTCTTTTCGACACGAGTAAATGTTTTTTTTCTTCCATATTTTAAGCTTAGGACAATCTTTAGTGGATATGGTATGATACTAAAACGAGAAAACAACTTTTCAGATCGAGTTAACGACCCTGTCCCAATGGGCAAAAAAGTTCCTATGTTAACTCCTATGGATTTTGAGTGCAAAATGGCCCGGAAGCGAAAGTGAAAAAATACAATATTTCAACCATTTATATGTGTAAGACTCTTAAACTTGAGCGTTTCCTTACAGATTCGTCGAAAAACATCGAAAGAAACAAAGGTTTTTCACATAGTCATTCGGGTGCCTGCACGAGGGTCTTTTCGTAAGGGTTGAGGTTGTGAAGTCTTATCGACACGAGTAAATGTATTTTTTCTTCCATATTTTAAGCTTAGGACAATCTTTAGTGGATATGGTATGATACTAAAACGAGAAAACAACTTTTCAGATCGAGTTAACGACCCTGTCCCAATGGGCAAAAAAGTTCCTATGTTAACACCTATGGATTTTGAGTGCAATATGGCCCGGAAGCGAAAGTGAAAAAAATTCGTATTTTACCCATTTATATGTGTAAGACTCTTAAGCTTGAGCGTTTCCTTACAGATTCGTCGAAGAACATCGAAAGAAACAAAGGTTTTTCACATAGTCATTCGGGTGCCTCCCCGAGGGTCTTTTCGTAAGGGTTGAGGTTGTGAAGTCTTTTCGACACGAGTAAATGTATTTTTTCTTCCATATTTTAAGCTTAGGACAATCTTTAGTGGATATGGTATGATACTAAAACGAGAAAACAACTTTTCAGATCGAGTTAACGACCCTGTCGAAATGGGCAAAAAAGTTCCTATGTTAACACCTATGGATTTTGAGTGAAAAATGGTCCGGAAGCGAAAGTGAAAAAAATTCATATTTTAACCATTTATATGTGTAAGACTCTTAAGCTTGAGCGTTTCCTTACAGATTCGTCGAAGAACATCGAAAGAAACAAAGGTTTTTCACATAGTCATTCGGGTGCCTCCACGAGGGTCTTTTCGTAAGGGTTGAGGTTGTGAAGTCTTTTCGACACGAGTAAATGTTTTTTTTCTTCCATATTTTAAGCTTAGGACAATCTTTAGTGGATATGGTATGATACTAAAACGAGAAAACAACTTTTCAGATCGAGTTAACGACCCTGTCCCAATGGGCAAAAAAGTTCCTATGTTAACACCTATGGATTTTGAGTGCAATATGGCCCGGAAGCGAAAGTGAAAAAAATTCGTATTTTACCCATTTATATGTGTAAGACTCTAAAACTTGAGAGTTTCCTTAAAGATTGATCGAAAAACATCAAAAGAAACAAAGGTTTTTCAGATAGTCATTCGGGTGCCTCCACGAGAGTCATTTCGTAAGGGTTGAGGTTGTGAAGTCTTTTCGACACGAGTAAATGTATTTTTTCTTCCATATTTTAAGCTTAGGACAATCTTTAGTGGATATGGTATGATACTAAAACGATAAAAAGACTTTTCAGATCGAGTTAACGACCCTGTCCCAATGGGCAAAAAAGTTCCTATGTTAACACCTATGGATTTTGAGTGAAAAATGGTCCTGAAGCGAAAGTGAAAAAAATTCATATTTTAACCATTTATATGTGTAAGACTCTTAAACTTGAGCGTTTCCTTACAGATTCGTCGAAAAACATCGAAAGAAACAAAGGTTTTTCACATAGTCATTCGGGTGCCTGCACGAGGGTCTTTTCGTAAGGGTTGAGGTTGTGAAGTCTTATCGACACGAGTAAATGTATTTTTTCTTCCATATTTTAAGCTTAGGACAATCTTTAGTGGATATGGTATGATACTAAAACGAGAAAACAACTTTTCAGATCGAGTTAACGACCCTGTCCCAATGGGCAAAAAAGTTCCTATGTTAACACCTATGGATTTTGAGTGCAATATGGCCCGGAAGCGAAAGTGAAAAAAATTCGTATTTTACCCATTTATATGTGTAAGACTCTAAAACTTGAGCGTTTCCTTAAAGATTCATCGAAAAACATCAAAAGAAACAAAGGTTTTTCAGATAGTCATTCGGGTGCCTCCACGAGAGTCTTTTCGTAAGGGTTGAGGTTGTGAAGTCTTTTCGACACGAGTAAATGTATTTTTTCTTCCATATTTTAAGCTTAGGACAATCTTTAGTGGATATGGTATGATACTAAAACGATAAAACAACTTTTCAGATCGAGTTAACGACCCTGTCCCAATGGGCAAAAAAGTTCCTATGTTAACACCTATGGATTTTGAGTGCAAAATGGCCCGGAAGCGAAAGTGAAAAAATACAATATTTTAACCATTTATATGTGTAAGACTCTTAAACTTGAGCGTTTCCTTACAGATTCGTCGAAAACCTTCGAAAGAAACAAAGGTTTTTCCCATAGTCATTCCGGTGCCTCCCCGAGGGTCTTTTCGTAAGGGTTGAGGTTGTGAAGTCTTTTCGACACGAGTAAATGTATTTTTTCTTCCATATTTTAAGCTTAGGACAATCTTTAGTGGATATGGTATGATACTAAAATGAGAAAACAACTTTTCAGATCGAGTTAACGACCCTGTCCCAATGGGCAAAAAAGTTCCTATGTTAACACCTATGGATTTTGAGTGAAAAATGGCCCGGAAGCGAAAGTGAAAAAAATTCGTATTTTAACCATTTATATGTGTAAGACTCTAAAACTTAAGGTTTTTCAGATAGTCATTCGGGTGCCTCCACGAGAGTCTTTTCGTAAGGTTTGAGGTTGTGAAGTCTTTTCGACACGAGTAAATGTATTTTTTCTTCCATATTTTAAGCTTAGGACAATCTTTAGTGGATATGGTATGATACTAAAACGAGAAAACAACTTTTCAGATCGAGTTAACGACCCTGTCCCAATGGGCAAAAAAGTTCCTATGTTAACTCCTATGGATTTTGAGTGCAAAATGGCCCGGAAGCGAAAGTGAAAAAATACAATATTTCAACCATTTATATGTGTAAGACTCTTAAACTTGAGCGTTTCCTTAAAGATTTGTCGAAAAACATCGAAAGAAACAAAGGTTTTTCCCATAGTCATTCGGGTGCCTCCCGAGGGTCTTTACGTAAGGGTTGAGGTTGTGAAGTCTTTTCGACACGAGTAAATGTATTTTTTCTTCCATATTTTAAGCTTAGGACAATCTTTAGTGGATATGGTATGATACTAAAATGAGAAAACAACTTTTCAGATCGAGTTAACGACCCTGTCCCAATGGGCAAAAAAGTTCCTATGTTAACACCTATGGATTTTGAGTGAAAAATGGTCCTGAAGCGAAAGTGAAAAAAATTCATATTTTAACCATTTATATGTGTAAGACTCTTAAACTTGAGCGTTTCCTTACAGATTCGTCGAAAAACATCGAAAGAAACAAAGGTTTTTCACATAGTCATTCGGGTGCCTGCACGAGGGTCTTTTCGTAAGGGTTGAGGTTGTGAAGTCTTATCGACACGAGTAAATGTATTTTTTCTTCCATATTTTAAGCTTAGGACAATCTTTAGTGGATATGGTATGATACTAAAACGAGAAAACAACTTTTCAGATCGAGTTAACGACCCTGTCCCAATGGGCAAAAAAGTTCCTATGTTAACACCTATGGATTTTGAGTGCAATATGGCCCGGAAGCGAAAGTGAAAAAAATTCGTATTTTACCCATTTATATGTGTAAGACTCTAAAACTTGAGCGTTTCCTTAAAGATTCATCGAAAAACATCAAAAGAAACAAAGGTTTTTCAGATAGTCATTCGGGTGCCTCCACGAGAGTCTTTTCGTAAGGGTTGAGGTTGTGAAGTCTTTTCGACACGAGTAAATGTATTTGTTCTTCCATATTTTAAGCTTAGGACAATCTTTAGTGGATATGGTATGATACTAAAACGATAAAACAACTTTTCAGATCGAGTTAACGACCCTGTCCCAATGGGCAAAAAAGTTCCTATGTTAACACCTATGGATTTTGAGTGCAAAATGGCCCGGAAGCGAAAGTGAAAAAATACAATATTTTAACCATTTATATGTGTAAGACTCTTAAACTTGAGCATTTCCTTAAAGATTTGTCGAAAAACATCGAAAGAAACAAAGGTTTTTCACATAGTCATTCGGGTGACTCCCCGAGGGTCTTTTCGTAAGGGTTGAGGTTGTGAAGTCTTTTCGACACGAGTAAATGTATTTTTTCTTTCATATTTTAAGCTTAGGACAATCTTTAGTGGATATGGTATGATACTAAAACGAGAAAATAACTTTTCAGATCGAGTTAACGACCCTGTCGAAATGGGCAAAAAAGTTCCTATGTTAACACCTATGGATTTTGAGTGAAAAATGGTCCGGAAGCGAAAGTGAAAAAAATTCATATTTTAACCATTTATATGTGTAAGACTCTTAAGCTTGAGCGTTTCCTTACAGATTCGTCGAAGAACATCGAAAGAAACAAAGGTTTTTCACATAGTCATTCGGGTGCCTCCACGAGGGTCTTTTCGTAAGGGTTGAGGTTGTGAAGTCTTTTCGACACGAGTAAATGTATTTGTTCTTCCATATTTTAAGCTTAGGACAATCTTTAGTGGATATGGTATGATACTAAAACGATAAAACAACTTTTCAGATCGAGTTAACGACCCTGTCCCAATGGGCAAAAAAGTTCCTATGTTAACACCTATGGATTTTGAGTGCAAAATGGCCCGGAAGCGAAAGTGAAAAAATACAATATTTTAACCATTTATATGTGTAAGACTCTTAAACTTGAGCATTTCCTTAAAGATTTGTCGAAAAACATCGAAAGAAACAAAGGTTTTTCACATAGTCATTCGGGTGACTCCCCGAGGGTCTTTTCGTAAGGGTTGAGGTTGTGAAGTCTTTTCGACACGAGTAAATGTATTTTTTCTTCCATATTCTAAGCTTAGGACAATCTTTAGTGGATATGGTATGATACTAAAACGAGAAAATAACTTTTCAGATCGAGTTAACGACCCTGTCGAAATGGGCAAAAAAGTTCCTATGTTAACACCTATGGATTTTGAGTGAAAAATGGTCCGGAAGCGAAAGTGAAAAAAATTCATATTTTAACCATTTATATGTGTAAGACTCTTAAGCTTGAGCGTTTCCTTATAGATTCGTCGAAGAACATCGAAAGAAACAAAGGTTTTTCACATAGTCATTCGGGTGCCTCCACGAGGGTCTTTTCGTAAGGGTTGAGGTTGTGAAGTCTTTTCGACACGAGTAAATGTTTTTTTTCTTCCATATTTTAAGCTTAGGACAATCTTTAGTGGATATGGTATGATACTAAAACGAGAAAACAACTTTTCAGATCGAGTTAACGACCCTGTCCCAATGGGCAAAAAAGTTCCTATGTTAACACCTATGGATTTTGAGTGCAATATGGCCCGGAAGCGAAAGTGAAAAAAATTCGTATTTTACCCATTTATATGTGTAAGACTCTAAAACTTGAGAGTTTCCTTAAAGATTGATCGAAAAACATCAAAAGAAACAAAGGTTTTTCAGATAGTCATTCGGGTGCCTCCACGAGAGTCATTTCGTAAGGGTTGAGGTTGTGAAGTCTTTTCGACACGAGTAAATGTATTTTTTCTTCCATATTTTAAGCTTAGGACAATCTTTAGTGGATATGGTATGATACTAAAACGATAAAAAGACTTTTCAGATCGAGTTAACGACCCTGTCCCAATGGGCAAAAAAGTTCCTATGTTAACACCTATGGATTTTGAGTGAAAAATGGTCCGGAAGCGAAAGTGAAAAAAATTCATATTTTAACCATTTATATGTGTAAGACTCTTAAGCTTGAGCGTTTCCTTACAGATTCGTCGAAGAACATCGAAAGAAACAAAGGTTTTTCACATAGTCATTCGGGTGCCTCCACGAGGGTCTTTTCGTAAGGGTTGAGGTTGTGAAGTCTTTTCGACACGAGTAAATGTATTTGTTCTTCCATATTTTAAGCTTAGGACAATCTTTAGTGGATATGGTATGATACTAAAACGATAAAACAACTTTTCAGATCGAGTTAACGACCCTGTCCCAATGGGCAAAAAAGTTCCTATGTTAACACCTATGGATTTTGAGTGCAAAATGGCCCGGAAGCGAAAGTGAAAAAATACAATATTTTAACCATTTATATGTGTAAGACTCTTAAACTTGAGCATTTCCTTAAAGATTTGTCGAAAAACATCGAAAGAAACAAAGGTTTTTCACATAGTCATTCGGGTGACTCCCCGAGGGTCTTTTCGTAAGGGTTGAGGTTGTGAAGTCTTTTCGACACGAGTAAATGTATTTTTTCTTCCATATTCTAAGCTTAGGACAATCTTTAGTGGATATGGTATGATACTAAAACGAGAAAATAACTTTTCAGATCGAGTTAACGACCCTGTCGAAATGGGCAAAAAAGTTCCTATGTTAACACCTATGGATTTTGAGTGAAAAATGGTCCGGAAGCGAAAGTGAAAAAAATTCATATTTTAACCATTTATATGTGTAAGACTCTTAAGCTTGAGCGTTTCCTTACAGATTCGTCGAAGAACATCGAAAGAAACAAAGGTTTTTCACATAGTCATTCGGGTGCCTCCACGAGGGTCTTTTCGTAAGGGTTGAGGTTGTGAAGTCTTTTCGACACGAGTAAATGTTTTTTTTCTTCCATATTTTAAGCTTAGGACAATCTTTAGTGGATATGGTATGATACTAAAACGAGAAAACAACTTTTCAGATCGAGTTAACGACCCTGTCCCAATGGGCAAAAAAGTTCCTATGTTAACACCTATGGATTTTGAGTGCAATATGGCCCGGAAGCGAAAGTGAAAAAAATTCGTATTTTACCCATTTATATGTGTAAGACTCTAAAACTTGAGAGTTTCCTTAAAGATTGATCGAAAAACATCAAAAGAAACAAAGGTTTTTCAGATAGTCATTCGGGTGCCTCCACGAGAGTCATTTCGTAAGGGTTGAGGTTGTGAAGTCTTTTCGACACGAGTAAATGTATTTTTTCTTCCATATTTTAAGCTTAGGACAATCTTTAGTGGATATGGTATGATACTAAAACGATAAAAAGACTTTTCAGATCGAGTTAACGACCCTGTCCCAATGGGCAAAAAAGTTCCTATGTTAACACCTATGGATTTTGAGTGAAAAATGGTCCTGAAGCGAAAGTGAAAAAAATTCATATTTTAACCATTTATATGTGTAAGACTCTTAAACTTGAGCGTTTCCTTACAGATTCGTCGAAAAACATCGAAAGAAACAAAGGTTTTTCACATAGTCATTCGGGTGCCTGCACGAGGGTCTTTTCGTAAGGGTTGAGGTTGTGAAGTCTTATCGACACGAGTAAATGTATTTTTTCTTCCATATTTTAAGCTTAGGACAATCTTTAGTGGATATGGTATGATACTAAAACGAGAAAACAACTTTTCAGATCGAGTTAACGACCCTGTCCCAATGGGCAAAAAAGTTCCTATGTTAACACCTATGGATTTTGAGTGCAATATGGCCCGGAAGCGAAAGTGAAAAAAATTCGTATTTTACCCATTTATATGTGTAAGACTCTAAAACTTGAGCGTTTCCTTAAAGATTCATCGAAAAACATCAAAAGAAACAAAGGTTTTTCAGATAGTCATTCGGGTGCCTCCACGAGAGTCTTTTCGTAAGGGTTGAGGTTGTGAAGTCTTTTCGACACGAGTAAATGTATTTTTTCTTCCATATTTTAAGCTTAGGACAATCTTTAGTGGATATGGTATGATACTAAAACGATAAAACAACTTTTCAGATCGAGTTAACGACCCTGTCCCAATGGGCAAAAAAGTTCCTATGTTAACACCTATGGATTTTGAGTGCAAAATGGCCCGGAAGCGAAAGTGAAAAAATACAATATTTTAACCATTTATATGTGTAAGACTCTTAAACTTGAGCGTTTCCTTACAGATTCGTCGAAAACCTTCGAAAGAAACAAAGGTTTTTCCCATAGTCATTCCGGTGCCTCCCCGAGGGTCTTTTCGTAAGGGTTGAGGTTGTGAAGTCTTTTCGACACGAGTAAATGTATTTTTTCTTCCATATTTTAAGCTTAGGACAATCTTTAGTGGATATGGTATGATACTAAAATGAGAAAACAACTTTTCAGATCGAGTTAACGACCCTGTCCCAATGGGCAAAAAAGTTCCTATGTTAACACCTATGGATTTTGAGTGAAAAATGGCCCGGAAGCGAAAGTGAAAAAAATTCGTATTTTAACCATTTATATGTGTAAGACTCTAAAACTTAAGGTTTTTCAGATAGTCATTCGGGTGCCTCCACGAGAGTCTTTTCGTAAGGTTTGAGGTTGTGAAGTCTTTTCGACACGAGTAAATGTATTTTTTCTTCCATATTTTAAGCTTAGGACAATCTTTAGTGGATATGGTATGATACTAAAACGAGAAAACAACTTTTCAGATCGAGTTAACGACCCTGTCCCAATGGGCAAAAAAGTTCCTATGTTAACTCCTATGGATTTTGAGTGCAAAATGGCCCGGAAGCGAAAGTGAAAAAATACAATATTTCAACCATTTATATGTGTAAGACTCTTAAACTTGAGCGTTTCCTTAAAGATTTGTCGAAAAACATCGAAAGAAACAAAGGTTTTTCCCATAGTCATTCGGGTGCCTCCCGAGGGTCTTTACGTAAGGGTTGAGGTTGTGAAGTCTTTTCGACACGAGTAAATGTATTTTTTCTTCCATATTTTAAGCTTAGGACAATCTTTAGTGGATATGGTATGATACTAAAATGAGAAAACAACTTTTCAGATCGAGTTAACGACCCTGTCCCAATGGGCAAAAAAGTTCCTATGTTAACACCTATGGATTTTGAGTGAAAAATGGTCCTGAAGCGAAAGTGAAAAAAATTCATATTTTAACCATTTATATGTGTAAGACTCTTAAACTTGAGCGTTTCCTTACAGATTCGTCGAAAAACATCGAAAGAAACAAAGGTTTTTCACATAGTCATTCGGGTGCCTGCACGAGGGTCTTTTCGTAAGGGTTGAGGTTGTGAAGTCTTATCGACACGAGTAAATGTATTTTTTCTTCCATATTTTAAGCTTAGGACAATCTTTAGTGGATATGGTATGATACTAAAACGAGAAAACAACTTTTCAGATCGAGTTAACGACCCTGTCCCAATGGGCAAAAAAGTTCCTATGTTAACACCTATGGATTTTGAGTGCAATATGGCCCGGAAGCGAAAGTGAAAAAAATTCGTATTTTACCCATTTATATGTGTAAGACTCTAAAACTTGAGCGTTTCCTTAAAGATTCATCGAAAAACATCAAAAGAAACAAAGGTTTTTCAGATAGTCATTCGGGTGCCTCCACGAGAGTCTTTTCGTAAGGGTTGAGGTTGTGAAGTCTTTTCGACACGAGTAAATGTATTTGTTCTTCCATATTTTAAGCTTAGGACAATCTTTAGTGGATATGGTATGATACTAAAACGATAAAACAACTTTTCAGATCGAGTTAACGACCCTGTCCCAATGGGCAAAAAAGTTCCTATGTTAACACCTATGGATTTTGAGTGCAAAATGGCCCGGAAGCGAAAGTGAAAAAATACAATATTTTAACCATTTATATGTGTAAGACTCTTAAACTTGAGCATTTCCTTAAAGATTTGTCGAAAAACATCGAAAGAAACAAAGGTTTTTCACATAGTCATTCGGGTGACTCCCCGAGGGTCTTTTCGTAAGGGTTGAGGTTGTGAAGTCTTTTCGACACGAGTAAATGTATTTTTTCTTCCATATTTTAAGCTTAGGACAATCTTTAGTGGATATGGTATGATACTAAAACGAGAAAATAACTTTTCAGATCGAGTTAACGACCCTGTCGAAATGGGCAAAAAAGTTCCTATGTTAACACCTATGGATTTTGAGTGAAAAATGGTCCGGAAGCGAAAGTGAAAAAAATTCATATTTTAACCATTTATATGTGTAAGACTCTTAAGCTTGAGCGTTTCCTTACAGATTCGTCGAAGAACATCGAAAGAAACAAAGGTTTTTCACATAGTCATTCGGGTGCCTCCACGAGGGTCTTTTCGTAAGGGTTGAGGTTGTGAAGTCTTTTCGACACGAGTAAATGTATTTGTTCTTCCATATTTTAAGCTTAGGACAATCTTTAGTGGATATGGTATGATACTAAAACGATAAAACAACTTTTCAGATCGAGTTAACGACCCTGTCCCAATGGGCAAAAAAGTTCTTATGTTAACACCTATGGATTTTGAGTGCAAAATGGCCCGGAAGCGAAAGTGAAAAAATACAATATTTTAACCATTTATATGTGTAAGACTCTTAAACTTGAGCATTTCCTTAAAGATTTGTCGAAAAACATCGAAAGAAACAAAGGTTTTTCACATAGTCATTCGGGTGACTCCCCGAGGGTCTTTTCGTAAGGGTTGAGGTTGTGAAGTCTTTTCGACACGAGTAAATGTATTTTTTCTTCCATATTCTAAGCTTAGGACAATCTTTAGTGGATATGGTATGATACTAAAACGAGAAAATAACTTTTCAGATCGAGTTAACGACCCTGTCGAAATGGGCAAAAAAGTTCCTATGTTAACACCTATGGATTTTGAGTGAAAAATGGTCCGGAAGCGAAAGTGAAAAAAATTCATATTTTAACCATTTATATGTGTAAGACTCTTAAGCTTGAGCGTTTCCTTACAGATTCGTCGAAGAACAACGAAAGAAACAAAGGTTTTTCACATAGTCATTCGGGTGCCTCCACGAGGGTCTTTTCGTAAAGGTTGAGGTTGTGAAGTCTTTTCGACACGAGTAAATGTTTTTTTTCTTCCATATTTTAAGCTTAGGACAATCTTTAGTGGATATGGTATGATACTAAAACGAGAAAACAACTTTTCAGATCGAGTTAACGACCCTGTCCCAATGGGCAAAAAAGTTCCTATGTTAACACCTATGGATTTTGAGTGCAATATGGCCCGGAAGCGAAAGTGAAAAAAATTCGTATTTTACCCATTTATATGTGTAAGACTCTAAAACTTGAGAGTTTCCTTAAAGATTGATCGAAAAACATCAAAAGAAACAAAGGTTTTTCCGATAGTCATTCGGGTGCCTCCACGAGAGTCATTTCGTAAGGGTTGAGGTTGTGAAGTCTTTTCGACACGAGTAAATGTATTTTTTCTTCCATATTTTAAGCTTAGGACAATCTTTAGTGGATATGGTATGATACTAAAACGATAAAAAGACTTTTCAGATCGAGTTAACGACCCTGTCCCAATGGGCAAAAAAGTTCCTATGTTAACACCTATGGATTTTGAGTGAAAAATGGTCCTGAAGCGAAAGTGAAAAAAATTCATATTTTAACCATTTATATGTGTAAGACTCTTAAACTTGAGCGTTTCCTTACAGATTCGTCGAAAAACATCGAAAGAAACAAAGGTTTTTCACATAGTCATTCGGGTGCCTGCACGAGGGTCTTTTCGTAAGGGTTGAGGTTGTGAAGTCTTATCGACACGAGTAAATGTATTTTTTCTTCCATATTTTAAGCTTAGGACAATCTTTAGTGGATATGGTATGATACTAAAACGAGAAAACAACTTTTCAGATCGAGTTAACGACCCTGTCCCAATGGGCAAAAAAGTTCCTATGTTAACACCTATGGATTTTGAGTGCAATATGGCCCGGAAGCGAAAGTGAAAAAAATTCGTATTTTACCCATTTATATGTGTAAGACTCTAAAACTTGAGCGTTTCCTTAAAGATTCATCGAAAAACATCAAAAGAAACAAAGGTTTTTCAGATAGTCATTCGGGTGCCTCCACGAGAGTCTTTTCGTAAGGGTTGAGGTTGTGAAGTCTTTTCGACACGAGTAAATGTATTTTTTCTTCCATATTTTAAGCTTAGGACAATCTTTAGTGGATATGGTATGATACTAAAACGATAAAACAACTTTTCAGATCGAGTTAACGACCCTGTCCCAATGGGCAAAAAAGTTCCTATGTTAACACCTATGGATTTTGAGTGCAAAATGGCCCGGAAGCGAAAGTGAAAAAATACAATATTTTAACCATTTATATGTGTAAGACTCTTAAACTTGAGCGTTTCCTTACAGATTCGTCGAAAACCTTCGAAAGAAACAAAGGTTTTTCCCATAGTCATTCCGGTGCCTCCCCGAGGGTCTTTTCGTAAGGGTTGAGGTTGTGAAGTCTTTTCGACACGAGTAAATGTATTTTTTCTTCCATATTTTAAGCTTAGGACAATCTTTAGTGGATATGGTATGATACTAAAATGAGAAAACAACTTTTCAGATCGAGTTAACGACCCTGTCGAAATGGGCAAAAAAGTTCCTATGTTAACACCTATGGATTTTGAGTGAAAAATGGTCCGGAAGCGAAAGTGAAAAAAATTCATATTTTAACCATTTATATGTGTAAGACTCTTAAGCTTGAGCGTTTCCTTACAGATTCGTCGAAGAACATCGAAAGAAACAAAGGTTTTTCACATAGTCATTCGGGTGCCTCCACGAGGGTCTTTTCGTAAGGGTTGAGGTTGTGAAGTCTTTTCGACACGAGTAAATGTATTTGTTCTTCCATATTTTAAGCTTAGGACAATCTTTAGTGGATATGGTATGATACTAAAACGATAAAACAACTTTTCAGATCGAGTTAACGACCCTGTCCCAATGGGCAAAAAAGTTCCTATGTTAACACCTATGGATTTTGAGTGCAAAATGGCCCGGAAGCGAAAGTGAAAAAATACAATATTTTAACCATTTATATGTGTAAGACTCTTAAACTTGAGCATTTCCTTAAAGATTTGTCGAAAAACATCGAAAGAAACAAAGGTTTTTCACATAGTCATTCGGGTGACTCCCCGAGGGTCTTTTCGTAAGGGTTGAGGTTGTGAAGTCTTTTCGACACGAGTAAATGTATTTTTTCTTCCATATTTTAAGCTTAGGACAATCTTTAGTGGATATGGTATGATACTAAAACGAGAAAATAACTTTTCAGATCGAGTTAACGACCCTGTCGAAATGGGCAAAAAAGTTCCTATGTTAACACCTATGGATTTTGAGTGAAAAATGGTCCGGAAGCGAAAGTGAAAAAAATTCATATTTTAACCATTTATATGTGTAAGACTCTTAAGCTTGAGCGTTTCCTTACAGATTCGTCGAAGAACATCGAAAGAAACAAAGGTTTTTCACATAGTCATTCGGGTGCCTCCACGAGGGTCTTTTCGTAAGGGTTGAGGTTGTGAAGTCTTTTCGACACGAGTAAATGTTTTTTTTCTTCCATATTTTAAGCTTAGGACAATCTTTAGTGGATATGGTATGATACTAAAACGAGAAAACAACTTTTCAGATCGAGTTAACGACCCTGTCCCAATGGGCAAAAAAGTTCCTATGTTAACACCTATGGATTTTGAGTGCAATATGGCCCGGAAGCGAAAGTGAAAAAAATTCGTATTTTACCCATTTATATGTGTAAGACTCTAAAACTTGAGAGTTTCCTTAAAGATTGATCGAAAAACATCAAAAGAAACAAAGGTTTTTCAGATAGTCATTCGGGTGCCTCCACGAGAGTCATTTCGTAAGGGTTGAGGTTGTGAAGTCTTTTCGACACGAGTAAATGTATTTTTTCTTCCATATTTTAAGCTTAGGACAATCTTTAGTGGATATGGTATGATACTAAAACGATAAAAAGACTTTTCAGATCGAGTTAACGACCCTGTCCCAATGGGCAAAAAAGTTCCTATGTTAACACCTATGGATTTTGAGTGAAAAATGGTCCTGAAGCGAAAGTGAAAAAAATTCATATTTTAACCATTTATATGTGTAAGACTCTTAAACTTGAGCGTTTCCTTACAGATTCGTCGAAAAACATCGAAAGAAACAAAGGTTTTTCACATAGTCATTCGGGTGCCTGCACGAGGGTCTTTTCGTAAGGGTTGAGGTTGTGAAGTCTTATCGACACGAGTAAATGTATTTTTTCTTCCATATTTTAAGCTTAGGACAATCTTTAGTGGATATGGTATGATACTAAAACGAGAAAACAACTTTTCAGATCGAGTTAACGACCCTGTCCCAATGGGCAAAAAAGTTCCTATGTTAACACCTATGGATTTTGAGTGCAATATGGCCCGGAAGCGAAAGTGAAAAAAATTCGTATTTTACCCATTTATATGTGTAAGACTCTAAAACTTGAGCGTTTCCTTAAAGATTCATCGAAAAACATCAAAAGAAACAAAGGTTTTTCAGATAGTCATTCGGGTGCCTCCACGAGAGTCTTTTCGTAAGGGTTGAGGTTGTGAAGTCTTTTCGACACGAGTAAATGTATTTTTTCTTCCATATTTTAAGCTTAGGACAATCTTTAGTGGATATGGTATGATACTAAAACGATAAAACAACTTTTCAGATCGAGTTAACGACCCTGTCCCAATGGGCAAAAAAGTTCCTATGTTAACACCTATGGATTTTGAGTGCAAAATGGCCCGGAAGCGAAAGTGAAAAAATACAATATTTTAACCATTTATATGTGTAAGACTCTTAAACTTGAGCATTTCCTTAAAGATTTGTCGAAAAACATCGAAAGAAACAAAGGTTTTTCACATAGTCATTCGGGTGACTCCCCGAGGGTCTTTTCGTAAGGGTTGAGGTTGTGAAGTCTTTTCGACACGAGTAAATGTATTTTTTCTTCCATATTTTAAGCTTAGGACAATCTTTAGTGGATATGGTATGATACTAAAACGAGAAAATAACTTTTCAGATCGAGTTAACGACCCTGTCGAAATGGGCAAAAAAGTTCCTATGTTAACACCTATGGATTTTGAGTGAAAAATGGTCCGGAAGCGAAAGTGAAAAAAATTCATATTTTAACCATTTATATGTGTAAGACTCTTAAGCTTGAGCGTTTCCTTACAGATTCGTCGAAGAACATCGAAAGAAACAAAGGTTTTTCACATAGTCATTCGGGTGCCTCCACGAGGGTCTTTTCGTAAGGGTTGAGGTTGTGAAGTCTTTTCGACACGAGTAAATGTTTTTTTTCTTCCATATTTTAAGCTTAGGACAATCTTTAGTGGATATGGTATGATACTAAAACGAGAAAACAACTTTTCAGATCGAGTTAACGACCCTGTCCCAATGGGCAAAAAAGTTCCTATGTTAACACCTATGGATTTTGAGTGAAAAATGGTCCGGAAGCGAAAGTGAAAAAAATTCATATTTTAACCATTTATATGTGTAAGACTCTTAAGCTTGAGCGTTTCCTTACAGATTCGTCGAAGAACATCGAAAGAAACAAAGGTTTTTCACATAGTCATTCGGGTGCCTCCACGAGGGTCTTTTCGTAAGGGTTGAGGTTGTGAAGTCTTTTCGACACGAGTAAATGTTTTTTTTCTTCCATATTTTAAGCTTAGGACAATCTTTAGTGGATATGGTATGATACTAAAACGAGAAAACAACTTTTCAGATCGAGTTAACGACCCTGTCCCAATGGGCAAAAAAGTTCCTATGTTAACACCTATGGATTTTGAGTGCAATATGGCCCGGAAGCGAAAGTGAAAAAAATTCGTATTTTACCCATTTATATGTGTAAGACTCTAAAACTTGAGAGTTTCCTTAAAGATTGATCGAAAAACATCAAAAGAAACAAAGGTTTTTCCGATAGTCATTCGGGTGCCTCCACGAGAGTCATTTCGTAAGGGTTGAGGTTGTGAAGTCTTTTCGACACGAGTAAATGTATTTTTTCTTCCATATTTTAAGCTTAGGACAATCTTTAGTGGATATGGTATGATACTAAAACGATAAAAAGACTTTTCAGATCGAGTTAACGACCCTGTCCCAATGGGCAAAAAAGTTCCTATGTTAACACCTATGGATTTTGAGTGAAAAATGGTCCTGAAGCGAAAGTGAAAAAAATTCATATTTTAACCATTTATATGTGTAAGACTCTTAAACTTGAGCGTTTCCTTACAGATTCGTCGAAAAACATCGAAAGAAACAAAGGTTTTTCACATAGTCATTCGGGTGCCTGCACGAGGGTCTTTTCGTAAGGGTTGAGGTTGTGAAGTCTTATCGACACGAGTAAATGTATTTTTTCTTCCATATTTTAAGCTTAGGACAATCTTTAGTGGATATGGTATGATACTAAAACGAGAAAACAACTTTTCAGATCGAGTTAACGACCCTGTCCCAATGGGCAAAAAAGTTCCTATGTTAACACCTATGGATTTTGAGTGCAATATGGCCCGGAAGCGAAAGTGAAAAAAATTCGTATTTTACCCATTTATATGTGTAAGACTCTAAAACTTGAGCGTTTCCTTAAAGATTCATCGAAAAACATCAAAAGAAACAAAGGTTTTTCAGATAGTCATTCGGGTGCCTCCACGAGAGTCTTTTCGTAAGGGTTGAGGTTGTGAAGTCTTTTCGACACGAGTAAATGTATTTTTTCTTCCATATTTTAAGCTTAGGACAATCTTTAGTGGATATGGTATGATACTAAAACGATAAAACAACTTTTCAGATCGAGTTAACGACCCTGTCCCAATGGGCAAAAAAGTTCCTATGTTAACACCTATGGATTTTGAGTGCAAAATGGCCCGGAAGCGAAAGTGAAAAAATACAATATTTTAACCATTTATATGTGTAAGACTCTTAAACTTGAGCATTTCCTTAAAGATTTGTCGAAAAACATCGAAAGAAACAAAGGTTTTTCACATAGTCATTCGGGTGACTCCCCGAGGGTCTTTTCGTAAGGGTTGAGGTTGTGAAGTCTTTTCGACACGAGTAAATGTATTTTTTCTTCCATATTTTAAGCTTAGGACAATCTTTAGTGGATATGGTATGATACTAAAACGAGAAAATAACTTTTCAGATCGAGTTAACGACCCTGTCGAAATGGGCAAAAAAGTTCCTATGTTAACACCTATGGATTTTGAGTGAAAAATGGTCCGGAAGCGAAAGTGAAAAAAATTCATATTTTAACCATTTATATGTGTAAGACTCTTAAGCTTGAGCGTTTCCTTACAGATTCGTCGAAGAACATCGAAAGAAACAAAGGTTTTTCACATAGTCATTCGGGTGCCTCCACGAGGGTCTTTTCGTAAGGGTTGAGGTTGTGAAGTCTTTTCGACACGAGTAAATGTTTTTTTTCTTCCATATTTTAAGCTTAGGACAATCTTTAGTGGATATGGTATGATACTAAAACGAGAAAACAACTTTTCAGATCGAGTTAACGACCCTGTCCCAATGGGCAAAAAAGTTCCTATGTTAACACCTATGGATTTTGAGTGCAATATGGCCCGGAAGCGAAAGTGAAAAAAATTCGTATTTTACCCATTTATATGTGTAAGACTCTAAAACTTGAGAGTTTCCTTAAAGATTGATCGAAAAACATCAAAAGAAACAAAGGTTTTTCAGATAGTCATTCGGGTGCCTCCACGAGAGTCTTTTCGTAAGGGTTGAGGTTGTGAAGTCTTTTCGACACGAGTAAATGTATTTTTTCTTCCATATTTTAAGCTTAGGACAATCTTTAGTGGATATGGTATGATACTAAAACGATAAAAAGACTTTTCAGATCGAGTTAACGACCCTGTCCCAATGGGCAAAAAAGTTCCTATGTTAACACCTATGGATTTTGAGTGCAAAATGGCCCAGAAGCGAAAGTGAAAAAATACAATATTTTAACCATTTATATGTGTAAGACTCTTAAACCTTAGCATTTCCTTAAAGATTTGTCGAAAAACATCGAAAGAAACAAAGGTTTTTCACATAGTCATTCGGGTGCCTCCACGAGGGTCTTTTCGTAAGGGTTGAGGTTGTGAAGTCTTTTCGACACGAGTAAATGTTTTTTTTCTTCCATATTTTAAGCTTAGGACAATCTTTAGTGGATATGGTATGATACTAAAACGAGAAAATAACTTTTCAGATCCAGTTAACGACCCTGTCCCAATGGGCAAAAAAGTTCCTATGTTAACACCTATGGATTTTGAGTGAAAAATGGTCCGGAAGCGAAAGTGAAAAAAATTCGTATTTTAACCATTTATATGTGTAAGACTCTTAAACTTGAGTGTTTCCTTACAGATTCGTCGAAAAACATCGAAAGAAACAAAGGTTTTTCACATAGTCATTCGGGTGCCTCCACGAGGGTCTTTTCGTAAGGGTTGAGGTTGTGAAGTCTTTTCGACACGAGTATATGTATTTTTTCTTCCATATTTTAAGCTTAGGACAATCTTTAGTGGATATGGTATGATACTAAAACGATAAAACAACTTTTCAGATCGAGTTAACGACCCTGTCCCAATGGGCAAAAAAGTTCCTATGTTAACACCTATGGATTTTGAGTGCAATATGGCCCGGAAGCGAAAGTGAAAAAAATTCGTATTTTACCCATTTATATGTGTAAGACTCTAAAACTAGAGCGTTTCCTTAAAGATTCATCGAAAAACATCAAAAGAAACAAAGGTTTTTCAGATAGTCATTCGGGTGCCTCCACGAGAGTCTTTTCTTAAGGGTTGAGGTTGTGAAGTCTTTTCGACACGAGTAAATGTATTTTTTCTTCCATATTTTAAGCTTAGGACAATCTTTAGTGGATATGGTATGATACTAAAACGATAAAACAACTTTTCAGATCGAGTTAACGACCCTGTCCCAATGGGCAAAAAAGTTCCTATGTTAACACCTATGGATTTTGAGTGCAAAATGTCCCGGAAGCGAAAGTGAAAAAATACAATATTTTAACCATTTATATGTGTAAGACTCTTAAACTTGAGCATTTCCTTAAAGATTTGTCGAAAAACATCTAAAGAAACAAAGGTTTTTCACATAGTCATTCGGGTGCCTCCCCGAGGGTCTTTTCGTAAGGGTTGAGGTTGTGAAGTCTTTTCGACACGAGTAAATGTTTTTTTTCTTCCATATTTTAAGCTTAGGACAATCTTTAGTGGATATGGTATGATACTAAAACGAGAAAATAACTTTTCAGATCCAGTTAACGACCCTGTCCCAATGGGCAAAAAAGTTCCTATGTTAACACCTACGGATTTTGAGTGAAAAATGGTCCGGAAGCGAAAGTGAAAAAAATTCGTATTTTAACCATTTATATGTGTAAGACTCTTAAACTTGAGTGTTTCCTTACAGATTCGTCGAAAAACATCGAAAGAAACAAAGGTTTTTCACATAGTCATTCGGGTGCCTCCACGAGGGTCTTTTCGTAAGGGTTGAGGTTGTGAAGTCTTTTCGACACGAGTAAATGTATTTTTTCTTCCATATTTTAAGCTTAGGACAATCTTTAGTGGATATGGTATGATACTAAAACGATAAAACAACTTTTCAGATCGAGTTAACGACCCTGTCCCAATGGGCAAAAAAGTTCCTATGTTAACACCTATGGATTTTGAGTGCAATATGGCCCGGAAGCGAAAGTGTAAAAAATTCGTATTTTACCCATTTATATGTGTAAGACTCTAAAACTTGAGCGTTTCCTTAAAGATTCATCGAAAAACATCAAAAGAAACAAAGGTTTTTCAGATAGTCATTCGGGTGCCTCCACGAGAGTCTTTTCGTAAGGGTTGAGGTTGTGAAGTCTTTTCGACACGAGTAAATGTATTTTTTCTTCCATATTTTAAGCTTAGGACAATCTTTAGTGGATATGGTATGATACTAAAACGATAAAACAACTTTTCAGATCGAGTTAACGACCCTGTCCCAATGGGCAAAAAAGTTCCTATGTTAACACCTATGGATTTTGAGTGCAAAATGGCCCGGAAGCGAAAGTGAAAAAATACAATATTTTAACCATTTATATGTGTAAGACTCTTAAACTTGAGCATTTCCTTAAAGATTTGTCGAAAAACATCGAAAGAAACAAAGGTTTTTCACATAGTCATTCGGGTGCCTCCCCGAGGGTCTTTTCGTAAGGGTTGAGGTTGTGAAGTCTTTTCGACACGAGTAGATGTTTTTTTTCTACCATATTTTAAGCTTAGGACAATCTTTAGTGGATATGGTATGATACTAAAACGAGAAAAAACCTTTTCAGATCGAGTTAACAACCCTGTCTCAATGGGCAAAAAAGTTCCTATGTTAACACCTATGGATTTTGAGTGAAAAATGGTCCGGAAGCGAAAGTGAAAAAAATTCATATTTTAACCATTTATATGTGTAAGACTCTTCAGCTTGAGCGTTTCCTTACAGATTCGTCGAAAAACATCGAAAGAAACAAAGGTTTTTCACATAGTCATTCGGGTGCCTCCACGAGGGTCTTTTCGTAAGGGTTGAGGTTGTGAAGTCTTTTCGACACGAGTAAATGTAATTTTTCTTCCATATTTTAAGCTTAGGACAATCTTTAGTGGATATGGTATGATACTAAAACGAGAAAACAACTTTTCAGATCGAGTTAACGACCCTGTCCCAATGGGCAAAAAAGTTCCTATGTTAACACCTATGGATTTTGAGTGAAAAATTGCCCGGAAGCGAAAGTGAAAAAAATTCGTATTTTAACCATTTATATGTGTAAGACTCTTAAACTTGAGCGTTTCCTTATAGATTCGTCGAAAACCTTCGAAAGAAACAAAGGTTTTTCACATAGTCATTCGGGTGCCTCCACGAGGGACTTTTCGTAAGGGTTGAGGTTGTGAAGTCTTTTCGACACGAGTAAATGTATTTTTTCTTCCATATTTTAAGCTTAGGACAATCTTTAGTGGATATGGTATGATACTAAAACGATAAAACAACTTTTCAGATCCAGTTAACGACCCTGTCCCAATGGGCAAAAAAGTTCCTATGTTAACACCTATGGATTTTGAGTGCAAAATGGCCCGGAAGCGAAAGTGAAAAAATACAATATTTTAACCATTTATATGTGTAAGACTCTTAAACTTGAGCATTTCCTTAAAGATTTGTCGAAAAACATCGAAAGAAACAAAGGTTTTTCACATAGTCATTCAGGTGCCTCCACGAGGGTCTTTTCGTAAGGGTTGAGGTTGTGAAGTCTTTTCGACACGAGTAGATGTTTTTTTTCTACCATATTTTAAGCTTAGGACAATCTTTAGTGGATATGGTATGATACTAAAACGAGAAAAAACCTTTTCAGATCGAGTTAACGACCCTGTCTCAATGGGCAAAAAAGTTCCTATGTTAACACCTATGGATTTTGAGTGAAAAATGGTCCGGAAGCGAAAGTGAAAAAAATTCATATTTTAACCATTTATATGTGTAAGACTCTTAAGCTTGAGCGTTTCCTTACAGATTCGTCAAAAAACATCGAAAGAAACAAAGGTTTTTCACATAGTCATTCGGGTGCCTCCACGAGGGTCTTTTCGTAAGGGTTGAGGTTGTGAAGTCTTTTCGACACGAGTAAATGTATTTTTTCTTCCATATTTTAAGCTTAGGACAATCTTTAGTGGATATGGTATGATACTAAAACGATAAAACAACTTTTCAGATCCAGTTAACGACCCTGTCCCAATGGGCAAAAAAGTTCCTATGTTAACACCTATGGATTTTGAGTGCAAAATGGCCCGGAAGCGAAAGTGAAAAAATACAATATTTTAACCATTTATATGTGTAAGACTCTTAAACTTGAGCATTTCCTTAAAGATTTGTCGAAAAACATCGAAAGAAACAAAGGTTTTTCACATAGTCATTCAGGTGCCTCCACGAGGGTCTTTTCGTAAGGGTTGAGGTTGTGAAGTCTTTTCGACACGAGTAGATGTTTTTTTTCTACCATATTTTAAGCTTAGGACAATCTTTAGTGGATATGGTATGATACTAAAACGAGAAAAAACCTTTTCAGATCGAGTTAACGACCCTGTCTCAATGGGCAAAAAAGTTCCTATGTTAACACCTATGGATTTTGAGTGAAAAATGGTCCGGAAGCGAAAGTGAAAAAAATTCATATTTTAACCATTTATATGTGTAAGACTCTTAAGCTTGAGCGTTTCCTTACAGATTCGTCGAAAAACATCGAAAGAAACAAAGGTTTTTCACATAGTCATTCGGGTGCCTCCACGAGGGTCTTTTCGTAAGGGTTGAGGTTGTGAAGTCTTTTCGACACGAGTAAATGTATTTTTTCTTCCATATTTTAAGCTTAGGACAATCTTTAGTGGATATGGTATGATACTAAAACGAGAAAACAACTTTTCAGATCGAGTTAACGACCCTGTCCCAATGGGCAAAAAAGTTCCTATGTTAACACCTATGGATTTTGAGTGCAATATGGCCCGGAAGCGAAAGTGAAAAAAATTCGTATTTTACCCATTTATATGTGTAAGACTCTAAAACTTGAGCGTTTCCTTAAAGATTCATCGAAAAACATCAAAAGAAACAAAGGTTTTTCAGATAGTCATTCGGGTGCCTCCACGAGAGTCTTTTCGTAAGGGTTGAGGTTGTGAAGTCTTTTCGACACGAGTAAATGTATTTTTTCTTCCATATTTTAAGCTTAGGACAATCTTTAGTGGATATGGTATGATACTAAAACGATAAAACAACTTTTCAGATCGAGTTAACGACCCTGTCCCAATGGGCAAAAAAGTTCCTATGTTAACACCTATGGATTTTGAGTGCAAAATGGCCCGGAAGCGAAAGTGAAAAAATACAATATTTTAACCATTTATATGTGTAAGACTCTTAAACTTGAGCATTTCCTTAAAGATTTGTCGAAAAACATCGAAAGAAACAAAGGTTTTTCACATAGTAATTCGGGTGCGTCCCCGAGGGTCTTTTCGTAAGGGTTGAGGTTGTGAAGTCTTTTCGACACGAGTAGATGTTTTTTTTCTACCATATTTTAAGCTTAGGACAATATTTAGTGGATATGGTATGATACTAAAACGAGAAAAAACCTTTTCAGATCGAGTTAACGACCCTGTCTCAATGGGCAAAAAAGTTCCTATGTTAACACCTATGGATTTTGAGTTAAATGGTCCGGAAGCGAAAGTGAAAAAAATTCATATTTTAACCATTTATATGTGTAAGACTCTTAAGCTTGAGCGTTTCCTTACAGATTCGTCGAAAAACATCGAAAGAAACAAAGGTTTTTCACATAGTCATTCGGGTGCCTCCACGAGGGTCTTTTCGTAAGGGTTGAGGTTGTGAAGTCTTTTCGACACGAGTAAATGTATTTTTTCTTCCATATTTTAAGCTTTGGACAATCTTTAGTGGATATGGTATGATACTAAAACGATAAAACAACTTTTCAGATCGAGTTAACGACCCTGTCCCAATGGGCAAAAAAGTTCCTATGTTAACACCTATGGATTTTGAGTGAAAAATGGCCCGGAAGCGAAAGTGAAAAAAATTCGTATTTTAACCATTTATATGTGTAAGTCTCTTAAACTTGAGCATTTCCTTAAAGATTTGTCGAAAAACATCGAAAGAAACAAAGGTTTTTCACATAGTCATTCGGGTGCCTCCCCGAGAGTCTTTTCGTAAGGGTTGAGGTTGTGAAGTCTTTTCGACACGAGTAGATGTTTTTTTTCTACCATATTTTAAGCTTAGGACAATCTTTAGTGGATATGGTATGATACTAAAACGAGAAAAAACCTTTTCAGATCGAGTTAACGACCCTGTCTCAATGGGCAAAAAAGTTCCTATGTTAACACCTATGGATTTTGAGTGAAAAATGGTCCGGAAGCGAAAGTGAAAAAAATTCATATTTTAACCATTTATATGTGTAAGACTCTTAAGCTTGAGCGTTTCCTTACAGATTCGTCGAAAAACATCGAAAGAAACAAAGGTTTTTCACATAGTCATTCGGGTGCCTCCACGAGGGTCTTTTCGTAAGGGTTGAGGTTGTGAAGTCTTTTCGACACGAGTAAATGTATTTTTTCTTCCATATTTTAAGCTTAGGACAATCTTTAGTGGATATGGTATGATACTAAAACGATAAAACAACTTTTCAGATCGAGTTAACGACCCTGTCCCAATGGGCAAAAAAGTTCCTATGTTAACACCTATGGATTTTGAGTGAAAAATGGCCCGGAAGCGAAAGTGAAAAAAATTCGTATTTTAACCATTTATATGTGTAAGTCTCTTAAACTTGAGCATTTCCTTAAAGATTTGTCGAAAAACATCGAAAGAAACAAAGGTTTTTCACATAGTCATTCGGGTGCCTCCCCGAGAGTCTTTTCGTAAGGGTTGAGGTTGTGAAGTCTTTTCGACACGAGTAGATGTTTTTTTTCTACCATATTTTAAGCTTAGGACAATCTTTAGTGGATATGGTATGATACTAAAACGAGAAAAAACCTTTTCAGATCGAGTTAACGACCCTGTCTCAATGGGCAAAAAAGTTCCTATGTTAACACCTATGGATTTTGAGTTAAATGGTCCGGAAGCGAAAGTGAAAAAAATTCATATTTTAACCATTTATATGTGTAAGACTCTTAAGCTTGAGCGTTTCCTTACAGATTCGTCGAAAAACATCGAAAGAAACAAAGGTTTTTCACATAGTCATTCGGGTGCCTCCACGAGGGTCTTTTCGTAAGGGTTGAGGTTGTGAAGTCTTTTCGACACGAGTAAATGTATTTTTTCTTCCATATTTTAAGCTTTGGACAATCTTTAGTGGATATGGTATGATACTAAAACGATAAAACAACTTTTCAGATCGAGTTAACGACCCTGTCCCAATGGGCAAAAAAGTTCCTATGTTAACACCTATGGATTTTGAGTGAAAAATGGCCCGGAAGCGAAAGTGAAAAAAATTCATATTTTAACCATTTATATGTGTAAGTCTCTTAAACTTGAGCATTTCCTTAAAGATTTGTCGAAAAACATCGAAAGAAACAAAGGTTTTTCACATAGTCATTCGGGTGCCTCCCCGAGAGTCTTTTCGTAAGGGTTGAGGTTGTGAAGTCTTTTCGACACGAGTAGATGTTTTTTTTCTACCATATTTTAAGCTTAGGACAATCTTTAGTGGATATGGTATGATACTAAAACGAGAAAAAACCTTTTCAGATCGAGTTAACGACCCTGTCTCAATGGGCAAAAAAGTTCCTATGTTAACACCTATGGATTTTGAGTGAAAAATGGTCCGGAAGCGAAAGTGAAAAAAATTCATATTTTAACCATTTATATGTGTAAGACTCTTAAGCTTGAGCGTTTCCTTACAGATTCGTCGAAAAACATCGAAAGAAACAAAGGTTTTTCACATAGTCATTCGGGTGCCTCCACGAGGGTCTTTTCGTAAGGGTTGAGGTTGTGAAGTCTTTTCGACACGAGTAAATGTATTTTTTCTTCCATATTTTAAGCTTAGGACAATCTTTAGTGGATATGGTATGATACTAAAACGATAAAACAACTTTTCAGATCGAGTTAACGACCCTGTCCCAATGGGCAAAAAAGTTCCTATGTTAACACCTATGGATTTTGAGTGAAAAATGGCCCGGAAGCGAAAGTGAAAAAAATTCGTATTTTAACCATTTATATGTGTAAGTCTCTTAAACTTGAGCATTTCCTTAAAGATTTGTCGAAAAACATCGAAAGAAACAAAGGTTTTTCACATAGTCATTCGGGTGCCTCCCCGAGAGTCTTTTCGTAAGGGTTGAGGTTGTGAAGTCTTTTCGACACGAGTAGATGTTTTTTTTCTACCATATTTTAAGCTTAGGACAATCTTTAGTGGATATGGTATGATACTAAAACGAGAAAAAACCTTTTCAGATCGAGTTAACGACCCTGTCTCAATGGGCAAAAAAGTTCCTATGTTAACACCTATGGATTTTGAGTGAAAAATGGTCCGGAAGCGAAAGTGAAAAAAATTCATATTTTAACCATTTATATGTGTAAGACTCTTAAGCTTGAGCGTTTCCTTACAGATTCGTCGAAAAACATCGAAAGAAACAAAGGTTTTTCACATAGTCATTCGGGTGCCTCCACGAGGGTCTTTTCGTAAGGGTTGAGGTTGTGAAGTCTTTTCGACACGAGTAAATGTATTTTTTCTTCCATATTTTAAGCTTAGGACAATCTTTAGTGGATATGGTATGATACTAAAACGAGAAAACAACTTTTCAGATCGAGTTAACGACCCTGTCCCAATGGGCAAAAAAGTTCCTATGTTAACACCTATGGATTTTGAGTGAAAAATGGCCCGGAAGCGAAAGTGAAAAAAATTCGTATTTTAACCATTTATATGTGTAAGTCTCTTAAACTTGAGCATTTCCTTAAAGATTTGTCGAAAAACATCGAAAGAAACAAAGGTTTTTCACATAGTCATTCGGGTGCCTCCCCGAGAGTCTTTTCGTAAGGGTTGAGGTTGTGAAGTCTTTTCGACACGAGTAGATGTTTTTTTTCTACCATATTTTAAGCTTAGGACAATCTTTAGTGGATATGGTATGATACTAAAACGAGAAAAAACCTTTTCAGATCGAGTTAACGACCCTGTCTCAATGGGCAAAAAAGTTCCTATGTTAACACCTATGGATTTTGAGTGAAAAATGGTCCGGAAGCGAAAGTGAAAAAAATTCATATTTTAACCATTTATATGTGTAAGACTCTTAAGCTTGAGCGTTTCCTTACAGATTCGTCGAAAAACAATGAAAGAAACAAAGGTTTTTCACATAGTCATTCGGGTGCCTCCACGAGGGTCTTTTCGTAAGGGTTGAGGTTGTGAAGTCTTTTCGACACGAGTAAATGTATTTTTTCTTCCATATTTTAAGCTTAGGACAATCTTTAGTGGATATGGTATGATACTAAAACGAGAAAACAACTTTTCAGATCGAGTTAACGACCCTGTCCCAATGGGCAAAAAAGTTCCTATGTTAACACCTATGGATTTTGAGTGCAATATGGCCCGGAAGCGAAAGTGAAAAAAATTCGTATTTTACCCATTTATATGTGTAAGACTCTAAAACTTGAGCGTTTCCTTAAAGATTTGTCGAAAAACATCAAAAGAAACAAAGGTTTTTCAGATAGTCATTCGGGTGCCTCCACGAGAATCTTTTCGTAAGGGTTGAGGTTGTGAAGTCTTTTCGACACGAGTAAATGTATTTTTTCTTCCATATTTTAAGCTTAGGACAATCTTTAGTGGATATGGTATGATACTAAAACGAGAAAACAACTTTTCAGATCGAGTTAACGACCCTGTCCCAATGGGCAAAAAAGTTCCTATGTTAACACCTATGGATTTTGAGTGAAAAATGGTCCGGAAGCGAAAGTGAAAAAAATTCATATTTTAACCATTTATATGTGTAAGACTCTTAAACTTGAGCGTTTCCTTACAGATTCGTCGAAAAACATCGAAAGAAACAAAGGTTTTTCACATAGTCATTCGGGTGCCTCCACGAGGGTCTTCTCGTAAGGGTTGAGGTTGTGAAGTCTTGTCGACACGAGTAAATGTATTTTTTCTTCCATATTTTAAGCTTAGGACAATCTTTAGTGGATATGGTATGATACTAAAACGAGAAAACAACTTTTCAGATCGAGTTAACGACCCTGTCCCAATGGGCAAAAAAGTTCCTATGTTAACACCTATGGATTTTGAGTGCAATATGGCCCGGAAGCGAAAGTGAAAAAAATTCGTATTTTACCCATTTATATGTGTAAGACTCTAAAACTTGAGCGTTTCCTTAAAGATTCATCGAAAAATATCAAAAGAAACAAAGGTTTTTCAGATAGTCATTCGGGTGCCTCCACGAGAGTCTTTTCGTAAGGGTTGAGGTTGTGAAGTCTTTTCGACACGAGTAAATGTATTTTTTCTTCCATATTTTAAGCTTAGGACAATCTTTAGTTGATATGGTATGATACTAAAACGAGAAAACAACTTTTCAGATCGAGTTAACGACCCTGTCCCAATGGGCAAAAAAGTTCCTATGTTAACACCTATGGATTTTGAGTGAAAAATGGTCCGGAAGCGAAAGTGAAAAAAATTCATATTTTAACCATTTATATGTGTAAGACTCTTAAACTTGAGCGTTTCCTTACAGATTCGTCGAAAAACATCGAAAGAAACAAAGGTTTTTCACATAGTCATTCGGGTGCCTCCACGAGGGTCTTTTCGTAAGGGTTGAGGTTGTGAAGTCTTGTCGACACGAGTAAATGTATTTTTTCTTCCATATTTTAAGCTTAGGACAATCTTTAGTGGATATGGTATGATACTAAAACGAGAAAACAACTTTTCAGATCGAGTTAACGACCCTGTCCCAATGGGCAAAAAAGTTCCTATGTTAACACCTATGGATTTTGAGTGCAATATGGCCCGGAAGCGAAAGTGAAAAAAATTCGTATTTTACCCATTTATATGTGTAAGACTCTAAAACTTGAGCGTTTCCTTAAAGATTCATCGAAAAATATCAAAAGAAACAAAGGTTTTTCAGATAGTCATTCGGGTGCCTCCACGAGAGTCTTTTCGTAAGGGTTGAGGTTGTGAAGTCTTTTCGACACGAGTAAATGTATTTTTTCTTCCATATTTTAAGCTTAGGACAATCTTTAGTGGATATGGTATGATACTAAAACGATAAAACAACTTTTCAGATCGAGTTAACGACCCTGTCCCAATGGGCAAAAAAGTTCCTATGTTAACACCTATGGATTTTGAGTGAAAAATGGCCCGGAAGCGAAAGTGAAAAAAATTCGTATTTTAACCATTTATATGTGTAAGACTCTTAAACTTGAGCGTTTCCTTACAGATTCGTCGAAAAACATCGAAAGAAACAAAGGTTTTTCACATAGTCATTCGAGTGCCTCCACGAGGGTCTTTTCGTAAGGGTTGAGGTTGTGAAGTCTTTTCGACACGAGTAAATGTATTTTTTCTTCCATATTTTAAGCTTAGGACAATCTTTAGTGGATATGGTATGATACTAAAACGAGAAAACAACTTTTCAGATCCAGTTAACGACCCTGTCCCAATGGGCAAAAAAGTTCCTATGTTAACACCTATGGATTTTGAGTGAAAAATGGTCCGGAAGCGAAAGTGAAAAAAATTCGTATTTTAACCATTTATATGTGTAAGAATCTTAAGCTTGAGCGTTTCCTTACAGATTCGTCGAAAAACATCGAAAGAAACAAAGGTTTTTCACATAGTCATTCGGGTGCCTCCACGAGGGTCTTTTCGTAAGGGTTGAGGTTGTGAAGTCTTGTCGACACGAGTAAATGTATTTTTTCTTCCATATTTTAAGCTTAGGACAATCTTTAGTGGATATGGTATGATACTAAAACGAGAAAACAACTTTTCAGATCGAGTTAACGACCCTGTCCCAATGGGCAAAAAAGTTCCTATGTTAACACCTATGGATTTTGAGTGCAATATGGCCCGGAAGCGAAAGTTAAAAAATACAATATTTTAACCATTTATATGTGTAAGACTCTTAAACTTGAGCATTTCCTGAAAGATTTGTCGAAAAACATCGAAAGAAACAAAGGTTTTTCACATAGTCATTCGGGTGCCTCCCCGAGGGTCTTTTCGTAAGGGTTGAGGTTGTGAAGTCTTTTCGACACGAGTAAATGTTTTTTTTCTTCCATATTTTAAGCTTAGGACAATCTTTAGTGGATATGGTATGATACTAAAACGAGAAAAAACCTTTTCAGATCGAGTTAACGACCCTGTCTCAATGGGCAAAAAAGTTCCTATGTTAACACCTATGGATTTTGAGTGAAAAATGGTCCGGAAGCGAAAGTGAAAAAAATTCATATTTTAACCATTTATATGTGTAAGACTCTTAAGCTTGAGCGTTTCCTTGCAGATTCGTCGAAAAACATCGAAAGAAACAAAGGTTTTTCACATAGTCATTCGGGTGCCTCCACGAGGGTCTTTTCGTAAGGGTTGAGGTTGTGAAGTCTTTTCGACACGAGTAAATGTATTTTTTCTTCCATATTTTAAGCTTAGGACAATCTTTAGTGGATATGGTATGATACTAAAACGATAAAACATCTTTTCAGATCGAGTTAACGACCCTGTCCCAATGGGCAAAAAAGTTCCTATGTTAACACCTATGGATTTTGAGTGCAAAATGGCCCGGAAGCGAAAGTGAAAAAATACAATATTTTAACCATTTATATGTGTAAGACTCTTAAACTTGAGCATTTCCTTAAAGATTTGTCGAAAAACATCGAAAGAAACAAAGGTTTTTCACATAGTCATTCGGGTGCCTCCCCGAGGGTCTTTTCGTAAGGGTTGAGGTTGTGAAGTCTTTTCGACACGAGTAGATGTTTTTTTTCTACCATATTTTAAGCTTAGGACAATCTTTAGTGGATATGGTATGATACTAAAACGAGAAAAAACCTTTTCAGATCGAGTTAACGACCCTGTCTCAATGGGCAAAAAAGTTCCTATGTTAACACCTATGGATTTTGAGTGAAAAATGGTCCGGAAGCGAAAGTGAAAAAAATTCATATTTTAACCATTTATATGTGTAAGACTCTTAAGCTTGAGCGTTTCCTTACAGATTCGTCGAAAAACATCGAAAGAAACAAAGGTTTTTCACATAGTCATTCGGGTGCCTCCACGAGGGTCTTTTCGTAAGGGTTGAGGTTGTGAAGTCTTTTCGACACGAGTAAATGTATTTTTTCTTCCATATTTTAAGCTTAGGACAATCTTTAGTGGATATGGTATGATACTAAAACGATAAAACAACTTTTCAGATCGAGTTAACGACCCTGTCCCAATGGGCAAAAAAGTTCCTATGTTAACACCTATGGATTTTGAGTGAAAAATGGTCCGGACGCGAAAGTGAAAAAAATTCATATTTTAACCATTTATATATGTAAGACTCTTAAGATTGAGCGTTTCCTTACAGATTCGTCGAAGAACATCGAAAGAAACAAAGGTTTTTCACATAGTCATTCGGGTGCCTTCACGAGGGTCTTTTCGTAAGGGTTGAGGTTGTGAAGTCTTTTCGACACGAGTAAATGTATTTTTTCTTCCATATTTTAAGCTTAGGACAATCTTTAGTGGATATGGTATGATACTAAAACGATAAAACAACTTTTCAGATCGAGTTAACGACCCTGTCCCAATGGGCAAAAAAGTTCCTATGTTAACACCTATGGATTTTGAGTGAAAAATGGCCCGGAAGCGAAAGTGAAAAAAATTCGTATTTTAACCATTTATATGTGTAAGACTCTTAAACTTGAGCGTTTCCTTACAGATTCGTCGAAAAACATCGAAAGAAACAAAGGTTTTTCACATAGTCATTCGAGTGCCTCCACGAGGGTCTTTTCGTAAGGGTTGAGGTTGTGAAGTCTTTTCGACACGAGTAAATGTATTTTTTCTTCCATATTTTAAGCTTAGGACAATCTTTAGTGGATATGGTATGATACTAAAACGAGAAAACAACTTTTCAGATCGAGTTAACGACCCTGTCCCAATGGGCAAAAAAGTTCCTATGTTAACACCTATGGATTTTGAGTGAAAAATGGTCCGGAAGCGAAAGTGAAAAAAATTCGTATTTTAACCATTTATATGTGTAAGAATCTTAAGCTTGAGCGTTTCCTTACAGATTCGTCGAAAAACATCGAAAGAAACAAAGGTTTTTCACATAGTCATTCGGGTGCCTCCACGAGGGTCTTTTCGTAAGGGTTGAGGTTGTGAAGTCTTTTCGACACGAGTAAATGTATTTTTTCTTCCATATTTTAAGCTTAGGACAATCTTTAGTGGATATGGTATGATACTAAAACGATAAAACAACTTTTCAGATCGAGTTAACGACCCTGTCCCAATGGGCAAAAAAGTTCCTATGTTAACACCTATGGATTTTGAGTGAAAAATGGCCCGGAAGCGAAAGTGAAAAAAATTCGTATTTTAACCATTTATATGTGTAAGTCTCTTAAACTTGAGCATTTCCTTAAAGATTTGTCGAAAAACATCGAAAGAAACAAAGGTTTTTCACATAGTCATTCGGGTGCCTCCCCGAGAGTCTTTTCGTAAGGGTTGAGGTTGTGAAGTCTTTTCGACACGAGTAGATGTTTTTTTTCTACCATATTTTAAGCTTAGGACAATCTTTAGTGGATATGGTATGATACTAAAACGAGAAAAAACCTTTTCAGATCGAGTTAACGACCCTGTCTCAATGGGCAAAAAAGTTCCTATGTTAACACCTATGGATTTTGAGTGAAAAATGGTCCGGAAGCGAAAGTGAAAAAAATTCATATTTTAACCATTTATATGTGTAAGACTCTTAAGATTGAGCGTTTCCTTACAGATTCGTCGAAGAACATCGAAAGAAACAAAGGTTTTTCACATAGTCATTCGGGTGCCTTCACGAGGGTCTTTTCGTAAGGGTTGAGGTTGTGAAGTCTTTTCGACACGAGTAAATGTATTTTTTCTTCCATATTTTAAGCTTAGGACAATCTTTAGTGGATATGGTATGATACTAAAACGATAAAACAACTTTTCAGATCGAGTTAACGACCCTGTCCCAATGGGCAAAAAAGTTCCTATGTTAACACCTATGGATTTTGAGTGAAAAATGGCCCGGAAGCGAAAGTGAAAAAAATTCGTATTTTAACCATTTATATGTGTAAGTCTCTTAAACTTGAGCATTTCCTTAAAGATTTGTCGAAAAACATCGAAAGAAACAAAGGTTTTTCACATAGTCATTCGGGTGCCTCCCCGAGAGTCTTTTCGTAAGGGTTGAGGTTGTGAAGTCTTTTCGACACGAGTAGATGTTTTTTTTCTACCATATTTTAAGCTTAGGACAATCTTTAGTGGATATGGTATGATACTAAAACGAGAAAAAACCTTTTCAGATCGAGTTAACGACCCTGTCTCAATGGGCAAAAAAGTTCCTATGTTAACACCTATGGATTTTGAGTGAAAAATGGTCCGGAAGCGAAAGTGAAAAAAATTCTTATTTTAACCATTTATATGTGTAAGACTCTTAAGCTTGAGCGTTTCCTTACAGATTCGTCGAAAAACATCGAAAGAAACAAAGGTTTTTCACATAGTCATTCGGGTGCCTCCACGAGGGTCTTTTCGTAAGGGTTGAGGTTGTGAAGTCTTTTCGACACGAGTAAATGTATTTTTTTCTTCCATATTTTAAGCTTAGGACAATCTTTAGTGGATATGGTATGATACTAAAACGAGAAAACAACTTTTCAGATCGAGTTAACGACCCTGTCCCAATGGGCAAAAAAGTTCCTATGTAAACTCCTATGGATTTTGAGTGCAAAATGGCCCGGAAGCGAAAGTGAAAAAATACCATATTTTAACCATTTATATGTGTAAGACTCTTAAACTTGAGCATTTCCTTAAAGATTTGTCCAAAAACATCGAAAGAAACAAAGGTTTTTCACATAGTCATTCCGTTGCCTCCCCGAGGGTCTTTTCGTAAGGGTTGAGGTTGTGAAGTCTTTTCGACACGAGTAAATGTATTTTTTTCTTCCATATTTTAAGCTTAGGACAATCTTTAGTGGATATGGTATGATACTAAAACGAGAAAACAACTTTTCAGATCCAGTTAACGACCCTGTCCCAATGGGCAAAAAAGTTCCTATGTTAACACCTATGGATTTTGAGTGCAAAATGGCCCAGAAGAGAAAGTGAAAAAAATTCGTATTTTAACCATTTATATGTGTAAGACTCTTAAACTTGAACGTTTCCTTAAATATTCGTCGAAAAACATCGAAATAAAAAAAGGTTTTTAACATAGTGATTCGGGTGCCTCCACGAGGGTCTTTTCGTAAGGGTTGAGGTTGTGAAGTCTTTTCGACACGAGTAAATATTTTTTTTCTTCCTTATTTTAAGCTTAGGACAATCTTTAGTGGATATGGTATGATACTAAAACGAGAAAACAACTTTTCAGATCGAGTTAACGACCCTGTCCCAATGGGCAAAAAAGTTCCTATGTTAACACCTATGGATTTTGAGTGCAATATGGCCCGGAAGCGAAAGTGAAAAAAATTCGTATTTTACCCATTTATATGTGTAAGACTCTAAAACTTGAGCGTTTCCTTAAAGATTCATCGAAAAATATCAAAAGAAACAAAGGTTTTTCAGATAGTCATTCGGGTGCCTCCACGAGAGTCTTTTCGTAAGGGTTGAGGTTGTGAAGTCTTTTCGACACGAGTAAATGTATTTTTTCTTCCATATTTTAAGCTTAGGACAATCTTTAGTGGATATGGTATGATACTAAAACGATAAAACAACTTTTCAGATCGAGTTAACGACCCTGTCCCAATGGGCAAAAAAGTTCCTATGTTAACACCTATGGATTTTGAGTGAAAAATGGCCCGAAAGCGAAAGTGAAAAAAATTCGTATTTTAACCATGTATATTTGTAAGACTCTTAAACTTGAGTGTTTCCTTACAGATTCGTCGAAAAAAATCGAAAGAAACAAAGGTTTTTCACATAGTCATTCGGGTGCCTCCACGAGGGTCTTTTCGTAAGGGTTGAGGTTGTGAAGTCTTTTCGACACGAGTAAATGTATTTTTTCTTCCATATTTTAAGCTTAGGACAATCTTTAGTGCATATGGTATGATACTAAAACGAGAAAACAACTTTTCAGATCGAGTTAACGACCCTGTCTCAATGGGCAAAAAAGTTCCTATGTTAACACCTATGGATTTTGAGTGAAAAATGGTCCGGAAGCGAAAGTGAAAAAAATTCATATTTTAACCATTTATATGTGTAAGACTCTTAAGATTGAGCGTTTCCTTACAGATTCGTCGAAGAACATCGAAAGAAACAAAGGTTTTTCACATAGTCATTCGGGTGCCTTCACGAGGGTCTTTTCGTAAGGGTTGAGGTTGTGAAGTCTTTTCGACACGAGTAAATGTATTTTTTCTTCCATATTTTAAGCTTAGGACAATCTTTAGTGGATATGGTATGATACTAAAACGAGAAAACAACTTTTCAGATCGAGTTAACGACCCTGTCCCAATGGGCAAAAAAGTTCCTATGTTAACTAACACCTATGGATTTTGAGTGAAAAATTTCCCGGAAGCGAAAGTGAAAAAAATTCGTATTTTAACCATTTATATGTGTAAGACTCTTAAACTTGAGCGTTTCCTTACAGATTCGTCGAAAACCTTCGAAAGAAACAAAGGTTTTTCACATATTCATTCGGGTGCCTCCACGAGGGACTTTTCGTAAGGGTTGAGGTTGTGAAGTCTTTTCGACACGAGTAAATGTATTTTTTCTTCCATATTTTAAGCTTAGGTCAATCTTTAGTGGATATGGTATGATACTAAAACGAGAAAACAACTTTTCAGATCGAGTTAACTACCCTGTCCCAATGGGCAAAAAAGTTCCTATGTTAACACCTATGGATTTTGAGTGAAAAATTGCCCGGAAGCGAAAGTGAAAAAAATTCGTATTTTAACCATTTATATGTGTAAGACTCTTAAACTTTGAGCGTTTCCTTACAGATCATCGAAAACCTTCGAAAGAAACAAAGGTTTTTCACATAGTCATTCGGGTGCCTCCACGAGGGACTTTTCGTAAGGGTTGAGGTTGTGAAGTCTTTTCGACACGTAAATGTATTTTTTCTTCCATATTTTAAGCTTAGGACAATGTTTAGTGGATATGGTATGATACTAAAACGAGAAAACAACTTTTCAGATCGAGTTAACGACCCTGTCCCAATGGGCAAAAAAGTTCCTATGTTAACACCTATGGATTTTGAGTGCAAAATGGCCCGAAAGCGAAAGTGAAAAAAATTCGTATTTTAACCATGTATATTTGTAAGACTCTTAAACTTGAGAGTTTCCTTACAGATTCGTCGAAAAAAATCGAAAGAAACAAAGGTTTTTCACATAGTCATTCGGGTGCCTCCACGAGGGTCTTTTCGTAAGGGTTGAGGTTGTGAAGTCTTTTCGACACGAGTAAATGTATTTTTTCTTCCATATTTTAAGCTTAGGACAATCTTTAGTGCATATGGTATGATACTAAAACGAGAAAACAACTTTTCAGATCGAGTTAACGACCCTGTCTCAATGGGCAAAAAAGTTCCTATGTTAACACCTATGGATTTTGAGTGAAAAATGGTCCGGAAGCGAAAGTGAAAAAAATTCATATTTTAACCATTTATATGTGTAAGACTCTTAAGATTGAGCGTTTCCTTACAGATTCGTCGAAGAACATCGAAAGAAACAAAGGTTTTTCACATAGTCATTCGGGTGCCTTCACGAGGGTCTTTTCGTAAGGGTTGAGGTTGTGAAGTCTTTTCGACACGAGTAAATGTATTTTTTCTTCCATATTTTAAGCTTAGGACAATCTTTAGTGGATATGGTATGATACTAAAACGATAAAACAACTTTTCAGATCGAGTTAACGACCCTGTCCCAATGGGCAAAAAAGTTCCTATGTTAACACCTATGGATTTTGAGTGAAAAATGGCCCGGAAGCGAAAGTGAAAAAAATTCGTATTTTAACCATTTATATGTGTAAGTCTCTTAAACTTGAGCATTTCCTTAAAGATTCGTCGAAAAACATCGAAAGAAACAAAGGTTTTTCACATAGTCATTCGGGTGCCTCCACGAGGGTCTTTTCGTAAGGGTTGAGGTTGTGAAGTCTTTTCGACACGAGTAATTGTATTTTTTCTTCCATATTCTAAGCTTAGGACAATCTTTAGTGGATATGGTATGATACTAAAACGAGAAAACAACTTTTCAGATCGAGTTAACGACCCTGTCCCAATGGGCAAAAAAGTTCCTATGTTAACACCTATGGATTTTGAGTGAAAAATGGCCCGGAAGCGAAAGTGAAAAAAATTCGTATTTTAACCATTTATATGTGTAAGACTCTTAAACTTGAGCGTTTCCTTAGAGATTCGTCGAAAAACATCGAAAGAAACAAAGGTTTTTCACATAGTCATTCGGGTGCCTCCACGAGGGTCTTTTCGTAAGGGTTGAGGTTGTGAAGTCTTTTCGACACGAGTAATTGTATTTTTTCTTCCATATTCTAAGCTTAGGACAATCTTTAGTGGATATGGTATGATACTAAAACGAGAAAACAACTTTTCAGATCGAGTTAACGACCCTGTCCCAATGGGCAAAAAAGTTCCTATGTTAACACCTATGGATTTTGAGTGAAAAATGGCCCGGAAGCGAAAGTGAAAAAAATTCGTATTTTAACCATTTATATGTGTAAGACTCTTAAACTTGAGCGTTTCCTTAGAGATTCGTCGAAAAACATCGAAAGAAACAAAGGTTTTTCACATAGTCATTCGGGTGCCTCCACGAGGGTCTTTTCGTAAGGGTTGAGGTTGTGAAGTCTTTTCGACACGAGTAATTGTATTTTTTCTTCCATATTCTAAGCTTAGGACAATCTTTAGTGGATATGGTATGATACTAAAACGAGAAAACAACTTTTCAGATCGAGTTAACGACCCTGTCCCAATGGGCAAAAAAGTTCCTATGTTAACACCTATGGTTTTTGAGTGAAAAATGGCCCGGAAGCGAAAGTGAAAAAAATTCGTATTTTAACCATTTATATGTGTAAGACTCTTAAACTTGAGCGTTTCCTTAGAGATTCGTCGAAAAACATCGAAAGAAACAAAGGTTTTTCACATAGTCATTCGGGTGCCTCCACGAGGGACTTTTCGTATGGGTTGAGGTTGTGAAGTATTTTCGACACGAGTAAATGTATTTTTTCTTCCATATTTTAAGCTTAGGACAATCTTTAGTGGATATGGTATGATACTAAAACGAGAAAACAACTTTTCAGATCGAGTTAACGACCCTGTCCCAATGGGCAAAAAAGTTCCTATGTGACCTATGGATTTTGAGTGAAAAATGGCCCGGAAGCGAAAGTGAAAAAAATTCGTATTTTAACCATTTATATGTGTAAGACTCTTAAACTTGAGCGTTTCCTTACAGATTCGTCGAAAAACATCGAAAGAAACAAAGGTTTTTCACATAGTCATTCGGGTGCCTCCACGAGGGTGTTTTCGTAAGGGTTGAGGTTGTGAAGTCTTTTCGACACGAGTAATTGTATTTTTTCTTCCATATTCTAAGCTTAGGACAATCTTTAGTGGATATGGTATGATACTAAAACGAGAAAACAACTTTTCAGATCGAGTTAACGACCCTGTCCCAATGGGCAAAAAAGTTCCTATGTTAACACCTATGGATTTTGAGTGAAAAATGGCTGAAAGTGAAAAAAAATTCGTATTTTAACCATTTATATGTGTAAGACTCTTAAAACTTGAGCGTTTCCTTACCAGATTCGTCGAAAAACATCGAAAGAAACAAAGGTTTTTCACATAGTCATTCGGGTGCCTCCACGAGGGTCTTTTCGTAAGGGTTGAGGTTGTGAAGTCTTTTCGACACGAGTAATTGTTTTTTTTCTTCCATATTTTAAGCGTAGGACAATCTTTAGTGGATATGGAATGATACTAAAACGAGAAAACAACTTTTCAGATCGAGTTAACGACCCTGTCCCAATGGGCAAAAAAGTTCCTATGTTAACACCTATGGATTTTGAGTGAAAAATGGCCCGGAAGCGAAAGTGAAAAAAATTCGTATTTTAACCATTTATATGTGTAAGACTCTTAAACTTGAGCGTTTCCTAACAGATTCGTCGAAAAACATCGAAAGAAACAAAGGTTTTTCACATAGTCATTCGGGTGCCTCCACGAGGGACTTTTCGTATGGGTTGAGGTTGTGAAGTATTTTCGACGAGTAAATGTATTTTTTCTTCCATATTTTAGCTTAGGACAATCTTTAGTGGATATGGTATGATACTAAAACGAGAAAACAACTTTTCAGATCGAGTTAACGACCCTGTCCCAATGGGCAAAAAGTTCCTATGTTAACACCTATGGATTTTGAGTGAAAAATGGCCCGGAAGCGGAAGTGAAAAAAATTCGTATTTAACCATTTATATGTGTAAGACTCTTAAACTTGAGCGTTTCCTTACAGATTCGTCGAAAAACATCGAAAGAAACAAAGATTTTTCACATAGTCATTCGGGTGCCTCCACGAGGGTCTTTTCGTAAGGGTTGAGGTTGTGAAGTCTTTTCGACACGAGTAATTGTTTTTTTCTTCCATATTTTAAGCGTAGGACAATCTTTAGTGGATATGGAATGATACTAAAACGAGAAAACAACTTTTCAGATCGAGTTAACGACCCTGTCCCAATGGGCAAAAAAGTTCCTATGTTAACACCTATGGATTTTGAGTGAAAAATGGCCCGGAAGCCGAAAGTGAAAAAAATTCGTATTTTTAACCATTTATATGTGTAAGACTCTTAAACTTGAGCGTTTCCTAACAGATTCGTCGAAAAACATCGAAAGAAACAAAGGTTTTCACATAGTCATTCGGGTGCCTCCACGAGGGGACTTTTCGTATGGGTTGAGGTTCTGAAGTATTTTCGACACGAGTAAATGTATTTTTTTCTTCCATATTTTAAGCTTAGGACAATCTTTAGTGGATATGGTATGATACTAAAACGAGAAAACAAACTTTTCAGATCGAGTTAACGACCCTGTCCCAATGGGCAAAAAAGTTCCTATGTTAACACCTATGGATTTTGAGTGAAAAATGGCCCGGAAGCGAAAGTGAAAAAAATTCGTATTTTAAACCATTTATATGTGTATAGACTCTTAAACTTGAGCGTTTCCTTAGAGATTCGTCGAAAAACATCGAAAGAAACAAAGGTTTTTCACATAGTCATTCGGGTGCCTCCACGAGGGTCTTTTCGTAAGGGTTGAGGTTGTGAAGTCTTTTCGACACGAGTAATTGATTTTTTTCTTCCATATTTTAAGCGTAGGACAATCTTTAGTGGATATGGAATGATACTAAAACGAGAAAACAACTTTTCAGATCGAGTTAACGACCCTGTCCCAATGGGCAAAAAAGTTCCTATGTTAACACCTATGGATTTTGAGTGAAAAATGGCCCGGAAGCGAAAGTGAAAAAAATTCGTATTTTAACCATTTATATGTGTAAGACTCTTAAACTTGAGCGTTTCCTTACAGATTCGTCGAAAAACATCGAAAGAAACAAAGGTTTTTCACATAGTCATTCGGGTGCCTCCACGAGGGTCTTTTCGTAAGGGTTGAGGTTGTGAAGTCTTTTCGACACGAGTAATTGTTTTTTCTTCTTCCATATTTTAAGCTTTGGACAATCTTTAGTGGATATGGTATGATACTAAAACGAGAAAACAACTTTTCAGATCGAGTTAACGACCCTGTCCCAATGGGCAAAAAAGTTCCTATGTTAACACCTATGGATTTTGAGTGAAAAATGGCCCGGAAGCGAAAGTGAAAAAAATTCGTATTTTAACCATTTATATGTGTAAGACTCTTAAACTTGAGCGTTTCCTTAGAGATTCGTCGAAAAACATCGAAAGAAACAAAGGTTTTTCACATAGTCATTCGGGTGCCTCCACGAGGGACTTTTCGTATGGGTTGAGGTTGTGAAGTATTTTCGACACGAGTAAATGTATTTTTTCTTCCATATTTTAAGCTTAGGACAATCTTTAGTGGATATTGTATGATACTAAAACGAGAAAACAACTTTTCAGATCGAGTTAACGACCCTGTCCCAATGGGCAAAAAAGTTCCTATGTTAACACCTATGGATTTTGAGTGAAAAATGGCCCGGAAGCGAAAGTGAAAAAAATTCGTATTTTAACCATTTATATGTGTAAGACTCTTAAACTTGAGCGTTTCCTTAGAGATTCGTCGAAAAACATCGAAAGAAACAAAGGTTTTTCACATAGTCATTCGGGTGCCTCCACGAGGGTCTTTTCGTAAGGGTTGAGGTTGTGAAGTCTTTTCGACATGAGTAATTGTTTTTTCTTCTTCCATATTTTAAGCTTAGGACAATCTTTAGTGGATATGGTATGATACTAAAACGAGAAAACAACTTTTCAGATCGAGTTAACGACCCTGTCCCAATGGGCAAAAAAGTTCCTATGTTAACACCTATGGATTTTGAGTGAAAAATGGCCCGGAAGCGAAAGTGAAAAAAATTCGTATTTTAACCATTTATATGTGTAAGACTCTTAAACTTGAGCGTTTCCTAATAGATTCGTCGAAAAACATCGAAAGAAACAAAGGTTTTTCACATAGTCATTCGGGTGCCTCCACGAGGGACTTTTCGTATGGGTTGAGGTTGTGAAGTATTTTCGACACGAGTAAATGTATTTTTTCTTCCATATTTTAAGCTTAGGACAATCTTTAGTGGATATGGTATGATACTAAAACGAGAAAACAACTTTTCAGATCGAGTTAACGACCCTGTCCCAATGGGCAAAAAAGTTCCTATGTTAACACCTATGGATTTTGAGTGAAAAATGGCCCTGAAGCGAAAGTGAAAAAAATTCGTATTTTAACCATTTATATGTGTAAGACTCTTAAACTTGAGCGTTTCCTTACAGATTCGTCGAAAAACATCGAAAGAAACAAAGGTTTTTCACATAGTCATTCGGGTGCCTCCACGAGGGTCTTTTCGTAAGGGTTGAGGTTGTGAAGTCTTTTCGACACGAGTAATTGTTTTTTTTCTTCCATATTTTAAGCGTAGGACAATCTTTAGTGGATATGGAATGATACTAAAACGAGAAAACAACTTTTCAGATCGAGTTAACGACCCTGTCCCAATGGGCAAAAAAGTTCCTATGTTAACACCTATGGATTTTGAGTGAAAAATGGCCCGGAAGCGAAAGTGAAAAAAATTCGTATTTTAACCATTTATATGTGTAAGACTCTTAAACTTGAGCGTTTCCTTAGAGATTCGTCGAAAAACATCGAAAGAAACAAAGGTTTTTCACATAGTCATTCGGGTGTCTCCACGAGGGTCTTTTCGTAAGGGTTGAGGTTGTGAAGTCTTTTCGACACGAGTAATTGTATTTTTTCTTCCATATTCTAAGCTTAGGACAATCTTTAGTGGATATGGTATGATACTAAAACGAGAAAACAACTTTTCAGATCGAGTTAACGACCCTGTCCCAATGGGCAAAAAAGTTCCTATGTTAACACCTATGGATTTTGAGTGAAAAATGGCCCGGAAGCGAAAGTGAAAAAAATTCGTATTTTAACCATTTATATGTGTAAGACTCTTAAACTTGAGCGTTTCCTTACAGATTCGTCGAAAAACATCGAAAGAAACAAAGGTTTTTCACATAGTCATTCGGGTGCCTCCACGAGGGACTTTTCGTATGGGTTGAGGTTGTGAAGTATTTTCGACACGAGTAAATGTATTTTTTCTTCCATATTTTAAGCTTAGGACAATCTTTAGTGGATATTGTATGATACTAAAACGAGAAAACAACTTTTCAGATCGAGTTAACGACCCTGTCCCAATGGGCAAAAAAGTTCCTATGTTAACACCTATGGATTTTGAGTGAAAAATGGCCCGGAAGCGAAAGTGAAAAAAATTCGAATTTTAACCATTTATATGTGTAAGACTCTTAAACTTGAGCGTTTCCTTATAGATTCGTCGAAAAACATCGAAATAAACAAAGGTTTTTCACATAGTCATTCGGGTGCCTCCACGAGGGTCTTTTCGTAAGGGTTGAGGTTGTGAAGTCTTTTCGACACGAGTAATTGTTTTTTCTTCTTCCATATTTTAAGCTTTGGACAATCTTTAGTGGATATGGTATGATACTAAAACGAGAAAACAACTTTTCAGATCGAGTTAACGACCCTGTCCCAATGGGCAAAAAAGTTCCTATGTTAACACCTATGGATTTTGAGTGAAAAATGGCCCGGAAGCGAAAGTGAAAAAAATTCGTATTTTAACCATTTATATGTGTAAGACTCTTAAACTTGAGCGTTTCCTTAGAGATTCGTCGAAAAACATCGAAAGAAACAAAGGTTTTTCACATAGTCATTCGGGTGCCTCCACGAGGGTCTTTTCGTAAGGGTTGAGGTTGTGAAGTCTTTTCGACATGAGTAATTGTTTTTTCTTCTTCCATATTTTAAGCTTAGGACAATCTTTAGTGGATATGGTATGATACTAAAACGAGAAAACAACTTTTCAGATCGAGTTAACGACCCTGTCCCAATGGGCAAAAAAGTTCCTATGTTAACACCTATGGATTTTGAGTGAAAAATGGCCCGGAAGCGAAAGTGAAAAAAATTCGTATTTTAACCATTTATATGTGTAAGACTCTTAAACTTGAGCGTTTCCTAATAGATTCGTCGAAAAACATCGAAAGAAACAAAGGTTTTTCACATAGTCATTCGGGTGCCTCCACGAGGGACTTTTCGTATGGGTTGAGGTTGTGAAGTATTTTCGACACGAGTAAATGTATTTTTTCTTCCATATTTTAAGCTTAGGACAATCTTTAGTGGATATGGTATGATACTAAAACGAGAAAACAACTTTTCAGATCGAGTTAACGACCCTGTCCCAATGGGCAAAAAAGTTCCTATGTTAACACCTATGGATTTTGAGTGAAAAATGGCCCTGAAGCGAAAGTGAAAAAAATTCGTATTTTAACCATTTATATGTGTAAGACTCTTAAACTTGAGCGTTTCCTTACAGATTCGTCGAAAAACATCGAAAGAAACAAAGGTTTTTCACATAGTCATTCGGGTGCCTCCACGAGGGTCTTTTCGTAAGGGTTGAGGTTGTGAAGTCTTTTCGACACGAGTAATTGTTTTTTTTCTTCCATATTTTAAGCGTAGGACAATCTTTAGTGGATATGGAATGATACTAAAACGAGAAAACAACTTTTCAGATCGAGTTAACGACCCTGTCCCAATGGGCAAAAAAGTTCCTATGTTAACACCTATGGATTTTGAGTGAAAAATGGCCCGGAAGCGAAAGTGAAAAAAATTCGTATTTTAACCATTTATATGTGTAAGACTCTTAAACTTGAGCGTTTCCTAACAGATTCGTCGAAAAACATCGAAAGAAACAAAGGTTTTTCACATAGTCATTCGGGTGCCTCCACGAGGGACTTTTCGTATGGGTTGAGGTTGTGAAGTATTTTCGACACGAGTAAATGTATTTTTTCTTCCATATTTTAGCTTAGGACAATCTTTAGTGGATATGGTATGATACTAAAACGAGAAAACAACTTTTCAGATCGAGTTAACGACCCTGTCCCAATGGGCAAAAAAGTTCCTATGTTAACACCTATGGATTTTGAGTGAAAAATGGCCCGGAAGCGAAAGTGAAAAAAATTCGTATTTTAACCATTTATATGTGTAAGACTCTTAAACTTGAGCGTTTCCTTACAGATTCGTCGAAAAACATCGAAAGAAACAAAGATTTTTCACATAGTCATTCGGGTGCCTCCACGAGGGTCTTTTCGTAAGGGTTGAGGTTGTGAAGTCTTTTCGACACGAGTAATTGTTTTTTTTCTTCCATATTTTAAGCGTAGGACAATCTTTAGTGGATATGGAATGATACTAAAACGAGAAAACAACTTTTCAGATCGAGTTAACGACCCTGTCCCAATGGGCAAAAAAGTTCCTATGTTAACACCTATGGATTTTGAGTGAAAAATGGCCCGGAAGCGAAAGTGAAAAAAATTCGTATTTTAACCATTTATATGTGTAAGACTCTTAAACTTGAGCGTTTCCTAACAGATTCGTCGAAAAACATCGAAAGAAACAAAGGTTTTTCACATAGTCATTCGGGTGCCTCCACGAGGGACTTTTCGTATGGGTTGAGGTTCTGAAGTATTTTCGACACGAGTAAATGTATTTTTTCTTCCATATTTTAAGCTTAGGACAATCTTTAGTGGATATGGTATGATACTAAAACGAGAAAACAACTTTTCAGATCGAGTTAACGACCCTGTCCCAATGGGCAAAAAAGTTCCTATGTTAACACCTATGGATTTTGAGTGAAAAATGGCCCGGAAGCGAAAGTGAAAAAAATTCGTATTTTAACCATTTATATGTGTAAGACTCTTAAACTTGAGCGTTTCCTTAGAGATTCGTCGAAAAACATCGAAAGAAACAAAGGTTTTTCACATAGTCATTCGGGTGCCTCCACGAGGGTCTTTTCGTAAGGGTTGAGGTTGTGAAGTCTTTTCGACACGAGTAATTGATTTTTTTCTTCCATATTTTAAGCGTAGGACAATCTTTAGTGGATATGGAATGATACTAAAACGAGAAAACAACTTTTCAGATCGAGTTAACGACCCTGTCCCAATGGGCAAAAAAGTTCCTATGTTAACACCTATGGATTTTGAGTGAAAAATGGCCCGGAAGCGAAAGTGAAAAAAATTCGTATTTTAACCATTTATATGTGTAAGACTCTTAAACTTGAGCGTTTCCTTACAGATTCGTCGAAAAACATCGAAAGAAACAAAGGTTTTTCACATAGTCATTCGGGTGCCTCCACGAGGGTCTTTTCGTAAGGGTTGAGGTTGTGAAGTCTTTTCGACACGAGTAATTGTTTTTTCTTCTTCCATATTTTAAGCTTTGGACAATCTTTAGTGGATATGGTATGATACTAAAACGAGAAAACAACTTTTCAGATCGAGTTAACGACCCTGTCCCAATGGGCAAAAAAGTTCCTATGTTAACACCTATGGATTTTGAGTGAAAAATGGCCCGGAAGCGAAAGTGAAAAAAATTCGTATTTTAACCATTTATATGTGTAAGACTCTTAAACTTGAGCGTTTCCTTAGAGATTCGTCGAAAAACATCGAAAGAAACAAAGGTTTTTCACATAGTCATTCGGGTGCCTCCACGAGGGTCTTTTCGTAAGGGTTGAGGTTGTGAAGTCTTTTCGACACGAGTAATTGATTTTTTTCTTCCATATTTTAAGTGTAGGACAATCTTTAGTGGATATGGAATGATACTAAAACGAGAAAACAACTTTTCAGATCGAGTTAACGACCCTGTCCCAATGGGCAAAAAAGTTCCTATGTTAACACCTATGGATTTTGAGTGAAAAATGGCCCGGAAGCGAAAGTGAAAAAAATTCGAATTTTAACCATTTATATGTGTAAGACTCTTAAACTTGAGCGTTTCCTTATAGATTCGTCGAAAAACATCGAAATAAACAAAGGTTTTTCACATAGTCATTCGGGTGTCTCCACGAGGGTCTTTTCGTAAGGGTTGAGGTTGTGAAGTCTTTTCGACACGAGTAATTGTATTTTTTCTTCCATATTCTAAGCTTAGGACAATCTTTAGTGGATATGGTATGATACTAAAACGAGAAAACAACTTTTCAGATCGAGTTAACGACCCTGTCCCAATGGGCAAAAAAGTTCCTATGTTAACACCTATGGATTTTGAGTGAAAAATGGCCCGGAAGCGAAAGTGAAAAAAATTCGTATTTTAACCATTTATATGTGTAAGACTCTTAAACTTGAGCGTTTCCTTACAGATTCGTCGAAAAACATCGAAAGAAACAAAGGTTTTTCACATAGTCATTCGGGTGCCTCCACGAGGGACTTTTCGTATGGGTTGAGGTTGTGAAGTATTTTCGACACGAGTAAATGTATTTTTTCTTCCATATTTTAAGCTTAGGACAATCTTTAGTGGATATTGTATGATACTAAAACGAGAAAACAACTTTTCAGATCGAGTTAACGACCCTGTCCCAATGGGCAAAAAAGTTCCTATGTTAACACCTATGGATTTTGAGTGAAAAATGGCCCGGAAGCGAAAGTGAAAAAAATTCGAATTTTAACCATTTATATGTGTAAGACTCTTAAACTTGAGCGTTTCCTTATAGATTCGTCGAAAAACATCGAAATAAACAAAGGTTTTTCACATAGTCATTCGGGTGCCTCCACGAGGGTCTTTTCGTAAGGGTTGAGGTTGTGAAGTCTTTTCGACACGAGTAATTGTTTTTTCTTCTTCCATATTTTAAGCTTTGGACAATCTTTAGTGGATATGGTATGATACTAAAACGAGAAAACAACTTTTCAGATCGAGTTAACGACCCTGTCCCAATGGGCAAAAAAGTTCCTATGTTAACACCTATGGATTTTGAGTGAAAAATGGCCCGGAAGCGAAAGTGAAAAAAATTCGTATTTTAACCATTTATATGTGTAAGACTCTTAAACTTGAGCGTTTCCTAACAGATTCGTCGAAAAACATCGAAAGAAACAAAGGTTTTTCACATAGTCATTCGGGTGCCTCCACGAGGGACTTTTCGTATGGGTTGAGGTTCTGAAGTATTTTCGACACGAGTAAATGTATTTTTTCTTCCATATTTTAAGCTTAGGACAATCTTTAGTGGATATGGTATGATACTAAAACGAGAAAACAACTTTTCAGATCGAGTTAACGACCCTGTCCCAATGGGCAAAAAAGTTCCTATGTTAACACCTATGGATTTTGAGTGAAAAATGGCCCGGAAGCGAAAGTGAAAAAAATTCGTATTTTAACCATTTATATGTGTAAGACTCTTAAACTTGAGCGTTTCCTTAGAGATTCGTCGAAAAACATCGAAAGAAACAAAGGTTTTTCACATAGTCATTCGGGTGTCTCCACGAGGGTCTTTTCGTAAGGGTTGAGGTTGTGAAGTCTTTTCGACACGAGTAATTGTATTTTTTCTTCCATATTCTAAGCTTAGGACAATCTTTAGTGGATATGGTATGATACTAAAACGAGAAAACAACTTTTCAGATCGAGTTAACGACCCTGTCCCAATGGGCAAAAAAGTTCCTATGTTAACACCTATGGATTTTGAGTGAAAAATGGCCCGGAAGCGAAAGTGAAAAAAATTCGTATTTTAACCATTTATATGTGTAAGACTCTTAAACTTGAGCGTTTCCTTACAGATTCGTCGAAAAACATCGAAAGAAACAAAGGTTTTTCACATAGTCATTCGGGTGCCTCCACGAGGGACTTTTCGTATGGGTTGAGGTTGTGAAGTATTTTCGACACGAGTAAATGTATTTTTTCTTCCATATTTTAAGCTTAGGACAATCTTTAGTGGATATTGTATGATACTAAAACGAGAAAACAACTTTTCAGATCGAGTTAACGACCCTGTCCCAATGGGCAAAAAAGTTCCTATGTTAACACCTATGGATTTTGAGTGAAAAATGGCCCGGAAGCGAAAGTGAAAAAAATTCGAATTTTAACCATTTATATGTGTAAGACTCTTAAACTTGAGCGTTTCCTTATAGATTCGTCGAAAAACATCGAAATAAACAAAGGTTTTTCACATAGTCATTCGGGTGCCTCCACGAGGGTCTTTTCGTAAGGGTTGAGGTTGTGAAGTCTTTTCGACACGAGTAATTGTTTTTTCTTCTTCCATATTTTAAGCTTTGGACAATCTTTAGTGGATATGGTATGATACTAAAACGAGAAAACAACTTTTCAGATCGAGTTAACGACCCTGTCCCAATGGGCAAAAAAGTTCCTATGTTAACACCTATGGATTTTGAGTGAAAAATGGCCCGGAAGCGAAAGTGAAAAAAATTCGTATTTTAACCATTTATATGTGTAAGACTCTTAAACTTGAGCGTTTCCTTACAGATTCGTCGAAAAACATCGAAAGAAACAAAGGTTTTTCACATAGTCATTCGGGTGCCTCCACGAGGGACTTTTCGTATGGGTTGAGGTTGTGAAGTATTTTCGACACGAGTAAATGTATTTTTTCTTCCATATTTTAAGCTTAGGACAATCTTTAGTGGATATTGTATGATACTAAAACGAGAAAACAACTTTTCAGATCGAGTTAACGACCCTGTCCCAATGGGCAAAAAAGTTCCTATGTTAACACCTATGGATTTTGAGTGAAAAATGGCCCGGAAGCGAAAGTGAAAAAAATTCGTATTTTAACCATTTATATGTGTAAGACTCTTAAACTTGAGCGTTTCCTAATAGATTCGTCGAAAAACATCGAAAGAAACAAAGGTTTTTCACATAGTCATTCGGGTGCCTCCACGAGGGACTTTTCGTATGGGTTGAGGTTGTGAAGTATTTTCGACACGAGTAAATGTATTTTTTCTTCCATATTTTAAGCTTAGGACAATCTTTAGTGGATATGGTATGATACTAAAACGAGAAAACAACTTTTCAGATCGAGTTAACGACCCTGTCCCAATGGGCAAAAAAGTTCCTATGTTAACACCTATGGATTTTGAGTGAAAAATGGCCCTGAAGCGAAAGTGAAAAAAATTCGTATTTTAACCATTTATATGTGTAAGACTCTTAAACTTGAGCGTTTCCTTACAGATTCGTCGAAAAACATCGAAAGAAACAAAGGTTTTTCACATAGTCATTCGGGTGCCTCCACGAGGGTCTTTTCGTAAGGGTTGAGGTTGTGAAGTCTTTTCGACACGAGTAATTGTTTTTTTTCTTCCATATTTTAAGCGTAGGACAATCTTTAGTGGATATGGAATGATACTAAAACGAGAAAACAACTTTTCAGATCGAGTTAACGACCCTGTCCCAATGGGCAAAAAAGTTCCTATGTTAACACCTATGGATTTTGAGTGAAAAATGGCCCGGAAGCGAAAGTGAAAAAAATTCGTATTTTAACCATTTATATGTGTAAGACTCTTAAACTTGAGCGTTTCCTAACAGATTCGTCGAAAAACATCGAAAGAAACAAAGGTTTTTCACATAGTCATTCGGGTGCCTCCACGAGGGACTTTTCGTATGGGTTGAGGTTGTGAAGTATTTTCGACACGAGTAAATGTATTTTTTCTTCCATATTTTAGCTTAGGACAATCTTTAGTGGATATGGTATGATACTAAAACGAGAAAACAACTTTTCAGATCGAGTTAACGACCCTGTCCCAATGGGCAAAAAAGTTCCTATGTTAACACCTATGGATTTTGAGTGAAAAATGGCCCGGAAGCGAAAGTGAAAAAAATTCGTATTTTAACCATTTATATGTGTAAGACTCTTAAACTTGAGCGTTTCCTTACAGATTCGTCGAAAAACATCGAAAGAAACAAAGATTTTTCACATAGTCATTCGGGTGCCTCCACGAGGGTCTTTTCGTAAGGGTTGAGGTTGTGAAGTCTTTTCGACACGAGTAATTGTTTTTTTTCTTCCATATTTTAAGCGTAGGACAATCTTTAGTGGATATGGAATGATACTAAAACGAGAAAACAACTTTTCAGATCGAGTTAACGACCCTGTCCCAATGGGCAAAAAAGTTCCTATGTTAACACCTATGGATTTTGAGTGAAAAATGGCCCGGAAGCGAAAGTGAAAAAAATTCGTATTTTAACCATTTATATGTGTAAGACTCTTAAACTTGAGCGTTTCCTAACAGATTCGTCGAAAAACATCGAAAGAAACAAAGGTTTTTCACATAGTCATTCGGGTGCCTCCACGAGGGACTTTTCGTATGGGTTGAGGTTCTGAAGTATTTTCGACACGAGTAAATGTATTTTTTCTTCCATATTTTAAGCTTAGGACAATCTTTAGTGGATATGGTATGATACTAAAACGAGAAAACAACTTTTCAGATCGAGTTAACGACCCTGTCCCAATGGGCAAAAAAGTTCCTATGTTAACACCTATGGATTTTGAGTGAAAAATGGCCCGGAAGCGAAAGTGAAAAAAATTCGTATTTTAACCATTTATATGTGTAAGACTCTTAAACTTGAGCGTTTCCTTACAGATTCGTCGAAAAATATCGAAAGAAACAAAGGTATTTCACATAGTCATTCGGGTGCCTCCACGAGGGTCTTTTCGTAAGGGTTGAGGTTGTGAAGTCTTTTCGACACGAGTAATTGTTTTTTTTCTTCCATATTTTAAGCGTAGGACAATCTTTAGTGGATATGGAATGATACTAAAACGAGAAAACAACTTTTCAGATCGAGTTAACGACCCTGTCCCAATGGGCAAAAAAGTTCCTATGTTAACACCTATGGATTTTGAGTGAAAAATGGCCCGGAAGCGAAAGTGAAAAAAATTCGTATTTTAACCATTTATATGTGTAAGACTCTTAAACTTGAGCGTTTCCTAAAAGATTCGTCGAAAAACATCGAAAGAAACAAAGGTTTTTCACATAGTCATTCGGGTGCCTCCACGAGGGACTTTTCGTATGGGTTGAGGTTCTGAAGTATTTTCGACACGAGTAAATGTATTTTTTCTTCCATATTTTAAGCTTAGGACAATCTTTAGTGGATATGGTATGATACTAAAACGAGAAAACAACTTTTCAGATCGAGTTAACGACCCTGTCCCAATGGGCAAAAAAGTTCCTATGTTAACACCTATGGATTTTGAGTGAAAAATGGCCCGGAAGCGAAAGTGAAAAAAATTCGTATTTTAACCATTTATATGTGTAAGACTCTTAAACTTGAGCGTTTCCTTACAGATTCGTCGAAAAACATCGAAAGAAACAAAGGTTTTTCACATAGTCATTCGGGTGCCTCCACGAGGGACTTTTCGTATGGGTTGAGGTTCTGAAGTATTTTCGACACGAGTAAATGTATTTTTTCTTCCATATTTTAAGCTTAGGACAATCTTTAGTGGATATTGTATGATACTAAAACGAGAAAACAACTTTTCAGATCGAGTTAACGACCCTGTCCCAATGGGCAAAAAAGTTCCTATGTTAACACCTATGGATTTTGAGTGAAAAATGGCCCGGAAGCGAAAGTGAAAAAAATTCGTATTTTAACCATTTATATGTGTAAGACTCTTAAACTTGAGCGTTTCCTAACAGATTCGTCGAAAAACATCGAAAGAAACAAAGGTTTTTCACATAGTCATTCGGGTGCCTCCACGAGGGACTTTTCGTATGGGTTGAGGTTGTGAAGTATTTTCGACACGAGTAAATGTATTTTTTCTTCCATATTTTAGCTTAGGACAATCTTTAGTGGATATGGTATGATACTAAAACGAGAAAACAACTTTTCAGATCGAGTTAACGACCCTGTCCCAATGGGCAAAAAAGTTCCTATGTTAACACCTATGGATTTTGAGTGAAAAATGGCCCGGAAGCGAAAGTGAAAAAAATTCGTATTTTAACCATTTATATGTGTAAGACTCTTAAACTTGAGCGTTTCCTTACAGATTCGTCGAAAAACATCGAAAGAAACAAAGGTTTTTCACATAGTCATTCGGGTGCCTCCACGAGGGACTTTTCGTATGGGTTGAGGTTGTGAAGTATTTTCGACACGAGTAAATGTATTTTTTCTTCCATATTTTAAGCTTAGGACAATCTTTAGTGGATATTGTATGATACTAAAACGAGAAAACAACTTTTCAGATCGAGTTAACGACCCTGTCCCAATGGGCAAAAAAGTTCCTATGTTAACACCTATGGATTTTGAGTGAAAAATGGCCCGGAAGCGAAAGTGAAAAAAATTCGAATTTTAACAATTTATATGTGTAAGACTCTTAAACTTGAGCGTTTCCTTATAGATTCGTCGAAAAACATCGAAATAAACAAAGGTTTTTCACATAGTCATTCGGGTGCCTCCACGAGGGTCTTTTCGTAAGGGTTGAGGTTGTGAAGTCTTTTCGACACGAGTAATTGTTTTTTCTTCTTCCATATTTTAAGCTTTGGACAATCTTTAGTGGATATGGTATGATACTAAAACGAGAAAACAACTTTTCAGATCGAGTTAACGACCCTGTCCCAATGGGCAAAAAAGTTCCTATGTTAACACCTATGGATTTTGAGTGAAAAATGGCCCGGAAGCGAAAGTGAAAAAAATTCGTATTTTAACCATTTATATGTGTAAGACTCTTAAACTTGAGCGTTTCCTTATAGATTCGTCGAAAAACATCGAAAGAAACAAAGGTTTTTCACATAGTCATTCGGGTGCCTCCACGAGGGTCTTTTCGTAAGGGTTGAGGTTGTGAAGTCTTTTCGACATGAGTAATTGTTTTTTCTTCTTCCATATTTTAAGCTTAGGACAATCTTTAGTGGATATGGTATGATACTAAAACGAGAAAACAACTTTTCAGATCGAGTTAACGACCCTGTCCCAATGGGCAAAAAAGTTCCTATGTTAACACCTATGGATTTTGAGTGAAAAATGGCCCGGAAGCGAAAGTGAAAAAAATTCGTATTTTAACCATTTATATGTGTAAGACTCTTAAACTTGAGCGTTTCCTAATAGATTCGTCGAAAAACATCGAAAGAAACAAAGGTTTTTCACATAGTCATTCGGGTGCCTCCACGAGGGACTTTTCGTATGGGTTGAGGTTGTGAAGTATTTTCGACACGAGTAAATGTATTTTTTCTTCCATATTTTAAGCTTAGGACAATCTTTAGTGGATATGGTATGATACTAAAACGAGAAAACAACTTTTCAGATCGAGTTAACGACCCTGTCCCAATGGGCAAAAAAGTTCCTATGTTAACACCTATGGATTTTGAGTGAAAAATGGCCCTGAAGCGAAAGTGAAAAAAATTCGTATTTTAACCATTTATATGTGTAAGACTCTTAAACTTGAGCGTTTCCTTACAGATTCGTCGAAAAACATCGAAAGAAACAAAGGTTTTTCACATAGTCATTCGGGTGCCTCCACGAGGGTCTTTTCGTAAGGGTTGAGGTTGTGAAGTCTTTTCGACACGAGTAATTGTTTTTTTTCTTCCATATTTTAAGCGTAGGACAATCTTTAGTGGATATGGAATGATACTAAAACGAGAAAACAACTTTTCAGATCGAGTTAACGACCCTGTCCCAATGGGCAAAAAAGTTCCTATGTTAACACCTATGGATTTTGAGTGAAAAATGGCCCGGAAGCGAAAGTGAAAAAAATTCGTATTTTAACCATTTATATGTGTAAGACTCTTAAACTTGAGCGTTTCCTAACAGATTCGTCGAAAAACATCGAAAGAAACAAAGGTTTTTCACATAGTCATTCGGGTGCCTCCACGAGGGACTTTTCGTATGGGTTGAGGTTGTGAAGTATTTTCGACACGAGTAAATGTATTTTTTCTTCCATATTTTAGCTTAGGACAATCTTTAGTGGATATGGTATGATACTAAAACGAGAAAACAACTTTTCAGATCGAGTTAACGACCCTGTCCCAATGGGCAAAAAAGTTCCTATGTTAACACCTATGGATTTTGAGTGAAAAATGGCCCGGAAGCGAAAGTGAAAAAAATTCGTATTTTAACCATTTATATGTGTAAGACTCTTAAACTTGAGCGTTTCCTTACAGATTCGTCGAAAAACATCGAAAGAAACAAAGATTTTTCACATAGTCATTCGGGTGCCTCCACGAGGGTCTTTTCGTAAGGGTTGAGGTTGTGAAGTCTTTTCGACACGAGTAATTGTTTTTTTTCTTCCATATTTTAAGCGTAGGACAATCTTTAGTGGATATGGAATGATACTAAAACGAGAAAACAACTTTTCAGATCGAGTTAACGACCCTGTCCCAATGGGCAAAAAAGTTCCTATGTTAACACCTATGGATTTTGAGTGAAAAATGGCCCGGAAGCGAAAGTGAAAAAAATTCGTATTTTAACCATTTATATGTGTAAGACTCTTAAACTTGAGCGTTTCCTAACAGATTCGTCGAAAAACATCGAAAGAAACAAAGGTTTTTCACATAGTCATTCGGGTGCCTCCACGAGGGACTTTTCGTATGGGTTGAGGTTCTGAAGTATTTTCGACACGAGTAAATGTATTTTTTCTTCCATATTTTAAGCTTAGGACAATCTTTAGTGGATATGGTATGATACTAAAACGAGAAAACAACTTTTCAGATCGAGTTAACGACCCTGTCCCAATGGGCAAAAAAGTTCCTATGTTAACACCTATGGATTTTGAGTGAAAAATGGCCCGGAAGCGAAAGTGAAAAAAATTCGTATTTTAACCATTTATATGTGTAAGACTCTTAAACTTGAGCGTTTCCTTACAGATTCGTCGAAAAACATCGAAAGAAACAAAGGTATTTCACATAGTCATTCGGGTGCCTCCACGAGGGTCTTTTCGTAAGGGTTGAGGTTGTGAAGTCTTTTCGACACGAGTAATTGTTTTTTTTCTTCCATATTTTAAGTGTAGGACAATCTTTAGTGGATATGGAATGATACTAAAACGAGAAAACAACTTTTCAGATCGAGTTAACGACCCTGTCCCAATGGGCAAAAAAGTTCCTATGTTAACACCTATGGATTTTGAGTGAAAAATGGCCCGGAAGCGAAAGTGAAAAAAATTCGTATTTTAACCATTTATATGTGTAAGACTCTTAAACTTGAGCGTTTCCTAACAGATTCGTCGAAAAACATCGAAAGAAACAAAGGTTTTTCACATAGTCATTCGGGTGCCTCCACGAGGGTCTTTTCGTAAGGGTTGAGGTTGTGAAGTCTTTTCGACACGAGTAATTGATTTTTTTCTTCCATATTTTAAGCGTAGGACAATCTTTAGTGGATATGGAATAATACTAAAACGAGAAAACAACTTTTCAGATCGAGTTAACGACCCTGTCCCAATGGGCAAAAAAGTTCCTATGTTAACACCTATGGATTTTGAGTGAAAAATGGCCCGGAAGCGAAAGTGAAAAAAATTCGTATTTTAACCATTTATATGTGTAAGACTCTTAAACTTGAGCGTTTCCTTACAGATTCGTCGAAAAACATCGAAAGAAACAAAGGTTTTTCACATAGTCATTCGGGTGCCTCCAAGAGGGTCTTTTCGTAAGGGTTGAGGTTGTGAAGTCTTTTCGACACGAGTAATTGTATTTTTTCTTCCATATTCTAAGCTTAGGACAATCTTTAGTGGATATGGTATGATACTAAAACGAGAAAATAACTTTTCAGATCGAGTTAATGACCCTGTCCCAATGGGCAAAAAAGTTCCTATGTTAACACCTATGGATTTTGAGTGAAAAATGGCCCGGAAGCGAAAGTGAAAAAAATTCGTATTTTAACCATTTATATGTGTAAGACTCTTAAACTTGAGCGTTTCCTAACAGATTCGTCGAAAAACATCGAAAGAAACAAAGGTTTTTCACATAGTCATTCGGGTGCCTCCACGAGGGACTTTTCGTATGGGTTGAGGTTCTGAAGTATTTTCGACACGAGTAAATGTATTTTTTCTTCCATATTTTAAGCTTAGGACAATCTTTAGTGGATATGGTATGATACTAAAACGAGAAAACAACTTTTCAGATCGAGTTAACGACCCTGTCCCAATGGGCAAAAAAGTTCCTATGTTAACACCTATGGATTTTGAGTGAAAAATGGCCCGGAAGCGAAAGTGAAAAAAATTCGTATTTTAACCATTTATATGTGTAAGACTCTTAAACTTGAGCGTTTCCTTACAGATTCGTCGAAAAACATCGAAAGAAACAAAGGTTTTTCACATAGTCATTCGGGTGCCTCCACGAGGGACTTTTCGTATGGGTTGAGGTTGTGAAGTATTTTCGACACGAGTAAATGTATTTTTTCTTCCATATTTTAAGCTTAGGACAATCTTTAGTGGATATTGTATGATACTAAAACGAGAAAACAACTTTTCAGATCGAGTTAACGACCCTGTCCCAATGGGCAAAAAAGTTCCTATGTTAACACCTATGGATTTTGAGTGAAAAATGGCCCGGAAGAGAAAGTGAAAAAAATTCGAATTTTAACCATTTATATGTGTAAGACTCTTAAACTTGAGCGTTTCCTTATAGATTCGTCGAAAAACATCGAAATAAACAAAGGTTTTTCACATAGTCATTCGGGTGCCTCCACGAGGGTCTTTTCGTAAGGGTTGAGGTTGTGAAGTCTTTTCGACACGAGTAATTGTTTTTTCTTCTTCCATATTTTAAGCTTTGGACAATCTTTAGTGGATATGGTATGATACTAAAACGAGAAAACAACTTTTCAGATCGAGTTAACGACCCTGTCCCAATGGGCAAAAAAGTTCCTATGTTAACACCTATGGATTTTGAGTGAAAAATGGCCCGGAAGCGAAAGTGAAAAAAATTCGTATTTTAACCATTTATATGTGTAAGACTCTTAAACTTGAGCGTTTCCTTACAGATTCGTCGAAAAACATCGAAAGAAACAAAGGTTTTTCACATAGTCATTCGGGTGCCTCCACGAGGGTCTTTTCGTAAGGGTTGAGGTTGTGAAGTCTTTTCGACATGAGTAATTGTTTTTTCTTCTTCCATATTTTAAGCTTAGGACAATCTTTAGTGGATATGGTATGATACTAAAACGAGAAAACAACTTTTCAGATCGAGTTAACGACCCTGTCCCAATGGGCAAAAAAGTTCCTATGTTAACACCTATGGATTTTGAGTGAAAAATGGCCCGGAAGCGAAAGTGAAAAAAATTCGTATTTTAACCATTTATATGTGTAAGACTCTTAAACTTGAGCGTTTCCTAACAGATTCGTCGAAAAACATCGAAAGAAACAAAGGTTTTTCACATAGTCATTCGGGTGCCTCCACGAGGGACTTTTCGTATGGGTTGAGGTTCTGAAGTATTTTCGACACGAGTAAATGTATTTTTTCTTCCATATTTTAAGCTTAGGACAATCTTTAGTGGATATGGTATGATACTAAAACGAGAAAACAACTTTTCAGATCGAGTTAACGACCCTGTCCCAATGGGCAAAAAAGTTCCTATGTTAACACCTATGGATTTTGAGTGAAAAATGGCCCGGAAGCGAAAGTGAAAAAAATTCGTATTTTAACCATTTATATGTGTAAGACTCTTAAACTTGAGCGTTTCCTTACAGATTCGTCGAAAAACATCGAAAGAAACAAAGGTTTTTCACATAGTCATTCGGGTGCCTCCACGAGGGACTTTTCGTATGGGTTGAGGTTCTGAAGTATTTTCGACACGAGTAAATGTATTTTTTCTTCCATATTTTAAGCTTAGGACAATCTTTAGTGGATATGGTATGATACTAAAACGAGAAAACAACTTTTCAGATCGAGTTAACGACCCTGTCCCAATGGGCAAAAAAAGTTCCTATGTTAACACCTATGGATTTTGAGTGAAAAATGGCCCGGAAGCGAAAGTGAAAAAAATTCGTATTTTAACCATTTATATGTGTAAGACTCTTAAACTTGAGCGTTTCCTTACAGATTCGTCGAAAAACATCGAAAGAAACAAAGGTTTTTCACATAGTCATTCGGGTGCCTCCACGAGGGACTTTTCGTATGGGTTGAGGTTGTGAAGTATTTTCGACACGAGTAAATGTATTTTTTCTTCCATATTTTAAGCTTAGGACAATCTTTAGTGGATATTGTATGATACTAAAACGAGAAAACAACTTTTCAGATCGAGTTAACGACCCTGTCCCAATGGGCAAAAAAGTTCCTATGTTAACACCTATGGATTTTGAGTGAAAAATGGCCCGGAAGCGAAAGTGAAAAAAATTCGAATTTTAACCATTTATATGTGTAAGACTCTTAAACTTGAGCGTTTCCTTATAGATTCGTCGAAAAACATCGAAATAAACAAAGGTTTTTCACATAGTCATTCGGGTGCCTCCACGAGGGTCTTTTCGTAAGGGTTGAGGTTGTGAAGTCTTTTCGACACGAGTAATTGTTTTTTCTTCTTCCATATTTTAAGCTTTGGACAATCTTTAGTGGATATGGTATGATACTAAAACGAGAAAACAACTTTTCAGATCGAGTTAACGACCCTGTCCCAATGGGCAAAAAAGTTCCTATGTTAACACCTATGGATTTTGAGTGAAAAATGGCCCGGAAGCGAAAGTGAAAAAAATTCGTATTTTAACCATTTATATGTGTAAGACTCTTAAACTTGAGCGTTTCCTTACAGATTCGTCGAAAAACATCGAAAGAAACAAAGGTTTTTCACATAGTCATTCGGGTGCCTCCACGAGGGTCTTTTCGTAAGGGTTGAGGTTGTGAAGTCTTTTCGACATGAGTAATTGTTTTTTCTTCTTCCATATTTTAAGCTTAGGACAATCTTTAGTGGATATGGTATGATACTAAAACGAGAAAACAACTTTTCAGATCGAGTTAACGACCCTGTCCCAATGGGCAAAAAAGTTCCTATGTTAACACCTATGGATTTTGAGTGAAAAATGGCCCGGAAGCGAAAGTGAAAAAAATTCGTATTTTAACCATTTATATGTGTAAGACTCTTAAACTTGAGCGTTTCCTAACAGATTCGTCGAAAAACATCGAAAGAAACAAAGGTTTTTCACATAGTCATTCGGGTGCCTCCACGAGGGACTTTTCGTATGGGTTGAGGTTCTGAAGTATTTTCGACACGAGTAAATGTATTTTTTCTTCCATATTTTAAGCTTAGGACAATCTTTAGTGGATATGGTATGATACTAAAACGAGAAAACAACTTTTCAGATCGAGTTAACGACCCTGTCCCAATGGGCAAAAAAGTTCCTATGTTAACACCTATGGATTTTGAGTGAAAAATGGCCCGGAAGCGAAAGTGAAAAAAATTCGTATTTTAACCATTTATATGTGTAAGACTCTTAAACTTGAGCGTTTCCTTACAGATTCGTCGAAAAACATCGAAAGAAACAAAGGTTTTTCACATAGTCATTCGGGTGCCTCCACGAGGGACTTTTCGTATGGGTTGAGGTTCTGAAGTATTTTCGACACGAGTAAATGTATTTTTTCTTCCATATTTTAAGCTTAGGACAATCTTTAGTGGATATGGTATGATACTAAAACGAGAAAACAACTTTTCAGATCGAGTTAACGACCCTGTCCCAATGGGCAAAAAAGTTCCTATGTTAACACCTATGGATTTTGAGTGAAAAATGGCCCGGAAGCGAAAGTGAAAAAAATTCGTATTTTAACCATTTATATGTGTAAGACTCTTAAACTTGAGCGTTTCCTTACAGATTCGTCGAAAAACATCGAAAGAAACAAAGGTTTTTCACATAGTCATTCGGGTGCCTCCACGAGGGACTTTTCGTATGGGTTGAGGTTGTGAAGTATTTTCGACACGAGTAAATGTATTTTTTCTTCCATATTTTAAGCTTAGGACAATCTTTAGTGGATATTGTATGATACTAAAACGAGAAAACAACTTTTCAGATCGAGTTAACGACCCTGTCCCAATGGGCAAAAAAGTTCCTATGTTAACACCTATGGATTTTGAGTGAAAAATGGCCCGGAAGCGAAAGTGAAAAAAATTCGAATTTTAACCATTTATATGTGTAAGACTCTTAAACTTGAGCGTTTCCTTATAGATTCGTCGAAAAACATCGAAATAAACAAAGGTTTTTCACATAGTCATTCGGGTGCCTCCACGAGGGTCTTTTCGTAAGGGTTGAGGTTGTGAAGTCTTTTCGACACGAGTAATTGTTTTTTCTTCTTCCATATTTTAAGCTTTGGACAATCTTTAGTGGATATGGTATGATACTAAAACGAGAAAACAACTTTTCAGATCGAGTTAACGACCCTGTCCCAATGGGCAAAAAAGTTCCTATGTTAACACCTATGGATTTTGAGTGAAAAATGGCCCGGAAGCGAAAGTGAAAAAAATTCGTATTTTAACCATTTATATGTGTAAGACTCTTAAACTTGAGCGTTTCCTTACAGATTCGTCGAAAAACATCGAAAGAAACAAAGGTTTTTCACATAGTCATTCGGGTGCCTCCACGAGGGTCTTTTCGTAAGGGTTGAGGTTGTGAAGTCTTTTCGACATGAGTAATTGTTTTTTCTTCTTCCATATTTTAAGCTTAGGACAATCTTTAGTGGATATGGTATGATACTAAAACGAGAAAACAACTTTTCAGATCGAGTTAACGACCCTGTCCCAATGGGCAAAAAAGTTCCTATGTTAACACCTATGGATTTTGAGTGAAAAATGGCCCGGAAGCGAAAGTGAAAAAAATTCGTATTTTAACCATTTATATGTGTAAGACTCTTAAACTTGAGCGTTTCCTAATAGATTCGTCGAAAAACATCGAAAGAAACAAAGGTTTTTCACATAGTCATTCGGGTGCCTCCACGAGGGACTTTTCGTATGGGTTGAGGTTGTGAAGTATTTTCGACACGAGTAAATGTATTTTTTCTTCCATATTTTAAGCTTAGGACAATCTTTAGTGGATATGGTATGATACTAAAACGAGAAAACAACTTTTCAGATCGAGTTAACGACCCTGTCCCAATGGGCAAAAAAGTTCCTATGTTAACACCTATGGATTTTGAGTGAAAAATGGCCCGGAAGCGAAAGTGAAAAAAATTCGTATTTTAACCATTTATATGTGTAAGACTCTTAAACTTGAGCGTTTCCTTACAGATTCGTCGAAAAACATCGAAAGAAACAAAGGTTTTTCACATAGTCATTCGGGTGCCTCCACGAGGGTCTTTTCGTAAGGGTTGAGGTTGTGAAGTCTTTTCGACACGAGTAATTGTTTTTTTTCTTCCATATTTTAAGCGTAGGACAATCTTTAGTGGATATGGAATGATACTAAAACGAGAAAACAACTTTTCAGATCGAGTTAACGACCCTGTCCCAATGGGCAAAAAAGTTCCTATGTTAACACCTATGGATTTTGAGTGAAAAATGGCCCGGAAGCGAAAGTGAAAAAAATTCGTATTTTAACCATTTATATGTGTAAGACTCTTAAACTTGAGCGTTTCCTAACAGATTCGTCGAAAAACATCGAAAGAAACAAAGGTTTTTCACATAGTCATTCGGGTGCCTCCACGAGGGACTTTTCGTATGGGGTTAGGTTGTGAAGTATTTTCGACACGAGTAAATGTATTTTTTCTTCCATATTTTAGCTTAGGACAATCTTTAGTGGATATGGTATGATACTAAAACGAGAAAACAACTTTTCAGATCGAGTTAACGACCCTGTCCCAATGGGCAAAAAAGTTCCTATGTTAACACCTATGGATTTTGAGTGAAAAATGGCCCGGAAGCGAAAGTGAAAAAAATTCGTATTTTAACCATTTATATGTGTAAGACTCTTAAACTTGAGCGTTTCCTTACAGATTCGTCGAAAAACATCGAAAGAAACAAAGATTTTTCACATAGTCATTCGGGTGCCTCCACGAGGGTCTTTTCGTAAGGGTTGAGGTTGTGAAGTCTTTTCGACACGAGTAATTGTTTTTTTTCTTCCATATTTTAAGCGTAGGACAATCTTTAGTGGATATGGAATGATACTAAAACGAGAAAACAACTTTTCAGATCGAGTTAACGACCCTGTCCCAATGGGCAAAAAAGTTCCTATGTTAACACCTATGGATTTTGAGTGAAAAATGGCCCGGAAGCGAAAGTGAAAAAAATTCGTATTTTAACCATTTATATGTGTAAGACTCTTAAACTTGAGCGTTTCCTAACAGATTCGTCGAAAAACATCGAAAGAAACAAAGGTTTTTCACATAGTCATTCGGGTGCCTCCACGAGGGACTTTTCGTATGGGTTGAGGTTCTGAAGTATTTTCGACACGAGTAAATGTATTTTTTCTTCCATATTTTAAGCTTAGGACAATCTTTAGTGGATATGGTATGATACTAAAACGAGAAAACAACTTTTCAGATCGAGTTAACGACCCTGTCCCAATGGGCAAAAAAGTTCCTATGTTAACACCTATGGATTTTGAGTGAAAAATGGCCCGGAAGCGAAAGTGAAAAAAATTCGTATTTTAACCATTTATATGTGTAAGACTCTTAAACTTGAGCGTTTCCTTACAGATTCGTCGAAAAACATCGAAAGAAACAAAGGTATTTCACATAGTCATTCGGGTGCCTCCACGAGGGTCTTTTCGTAAGGGTTGAGGTTGTGAAGTCTTTTCGACACGAGTAATTGTTTTTTTTCTTCCATATTTTAAGCGTAGGACAATCTTTAGTGGATATGGAATGATACTAAAACGAGAAAACAACTTTTCAGATCGAGTTAACGACCCTGTCCCAATGGGCAAAAAAGTTCCTATGTTAACACCTATGGATTTTGAGTGAAAAATGGCCCGGAAGCGAAAGTGAAAAAAATTCGTATTTTAACCATTTATATGTGTAAGACTCTTAAACTTGAGCGTTTCCTAACAGATTCGTCGAAAAACATCGAAAGAAACAAAGGTTTTTCACATAGTCATTCGGGTGCCTCCACGAGGGACTTTTCGTATGGGGTTAGGTTGTGAAGTATTTTCGACACGAGTAAATGTATTTTTTCTTCCATATTTTAGCTTAGGACAATCTTTAGTGGATATGGTATGATACTAAAACGAGAAAACAACTTTTCAGATCGAGTTAACGACCCTGTCCCAATGGGCAAAAAAGTTCCTATGTTAACACCTATGGATTTTGAGTGAAAAATGGCCCGGAAGCGAAAGTGAAAAAAATTCGTATTTTAACCATTTATATGTGTAAGACTCTTAAACTTGAGCGTTTCCTTACAGATTCGTCGAAAAACATCGAAAGAAACAAAGATTTTTCACATAGTCATTCGGGTGCCTCCACGAGGGTCTTTTCGTAAGGGTTGAGGTTGTGAAGTCTTTTCGACACGAGTAATTGTTTTTTTTCTTCCATATTTTAAGCGTAGGACAATCTTTAGTGGATATGGAATGATACTAAAACGAGAAAACAACTTTTCAGATCGAGTTAACGACCCTGTCCCAATGGGCAAAAAAGTTCCTATGTTAACACCTATGGATTTTGAGTGAAAAATGGCCCGGAAGCGAAAGTGAAAAAAATTCGTATTTTAACCATTTATATGTGTAAGACTCTTAAACTTGAGCGTTTCCTAACAGATTCGTCGAAAAACATCGAAAGAAACAAAGGTTTTTCACATAGTCATTCGGGTGCCTCCACGAGGGACTTTTCGTATGGGTTGAGGTTCTGAAGTATTTTCGACACGAGTAAATGTATTTTTTCTTCCATATTTTAAGCTTAGGACAATCTTTAGTGGATATGGTATGATACTAAAACGAGAAAACAACTTTTCAGATCGAGTTAACGACCCTGTCCCAATGGGCAAAAAAGTTCCTATGTTAACACCTATGGATTTTGAGTGAAAAATGGCCCGGAAGCGAAAGTGAAAAAAATTCGTATTTTAACCATTTATATGTGTAAGACTCTTAAACTTGAGCGTTTCCTTACAGATTCGTCGAAAAACATCGAAAGAAACAAAGGTATTTCACATAGTCATTCGGGTGCCTCCACGAGGGTCTTTTCGTAAGGGTTGAGGTTGTGAAGTCTTTTCGACACGAGTAATTGTTTTTTTTCTTCCATATTTTAAGCGTAGGACAATCTTTAGTGGATATGGAATGATACTAAAACGAGAAAACAACTTTTCAGATCGAGTTAACGACCCTGTCCCAATGGGCAAAAAAGTTCCTATGTTAACACCTATGGATTTTGAGTGAAAAATGGCCCGGAAGCGAAAGTGAAAAAAATTCGTATTTTAACCATTTATATGTGTAAGACTCTTAAACTTGAGCGTTTCCTAACAGATTCGTCGAAAAACATCGAAAGAAACAAAGGTTTTTCACATAGTCATTCGGGTGCCTCCACGAGGGACTTTTCGTATGGGTTGAGGTTCTGAAGTATTTTCGACACGAGTAAATGTATTTTTTCTTCCATATTTTAAGCTTAGGACAATCTTTAGTGGATATGGTATGATACTAAAACGAGAAAACAACTTTTCAGATCGAGTTAACGACCCTGTCCCAATGGGCAAAAAAGTTCCTATGTTAACACCTATGGATTTTGAGTGAAAAATGGCCCGGAAGCGAAAGTGAAAAAAATTCGAATTTTAACCATTTATATGTGTAAGACTCTTAAACTTGAGCGTTTCCTTATAGATTCGTCGAAAAACATCGAAATAAACAAAGGTTTTTCACATAGTCATTCGGGTGCCTCCACGAGGGTCTTTTCGTAAGGGTTGAGGTTGTGAAGTCTTTTCGACACGAGTAATTGTTTTTTCTTCTTCCATATTTTAAGCTTTGGACAATCTTTAGTGGATATGGTATGATACTAAAACGAGAAAACAACTTTTCAGATCGAGTTAACGACCCTGTCCCAATGGGCAAAAAAGTTCCTATGTTAACACCTATGGATTTTGAGTGAAAAATGGCCCGGAAGCGAAAGTGAAAAAAATTCGTATTTTAACCATTTATATGTGTAAGACTCTTAAACTTGAGCGTTTCCTTACAGATTCGTCGAAAAACATCGAAAGAAACAAAGGTTTTTCACATAGTCATTCGGGTGCCTCCACGAGGGTCTTTTCGTAAGGGTTGAGGTTGTGAAGTCTTTTCGACATGAGTAATTGTTTTTTCTTCTTCCATATTTTAAGCTTAGGACAATCTTTAGTGGATATGGTATGATACTAAAACGAGAAAACAACTTTTCAGATCGAGTTAACGACCCTGTCCCAATGGGCAAAAAAGTTCCTATGTTAACACCTATGGATTTTGAGTGAAAAATGGCCCGGAAGCGAAAGTGAAAAAAATTCGTATTTTAACCATTTATATGTGTAAGACTCTTAAACTTGAGCGTTTCCTAACAGATTCGTCGAAAAACATCGAAAGAAACAAAGGTTTTTCACATAGTCATTCGGGTGCCTCCACGAGGGACTTTTCGTATGGGTTGAGGTTCTGAAGTATTTTCGACACGAGTAAATGTATTTTTTCTTCCATATTTTAAGCTTAGGACAATCTTTAGTGGATATGGTATGATACTAAAACGAGAAAACAACTTTTCAGATCGAGTTAACGACCCTGTCCCAATGGGCAAAAAAGTTCCTATGTTAACACCTATGGATTTTGAGTGAAAAATGGCCCGGAAGCGAAAGTGAAAAAAATTCGTATTTTAACCATTTATATGTGTAAGACTCTTAAACTTGAGCGTTTCCTTACAGATTCGTCGAAAAACATCGAAAGAAACAAAGGTTTTTCACATAGTCATTCGGGTGCCTCCACGAGGGACTTTTCGTATGGGTTGAGGTTCTGAAGTATTTTCGACACGAGTAAATGTATTTTTTCTTCCATATTTTAAGCTTAGGACAATCTTTAGTGGATATGGTATGATACTAAAACGAGAAAACAACTTTTCAGATCGAGTTAACGACCCTGTCCCAATGGGCAAAAAAGTTCCTATGTTAACACCTATGGATTTTGAGTGAAAAATGGCCCGGAAGCGAAAGTGAAAAAAATTCGTATTTTAACCATTTATATGTGTAAGACTCTTAAACTTGAGCGTTTCCTTACAGATTCGTCGAAAAACATCGAAAGAAACAAAGGTTTTTCACATAGTCATTCGGGTGCCTCCACGAGGGACTTTTCGTATGGGTTGAGGTTGTGAAGTATTTTCGACACGAGTAAATGTATTTTTTCTTCCATATTTTAAGCTTAGGACAATCTTTAGTGGATATTGTATGATACTAAAACGAGAAAACAACTTTTCAGATCGAGTTAACGACCCTGTCCCAATGGGCAAAAAAGTTCCTATGTTAACACCTATGGATTTTGAGTGAAAAATGGCCCGGAAGCGAAAGTGAAAAAAATTCGTATTTTAACCATTTATATGTGTAAGACTCTTAAACTTGAGCGTTTCCTTATAGATTCGTCGAAAAACATCGAAATAAACAAAGGTTTTTCACATAGTCATTCGGGTGCCTCCACGAGGGTCTTTTCGTAAGGGTTGAGGTTGTGAAGTCTTTTCGACACGAGTAATTGTTTTTTCTTCTTCCATATTTTAAGCTTTGGACAATCTTTAGTGGATATGGTATGATACTAAAACGAGAAAACAACTTTTCAGATCGAGTTAACGACCCTGTCCCAATGGGCAAAAAAGTTCCTATGTTAACACCTATGGATTTTGAGTGAAAAATGGCCCGGAAGCGAAAGTGAAAAAAATTCGTATTTTAACCATTTATATGTGTAAGACTCTTAAACTTGAGCGTTTCCTTACAGATTCGTCGAAAAACATCGAAAGAAACAAAGGTTTTTCACATAGTCATTCGGGTGCCTCCACGAGGGTCTTTTCGTAAGGGTTGAGGTTGTGAAGTCTTTTCGACATGAGTAATTGTTTTTTCTTCTTCCATATTTTAAGCTTAGGACAATCTTTAGTGGATATGGTATGATACTAAAACGAGAAAACAACTTTTCAGATCGAGTTAACGACCCTGTCCCAATGGGCAAAAAAGTTCCTATGTTAACACCTATGGATTTTGAGTGAAAAATGGCCCGGAAGCGAAAGTGAAAAAAATTCGTATTTTAACCATTTATATGTGTAAGACTCTTAAACTTGAGCGTTTCCTAACAGATTCGTCGAAAAACATCGAAAGAAACAAAGGTTTTTCACATAGTCATTCGGGTGCCTCCACGAGGGACTTTTCGTATGGGTTGAGGTTCTGAAGTATTTTCGACACGAGTAAATGTATTTTTTCTTCCATATTTTAAGCTTAGGACAATCTTTAGTGGATATGGTATGATACTAAAACGAGAAAACAACTTTTCAGATCGAGTTAACGACCCTGTCCCAATGGGCAAAAAAGTTCCTATGTTAACACCTATGGATTTTGAGTGAAAAATGGCCCGGAAGCGAAAGTGAAAAAAATTCGTATTTTAACCATTTATATGTGTAAGACTCTTAAACTTGAGCGTTTCCTTACAGATTCGTCGAAAAACATCGAAAGAAACAAAGGTTTTTCACATAGTCATTCGGGTGCCTCCACGAGGGACTTTTCGTATGGGTTGAGGTTCTGAAGTATTTTCGACACGAGTAAATGTATTTTTTCTTCCATATTTTAAGCTTAGGACAATCTTTAGTGGATATGGTATGATACTAAAACGAGAAAACAACTTTTCAGATCGAGTTAACGACCCTGTCCCAATGGGCAAAAAAGTTCCTATGTTAACACCTATGGATTTTGAGTGAAAAATGGCCCGGAAGCGAAAGTGAAAAAAATTCGTATTTTAACCATTTATATGTGTAAGACTCTTAAACTTGAGCGTTTCCTTACAGATTCGTCGAAAAACATCGAAAGAAACAAAGGTTTTTCACATAGTCATTCGGGTGCCTCCACGAGGGACTTTTCGTATGGGTTGAGGTTGTGAAGTATTTTCGACACGAGTAAATGTATTTTTTCTTCCATATTTTAAGCTTAGGACAATCTTTAGTGGATATTGTATGATACTAAAACGAGAAAACAACTTTTCAGATCGAGTTAACGACCCTGTCCCAATGGGCAAAAAAGTTCCTATGTTAACACCTATGGATTTTGAGTGAAAAATGGCCCGGAAGCGAAAGTGAAAAAAATTCGAATTTTAACCATTTATATGTGTAAGACTCTTAAACTTGAGCGTTTCCTTATAGATTCGTCGAAAAACATCGAAATAAACAAAGGTTTTTCACATAGTCATTCGGGTGCCTCCACGAGGGTCTTTTCGTAAGGGTTGAGGTTGTGAAGTCTTTTCGACACGAGTAATTGTTTTTTCTTCTTCCATATTTTAAGCTTTGGACAATCTTTAGTGGATATGGTATGATACTAAAACGAGAAAACAACTTTTCAGATCGAGTTAACGACCCTGTCCCAATGGGCAAAAAAGTTCCTATGTTAACACCTATGGATTTTGAGTGAAAAATGGCCCGGAAGCGAAAGTGAAAAAAATTCGTATTTTAACCATTTATATGTGTAAGACTCTTAAACTTGAGCGTTTCCTTACAGATTCGTCGAAAAACATCGAAAGAAACAAAGGTTTTTCACATAGTCATTCGGGTGCCTCCACGAGGGTCTTTTCGTAAGGGTTGAGGTTGTGAAGTCTTTTCGACATGAGTAATTGTTTTTTCTTCTTCCATATTTTAAGCTTAGGACAATCTTTAGTGGATATGGTATGATACTAAAACGAGAAAACAACTTTTCAGATCGAGTTAACGACCCTGTCCCAATGGGCAAAAAAGTTCCTATGTTAACACCTATGGATTTTGAGTGAAAAATGGCCCGGAAGCGAAAGTGAAAAAAATTCGTATTTTAACCATTTATATGTGTAAGACTCTTAAACTTGAGCGTTTCCTTACAGATTCGTCGAAAAACATCGAAAGAAACAAAGGTTTTTCACATAGTCATTCGGGTGCCTCCACGAGGGACTTTTCGTATGGGTTGAGGTTCTGAAGTATTTTCGACACGAGTAAATGTATTTTTTCTTCCATATTTTAAGCTTAGGACAATCTTTAGTGGATATGGTATGATACTAAAACGAGAAAACAACTTTTCAGATCGAGTTAACGACCCTGTCCCAATGGGCAAAAAAGTTCCTATGTTAACACCTATGGATTTTGAGTGAAAAATGGCCCGGAAGCGAAAGTGAAAAAAATTCGTATTTTAACCATTTATATGTGTAAGACTCTTAAACTTGAGCGTTTCCTTACAGATTCGTCGAAAAACATCGAAAGAAACAAAGGTTTTTCACATAGTCATTCGGGTGCCTCCACGAGGGACTTTTCGTATGGGTTGAGGTTGTGAAGTATTTTCGACACGAGTAAATGTATTTTTTCTTCCATATTTTAAGCTTAGGACAATCTTTAGTGGATATTGTATGATACTAAAACGAGAAAACAACTTTTCAGATCGAGTTAACGACCCTGTCCCAATGGGCAAAAAAGTTCCTATGTTAACACCTATGGATTTTGAGTGAAAAATGGCCCGGAAGCGAAAGTGAAAAAAATTCGAATTTTAACCATTTATATGTGTAAGACTCTTAAACTTGAGCGTTTCCTTATAGATTCGTCGAAAAACATCGAAATAAACAAAGGTTTTTCACATAGTCATTCGGGTGCCTCCACGAGGGTCTTTTCGTAAGGGTTGAGGTTGTGAAGTCTTTTCGACACGAGTAATTGTTTTTTCTTCTTCCATATTTTAAGCTTTGGACAATCTTTAGTGGATATGGTATGATACTAAAACGAGAAAACAACTTTTCAGATCGAGTTAACGACCCTGTCCCAATGGGCAAAAAAGTTCCTATGTTAACACCTATGGATTTTGAGTGAAAAATGGCCCGGAAGCGAAAGTGAAAAAAATTCGTATTTTAACCATTTATATGTGTAAGACTCTTAAACTTGAGCGTTTCCTTACAGATTCGTCGAAAAACATCGAAAGAAACAAAGGTTTTTCACATAGTCATTCGGGTGCCTCCACGAGGGTCTTTTCGTAAGGGTTGAGGTTGTGAAGTCTTTTCGACATGAGTAATTGTTTTTTCTTCTTCCATATTTTAAGCTTAGGACAATCTTTAGTGGATATGGTATGATACTAAAACGAGAAAACAACTTTTCAGATCGAGTTAACGACCCTGTCCCAATGGGCAAAAAAGTTCCTATGTTAACACCTATGGATTTTGAGTGAAAAATGGCCCGGAAGCGAAAGTGAAAAAAATTCGTATTTTAACCATTTATATGTGTAAGACTCTTAAACTTGAGCGTTTCCTAATAGATTCGTCGAAAAACATCGAAAGAAACAAAGGTTTTTCACATAGTCATTCGGGTGCCTCCACGAGGGACTTTTCGTATGGGTTGAGGTTGTGAAGTATTTTCGACACGAGTAAATGTATTTTTTCTTCCATATTTTAAGCTTAGGACAATCTTTAGTGGATATGGTATGATACTAAAACGAGAAAACAACTTTTCAGATCGAGTTAACGACCCTGTCCCAATGGGCAAAAAAGTTCCTATGTTAACACCTATGGATTTTGAGTGAAAAATGGCCCGGAAGCGAAAGTGAAAAAAATTCGTATTTTAACCATTTATATGTGTAAGACTCTTAAACTTGAGCGTTTCCTTACAGATTCGTCGAAAAACATCGAAAGAAACAAAGGTTTTTCACATAGTCATTCGGGTGCCTCCACGAGGGTCTTTTCGTAAGGGTTGAGGTTGTGAAGTCTTTTCGACACGAGTAATTGTTTTTTTTCTTCCATATTTTAAGCGTAGGACAATCTTTAGTGGATATGGAATGATACTAAAACGAGAAAACAACTTTTCAGATCGAGTTAACGACCCTGTCCCAATGGGCAAAAAAGTTCCTATGTTAACACCTATGGATTTTGAGTGAAAAATGGCCCGGAAGCGAAAGTGAAAAAAATTCGTATTTTAACCATTTATATGTGTAAGACTCTTAAACTTGAGCGTTTCCTAACAGATTCGTCGAAAAACATCGAAAGAAACAAAGGTTTTTCACATAGTCATTCGGGTGCCTCCACGAGGGACTTTTCGTATGGGGTTAGGTTGTGAAGTATTTTCGACACGAGTAAATGTATTTTTTCTTCCATATTTTAGCTTAGGACAATCTTTAGTGGATATGGTATGATACTAAAACGAGAAAACAACTTTTCAGATCGAGTTAACGACCCTGTCCCAATGGGCAAAAAAGTTCCTATGTTAACACCTATGGATTTTGAGTGAAAAATGGCCCGGAAGCGAAAGTGAAAAAAATTCGTATTTTAACCATTTATATGTGTAAGACTCTTAAACTTGAGCGTTTCCTTACAGATTCGTCGAAAAACATCGAAAGAAACAAAGATTTTTCACATAGTCATTCGGGTGCCTCCACGAGGGTCTTTTCGTAAGGGTTGAGGTTGTGAAGTCTTTTCGACACGAGTAATTGTTTTTTTTCTTCCATATTTTAAGCGTAGGACAATCTTTAGTGGATATGGAATGATACTAAAACGAGAAAACAACTTTTCAGATCGAGTTAACGACCCTGTCCCAATGGGCAAAAAAGTTCCTATGTTAACACCTATGGATTTTGAGTGAAAAATGGCCCGGAAGCGAAAGTGAAAAAAATTCGTATTTTAACCATTTATATGTGTAAGACTCTTAAACTTGAGCGTTTCCTAACAGATTCGTCGAAAAACATCGAAAGAAACAAAGGTTTTTCACATAGTCATTCGGGTGCCTCCACGAGGGACTTTTCGTATGGGTTGAGGTTCTGAAGTATTTTCGACACGAGTAAATGTATTTTTTCTTCCATATTTTAAGCTTAGGACAATCTTTAGTGGATATGGTATGATACTAAAACGAGAAAACAACTTTTCAGATCGAGTTAACGACCCTGTCCCAATGGGCAAAAAAGTTCCTATGTTAACACCTATGGATTTTGAGTGAAAAATGGCCCGGAAGCGAAAGTGAAAAAAATTCGTATTTTAACCATTTATATGTGTAAGACTCTTAAACTTGAGCGTTTCCTAATAGATTCGTCGAAAAACATCGAAAGAAACAAAGGTTTTTCACATAGTCATTCGGGTGCCTCCACGAGGGACTTTTCGTATGGGTTGAGGTTGTGAAGTATTTTCGACACGAGTAAATGTATTTTTTCTTCCATATTTTAAGCTTAGGACAATCTTTAGTGGATATGGTATGATACTAAAACGAGAAAACAACTTTTCAGATCGAGTTAACGACCCTGTCCCAATGGGCAAAAAAGTTCCTATGTTAACACCTATGGATTTTGAGTGAAAAATGGCCCGGAAGCGAAAGTGAAAAAAATTCGTATTTTAACCATTTATATGTGTAAGACTCTTAAACTTGAGCGTTTCCTAACAGATTCGTCGAAAAACATCGAAAGAAACAAAGGTTTTTCACATAGTCATTCGGGTGCCTCCACGAGGGACTTTTCGTATGGGTTGAGGTTCTGAAGTATTTTCGACACGAGTAAATGTATTTTTTCTTCCATATTTTAAGCTTAGGACAATCTTTAGTGGATATGGTATGATACTAAAACGAGAAAACAACTTTTCAGATCGAGTTAACGACCCTGTCCCAATGGGCAAAAAAGTTCCTATGTTAACACCTATGGATTTTGAGTGAAAAATGGCCCGGAAGCGAAAGTGAAAAAAATTCGTATTTTAACCATTTATATGTGTAAGACTCTTAAACTTGAGCGTTTCCTTACAGATTCGTCGAAAAACATCGAAAGAAACAAAGGTTTTTCACATAGTCATTCGGGTGCCTCCACGAGGGACTTTTCGTATGGGTTGAGGTTGTGAAGTATTTTCGACACGAGTAAATGTATTTTTTCTTCCATATTTTAAGCTTAGGACAATCTTTAGTGGATATTGTATGATACTAAAACGAGAAAACAACTTTTCAGATCGAGTTAACGACCCTGTCCCAATGGGCAAAAAAGTTCCTATGTTAACACCTATGGATTTTGAGTGAAAAATGGCCCGGAAGCGAAAGTGAAAAAAATTCGAATTTTAACCATTTATATGTGTAAGACTCTTAAACTTGAGCGTTTCCTTATAGATTCGTCGAAAAACATCGAAATAAACAAAGGTTTTTCACATAGTCATTCGGGTGCCTCCACGAGGGTCTTTTCGTAAGGGTTGAGGTTGTGAAGTCTTTTCGACACGAGTAATTGTTTTTTCTTCTTCCATATTTTAAGCTTTGGACAATCTTTAGTGGATATGGTATGATACTAAAACGAGAAAACAACTTTTCAGATCGAGTTAACGACCCTGTCCCAATGGGCAAAAAAGTTCCTATGTTAACACCTATGGATTTTGAGTGAAAAATGGCCCGGAAGCGAAAGTGAAAAAAATTCGTATTTTAACCATTTATATGTGTAAGACTCTTAAACTTGAGCGTTTCCTTACAGATTCGTCGAAAAACATCGAAAGAAACAAAGGTTTTTCACATAGTCATTCGGGTGCCTCCACGAGGGTCTTTTCGTAAGGGTTGAGGTTGTGAAGTCTTTTCGACATGAGTAATTGTTTTTTCTTCTTCCATATTTTAAGCTTAGGACAATCTTTAGTGGATATGGTATGATACTAAAACGAGAAAACAACTTTTCAGATCGAGTTAACGACCCTGTCCCAATGGGCAAAAAAGTTCCTATGTTAACACCTATGGATTTTGAGTGAAAAATGGCCCGGAAGCGAAAGTGAAAAAAATTCGTATTTTAACCATTTATATGTGTAAGACTCTTAAACTTGAGCGTTTCCTAATAGATTCGTCGAAAAACATCGAAAGAAACAAAGGTTTTTCACATAGTCATTCGGGTGCCTCCACGAGGGACTTTTCGTATGGGTTGAGGTTGTGAAGTATTTTCGACACGAGTAAATGTATTTTTTCTTCCATATTTTAAGCTTAGGACAATCTTTAGTGGATATGGTATGATACTAAAACGAGAAAACAACTTTTCAGATCGAGTTAACGACCCTGTCCCAATGGGCAAAAAAGTTCCTATGTTAACACCTATGGATTTTGAGTGAAAAATGGCCCGGAAGCGAAAGTGAAAAAAATTCGTATTTTAACCATTTATATGTGTAAGACTCTTAAACTTGAGCGTTTCCTAACAGATTCGTCGAAAAACATCGAAAGAAACAAAGGTTTTTCACATAGTCATTCGGGTGCCTCCACGAGGGACTTTTCGTATGGGTTGAGGTTCTGAAGTATTTTCGACACGAGTAAATGTATTTTTTCTTCCATATTTTAAGCTTAGGACAATCTTTAGTGGATATGGTATGATACTAAAACGAGAAAACAACTTTTCAGATCGAGTTAACGACCCTGTCCCAATGGGCAAAAAAGTTCCTATGTTAACACCTATGGATTTTGAGTGAAAAATGGCCCGGAAGCGAAAGTGAAAAAAATTCGTATTTTAACCATTTATATGTGTAAGACTCTTAAACTTGAGCGTTTCCTTACAGATTCGTCGAAAAACATCGAAAGAAACAAAGGTTTTTCACATAGTCATTCGGGTGCCTCCACGAGGGACTTTTCGTATGGGTTGAGGTTGTGAAGTATTTTCGACACGAGTAAATGTATTTTTTCTTCCATATTTTAAGCTTAGGACAATCTTTAGTGGATATTGTATGATACTAAAACGAGAAAACAACTTTTCAGATCGAGTTAACGACCCTGTCCCAATGGGCAAAAAAGTTCCTATGTTAACACCTATGGATTTTGAGTGAAAAATGGCCCGGAAGCGAAAGTGAAAAAAATTCGAATTTTAACCATTTATATGTGTAAGACTCTTAAACTTGAGCGTTTCCTTATAGATTCGTCGAAAAACATCGAAATAAACAAAGGTTTTTCACATAGTCATTCGGGTGCCTCCACGAGGGTCTTTTCGTAAGGGTTGAGGTTGTGAAGTCTTTTCGACACGAGTAATTGTTTTTTCTTCTTCCATATTTTAAGCTTTGGACAATCTTTAGTGGATATGGTATGATACTAAAACGAGAAAACAACTTTTCAGATCGAGTTAACGACCCTGTCCCAATGGGCAAAAAAGTTCCTATGTTAACACCTATGGATTTTGAGTGAAAAATGGCCCGGAAGCGAAAGTGAAAAAAATTCGTATTTTAACCATTTATATGTGTAAGACTCTTAAACTTGAGCGTTTCCTTACAGATTCGTCGAAAAACATCGAAAGAAACAAAGGTTTTTCACATAGTCATTCGGGTGCCTCCACGAGGGTCTTTTCGTAAGGGTTGAGGTTGTGAAGTCTTTTCGACATGAGTAATTGTTTTTTCTTCTTCCATATTTTAAGCTTAGGACAATCTTTAGTGGATATGGTATGATACTAAAACGAGAAAACAACTTTTCAGATCGAGTTAACGACCCTGTCCCAATGGGCAAAAAAGTTCCTATGTTAACACCTATGGATTTTGAGTGAAAAATGGCCCGGAAGCGAAAGTGAAAAAAATTCGTATTTTAACCATTTATATGTGTAAGACTCTTAAACTTGAGCGTTTCCTAATAGATTCGTCGAAAAACATCGAAAGAAACAAAGGTTTTTCACATAGTCATTCGGGTGCCTCCACGAGGGACTTTTCGTATGGGTTGAGGTTGTGAAGTATTTTCGACACGAGTAAATGTATTTTTTCTTCCATATTTTAAGCTTAGGACAATCTTTAGTGGATATGGTATGATACTAAAACGAGAAAACAACTTTTCAGATCGAGTTAACGACCCTGTCCCAATGGGCAAAAAAGTTCCTATGTTAACACCTATGGATTTTGAGTGAAAAATGGCCCTGAAGCGAAAGTGAAAAAAATTCGTATTTTAACCATTTATATGTGTAAGACTCTTAAACTTGAGCGTTTCCTTACAGATTCGTCGAAAAACATCGAAAGAAACAAAGGTTTTTCACATAGTCATTCGGGTGCCTCCACGAGGGTCTTTTCGTAAGGGTTGAGGTTGTGAAGTCTTTTCGACACGAGTAATTGTTTTTTTTCTTCCATATTTTAAGCGTAGGACAATCTTTAGTGGATATGGAATGATACTAAAACGAGAAAACAACTTTTCAGATCGAGTTAACGACCCTGTCCCAATGGGCAAAAAAGTTCCTATGTTAACACCTATGGATTTTGAGTGAAAAATGGCCCGGAAGCGAAAGTGAAAAAAATTCGTATTTTAACCATTTATATGTGTAAGACTCTTAAACTTGAGCGTTTCCTAACAGATTCGTCGAAAAACATCGAAAGAAACAAAGGTTTTTCACATAGTCATTCGGGTGCCTCCACGAGGGACTTTTCGTATGGGTTGAGGTTGTGAAGTATTTTCGACACGAGTAAATGTATTTTTTCTTCCATATTTTAGCTTAGGACAATCTTTAGTGGATATGGTATGATACTAAAACGAGAAAACAACTTTTCAGATCGAGTTAACGACCCTGTCCCAATGGGCAAAAAAGTTCCTATGTTAACACCTATGGATTTTGAGTGAAAAATGGCCCGGAAGCGAAAGTGAAAAAAATTCGTATTTTAACCATTTATATGTGTAAGACTCTTAAACTTGAGCGTTTCCTTACAGATTCGTCGAAAAACATCGAAAGAAACAAAGATTTTTCACATAGTCATTCGGGTGCCTCCACGAGGGTCTTTTCGTAAGGGTTGAGGTTGTGAAGTCTTTTCGACACGAGTAATTGTTTTTTTTCTTCCATATTTTAAGCGTAGGACAATCTTTAGTGGATATGGAATGATACTAAAACGAGAAAACAACTTTTCAGATCGAGTTAACGACCCTGTCCCAATGGGCAAAAAAGTTCCTATGTTAACACCTATGGATTTTGAGTGAAAAATGGCCCGGAAGCGAAAGTGAAAAAAATTCGTATTTTAACCATTTATATGTGTAAGACTCTTAAACTTGAGCGTTTCCTAACAGATTCGTCGAAAAACATCGAAAGAAACAAAGGTTTTTCACATAGTCATTCGGGTGCCTCCACGAGGGACTTTTCGTATGGGTTGAGGTTCTGAAGTATTTTCGACACGAGTAAATGTATTTTTTCTTCCATATTTTAAGCTTAGGACAATCTTTAGTGGATATGGTATGATACTAAAACGAGAAAACAACTTTTCAGATCGAGTTAACGACCCTGTCCCAATGGGCAAAAAAGTTCCTATGTTAACACCTATGGATTTTGAGTGAAAAATGGCCCGGAAGCGAAAGTGAAAAAAATTCGTATTTTAACCATTTATATGTGTAAGACTCTTAAACTTGAGCGTTTCCTTACAGATTCGTCGAAAAACATCGAAAGAAACAAAGGTATTTCACATAGTCATTCGGGTGCCTCCACGAGGGTCTTTTCGTAAGGGTTGAGGTTGTGAAGTCTTTTCGACACGAGTAATTGTTTTTTTTCTTCCATATTTTAAGCGTAGGACAATCTTTAGTGGATATGGAATGATACTAAAACGAGAAAACAACTTTTCAGATCGAGTTAACGACCCTGTCCCAATGGGCAAAAAAGTTCCTATGTTAACACCTATGGATTTTGAGTGAAAAATGGCCCGGAAGCGAAAGTGAAAAAAATTCGTATTTTAACCATTTATATGTGTAAGACTCTTAAACTTGAGCGTTTCCTTACAGATTCGTCGAAAAACATCGAAAGAAACAAAGATTTTTCACATAGTCATTCGGGTGCCTCCACGAGGGTCTTTTCGTAAGGGTTGAGGTTGTGAAGTCTTTTCGACACGAGTAATTGTTTTTTTTCTTCCATATTTTAAGCGTAGGACAATCTTTAGTGGATATGGAATGATACTAAAACGAGAAAACAACTTTTCAGATCGAGTTAACGACCCTGTCCCAATGGGCAAAAAAGTTCCTATGTTAACACCTATGGATTTTGAGTGAAAAATGGCCCGGAAGCGAAAGTGAAAAAAATTCGTATTTTAACCATTTATATGTGTAAGACTCTTAAACTTGAGCGTTTCCTAACAGATTCGTCGAAAAACATCGAAAGAAACAAAGGTTTTTCACATAGTCATTCGGGTGCCTCCACGAGGGACTTTTCGTATGGGTTGAGGTTCTGAAGTATTTTCGACACGAGTAAATGTATTTTTTCTTCCATATTTTAAGCTTAGGACAATCTTTAGTGGATATGGTATGATACTAAAACGAGAAAACAACTTTTCAGATCGAGTTAACGACCCTGTCCCAATGGGCAAAAAAGTTCCTATGTTAACACCTATGGATTTTGAGTGAAAAATGGCCCGGAAGCGAAAGTGAAAAAAATTCGTATTTTAACCATTTATATGTGTAAGACTCTTAAACTTGAGCGTTTCCTTACAGATTCGTCGAAAAACATCGAAAGAAACAAAGGTATTTCACATAGTCATTCGGGTGCCTCCACGAGGGTCTTTTCGTAAGGGTTGAGGTTGTGAAGTCTTTTCGACACGAGTAATTGTTTTTTTTCTTCCATATTTTAAGCGTAGGACAATCTTTAGTGGATATGGAATGATACTAAAACGAGAAAACAACTTTTCAGATCGAGTTAACGACCCTGTCCCAATGGGCAAAAAAGTTCCTATGTTAACACCTATGGATTTTGAGTGAAAAATGGCCCGGAAGCGAAAGTGAAAAAAATTCGTATTTTAACCATTTATATGTGTAAGACTCTTAAACTTGAGCGTTTCCTAACAGATTCGTCGAAAAACATCGAAAGAAACAAAGGTTTTTCACATAGTCATTCGGGTGCCTCCACGAGGGACTTTTCGTATGGGTTGAGGTTCTGAAGTATTTTCGACACGAGTAAATGTATTTTTTCTTCCATATTTTAAGCTTAGGACAATCTTTAGTGGATATGGTATGATACTAAAACGAGAAAACAACTTTTCAGATCGAGTTAACGACCCTGTCCCAATGGGCAAAAAAGTTCCTATGTTAACACCTATGGATTTTGAGTGAAAAATGGCCCGGAAGCGAAAGTGAAAAAAATTCGTATTTTAACCATTTATATGTGTAAGACTCTTAAACTTGAGCGTTTCCTTACAGATTCGTCGAAAAACATCGAAAGAAACAAAGGTTTTTCACATAGTCATTCGGGTGCCTCCACGAGGGACTTTTCGTATGGGTTGAGGTTGTGAAGTATTTTCGACACGAGTAAATGTATTTTTTCTTCCATATTTTAAGCTTAGGACAATCTTTAGTGGATATTGTATGATACTAAAACGAGAAAACAACTTTTCAGATCGAGTTAACGACCCTGTCCCAATGGGCAAAAAAGTTCCTATGTTAACACCTATGGATTTTGAGTGAAAAATGGCCCGGAAGCGAAAGTGAAAAAAATTCGAATTTTAACCATTTATATGTGTAAGACTCTTAAACTTGAGCGTTTCCTTATAGATTCGTCGAAAAACATCGAAATAAACAAAGGTTTTTCACATAGTCATTCGGGTGCCTCCACGAGGGTCTTTTCGTAAGGGTTGAGGTTGTGAAGTCTTTTCGACACGAGTAATTGTTTTTTCTTCTTCCATATTTTAAGCTTTGGACAATCTTTAGTGGATATGGTATGATACTAAAACGAGAAAACAACTTTTCAGATCGAGTTAACGACCCTGTCCCAATGGGCAAAAAAGTTCCTATGTTAACACCTATGGATTTTGAGTGAAAAATGGCCCGGAAGCGAAAGTGAAAAAAATTCGTATTTTAACCATTTATATGTGTAAGACTCTTAAACTTGAGCGTTTCCTTACAGATTCGTCGAAAAACATCGAAAGAAACAAAGGTTTTTCACATAGTCATTCGGGTGCCTCCACGAGGGTCTTTTCGTAAGGGTTGAGGTTGTGAAGTCTTTTCGACATGAGTAATTGTTTTTTCTTCTTCCATATTTTAAGCTTAGGACAATCTTTAGTGGATATGGTATGATACTAAAACGAGAAAACAACTTTTCAGATCGAGTTAACGACCCTGTCCCAATGGGCAAAAAAGTTCCTATGTTAACACCTATGGATTTTGAGTGAAAAATGGCCCGGAAGCGAAAGTGAAAAAAATTCGTATTTTAACCATTTATATGTGTAAGACTCTTAAACTTGAGCGTTTCCTAATAGATTCGTCGAAAAACATCGAAAGAAACAAAGGTTTTTCACATAGTCATTCGGGTGCCTCCACGAGGGACTTTTCGTATGGGTTGAGGTTGTGAAGTATTTTCGACACGAGTAAATGTATTTTTTCTTCCATATTTTAAGCTTAGGACAATCTTTAGTGGATATGGTATGATACTAAAACGAGAAAACAACTTTTCAGATCGAGTTAACGACCCTGTCCCAATGGGCAAAAAAGTTCCTATGTTAACACCTATGGATTTTGAGTGAAAAATGGCCCGGAAGCGAAAGTGAAAAAAATTCGTATTTTAACCATTTATATGTGTAAGACTCTTAAACTTGAGCGTTTCCTTACAGATTCGTCGAAAAACATCGAAAGAAACAAAGGTTTTTCACATAGTCATTCGGGTGCCTCCACGAGGGACTTTTCGTATGGGTTGAGGTTGTGAAGTATTTTCGACACGAGTAAATGTATTTTTTCTTCCATATTTTAAGCTTAGGACAATCTTTAGTGGATATTGTATGATACTAAAACGAGAAAACAACTTTTCAGATCGAGTTAACGACCCTGTCCCAATGGGCAAAAAAGTTCCTATGTTAACACCTATGGATTTTGAGTGAAAAATGGCCCGGAAGCGAAAGTGAAAAAAATTCGAATTTTAACCATTTATATGTGTAAGACTCTTAAACTTGAGCGTTTCCTTATAGATTCGTCGAAAAACATCGAAATAAACAAAGGTTTTTCACATAGTCATTCGGGTGCCTCCACGAGGGTCTTTTCGTAAGGGTTGAGGTTGTGAAGTCTTTTCGACACGAGTAATTGTTTTTTCTTCTTCCATATTTTAAGCTTTGGACAATCTTTAGTGGATATGGTATGATACTAAAACGAGAAAACAACTTTTCAGATCGAGTTAACGACCCTGTCCCAATGGGCAAAAAAGTTCCTATGTTAACACCTATGGATTTTGAGTGAAAAATGGCCCGGAAGCGAAAGTGAAAAAAATTCGTATTTTAACCATTTATATGTGTAAGACTCTTAAACTTGAGCGTTTCCTTACAGATTCGTCGAAAAACATCGAAAGAAACAAAGGTTTTTCACATAGTCATTCGGGTGCCTCCACGAGGGTCTTTTCGTAAGGGTTGAGGTTGTGAAGTCTTTTCGACATGAGTAATTGTTTTTTCTTCTTCCATATTTTAAGCTTAGGACAATCTTTAGTGGATATGGTATGATACTAAAACGAGAAAACAACTTTTCAGATCGAGTTAACGACCCTGTCCCAATGGGCAAAAAAGTTCCTATGTTAACACCTATGGATTTTGAGTGAAAAATGGCCCGGAAGCGAAAGTGAAAAAAATTCGTATTTTAACCATTTATATGTGTAAGACTCTTAAACTTGAGCGTTTCCTAATAGATTCGTCGAAAAACATCGAAAGAAACAAAGGTTTTTCACATAGTCATTCGGGTGCCTCCACGAGGGACTTTTCGTATGGGTTGAGGTTGTGAAGTATTTTCGACACGAGTAAATGTATTTTTTCTTCCATATTTTAAGCTTAGGACAATCTTTAGTGGATATGGTATGATACTAAAACGAGAAAACAACTTTTCAGATCGAGTTAACGACCCTGTCCCAATGGGCAAAAAAGTTCCTATGTTAACACCTATGGATTTTGAGTGAAAAATGGCCCTGAAGCGAAAGTGAAAAAAATTCGTATTTTAACCATTTATATGTGTAAGACTCTTAAACTTGAGCGTTTCTTTACAGATTCGTCGAAAAACATCGAAAGAAACAAAGGTATTTCACATAGTCATTCGGGTGCCTCCACGAGGGTCTTTTCGTAAGGGTTGAGGTTGTGAAGTCTTTTCGACACGAGTAATTGTTTTTTTTCTTCCATATTTTAAGCGTAGGACAATCTTTAGTGGATATGGAATGATACTAAAACGAGAAAACAACTTTTCAGATCGAGTTAACGACCCTGTCCCAATGGGCAAAAAAGTTCCTATGTTAACACCTATGGATTTTGAGTGAAAAATGGCCCGGAAGCGAAAGTGAAAAAAATTCGTATTTTAACCATTTATATGTGTAAGACTCTTAAACTTGAGCGTTTCCTAACAGATTCGTCGAAAAACATCGAAAGAAACAAAGGTTTTTCACATAGTCATTCGGGTGCCTCCACGAGGGACTTTTCGTATGGGTTGAGGTTCAGAAGTATTTTCGACACGAGTAAATGTATTTTTTCTTCCATATTTTAAGCTTAGGACAATCTTTAGTGGATATGGTATGATACTAAAACGAGAAAACAACTTTTCAGATCGAGTTAACGACCCTGTCCCAATGGGCAAAAAAGTTCCTATGTTAACACCTATGGATTTTGAGTGAAAAATGGCCCGGAAGCGAAAGTGAAAAAAATTCGTATTTTAACCATTTATATGTGTAAGACTCTTAAACTTGAGCGTTTCCTTACAGATTCGTCGAAAAACATCGAAAGAAACAAAGGTTTTTCACATAGTCATTCGGGTGCCTCCACGAGGGTCTTTTCGTAAGGGTTGAGGTTGTGAAGTCTTTTCGACACGAGTAATTGTTTTTTTTCTTCCATATTTTAAGCGTAGGACAATCTTTAGTGGATATGGAATGATACTAAAACGAGAAAACAACTTTTCAGATCGAGTTAACGACCCTGTCCCAATGGGCAAAAAAGTTCCTATGTTAACACCTATGGATTTTGAGTGAAAAATGGCCCGGAAGCGAAAGTGAAAAAAATTCGTATTTTAACCATTTATATGTGTAAGACTCTTAAACTTGAGCGTTTCCTAACAGATTCGTCGAAAAACATCGAAAGAAACAAAGGTTTTTCACATAGTCATTCGGGTGCCTCCACGAGGGACTTTTCGTATGGGTTGAGGTTCTGAAGTATTTTCGACACGAGTAAATGTATTTTTTCTTCCATATTTTAAGCTTAGGACAATCTTTAGTGGATATGGTATGATACTAAAACGAGAAAACAACTTTTCAGATCGAGTTAACGACCCTGTCCCAATGGGCAAAAAAGTTCCTATGTTAACACCTATGGATTTTGAGTGAAAAATGGCCCGGAAGCGAAAGTGAAAAAAATTCGTATTTTAACCATTTATATGTGTAAGACTCTTAAACTTGAGCGTTTCCTAACAGATTCGTCGAAAAACATCGAAAGAAACAAAGGTTTTTCACATAGTCATTCGGGTGCCTCCACGAGGGACTTTTCGTATGGGTTGAGGTTCTGAAGTATTTTCGACACGAGTAAATGTATTTTTTCTTCCATATTTTAAGCTTAGGACAATCTTTAGTGGATATGGTATGATACTAAAACGAGAAAACAACTTTTCAGATCGAGTTAACGACCCTGTCCCAATGGGCAAAAAAGTTCCTATGTTAACACCTATGGATTTTGAGTGAAAAATGGCCCGGAAGCGAAAGTGAAAAAAATTCGTATTTTAACCATTTATATGTGTAAGACTCTTAAACTTGAGCGTTTCCTTACAGATTCGTCGAAAAACATCGAAAGAAACAAAGGTATTTCACATAGTCATTCGGGTGCCTCCACGAGGGTCTTTTCGTAAGGGTTGAGGTTGTGAAGTCTTTTCGACACGAGTAATTGTTTTTTTTCTTCCATATTTTAAGCGTAGGACAATCTTTAGTGGATATGGAATGATACTAAAACGAGAAAACAACTTTTCAGATCGAGTTAACGACCCTGTCCCAATGGGCAAAAAAGTTCCTATGTTAACACCTATGGATTTTGAGTGAAAAATGGCCCGGAAGCGAAAGTGAAAAAAATTCGTATTTTAACCATTTATATGTGTAAGACTCTTAAACTTGAGCGTTTCCTAACAGATTCGTCGAAAAACATCGAAAGAAACAAAGGTTTTTCACATAGTCATTCGGGTGCCTCCACGAGGGACTTTTCGTATGGGTTGAGGTTCTGAAGTATTTTCGACACGAGTAAATGTATTTTTTCTTCCATATTTTAAGCTTAGGACAATCTTTAGTGGATATGGTATGATACTAAAACGAGAAAACAACTTTTCAGATCGAGTTAACGACCCTGTCCCAATGGGCAAAAAAGTTCCTATGTTAACACCTATGGATTTTGAGTGAAAAATGGCCCGGAAGCGAAAGTGAAAAAAATTCGTATTTTAACCATTTATATGTGTAAGACTCTTAAACTTGAGCGTTTCCTTACAGATTCGTCGAAAAACATCGAAAGAAACAAAGGTTTTTCACATAGTCATTCGGGTGCCTCCACGAGGGACTTTTCGTATGGGTTGAGGTTGTGAAGTATTTTCGACACGAGTAAATGTATTTTTTCTTCCATATTTTAAGCTTAGGACAATCTTTAGTGGATATTGTATGATACTAAAACGAGAAAACAACTTTTCAGATCGAGTTAACGACCCTGTCCCAATGGGCAAAAAAGTTCCTATGTTAACACCTATGGATTTTGAGTGAAAAATGGCCCGGAAGCGAAAGTGAAAAAAATTCGAATTTTAACCATTTATATGTGTAAGACTCTTAAACTTGAGCGTTTCCTTATAGATTCGTCGAAAAACATCGAAATAAACAAAGGTTTTTCACATAGTCATTCGGGTGCCTCCACGAGGGTCTTTTCGTAAGGGTTGAGGTTGTGAAGTCTTTTCGACACGAGTAATTGTTTTTTCTTCTTCCATATTTTAAGCTTTGGACAATCTTTAGTGGATATGGTATGATACTAAAACGAGAAAACAACTTTTCAGATCGAGTTAACGACCCTGTCCCAATGGGCAAAAAAGTTCCTATGTTAACACCTATGGATTTTGAGTGAAAAATGGCCCGGAAGCGAAAGTGAAAAAAATTCGTATTTTAACCATTTATATGTGTAAGACTCTTAAACTTGAGCGTTTCCTTACAGATTCGTCGAAAAACATCGAAAGAAACAAAGGTTTTTCACATAGTCATTCGGGTGCCTCCACGAGGGTCTTTTCGTAAGGGTTGAGGTTGTGAAGTCTTTTCGACATGAGTAATTGTTTTTTCTTCTTCCATATTTTAAGCTTAGGACAATCTTTAGTGGATATGGTATGATACTAAAACGAGAAAACAACTTTTCAGATCGAGTTAACGACCCTGTCCCAATGGGCAAAAAAGTTCCTATGTTAACACCTATGGATTTTGAGTGAAAAATGGCCCGGAAGCGAAAGTGAAAAAAATTCGTATTTTAACCATTTATATGTGTAAGACTCTTAAACTTGAGCGTTTCCTAATAGATTCGTCGAAAAACATCGAAAGAAACAAAGGTTTTTCACATAGTCATTCGGGTGCCTCCACGAGGGACTTTTCGTATGGGTTGAGGTTGTGAAGTATTTTCGACACGAGTAAATGTATTTTTTCTTCCATATTTTAAGCTTAGGACAATCTTTAGTGGATATGGTATGATACTAAAACGAGAAAACAACTTTTCAGATCGAGTTAACGACCCTGTCCCAATGGGCAAAAAAGTTCCTATGTTAACACCTATGGATTTTGAGTGAAAAATGGCCCTGAAGCGAAAGTGAAAAAAATTCGTATTTTAACCATTTATATGTGTAAGACTCTTAAACTTGAGCGTTTCTTTACAGATTCGTCGAAAAACATCGAAAGAAACAAAGGTATTTCACATAGTCATTCGGGTGCCTCCACGAGGGTCTTTTCGTAAGGGTTGAGGTTGTGAAGTCTTTTCGACACGAGTAATTGTTTTTTTTCTTCCATATTTTAAGCGTAGAACAATCTTTAGTGGATATGGAATGATACTAAAACGAGAAAACAACTTTTCAGATCGAGTTAACGACCCTGTCCCAATGGGCAAAAAAGTTCCTATGTTAACACCTATGGATTTTGAGTGAAAAATGGCCCGGAAGCGAAAGTGAAAAAAATTCGTATTTTAACCATTTATATGTGTAAGACTCTTAAACTTGAGCGTTTCCTAACAGATTCGTCGAAAAACATCGAAAGAAACAAAGGTTTTTCACATAGTCATTCGGGTGCCTCCACGAGGGACTTTTCGTATGGGTTGAGGTTCTGAAGTATTTTCGACACGAGTAAATGTATTTTTTCTTCCATATTTTAAGCTTAGGACAATCTTTAGTGGATATGGTATGATACTAAAACGAGAAAACAACTTTTCAGATCGAGTTAACGACCCTGTCCCAATGGGCAAAAAAGTTCCTATGTTAACACCTATGGATTTTGAGTGAAAAATGGCCCTGAAGCGAAAGTGAAAAAAATTCGTATTTTAACCATTTATATGTGTAAGACTCTTAAACTTGAGCGTTTCTTTACAGATTCGTCGAAAAACATCGAAAGAAACAAAGGTTTTTCACATAGTCATTCGGGTGCCTCCACGAGGGTCTTTTCGTAAGGGTTGAGGTTGTGAAGTCTTTTCGACACGAGTAATTGTTTTTTTTCTTCCATATTTTAAGCGTAGGACAATCTTTAGTGGATATGGAATGATACTAAAACGAGAAAACAACTTTTCAGATCGAGTTAACGACCCTGTCCCAATGGGCAAAAAAGTTCCTATGTTAACACCTATGGATTTTGAGTGAAAAATGGCCCGGAAGCGAAAGTGAAAAAAATTCGTATTTTAACCATTTATATGTGTAAGACTCTTAAACTTGAGCGTTTCCTTACAGATTCGTCGAAAAACATCGAAAGAAACAAAGGTTTTTCACATAGTCATTCGGGTGCCTCCACGAGGGTCTTTTCGTAAGGGTTGAGGTTGTGAAGTCTTTTCGACATGAGTAATTGTTTTTTCTTCTTCCATATTTTAAGCTTAGGACAATCTTTAGTGGATATGGTATGATACTAAAACGAGAAAACAACTTTTCAGATCGAGTTAACGACCCTGTCCCAATGGGCAAAAAAGTTCCTATGTTAACACCTATGGATTTTGAGTGAAAAATGGCCCGGAAGCGAAAGTGAAAAAAATTCGTATTTTAACCATTTATATGTGTAAGACTCTTAAACTTGAGCGTTTCTTTACAGATTCGTCGAAAAACATCGAAAGAAACAAAGGTTTTTCACATAGTCATTCGGGTGCCTCCACGAGGGTCTTTTCGTAAGGGTTGAGGTTGTGAAGTCTTTTCGACACGAGTAATTGTTTTTTCTTCTTCCATATTTTAAGCTTTGGACAATCTTTAGTGGATATGGTATGATACTAAAACGAGAAAACAACTTTTCAGATCGAGTTAACGACCCTGTCCCAATGGGCAAAAAAGTTCCTATGTTAACACCTATGGATTTTGAGTGAAAAATGGCCCGGAAGCGAAAGTGAAAAAAATTCGTATTTTAACCATTTATATGTGTAAGACTCTTAAACTTGAGCGTTTCCTTACAGATTCGTCGAAAAACATCGAAAGAAACAAAGGTTTTTCACATAGTCATTCGGGTGCCTCCACGAGGGTCTTTTCGTAAGGGTTGAGGTTGTGAAGTCTTTTCGACATGAGTAATTGTTTTTTCTTCTTCCATATTTTAAGCTTAGGACAATCTTTAGTGGATATGGTATGATACTAAAACGAGAAAACAACTTTTCAGATCGAGTTAACGACCCTGTCCCAATGGGCAAAAAAGTTCCTATGTTAACACCTATGGATTTTGAGTGAAAAATGGCCCGGAAGCGAAAGTGAAAAAAATTCGTATTTTAACCATTTATATGTGTAAGACTCTTAAACTTGAGCGTTTCCTAATAGATTCGTCGAAAAACATCGAAAGAAACAAAGGTTTTTCACATAGTCATTCGGGTGCCTCCACGAGGGACTTTTCGTATGGGTTGAGGTTGTGAAGTATTTTCGACACGAGTAAATGTATTTTTTCTTCCATATTTTAAGCTTAGGACAATCTTTAGTGGATATGGTATGATACTAAAACGAGAAAACAACTTTTCAGATCGAGTTAACGACCCTGTCCCAATGGGCAAAAAAGTTCCTATGTTAACACCTATGGATTTTGAGTGAAAAATGGCCCGGAAGCGAAAGTGAAAAAAATTCGTATTTTAACCATTTATATGTGTAAGACTCTTAAACTTGAGCGTTTCCTTACAGATTCGTCGAAAAACATCGAAAGAAACAAAGGTTTTTCACATAGTCATTCGGGTGCCTCCACGAGGGTCTTTTCGTAAGGGTTGAGGTTGTGAAGTCTTTTCGACATGAGTAATTGTTTTTTCTTCTTCCATATTTTAAGCTTAGGACAATCTTTAGTGGATATGGTATGATACTAAAACGAGAAAACAACTTTTCAGATCGAGTTAACGACCCTGTCCCAATGGGCAAAAAAGTTCCTATGTTAACACCTATGGATTTTGAGTGAAAAATGGCCCGGAAGCGAAAGTGAAAAAAATTCGTATTTTAACCATTTATATGTGTAAGACTCTTAAACTTGAGCGTTTCCTAATAGATTCGTCGAAAAACATCGAAAGAAACAAAGGTTTTTCACATAGTCATTCGGGTGCCTCCACGAGGGACTTTTCGTATGGGTTGAGGTTGTGAAGTATTTTCGACACGAGTAAATGTATTTTTTCTTCCATATTTTAAGCTTAGGACAATCTTTAGTGGATATGGTATGATACTAAAACGAGAAAACAACTTTTCAGATCGAGTTAACGACCCTGTCCCAATGGGCAAAAAAGTTCCTATGTTAACACCTATGGATTTTGAGTGAAAAATGGCCCGGAAGCGAAAGTGAAAAAAATTCGTATTTTAACCATTTATATGTGTAAGACTCTTAAACTTGAGCGTTTCCTAACAGATTCGTCGAAAAACATCGAAAGAAACAAAGGTTTTTCACATAGTCATTCGGGTGCCTCCACGAGGGACTTTTCGTATGGGTTGAGGTTCTGAAGTATTTTCGACACGAGTAAATGTATTTTTTCTTCCATATTTTAAGCTTAGGACAATCTTTAGTGGATATGGTATGATACTAAAACGAGAAAACAACTTTTCAGATCGAGTTAACGACCCTGTCCCAATGGGCAAAAAAGTTCCTATGTTAACACCTATGGATTTTGAGTGAAAAATGGCCCTGAAGCGAAAGTGAAAAAAATTCGTATTTTAACCATTTATATGTGTAAGACTCTTAAACTTGAGCGTTTCCTAACAGATTCGTCGAAAAACATCGAAAGAAACAAAGGTTTTTCACATAGTCATTCGGGTGCCTCCACGAGGGACTTTTCGTATGGGTTGAGGTTCTGAAGTATTTTCGACACGAGTAAATGTATTTTTTCTTCCATATTTTAAGCTTAGGACAATCTTTAGTGGATATGGTATGATACTAAAACGAGAAAACAACTTTTCAGATCGAGTTAACGACCCTGTCCCAATGGGCAAAAAAGTTCCTATGTTAACACCTATGGATTTTGAGTGAAAAATGGCCCTGAAGCGAAAGTGAAAAAAATTCGTATTTTAACCATTTATATGTGTAAGACTCTTAAACTTGAGCGTTTCTTTACAGATTCGTCGAAAAACATCGAAAGAAACAAAGGTTTTTCACATAGTCATTCGGGTGCCTCCACGAGGGTCTTTTCGTAAGGGTTGAGGTTGTGAAGTCTTTTCGACACGAGTAATTGTTTTTTTTCTTCCATATTTTAAGCGTAGGACAATCTTTAGTGGATATGGAATGATACTAAAACGAGAAAACAACTTTTCAGATCGAGTTAACGACCCTGTCCCAATGGGCAAAAAAGTTCCTATGTTAACACCTATGGATTTTGAGTGAAAAATGGCCCGGAAGCGAAAGTGAAAAAAATTCGTATTTTAACCATTTATATGTGTAAGACTCTTAAACTTGAGCGTTTCCTTACAGATTCGTCGAAAAACATCGAAAGAAACAAAGGTTTTTCACATAGTCATTCGGGTGCCTCCACGAGGGTCTTTTCGTAAGGGTTGAGGTTGTGAAGTCTTTTCGACATGAGTAATTGTTTTTTCTTCTTCCATATTTTAAGCTTAGGACAATCTTTAGTGGATATGGTATGATACTAAAACGAGAAAACAACTTTTCAGATCGAGTTAACGACCCTGTCCCAATGGGCAAAAAAGTTCCTATGTTAACACCTATGGATTTTGAGTGAAAAATGGCCCGGAAGCGAAAGTGAAAAAAATTCGTATTTTAACCATTTATATGTGTAAGACTCTTAAACTTGAGCGTTTCTTTACAGATTCGTCGAAAAACATCGAAAGAAACAAAGGTTTTTCACATAGTCATTCGGGTGCCTCCACGAGGGTCTTTTCGTAAGGGTTGAGGTTGTGAAGTCTTTTCGACACGAGTAATTGTTTTTTCTTCTTCCATATTTTAAGCTTTGGACAATCTTTAGTGGATATGGTATGATACTAAAACGAGAAAACAACTTTTCAGATCGAGTTAACGACCCTGTCCCAATGGGCAAAAAAGTTCCTATGTTAACACCTATGGATTTTGAGTGAAAAATGGCCCGGAAGCGAAAGTGAAAAAAATTCGTATTTTAACCATTTATATGTGTAAGACTCTTAAACTTGAGCGTTTCCTTACAGATTCGTCGAAAAACATCGAAAGAAACAAAGGTTTTTCACATAGTCATTCGGGTGCCTCCACGAGGGTCTTTTCGTAAGGGTTGAGGTTGTGAAGTCTTTTCGACATGAGTAATTGTTTTTTCTTCTTCCATATTTTAAGCTTAGGACAATCTTTAGTGGATATGGTATGATACTAAAACGAGAAAACAACTTTTCAGATCGAGTTAACGACCCTGTCCCAATGGGCAAAAAAGTTCCTATGTTAACACCTATGGATTTTGAGTGAAAAATGGCCCGGAAGCGAAAGTGAAAAAAATTCGTATTTTAACCATTTATATGTGTAAGACTCTTAAACTTGAGCGTTTCCTAATAGATTCGTCGAAAAACATCGAAAGAAACAAAGGTTTTTCACATAGTCATTCGGGTGCCTCCACGAGGGACTTTTCGTATGGGTTGAGGTTGTGAAGTATTTTCGACACGAGTAAATGTATTTTTTCTTCCATATTTTAAGCTTAGGACAATCTTTAGTGGATATGGTATGATACTAAAACGAGAAAACAACTTTTCAGATCGAGTTAACGACCCTGTCCCAATGGGCAAAAAAGTTCCTATGTTAACACCTATGGATTTTGAGTGAAAAATGGCCCGGAAGCGAAAGTGAAAAAAATTCGTATTTTAACCATTTATATGTGTAAGACTCTTAAACTTGAGCGTTTCCTTACAGATTCGTCGAAAAACATCGAAAGAAACAAAGGTTTTTCACATAGTCATTCGGGTGCCTCCACGAGGGTCTTTTCGTAAGGGTTGAGGTTGTGAAGTCTTTTCGACATGAGTAATTGTTTTTTCTTCTTCCATATTTTAAGCTTAGGACAATCTTTAGTGGATATGGTATGATACTAAAACGAGAAAACAACTTTTCAGATCGAGTTAACGACCCTGTCCCAATGGGCAAAAAAGTTCCTATGTTAACACCTATGGATTTTGAGTGAAAAATGGCCCGGAAGCGAAAGTGAAAAAAATTCGTATTTTAACCATTTATATGTGTAAGACTCTTAAACTTGAGCGTTTCCTAACAGATTCGTCGAAAAACATCGAAAGAAACAAAGGTTTTTCACATAGTCATTCGGGTGCCTCCACGAGGGACTTTTCGTATGGGTTGAGGTTCTGAAGTATTTTCGACACGAGTAAATGTATTTTTTCTTCCATATTTTAAGCTTAGGACAATCTTTAGTGGATATGGTATGATACTAAAACGAGAAAACAACTTTTCAGATCGAGTTAACGACCCTGTCCCAATGGGCAAAAAAGTTCCTATGTTAACACCTATGGATTTTGAGTGAAAAATGGCCCGGAAGCGAAAGTGAAAAAAATTCGTATTTTAACCATTTATATGTGTAAGACTCTTAAACTTGAGCGTTTCCTTACAGATTCGTCGAAAAACATCGAAAGAAACAAAGGTTTTTCACATAGTCATTCGGGTGCCTCCACGAGGGTCTTTTCGTAAGGGTTGAGGTTGTGAAGTCTTTTCGACATGAGTAATTGTTTTTTCTTCTTCCATATTTTAAGCTTAGGACAATCTTTAGTGGATATGGTATGATACTAAAACGAGAAAACAACTTTTCAGATCGAGTTAACGACCCTGTCCCAATGGGCAAAAAAGTTCCTATGTTAACACCTATGGATTTTGAGTGAAAAATGGCCCGGAAGCGAAAGTGAAAAAAATTCGTATTTTAACCATTTATATGTGTAAGACTCTTAAACTTGAGCGTTTCTTTACAGATTCGTCGAAAAACATCGAAAGAAACAAAGGTTTTTCACATAGTCATTCGGGTGCCTCCACGAGGGTCTTTTCGTAAGGGTTGAGGTTGTGAAGTCTTTTCGACACGAGTAATTGTTTTTTCTTCTTCCATATTTTAAGCTTTGGACAATCTTTAGTGGATATGGTATGATACTAAAACGAGAAAACAACTTTTCAGATCGAGTTAACGACCCTGTCCCAATGGGCAAAAAAGTTCCTATGTTAACACCTATGGATTTTGAGTGAAAAATGGCCCGGAAGCGAAAGTGAAAAAAATTCGTATTTTAACCATTTATATGTGTAAGACTCTTAAACTTGAGCGTTTCCTTACAGATTCGTCGAAAAACATCGAAAGAAACAAAGGTTTTTCACATAGTCATTCGGGTGCCTCCACGAGGGTCTTTTCGTAAGGGTTGAGGTTGTGAAGTCTTTTCGACATGAGTAATTGTTTTTTCTTCTTCCATATTTTAAGCTTAGGACAATCTTTAGTGGATATGGTATGATACTAAAACGAGAAAACAACTTTTCAGATCGAGTTAACGACCCTGTCCCAATGGGCAAAAAAGTTCCTATGTTAACACCTATGGATTTTGAGTGAAAAATGGCCCGGAAGCGAAAGTGAAAAAAATTCGTATTTTAACCATTTATATGTGTAAGACTCTTAAACTTGAGCGTTTCCTAATAGATTCGTCGAAAAACATCGAAAGAAACAAAGGTTTTTCACATAGTCATTCGGGTGCCTCCACGAGGGACTTTTCGTATGGGTTGAGGTTGTGAAGTATTTTCGACACGAGTAAATGTATTTTTTCTTCCATATTTTAAGCTTAGGACAATCTTTAGTGGATATGGTATGATACTAAAACGAGAAAACAACTTTTCAGATCGAGTTAACGACCCTGTCCCAATGGGCAAAAAAGTTCCTATGTTAACACCTATGGATTTTGAGTGAAAAATGGCCCGGAAGCGAAAGTGAAAAAAATTCGTATTTTAACCATTTATATGTGTAAGACTCTTAAACTTGAGCGTTTCCTTACAGATTCGTCGAAAAACATCGAAAGAAACAAAGGTTTTTCACATAGTCATTCGGGTGCCTCCACGAGGGTCTTTTCGTAAGGGTTGAGGTTGTGAAGTCTTTTCGACATGAGTAATTGTTTTTTCTTCTTCCATATTTTAAGCTTAGGACAATCTTTAGTGGATATGGTATGATACTAAAACGAGAAAACAACTTTTCAGATCGAGTTAACGACCCTGTCCCAATGGGCAAAAAAGTTCCTATGTTAACACCTATGGATTTTGAGTGAAAAATGGCCCGGAAGCGAAAGTGAAAAAAATTCGTATTTTAACCATTTATATGTGTAAGACTCTTAAACTTGAGCGTTTCCTAACAGATTCGTCGAAAAACATCGAAAGAAACAAAGGTTTTTCACATAGTCATTCGGGTGCCTCCACGAGGGACTTTTCGTATGGGTTGAGGTTCTGAAGTATTTTCGACACGAGTAAATGTATTTTTTCTTCCATATTTTAAGCTTAGGACAATCTTTAGTGGATATGGTATGATACTAAAACGAGAAAACAACTTTTCAGATCGAGTTAACGACCCTGTCCCAATGGGCAAAAAAGTTCCTATGTTAACACCTATGGATTTTGAGTGAAAAATGGCCCTGAAGCGAAAGTGAAAAAAATTCGTATTTTAACCATTTATATGTGTAAGACTCTTAAACTTGAGCGTTTCTTTACAGATTCGTCGAAAAACATCGAAAGAAACAAAGGTTTTTCACATAGTCATTCGGGTGCCTCCACGAGGGTCTTTTCGTAAGGGTTGAGGTTGTGAAGTCTTTTCGACACGAGTAATTGTTTTTTTTCTTCCATATTTTAAGCGTAGGACAATCTTTAGTGGATATGGAATGATACTAAAACGAGAAAACAACTTTTCAGATCGAGTTAACGACCCTGTCCCAATGGGCAAAAAAGTTCCTATGTTAACACCTATGGATTTTGAGTGAAAAATGGCCCGGAAGCGAAAGTGAAAAAAATTCGTATTTTAACCATTTATATGTGTAAGACTCTTAAACTTGAGCGTTTCCTTACAGATTCGTCGAAAAACATCGAAAGAAACAAAGGTTTTTCACATAGTCATTCGGGTGCCTCCACGAGGGTCTTTTCGTAAGGGTTGAGGTTGTGAAGTCTTTTCGACATGAGTAATTGTTTTTTCTTCTTCCATATTTTAAGCTTAGGACAATCTTTAGTGGATATGGTATGATACTAAAACGAGAAAACAACTTTTCAGATCGAGTTAACGACCCTGTCCCAATGGGCAAAAAAGTTCCTATGTTAACACCTATGGATTTTGAGTGAAAAATGGCCCGGAAGCGAAAGTGAAAAAAATTCGTATTTTAACCATTTATATGTGTAAGACTCTTAAACTTGAGCGTTTCCTAATAGATTCGTCGAAAAACATCGAAAGAAACAAAGGTTTTTCACATAGTCATTCGGGTGCCTCCACGAGGGACTTTTCGTATGGGTTGAGGTTGTGAAGTATTTTCGACACGAGTAAATGTATTTTTTCTTCCATATTTTAAGCTTAGGACAATCTTTAGTGGATATGGTATGATACTAAAACGAGAAAACAACTTTTCAGATCGAGTTAACGACCCTGTCCCAATGGGCAAAAAAGTTCCTATGTTAACACCTATGGATTTTGAGTGAAAAATGGCCCGGAAGCGAAAGTGAAAAAAATTCGTATTTTAACCATTTATATGTGTAAGACTCTTAAACTTGAGCGTTTCCTTACAGATTCGTCGAAAAACATCGAAAGAAACAAAGGTTTTTCACATAGTCATTCGGGTGCCTCCACGAGGGTCTTTTCGTAAGGGTTGAGGTTGTGAAGTCTTTTCGACATGAGTAATTGTTTTTTCTTCTTCCATATTTTAAGCTTAGGACAATCTTTAGTGGATATGGTATGATACTAAAACGAGAAAACAACTTTTCAGATCGAGTTAACGACCCTGTCCCAATGGGCAAAAAAGTTCCTATGTTAACACCTATGGATTTTGAGTGAAAAATGGCCCGGAAGCGAAAGTGAAAAAAATTCGTATTTTAACCATTTATATGTGTAAGACTCTTAAACTTGAGCGTTTCCTAATAGATTCGTCGAAAAACATCGAAAGAAACAAAGGTTTTTCACATAGTCATTCGGGTGCCTCCACGAGGGACTTTTCGTATGGGTTGAGGTTGTGAAGTATTTTCGACACGAGTAAATGTATTTTTTCTTCCATATTTTAAGCTTAGGACAATCTTTAGTGGATATGGTATGATACTAAAACGAGAAAACAACTTTTCAGATCGAGTTAACGACCCTGTCCCAATGGGCAAAAAAGTTCCTATGTTAACACCTATGGATTTTGAGTGAAAAATGGCCCGGAAGCGAAAGTGAAAAAAATTCGTATTTTAACCATTTATATGTGTAAGACTCTTAAACTTGAGCGTTTCCTAATAGATTCGTCGAAAAACATCGAAAGAAACAAAGGTTTTTCACATAGTCATTCGGGTGCCTCCACGAGGGACTTTTCGTATGGGTTGAGGTTGTGAAGTATTTTCGACACGAGTAAATGTATTTTTTCTTCCATATTTTAAGCTTAGGACAATCTTTAGTGGATATGGTATGATACTAAAACGAGAAAACAACTTTTCAGATCGAGTTAACGACCCTGTCCCAATGGGCAAAAAAGTTCCTATGTTAACACCTATGGATTTTGAGTGAAAAATGGCCCGGAAGCGAAAGTGAAAAAAATTCGTATTTTAACCATTTATATGTGTAAGACTCTTAAACTTGAGCGTTTCCTAACAGATTCGTCGAAAAACATCGAAAGAAACAAAGGTTTTTCACATAGTCATTCGGGTGCCTCCACGAGGGACTTTTCGTATGGGTTGAGGTTCTGAAGTATTTTCGACACGAGTAAATGTATTTTTTCTTCCATATTTTAAGCTTAGGACAATCTTTAGTGGATATGGTATGATACTAAAACGAGAAAACAACTTTTCAGATCGAGTTAACGACCCTGTCCCAATGGGCAAAAAAGTTCCTATGTTAACACCTATGGATTTTGAGTGAAAAATGGCCCTGAAGCGAAAGTGAAAAAAATTCGTATTTTAACCATTTATATGTGTAAGACTCTTAAACTTGAGCGTTTCTTTACAGATTCGTCGAAAAACATCGAAAGAAACAAAGGTTTTTCACATAGTCATTCGGGTGCCTCCACGAGGGTCTTTTCGTAAGGGTTGAGGTTGTGAAGTCTTTTCGACACGAGTAATTGTTTTTTTTCTTCCATATTTTAAGCGTAGGACAATCTTTAGTGGATATGGAATGATACTAAAACGAGAAAACAACTTTTCAGATCGAGTTAACGACCCTGTCCCAATGGGCAAAAAAGTTCCTATGTTAACACCTATGGATTTTGAGTGAAAAATGGCCCGGAAGCGAAAGTGAAAAAAATTCGTATTTTAACCATTTATATGTGTAAGACTCTTAAACTTGAGCGTTTCCTTACAGATTCGTCGAAAAACATCGAAAGAAACAAAGGTTTTTCACATAGTCATTCGGGTGCCTCCACGAGGGTCTTTTCGTAAGGGTTGAGGTTGTGAAGTCTTTTCGACATGAGTAATTGTTTTTTCTTCTTCCATATTTTAAGCTTAGGACAATCTTTAGTGGATATGGTATGATACTAAAACGAGAAAACAACTTTTCAGATCGAGTTAACGACCCTGTCCCAATGGGCAAAAAAGTTCCTATGTTAACACCTATGGATTTTGAGTGAAAAATGGCCCGGAAGCGAAAGTGAAAAAAATTCGTATTTTAACCATTTATATGTGTAAGACTCTTAAACTTGAGCGTTTCTTTACAGATTCGTCGAAAAACATCGAAAGAAACAAAGGTTTTTCACATAGTCATTCGGGTGCCTCCACGAGGGTCTTTTCGTAAGGGTTGAGGTTGTGAAGTCTTTTCGACACGAGTAATTGTTTTTTCTTCTTCCATATTTTAAGCTTTGGACAATCTTTAGTGGATATGGTATGATACTAAAACGAGAAAACAACTTTTCAGATCGAGTTAACGACCCTGTCCCAATGGGCAAAAAAGTTCCTATGTTAACACCTATGGATTTTGAGTGAAAAATGGCCCGGAAGCGAAAGTGAAAAAAATTCGTATTTTAACCATTTATATGTGTAAGACTCTTAAACTTGAGCGTTTCCTTACAGATTCGTCGAAAAACATCGAAAGAAACAAAGGTTTTTCACATAGTCATTCGGGTGCCTCCACGAGGGTCTTTTCGTAAGGGTTGAGGTTGTGAAGTCTTTTCGACATGAGTAATTGTTTTTTCTTCTTCCATATTTTAAGCTTAGGACAATCTTTAGTGGATATGGTATGATACTAAAACGAGAAAACAACTTTTCAGATCGAGTTAACGACCCTGTCCCAATGGGCAAAAAAGTTCCTATGTTAACACCTATGGATTTTGAGTGAAAAATGGCCCGGAAGCGAAAGTGAAAAAAATTCGTATTTTAACCATTTATATGTGTAAGACTCTTAAACTTGAGCGTTTCCTAATAGATTCGTCGAAAAACATCGAAAGAAACAAAGGTTTTTCACATAGTCATTCGGGTGCCTCCACGAGGGACTTTTCGTATGGGTTGAGGTTGTGAAGTATTTTCGACACGAGTAAATGTATTTTTTCTTCCATATTTTAAGCTTAGGACAATCTTTAGTGGATATGGTATGATACTAAAACGAGAAAACAACTTTTCAGATCGAGTTAACGACCCTGTCCCAATGGGCAAAAAAGTTCCTATGTTAACACCTATGGATTTTGAGTGAAAAATGGCCCTGAAGCGAAAGTGAAAAAAATTCGTATTTTAACCATTTATATGTGTAAGACTCTTAAACTTGAGCGTTTCTTTACAGATTCGTCGAAAAACATCGAAAGAAACAAAGGTATTTCACATAGTCATTCGGGTGCCTCCACGAGGGTCTTTTCGTAAGGGTTGAGGTTGTGAAGTCTTTTCGACACGAGTAATTGTTTTTTTTCTTCCATATTTTAAGCGTAGGACAATCTTTAGTGGATATGGAATGATACTAAAACGAGAAAACAACTTTTCAGATCGAGTTAACGACCCTGTCCCAATGGGCAAAAAAGTTCCTATGTTAACACCTATGGATTTTGAGTGAAAAATGGCCCGGAAGCGAAAGTGAAAAAAATTCGTATTTTAACCATTTATATGTGTAAGACTCTTAAACTTGAGCGTTTCCTAACAGATTCGTCGAAAAACATCGAAAGAAACAAAGGTTTTTCACATAGTCATTCGGGTGCCTCCACGAGGGACTTTTCGTATGGGTTGAGGTTCTGAAGTATTTTCGACACGAGTAAATGTATTTTTTCTTCCATATTTTAAGCTTAGGACAATCTTTAGTGGATATGGTATGATACTAAAACGAGAAAACAACTTTTCAGATCGAGTTAACGACCCTGTCCCAATGGGCAAAAAAGTTCCTATGTTAACACCTATGGATTTTGAGTGAAAAATGGCCCTGAAGCGAAAGTGAAAAAAATTCGTATTTTAACCATTTATATGTGTAAGACTCTTAAACTTGAGCGTTTCTTTACAGATTCGTCGAAAAACATCGAAAGAAACAAAGGTTTTTCACATAGTCATTCGGGTGCCTCCACGAGGGTCTTTTCGTAAGGGTTGAGGTTGTGAAGTCTTTTCGACACGAGTAATTGTTTTTTTTCTTCCATATTTTAAGCGTAGGACAATCTTTAGTGGATATGGAATGATACTAAAACGAGAAAACAACTTTTCAGATCGAGTTAACGACCCTGTCCCAATGGGCAAAAAAGTTCCTATGTTAACACCTATGGATTTTGAGTGAAAAATGGCCCGGAAGCGAAAGTGAAAAAAATTCGTATTTTAACCATTTATATGTGTAAGACTCTTAAACTTGAGCGTTTCCTAACAGATTCGTCGAAAAACATCGAAAGAAACAAAGGTTTTTCACATAGTCATTCGGGTGCCTCCACGAGGGACTTTTCGTATGGGTTGAGGTTCTGAAGTATTTTCGACACGAGTAAATGTATTTTTTCTTCCATATTTTAAGCTTAGGACAATCTTTAGTGGATATGGTATGATACTAAAACGAGAAAACAACTTTTCAGATCGAGTTAACGACCCTGTCCCAATGGGCAAAAAAGTTCCTATGTTAACACCTATGGATTTTGAGTGAAAAATGGCCCGGAAGCGAAAGTGAAAAAAATTCGTATTTTAACCATTTATATGTGTAAGACTCTTAAACTTGAGCGTTTCCTTACAGATTCGTCGAAAAACATCGAAAGAAACAAAGGTTTTTCACATAGTCATTCGGGTGCCTCCACGAGGGACTTTTCGTATGGGTTGAGGTTGTGAAGTATTTTCGACACGAGTAAATGTATTTTTTCTTCCATATTTTAAGCTTAGGACAATCTTTAGTGGATATGGTATGATACTAAAACGAGAAAACAACTTTTCAGATCGAGTTAACGACCCTGTCCCAATGGGCAAAAAAGTTCCTATGTTAACACCTATGGATTTTGAGTGAAAAATGGCCCGGAAGCGAAAGTGAAAAAAATTCGTATTTTAACCATTTATATGTGTAAGACTCTTAAACTTGAGCGTTTCCTTACAGATTCGTCGAAAAACATCGAAAGAAACAAAGGTTTTTCACATAGTCATTCGGGTGCCTCCACGAGGGACTTTTCGTATGGGTTGAGGTTGTGAAGTATTTTCGACACGAGTAAATGTATTTTTTCTTCCATATTTTAAGCTTAGGACAATCTTTAGTGGATATTGTATGATACTAAAACGAGAAAACAACTTTTCAGATCGAGTTAACGACCCTGTCCCAATGGGCAAAAAAGTTCCTATGTTAACACCTATGGATTTTGAGTGAAAAATGGCCCGGAAGCGAAAGTGAAAAAAATTCGAATTTTAAAAATTTATATGTGTAAGACTCTTAAACTTGAGCGTTTCCTTATAGATTCGTCGAAAAACATCGAAATAAACAAAGGTTTTTCACATAGTCATTCGGGTGCCTCCACGAGGGTCTTTTCGTAAGGGTTGAGGTTGTGAAGTCTTTTCGACACGAGTAATTGTTTTTTCTTCTTCCATATTTTAAGCTTTGGACAATCTTTAGTGGATATGGTATGATACTAAAACGAGAAAACAACTTTTCAGATCGAGTTAACGACCCTGTCCCAATGGGCAAAAAAGTTCCTATGTTAACACCTATGGATTTTGAGTGAAAAATGGCCCGGAAGCGAAAGTGAAAAAAATTCGTATTTTAACCATTTATATGTGTAAGACTCTTAAACTTGAGCGTTTCCTTACAGATTCGTCGAAAAACATCGAAAGAAACAAAGGTTTTTCACATAGTCATTCGGGTGCCTCCACGAGGGTCTTTTCGTAAGGGTTGAGGTTGTGAAGTCTTTTCGACATGAGTAATTGTTTTTTCTTCTTCCATATTTTAAGCTTAGGACAATCTTTAGTGGATATGGTATGATACTAAAACGAGAAAACAACTTTTCAGATCGAGTTAACGACCCTGTCCCAATGGGCAAAAAAGTTCCTATGTTAACACCTATGGATTTTGAGTGAAAAATGGCCCGGTAGCGAAAGTGAAAAAAATTCGTATTTTAACCATTTATATGTGTAAGACTCTTAAACTTGAGCGTTTCCTAATAGATTCGTCGAAAAACATCGAAAGAAACAAAGGTTTTTCACATAGTCATTCGGGTGCCTCCACGAGGGACTTTTCGTATGGGTTGAGGTTGTGAAGTATTTTCGACACGAGTAAATGTATTTTTTCTTCCATATTTTAAGCTTAGGACAATCTTTAGTGGATATGGTATGATACTAAAACGAGAAAACAACTTTTCAGATCGAGTTAACGACCCTGTCCCAATGGGCAAAAAAGTTCCTATGTTAACACCTATGGATTTTGAGTGAAAAATGGCCCTGAAGCGAAAGTGAAAAAAATTCGTATTTTAACCATTTATATGTGTAAGACTCTTAAACTTGAGCGTTTCTTTACAGATTCGTCGAAAAACATCGAAAGAAACAAAGGTTTTTCACATAGTCATTCGGGTGCCTCCACGAGGGTCTTTTCGTAAGGGTTGAGGTTGTGAAGTCTTTTCGACACGAGTAATTGTTTTTTTTCTTCCATATTTTAAGCGTAGGACAATCTTTAGTGGATATGGAATGATACTAAAACGAGAAAACAACTTTTCAGATCGAGTTAACGACCCTGTCCCAATGGGCAAAAAAGTTCCTATGTTAACACCTATGGATTTTGAGTGAAAAATGGCCCGGAAGCGAAAGTGAAAAAAATTCGTATTTTAACCATTTATATGTGTAAGACTCTTAAACTTGAGCGTTTCCTAACAGATTCGTCGAAAAACATCGAAAGAAACAAAGGTTTTTCACATAGTCATTCGGGTGCCTCCACGAGGGACTTTTCGTATGGGTTGAGGTTGTGAAGTATTTTCGACACGAGTAAATGTATTTTTTCTTCCATATTTTAGCTTAGGACAATCTTTAGTGGATATGGTATGATACTAAAACGAGAAAACAACTTTTCAGATCGAGTTAACGACCCTGTCCCAATGGGCAAAAAAGTTCCTATGTTAACACCTATGGATTTTGAGTGAAAAATGGCCCGGAAGCGAAAGTGAAAAAAATTCGTATTTTAACCATTTATATGTGTAAGACTCTTAAACTTGAGCGTTTCCTTACAGATTCGTCGAAAAACATCGAAAGAAACAAAGATTTTTCACATAGTCATTCGGGTGCCTCCACGAGGGTCTTTTCGTAAGGGTTGAGGTTGTGAAGTCTTTTCGACACGAGTAATTGTTTTTTTTCTTCCATATTTTAAGCGTAGGACAATCTTTAGTGGATATGGAATGATACTAAAACGAGAAAACAACTTTTCAGATCGAGTTAACGACCCTGTCCCAATGGGCAAAAAAGTTCCTATGTTAACACCTATGGATTTTGAGTGAAAAATGGCCCGGAAGCGAAAGTGAAAAAAATTCGTATTTTAACCATTTATATGTGTAAGACTCTTAAACTTGAGCGTTTCCTAACAGATTCGTCGAAAAACATCGAAAGAAACAAAGGTTTTTCACATAGTCATTCGGGTGCCTCCACGAGGGACTTTTCGTATGGGTTGAGGTTCTGAAGTATTTTCGACACGAGTAAATGTATTTTTTCTTCCATATTTTAAGCTTAGGACAATCTTTAGTGGATATGGTATGATACTAAAACGAGAAAACAACTTTTCAGATCGAGTTAACGACCCTGTCCCAATGGGCAAAAAAGTTCCTATGTTAACACCTATGGATTTTGAGTGAAAAATGGCCCGGAAGCGAAAGTGAAAAAAATTCGTATTTTAACCATTTATATGTGTAAGACTCTTAAACTTGAGCGTTTCCTTACAGATTCGTCGAAAAACATCGAAAGAAACAAAGGTATTTCACATAGTCATTCGGGTGCCTCCACGAGGGTCTTTTCGTAAGGGTTGAGGTTGTGAAGTCTTTTCGACACGAGTAATTGTTTTTTTTCTTCCATATTTTAAGCGTAGGACAATCTTTAGTGGATATGGAATGATACTAAAACGAGAAAACAACTTTTCAGATCGAGTTAACGACCCTGTCCCAATGGGCAAAAAAGTTCCTATGTTAACACCTATGGATTTTGAGTGAAAAATGGCCCGGAAGCGAAAGTGAAAAAAATTCGTATTTTAACCATTTATATGTGTAAGACTCTTAAACTTGAGCGTTTCCTAACAGATTCGTCGAAAAACATCGAAAGAAACAAAGGTTTTTCACATAGTCATTCGGGTGCCTCCACGAGGGACTTTTCGTATGGGTTGAGGTTCTGAAGTATTTTTGACACGAGTAAATGTATTTTTTCTTCCATATTTTAAGCTTAGGACAATCTTTAGTGGATATGGTATGATACTAAAACGAGAAAACAACTTTTCAGATCGAGTTAACGACCCTGTCCCAATGGGCAAAAAAGTTCCTATGTTAACACCTATGGATTTTGAGTGAAAAATGGCCCTGAAGCGAAAGTGAAAAAACTTCGTATTTTAACCATTTATATGTGTAAGACTCTTAAACTTGAGCGTTTCCTTACAGATTCGTCGAAAAACATCGAAAGAAACAAAGGTTTTTCACATAGTCATTCGGGTGCCTCCACGAGGGTCTTTTCGTATGGGTTGAGGTTGTGAAGTATTTTCGACACGAGTAAATGTATTTTTTCTTCCATATTTTAGCGTAGGACAATCTTTAGTGGATATGGTATGATACTAAAACGAGAAAACAACTTTTCAGATCGAGTTAACGACCCTGTCCCAATGGGCAAAAAAGTTCCTATGTTAACACCTATGGATTTTGAGTGAAAAATGGCCCTGTAGCGAAAGTGAAAAAAATTCGTATTTTAACCATTTATATGTGTAAGACTCTTAAACTTGAGCGTTTCCTTACAGATTCGTGGAAAAACATCGAAAGAAACAAAGGTTTTTCACATAGTCATTCGGGTGCCTCCACGAGGGTCTTTTCGTAAGGGTTGAGGTTGTGAAGTCTTTTCGACACGAGTAATTGTTTTTTTTCTTCCATATTTTAAGCGTAGGACAATCTTTAGTGGATATGGAATGATACTAAAACGAGAAAACAACTTTTCAGATCGAGTTAACGACCCTGTCCCAATGGGCAAAAAAGTTCCTATGTTAACACCTATGGATTTTGAGTGAAAAATGGCCCGGAAGCGAAAGTGAAAAAAATTCGTATTTTAACCATTTATATGTGTAAGACTCTTAAACTTGAGCGTTTCCTTACAGATTCATCGAAAAACATCGAAAGAAACAAAGGTTTTTCACATAGTCATTCGGGTGCCTCCACGAGGGTCTTTTCGTAAGGGTTGAGGTTGTGAAGTCTTTTCGACACGAGTAATTGTTTTTTTTCTTCCATATTTTAAGCGTAGGACAATCTTTAGTGGATATGGAATGATACTAAAACGAGAAAACAACTTTTCAGATCGAGTTAACGACCCTGTCCCAATGGGCAAAAAAGTTCCTATGTTAACACCTATGGATTTTGAGTGAAAAATGGCTCGGAAGCGAAAGTGAAAAAAATTCGTATTTTAACCATTTATATGTGTAAGACTCTTAAACTTGAGCGTTTCCTAACAGATTCGTCGAAAAACATCGAAAGAAACAAAGGTTTTTCACATAGTCATTCGGGTGCCTCCACGAGGGACTTTTCGTATGGGTTGAGGTTGTGAAGTATTTTCGACACGAGTAAATGTATTTTTTCTTCCATATTTTAAGCTTAGGACAATCTTTAGTGGATATGGTATGATACTAAAACGAGAAAACAACTTTTCAGATCGAGTTAACGACCCTGTCCCAATGGGCAAAAAAGTTCCTATGTTAACACCTATGGATTTTGAGTGAAAAATGGCCCGGAAGCGAAAGTGAAAAAAATTCGTATTTTAACCATTTATATGTGTAAGACTCTTAAACTTGAGCGTTTCCTTAGAGATTCGTCGAAAAACATCGAAAGAAACAAAGGTTTTTCACATAGTCATTCGGGTGCCTCCACGAGGGTCTTTTCGTAAGGGTTGAGGTTGTGAAGTCTTTTCGACACGAGTAATTGTATTTTTTCTTCCATATTCTAAGCTTAGGACAATCTTTAGTGGATATGGTATGATACTAAAACGAGAAAACAACTTTTCAGATCGAGTTAACGACCCTGTCCCAATGGGCAAAAAAGTTCCTATGTTAACACCTATGGATTTTGAGTGAAAAATGGCCCGGAAGCGAAAGTGAAAAAAATTCGTATTTTAACCATTTATATGTGTAAGACTCTTAAACTTGAGCGTTTCCTAACAGATTCGTCGAAAAACATCGAAAGAAACAAAGGTTTTTCACATAGTCATTCGGGTGCCTCCACGAGGGTCTTTTCGTATGGGTTGAGGTTGTGAAGTATTTTCGACACGAGTAAATATATTTTTTCTTCCAAATTTTAAGCTTAGGACAATCTTTAGTGGATATGGTATGATACTAAAACGAGAAAACAACTTTTCAGATCGAGTTAACGACCCTGTCCCAATGGGCAAAAAAGTTCCTATGTTAACACCTATGGATTTTGAGTGAAAAATGGCCCGGAAGCGAAAGTGAAAAAAATTCGTATTTTAACCATTTATATGTGTAAGACTCTTAAACTTGAGCGTTTCCTTAGAGATTCGTCGAAAAACATCGAAAGAAACAAAGGTTTTTCACATAGTCATTCGGGTGCCTCCACGAGGGACTTTTCGTATGGGTTGAGGTTGTGAAGTATTTTCGACACGAGTAAATGTATTTTTTCTTCCATATTTTAGCGTAGGACAATCTTTAGTGGATATGGTATGATACTAAAACGAGAAAACAACTTTTCAGATCGAGTTAACGACCCTGTCCCAATGGGCAAAAAAGTTCCTATGTTAACACCTATGGATTTTGAGTGAAAAATGGCCCGGAAGCGAAAGTGAAAAAAATTCGTATTTTAACCATTTATATGTGTAAGACTCTTAAACTTGAGCGTTTCCTAACAGATTCGTCGAAAAACATCGAAAGAAACAAAGGTTTTTCACATAGTCATTCGGGTGCCTCCACGAGGGACTTTTCGTATGGGTTGAGGTTGTGAAGTATTTTCGACACGAGTAAATGTATTTTTTCTTCCATATTTTAGCGTAGGACAATCTTTAGTGGATATGGTATGATACTAAAACGAGAAAACAACTTTTCAGATCGAGTTAACGACCCTGTCCCAATGGGCAAAAAAGTTCCTATGTTAACACCTATGGATTTTGAGTGAAAAATGGCCCTGAAGCGAAAGTGAAAAAAATTCGTATTTTAACCATTTATATGTGTAAGACTCTTAAACTTGAGCGTTTCCTTACAGATTCGTCGAAAAACATCGAAAGAAACAAAGGTTTTTCACATAGTCATTCGGGTGCCTCCACGAGGGTCTTTTCGTAAGGGTTGAGGTTGTGAAGTCTTTTCGACACGAGTAATTGTTTTTTTTCTTCCATATTTTAAGCGTAGGACAATCTTTTGTGGATATGGAATGATACTAAAACGAGAAAACAACTTTTCAGATCGAGTTAACGACCCTGTCCCAATGGGCAAAAAAGTTCCTATGTTAACACCTATGGATTTTGAGTGAAAAATGGCCCGGAAGCGAAAGTGAAAAAAATTCGTATTTTAACCATTTATATGTGTAAGACTCTTAAACTTGAGCGTTTCCTAACAGATTCGTCGAAAAACATCGAAAGAAACAAAGGTTTTTCACATAGTCATTCGGGTGCCTCCACGAGGGACTTTTCGTATGGGTTGAGGTTGTGAAGTATTTTCGACACGAGTAAATGTATTTTTTCTTCCATATTTTAGCTTAGGACAATCTTTAGTGGATATGGTATGATACTAAAACGAGAAAACAACTTTTCAGATCGAGTTAACGACCCTGTCCCAATGGGCAAAAAAGTTCCTATGTTAACACCTATGGATTTTGAGTGAAAAATGGCCCGGAAGCGAAAGTGAAAAAAATTCGTATTTTAACCATTTATATGTGTAAGACTCTTAAACTTGAGCGTTTCCTTACAGATTCGTCGAAAAACATCGAAAGAAACAAAGATTTTTCACATAGTCATTCGGGTGCCTCCACGAGGGTCTTTTCGTAAGGGTTGAGGTTGTGAAGTCTTTTCGACACGAGTAATTGTTTTTTTTCTTCCATATTTTAAGCGTAGGACAATCTTTAGTGGATATGGAATGATACTAAAACGAGAAAACAACTTTTCAGATCGAGTTAACGACCCTGTCCCAATGGGCAAAAAAGTTCCTATGTTAACACCTATGGATTTTGAGTGAAAAATGGCCCGGAAGCGAAAGTGAAAAAAATTCGTATTTTAACCATTTATATGTGTAAGACTCTTAAACTTGAGCGTTTCCTAACAGATTCGTCGAAAAACATCGAAAGAAACAAAGGTTTTTCACATAGTCATTCGGGTGCCTCCACGAGGGACTTTTCGTATGGGTTGAGGTTCTGAAGTATTTTCGACACGAGTAAATGTATTTTTTCTTCCATATTTTAAGCTTAGGACAATCTTTAGTGGATATGGTATGATACTAAAACGAGAAAACAACTTTTCAGATCGAGTTAACGACCCTGTCCCAATGGGCAAAAAAGTTCCTATGTTAACACCTATGGATTTTGAGTGAAAAATGGCCCGGAAGCGAAAGTGAAAAAAATTCGTATTTTAACCATTTATATGTGTAAGACTCTTAAACTTGAGCGTTTCCTTACAGATTCGTCGAAAAACATCGAAAGAAACAAAGGTATTTCACATAGTCATTCGGGTGCCTCCACGAGGGTCTTTTCGTAAGGGTTGAGGTTGTGAAGTCTTTTCGACACGAGTAATTGTTTTTTTTCTTCCATATTTTAAGCGTAGGACAATCTTTAGTGGATATGGAATGATACTAAAACGAGAAAACAACTTTTCAGATCGAGTTAACGACCCTGTCCCAATGGGCAAAAAAGTTCCTATGTTAACACCTATGGATTTTGAGTGAAAAATGGCCCGGAAGCGAAAGTGAAAAAAATTCGTATTTTAACCATTTATATGTGTAAGACTCTTAAACTTGAGCGTTTCCTTACAGATTCGTCGAAAAACATCGAAAGAAACAAAGATTTTTCACATAGTCATTCGGGTGCCTCCACGAGGGTCTTTTCGTAAGGGTTGAGGTTGTGAAGTCTTTTCGACACGAGTAATTGTTTTTTTTCTTCCATATTTTAAGCGTAGGACAATCTTTAGTGGATATGGAATGATACTAAAACGAGAAAACAACTTTTCAGATCGAGTTAACGACCCTGTCCCAATGGGCAAAAAAGTTCCTATGTTAACACCTATGGATTTTGAGTGAAAAATGGCCCGGAAGCGAAAGTGAAAAAAATTCGTATTTTAACCATTTATATGTGTAAGACTCTTAAACTTGAGCGTTTCCTAACAGATTCGTCGAAAAACATCGAAAGAAACAAAGGTTTTTCACATAGTCATTCGGGTGCCTCCACGAGGGACTTTTCGTATGGGTTGAGGTTCTGAAGTATTTTCGACACGAGTAAATGTATTTTTTCTTCCATATTTTAAGCTTAGGACAATCTTTAGTGGATATGGTATGATACTAAAACGAGAAAACAACTTTTCAGATCGAGTTAATGACCCTGTCCCAATGGGCAAAAAAGTTCCTATGTTAACACCTATGGATTTTGAGTGAAAAATGGCCCGGAAGCGAAAGTGAAAAAAATTCGTATTTTAACCATTTATATGTGTAAGACTCTTAAACTTGAGCGTTTCCTTACAGATTCGTCGAAAAACATCGAAAGAAACAAAGGTATTTCACATAGTCATTCGGGTGCCTCCACGAGGGTCTTTTCGTAAGGGTTGAGGTTGTGAAGTCTTTTCGACACGAGTAATTGTTTTTTTTCTTCCATATTTTAAGCGTAGGACAATCTTTAGTGGATATGGAATGATACTAAAACGAGAAAACAACTTTTCAGATCGAGTTAACGACCCTGTCCCAATGGGCAAAAAAGTTCCTATGTTAACACCTATGGATTTTGAGTGAAAAATGGCCCGGAAGCGAAAGTGAAAAAAATTCGTATTTTAACCATTTATATGTGTAAGACTCTTAAACTTGAGCGTTTCCTAACAGATTCGTCGAAAAACATCGAAAGAAACAAAGGTTTTTCACATAGTCATTCGGGTGCCTCCACGAGGGACTTTTCGTATGGGTTGAGGTTGTGAAGTATTTTCGACACGAGTAAATGTATTTTTTCTTCCATATTTTAAGCTTAGGACAATCTTTAGTGGATATGGTATGATACTAAAACGAGAAAACAACTTTTCAGATCGAGTTAACGACCCTGTCCCAATGGGCAAAAAAGTTCCTATGTTAACACCTATGGATTTTGAGTGAAAAATGGCCCTGAAGCGAAAGTGAAAAAAATTCGTATTTTAACCATTTATATGTGTAAGACTCTTAAACTTGAGCGTTTCCTTACAGATTCGTCGAAAAACATCGAAAGAAACAAAGGTTTTTCACATAGTCATTCGGGTGCCTCCACGAGGGTCTTTTCGTAAGGGTTGAGGTTGTGAAGTCTTTTCGACACGAGTAATTGTATTTTTTCTTCCATATTCTAAGCTTATGACAATCTTTAGTGGATATGGTATGATACTAAAACGAGAAAACAACTTTTCAGATCGAGTTAACGACCCTGTCCCAATGGGCAAAAAAGTTCCTATGTTAACACCTATGGATTTTGAGTGAAAAATGGCCCGGAAGCGAAAGTGAAAAAAATTCGTATTTTAACCATTTATATGTGTAAGACTCTTAAACTTGAGCGTTTCCTTACAGATTCGTCGAAAAACATCGAAAGAAACAAAGGTTTTTCACATAGTCATTCGGGTGGCTCCACGAGGGTCTTTTCGTATGGGTTGAGGTTGTGAAGTATTTTCGACACGAGTAAATGTATTTTTTCTTCCATATTTTAAGCTTAGGACAATCTTTAGTGGATATGGTATGATACTAAAACGAGAAAACAACTTTTCAGATCGAGTTAACGACCCTGTCCCAATGGGCAAAAAAGTTCCTATGTTAACACCTATGGATTTTGAGTGAAAAATGGCCCGGAAGCGAAAGTGAAAAAAATTCGTATTTTAACCATTTATATGTGTAAGACTCTTAAACTTGAGCGTTTCCTTAGAGATTCGTCGAAAAACATCGAAAGAAACAAAGGTTTTTCACATAGTCATTCGGGTGCCTCCACGAGGGTCTTTTCGTAAGGGTTGAGGTTGTGAAGTCTTTTCGACACGAGTAATTGTATTTTTTCTTCCATATTCTAAGCTTAGCACAATCTTTAGTGGATATGGTATGATACTAAAACGAGAAAACAACTTTTCAGATCGAGTTAACGACCCTGTCCCAATGGGCAAAAATGTTCCTATGTTAACACCTATGGATTTTGAGTGAAAAATGTCCCGGAAGCGAAAGTGAAAAAAATTCGTATTTTAACCATTTATATGTGTAAGACTCTTAAACTTGAGCGTTTCCTTACAGATTCGTCGAAAAACATCGAAAGAAACAAAGGTTTTTCACATAGTCATTCGGGTGCCTCCACGAGGGTCTTTTCGTAAGGGTTGAGGTTGTGAAGTATTTTCGACACGAGTAAATGTATTTTTTCTTCCATATTTTAAGCTTAGGACAATCTTTAGTGGATATGGTATGATACTAAAACGAGAAAACAACTTTTCAGATCGAGTTAACGACCCTGTCCCAATGGGCAAAAAAGTTCCTATGTTAACACCTATGGATTTTAAGTGAAAAATGGCCCGGAAGCGAAAGTGAAAAAAATTCGTATTTTAACCATTTATATGTGTAAGACTCTTAAACTTGAGCGTTTCCTTAGAGATTCGTCGAAAAACATCGAAAGAAACAAAGGTTTTTCACATAGTCATTCGGGTGCCTCCACGAGGGTCTTTTCGTAAGGGTTGAGGTTGTGAAGTCTTTTCGACACGAGTAATTGTATTTTTTCTTCCATATTCTAAGCTTAGGACAATCTTTAGTGGATATGGTATGATACTAAAACGAGAAAACAACTTTTCAGATCGAGTTAACGACCCTGTCCCAATGGGCAAAAAAGTTCCTATGTTAACACCTATGGATTTTGAGTGAAAAATGGCCCGGAAGCGAAAGTGAAAAAAATTCGTATTTTAACCATTTATATGTGTAAAACTCTTAAACTTGAGCGTTTCCTTACAGATTCGTCGAAAAACATCGAAAGAAACAAAGGTTTTTCACATAGTCATTCGGGTGCCTCCACGAGGGTCTTTTCGTATGGGTTGAGGTTGTGAAGTATTTTCGACACGAGTAAATGTATTTTTTCTTCCATATTTTAAGCTTAGGACAATCTTTAGTGGATATGGTATGATACTAAAACGAGAAAACAACTTTTCAGATCGAGTTAACGACCCTGTCCCAATGGGCAAAAAAGTTCCTATGTTAAGACCTATGGATTTTGAGTGAAAAATGGCCCGGAAGCGAAAGTGAAAAAAATTCGTATTTTAACCATTTATATGTGTAAGACTCTTAAACTTGAGCGTTTCCTTACAGATTCGTCGAAAAACATCGAAAGAAACAAAGGTTTTTCACATAGTCATTCGGGTGCCTCCACGAGGGTCTTTTCGTAAGGGTTGAGGTTGTGAAGTCTTTTCGACACGAGTAAATGTATTTTTTCTTCCATATTTTAAGCTTAGGACAATCTTTAGTGGATATGGTATGATACTAAAACGAGAAAACAACTTTTCAGATCGAGTTAACGACCCTGTCCCAATGGGCAAAAAAGTTCCTATGTTAACACCTATGGATTTTAAGTGAAAAATGGCCCGGAAGCGAAAGTGAAAAAAATTCGTATTTTAACCATTTATATGTGTAAGACTCTTAAACTTGAGCGTTTCCTTACAGATTCGTCGAAAAACATCGAAAGAAACAAAGGTTTTTCACATAGTCATTCGGGTGCCTCCACGAGGGTCTTTTCGTAAGGGTTGAGGTTGTGAAGTATTTTCGACACGAGTAAATGTATTTTTTCTTCCATATTTTAAGCTTAGGACAATCTTTAGTGGATATGGTATGATACTAAAACGAGAAAACAACTTTTCAGATCGAGTTAACGACCCTGTCCCAATGGGCAAAAAAGTTCCTATGTTAACACCTATGGATTTTAAGTGAAAAATGGCCCGGAAGCGAAAGTGAAAAAAATTCGTATTTTAACCATTTATATGTGTAAGACTCTTAAACTTGAGCGTTTCCTTAGAGATTCGTCGAAAAACATCGAAAGAAACAAAGGTTTTTCACATAGTCATTCGGGTGCCTCCACGAGGGTCTTTTCGTAAGGGTTGAGGTTGTGAAGTCTTTTCGACACGAGTAATTGTATTTTTTCTTCCATATTCTAAGCTTAGGACAATCTTTAGTGGATATGGTATGATACTAAAACGAGAAAACAACTTTTCAGATCGAGTTAACGACCCTGTCCCAATGGGCAAAAAAGTTCCTATGTTAACACCTATGGATTTTGAGTGAAAAATGGCCCGGAAGCGAAAGTGAAAAAAATTCGTATTTTAACCATTTATATGTGTAAAACTCTTAAACTTGAGCGTTTCCTTACAGATTCGTCGAAAAACATCGAAAGAAACAAAGGTTTTTCACATAGTCATTCGGGTGCCTCCACGAGGGTCTTTTCGTATGGGTTGAGGTTGTGAAGTATTTTCGACACGAGTAAATGTATTTTTTATTCCATATTTTAAGCTTAGGACAATCTTTAGTGGATATGGTATGATACTAAAACGAGAAAACAACTTTTCAGATCGAGTTAACGACCCTGTCCCAATGGGCAAAAAAGTTCCTATGTTAACACCTATGGATTTTGAGTGAAAAATGGCCCGGAAGCGAAAGTGAAAAAAATTCGTATTTTAACCATTTATATGTGTAAGACTCTTAAACTTGAGCGTTTCCTAACAGATTCGTCGAAAAACATCGAAAGAAACAAAGGTTTTTCACATAGTCATTCGGGTGCCTCCACGAGGGACTTTTCGTATGGGTTGAGGTTCTGAAGTATTTTCGACACGAGTAAATGTATTTTTTCTTCCATATTTTAAGCTTAGGACAATCTTTAGTGGATATGGTATGATACTAAAACGAGAAAACAACTTTTCAGATCGAGTTAACGACCCTGTCCCAATGGGCAAAAAAGTTCCTATGTTAACACCTATGGATTTTGAGTGAAAAATGGCCCGGAAGCGAAAGTGAAAAAAATTCGTATTTTAACCATTTATATGTGTAAGACTCTTAAACTTGAGCGTTTCCTTAGAGATTCGTCGAAAAACATCGAAAGAAACAAAGGTTTTTCACATAGTCATTCGGGTGCCTCCACGAGGGTCTTTTCGTAAGGGTTGAGGTTGTGAAGTCTTTTCGACACGAGTAATTGTATTTTTTCTTCCATATTCTAAGCTTAGCACAATCTTTAGTGGATATGGTATGATACTAAAACGAGAAAACAACTTTTCAGATCGAGTTAACGACCCTGTCCCAATGGGCAAAAATGTTCCTATGTTAACACCTATGGATTTTGAGTGAAAAATGTCCCGGAAGCGAAAGTGAAAAAAATTCGTATTTTAACCATTTATATGTGTAAGACTCTTAAACTTGAGCGTTTCCTTAGAGATTCGTCGAAAAACATCGAAAAAAACAAAGGTTTTTCACATAGTCATTCGGGTGCCTCCACGAGGGTCTTTTCGTAAGGGTTGAGGTTGTGAAGTATTTTCGACACGAGTAAATGTATTTTTTCTTCCATATTTTAAGCTTAGGACAATCTTTAGTGGATATGGTATGATACTAAAACGAGAAAACAACTTTTCAGATCGAGTTAACGACCCTGTCCCAATGGGCAAAAAAGTTCCTATGTTAACACCTATGGATTTTAAGTGAAAAATGGCCCGGAAGCGAAAGTGAAAAAAATTCGTATTTTAACCATTTATATGTGTAAGACTCTTAAACTTGAGCGTTTCCTTAGAGATTCGTCGAAAAACATCGAAAGAAACAAAGGTTTTTCACATAGTCATTCGGGTGCCTCCACGAGGGTCTTTTCGTAAGGGTTGAGGTTGTGAAGTCTTTTCGACACGAGTAATTGTATTTTTTCTTCCATATTCTAAGCTTAGGACAATCTTTAGTGGATATGGTATGATACTAAAACGAGAAAACAACTTTTCAGATCGAGTTTACGACCCTGTCCCAATGGGCAAAAAAGTTCCTATGTTAACACCTATGGATTTTGAGTGAAAAATGGCCCGGAAGCGAAAGTGAAAAAAATTCGTATTTTAACCATTTATATGTGTAAAACTCTTAAACTTGAGCGTTTCCTTACAGATTCGTCGAAAAACATCGAAAGAAACAAAGGTTTTTCACATAGTCATTCGGGTGCCTCCACGAGGGTCTTTTCGTATGGGTTGAGGTTGTGAAGTATTTTCGACACGAGTAAATGTATTTTTTCTTCCATATTTTAAGCTTAGGACAATCTTTAGTGGATATGGTATGATACTAAAACGAGAAAACAACTTTTCAGATCGAGTTAACGACCCTGTCCCAATGGGCAAAAAAGTTCCTATGTTAACACCTATGGATTTTGAGTGAAAAATGGCCCGGAAGCGAAAGTGAAAAAAATTCGTATTTTAACCATTTATATGTGTAAGACTCTTAAACTTGAGCGTTTCCTTACAGATTCGTCGAAAAACATCGAAAGAAACAAAGGTTTTTCACATAGTCATTCGGGTGCCTCCACGAGGGTCTTTTCGTAAGGGTTGAGGTTGTGAAGTCTTTTCGACACGAGTAAATGTATTTTTTCTTCCATATTTTAAGCTTAGGACAATCTTTAGTGGATATGGTATGATACTAAAACGAGAAAACAACTTTTCAGATCGAGTTAACGACCCTGTCCCAATGGGCAAAAAAGTTCCTATGTTAACACCTATGGATTTTAAGTGAAAAATGGCCCGGAAGCGAAAGTGAAAAAAATTCGTATTTTAACCATTTATATGTGTAAGACTCTTAAACTTGAGCGTTTCCTTACAGATTCGTCGAAAAACATCGAAAGAAACAAAGGTTTTTCACATAGTCATTCGGGTGCCTCCACGAGGGTCTTTTCGTAAGGGTTGAGGTTGTGAAGTATTTTCGACACGAGTAAATGTATTTTTTCTTCCATATTTTAAGCTTAGGACAATCTTTAGTGGATATGGTATGATACTAAAACGAGAAAACAACTTTTCAGATCGAGTTAACGACCCTGTCCCAATGGGCAAAAAAGTTCCTATGTTAACACCTATGGATTTTAAGTAAAAAATGGCCCGGAAGCGAAAGTGAAAAAAATTCGTATTTTAACCATTTATATGTGTAAGACTCTTAAACTTGAGCGTTTCCTTACAGATTCGTCGAAAAACATCGAAAGAAACAAAGGTTTTTCACATAGTCATTCGGGTGCCTCCACGAGGGTCTTTTCGTAAGGGTTGAGGTTGTGAAGTCTTTTCGACACGAGTAATTGTATTTTTTCTTCCATATTCTAAGCTTAGGACAATCTTTAGTGGATATGGTATGATACTAAAACGAGAAAACAACTTTTCAGATCGAGTTAACGACCCTGTCCCAATGGGCAAAAAAGTTCCTATGTTAACACCTATGGATTTTGAGTGAAAAATGGCCCGGAAGCGAAAGTGAAAAAAATTCGTATTTTAACCATTTATATGTGTAAAACTCTTAAACTTGAGCGTTTCCTTACAGATTCGTCGAAAAACATCGAAAGAAACAAAGGTTTTTCACATAGTCATTCGGGTGCCTCCACGAGGGTCTTTTCGTATGGGTTGAGGTTGTGAAGTATTTTCGACACGAGTAAATGTATTTTTTATTCCATATTTTAAGCTTAGGACAATCTTTAGTGGATATGGTATGATACTAAAACGAGAAAACAACTTTTCAGATCGAGTTAACGACCCTGTCCCAATGGGCAAAAAAGTTCCTATGTTAACACCTATGGATTTTGAGTGAAAAATGGCCCGGAAGCGAAAGTGAAAAAAATTCGTATTTTAACCATTTATATGTGTAAGACTCTTAAACTTGAGCGTTTCCTTACAGATTCGTCGAAAAACATCGAAAGAAACAAAGGTTTTTCACATAGTCATTCGGGTGCCTCCACGAGGGTCTTTTCGTAAGGGTTGAGGTTGTGAAGTCTTTTCGACACGAGTAAATGTATTTTTTCTTCCATATTTTAAGCTTAGGACAATCTTTAGTGGATATGGAATGATACTAAAACGAGAAAACAACTTTTCAGATCGAGTTAACGACCCTGTCCCAATGGGCAAAAAAGTTCCTATGTTAACACCTATGGATTTTGAGTGAAAAATGGCCCGGAAGCGAAAGTGAAAAAAATTCGTATTTTAACCATTTATATGTGTAAGACTCTTAAACTTGAGCGTTTCCTAACAGATTCGTCGAAAAACATCGAAAGAAACAAAGGTTTTTCACATAGTCATTCGGGTGCCTCCACGAGGGACTTTTCGTATGGGTTGAGGTTGTGAAGTATTTTCGACACGAGTAAATGTATTTTTTCTTCCATATTTTAAGCTTAGGACAATCTTTAGTGGATATGGTATGATACTAAAACGAGAAAACAACTTTTCAGATCGAGTTAACGACCCTGTCCCAATGGGCAAAAAAGTTCCTATGTTAACACCTATGGATTTTGAGTGAAAAATGGCCCGGAAGCGAAAGTGAAAACAATTCGTATTTTAACCATTTATATGTGTAAGACTCTTAAACTTGAGCGTTTCCTTAGAGATTCGTCGAAAAACATCGAAAGAAACAAAGGTTTTTCACATAGTCATTCGGGTGCCTCCACGAGGGTCTTTTCGTAAGGGTTGAGGTTGTGAAGTCTTTTCGACACGAGTAATTGTATTTTTTCTTCCATATTCTAAGCTTAGGACAATCTTTAGTGGATATGGTATGATACTAAAACGAGAAAACAACTTTTCAGATCGAGTTAACGACCCTGTCCCAATGGGCAAAAAAGTTCCTATGTTAACACCTATGGATTTTGAGTGAAAAATGGCCCGGAAGCGAAAGTGAAAAAAATTCGTATTTTAACCATTTATATGTGTAAGACTCTTAAACTTGAGCGTTTCCTTAGAGATTCGTCGAAAAACATCGAAAGAAACAAAGGTTTTTCACATAGTCATTCGGGTGCCTCCACGAGGGTCTTTTCGTAAGGGTTGAGGTTGTGAAGTCTTTTCGACACGAGTAATTGTATTTTTTCTTCCATATTCTAAGCTTAGGACAATCTTTAGTGGATATGGTAAGATACTAAAACGAGAAAACAACTTTTCAGATCGAGTTAACGACCCTGTCCCAATGGGCAAAAATGTTCCTATGTTAACACCTATGGATTTTGAGTGAAAAATGTCCCGGAAGCGAAAGTGAAAAAAATTCGTATTTTAACCATTTATATGTGTAAGACTCTTAAACTTGAGTGTTTCCTTACAGATTCGTCGAAAAACATCGAAAGAAACAAAGGTTTTTCACATAGTCATTCGGGTGCCTCCACGAGGGTCTTTTCGTATGGGTTGAGGTTGTGAAGTATTTTCGACACGAGTAAATGTATTTTTTCTTCCATATTTTAAGCTTAGGACAATCTTTAGTGGATATGGTATGATACTAAAACGAGAAAACAACTTTTCAGATCGAGTTAACGACCCTGTCCCAATGGGCAAAAAAGTTCCTATGTTAACACCTATGGATTTTAAGTGAAAAATGGCCCGGAAGCGAAAGTGAAAAAAATTCGTATTTTAACCATTTATATGTGTAAGACTCTTAAACTTGAGCGTTTCCTTAGAGATTCGTCGAAAAACATCGAAAGAAACAAAGGTTTTTCACATAGTCATTCGGGTGCCTCCACGAGGGTCTTTTCGTAAGGGTTGAGGTTGTGAAGTCTTTTCGACACGAGTAATTGTATTTTTTCTTCCATATTCTAAGCTTAGGACAATCTTTAGTGGATATGGTATGATACTAAAACGAGAAAACAACTTTTCAGATCGAGTTAACGACCCTGTCCCAATGGGCAAAAAAGTTCCTATGTTAACACCTATGGATTTTGAGTGAAAAATGGCCCGGAAGCGAAAGTGAAAAAAATTCGTATTTTAACCATTTATATGTGTAAGACTCTTAAACTTGAGCGTTTCCTTAGAGATTCGTCGAAAAACATCGAAAGAAACAAAGGTTTTTCACATAGTCATTCGGGTGCCTCCACGAGGGTCTTTTCGTAAGGGTTGAGGTTGTGAAGTCTTTTCGACACGAGTAATTGTATTTTTTCTTCCATATTCTAAGCTTAGGACAATCTTTAGTGGATATGGTATGATACTAAAACGAGAAAACAACTTTTCAGATCGAGTTAACGACCCTGTCCCAATGGGCAAAAATGTTCCTATGTTAACACCTATGGATTTTGAGTGAAAAATGTCCCGGAAGCGAAAGTGAAAAAAATTCGTATTTTAACCATTTATATGTGTAAGACTCTTAAACTTGAGCGTTTCCTTACAGATTCGTCGAAAAACATCGAAAGAAACAAAGGTTTTTCACATAGTCATTCGGGTGCCTCCACGAGGGTCTTTTCGTAAGGGTTGAGGTTGTGAAGTATTTTCGACACGAGTAATTGTATTTTTTCTTCCATATTCTAAGCTTAGGACAATCTTTAGTGGATATGGTATGATACTAAAACGAGAAAACAACTTTTCAGATCGAGTTAACGACCCTGTCCCAATGGGCAAAAAAGTTCCTATGTTAACACCTATGGATTTTGAGTGAAAAATGGCCCGGAAGCGAAAGTGAAAAAAATTCGTATTTTAACCATTTATATGTGTAAGACTCTTAAACTTGAGCGTTTCCTAACAGATTCGTCGAAAAACATCGAAAGAAACAAAGGTTTTTCACATAGTCATTCGGGTGCCTCCACGAGGGACTTTTCGTATGGGTTGAGGTTGTGAAGTATTTTCGACACGAGTAAATGTATTTTTTCTTCCATATTTTAAGCTTAGGACAATCTTTAGTGGATATGGTATGATACTAAAACGAGAAAACAACTTTTCAGATCGAGTTAACGACCCTGTCCCAATGGGCAAAAAAGTTCCTATGTTAACACCTATGGATTTTGAGTGAAAAATGGCCCGGAAGCGAAAGTGAAAACAATTCGTATTTTAACCATTTATATGTGTAAGACTCTTAAACTTGAGCGTTTCCTTAGAGATTCGTCGAAAAACATCGAAAGAAACAAAGGTTTTTCACATAGTCATTCGGGTGCCTCCACGAGGGTCTTTTCGTAAGGGTTGAGGTTGTGAAGTATTTTCGACACGAGTAATTGTATTTTTTCTTCCATATTCTAAGCTTAGGACAATCTTTAGTGGATATGGTATGATACTAAAACGAGAAAACAACTTTTCAGATCGAGTTAACGACCCTGTCCCAATGGGCAAAAAAGTTCCTATGTTAACACCTATGGATTTTGAGTGAAAAATGGCCCGGAAGCGAAAGTGAAAACAATTCGTATTTTAACCATTTATATGTGTAAGACTCTTAAACTTGAGCGTTTCCTTAGAGATTCGTCGAAAAACATCGAAAGAAACAAAGGTTTTTCACATAGTCATTCGGGTGCCTCCACGAGGGTCTTTTCGTAAGGGTTGAGGTTGTGAAGTCTTTTCGACACGAGTAATTGTATTTTTTCTTCCATATTCTAAGCTTAGGACAATCTTTAGTGGATATGGTATGATACTAAAACGAGAAAACAACTTTTCAGATCGAGTTAACGACCCTGTCCCAATGGGCAAAAATGTTCCGATGTTAACACCTATGGATTTTGAGTGAAAAATGGCCCGGAAGCGAAAGTGAAAAAAATTCGTATTTTAACCATTTATATGTGTAAGACTCTTAAACTTGAGCGTTTCCTTACAGATTCGTCGAAAAACATCGAAAGAAACAAAGGTTTTTCACATAGTCATTCGGGTGCCTCCACGAGGGTCTTTTCGTATGGGTTGAGGTTGTGAAGTATTTTCGACACGAGTAAATGTATTTTTTCTTCCATATTTTAAGCTTAGGACAATCTTTAGTGGATATGGTATGATACTAAAACGAGAAAACAACTTTTCAGATCGAGTTAACGACCCTGTCCCAATGGGCAAAAAAGTTCCTATGTTAACACCTATGGATTTTGAGTGAAAAATGGCCCGGAAGCGAAAGTGAAAAAAATTCGTATTTTAACCATTTATATGTGTAAGACTCTTAAACTTGAGCATTTCCTTACAGATTCGTCGAAAAACATCGAAAGAAACAAAGGTTTTTCACATAGTCATTCGGGTGCCTCCACGAGGGTCTTTTCGTATGGGTTGAGGTTGTGAAGTATTTTCGACACGAGTAAATGTATTTTTTCTTCCATATTTTAAGCTTAGGACAATCTTTAGTGGATATGGTATGATACTAAAACGAGAAAACAACTTTTCAGATCGAGTTAACGACCCTGTCCCAATGGGCAAAAAAGTTCCTATGTGGATTTTGAGTGAAAAATGGCCCGGAAGCGAAAGTGAAAAAAATTCGTATTTTAACCATTTATATGTGTAAGACTCTTAAACTTGAGCGTTTCCTTACAGATTCGTCGAAAAACATCGAAAGAAACAAAGGTTTTTCACATAGTCATTCGGGTGCCTCCACGACGGTCTTTTCGTATGGGTTGAGGTTGTGAAGTATTTTCGACACGAGTAAATGTATTTTTTCTTCCATATTTTAAGCTTAGGACAATCTTTAGTGGATATGGTATGATACTAAAACGAGAAAACAACTTTTCAGATCGAGTTAACGACCCTGTCCCAATGGGCAAAAAAGTTCCTATGTTAACACCTATGGATTTTGAGTGAAAAATGGCCCGGAAGCGAAAGTGAAAAAAATTCGTATTTTAACCATTTATATGTGTAAGACTCTTAAACTTGAGCATTTCCTTACAGATTCGTCGAAAAACATCGAAAGAAACAAAGGTTTTTCACATAGTCATTCGGGTGCCTCCACGAGGGTCTTTTCGTATGGGTTGAGGTTGTGAAGTATTTTCGACACGAGTAAATGTATTTTTTCTTCCATATTTTAAGCTTAGGACAATCTTTAGTGGATATGGTATGATACTAAAACGAGAAAACAACTTTTCAGATCGAGTTAACGACCCTGTCCCAATGGGCAAAAAAGTTCCTATGTGGATTTTGAGTGAAAAATGGCCCGGAAGCGAAAGTGAAAAAAATTCGTATTTTAACCATTTATATGTGTAAGACTCTTAAACTTGAGCGTTTCCTTACAGATTCGTCGAAAAACATCGAAAGAAACAAAGGTTTTTCACATAGTCATTCGGGTGCCTCCACGAGGGTCTTTTCGTATGGGTTGAGGTTGTGAAGTATTTTCGACACGAGTAAATGTATTTTTTCTTCCATATTTTAAGCTTAGGACAATCTTTAGTGGATATGGTATGATACTAAAACGAGAAAACAACTTTTCAGATCGAGTTAACGACCCTGTCCCAATGGGCAAAAAAGTTCCTATGTTAACACCTATGGATTTTGAGTGAAAAATGGCCCGGAAGCGAAAGTGAAAACAATTCGTATTTTAACCATTTATATGTGTAAGACTCTTAAACTTGAGCATTTCCTTACAGATTCGTCGAAAAACATCGAAAGAAACAAAGGTTTTTCACATAGTCATTCGGGTGCCTCCACGAGGGTCTTTTCGTATGGGTTGAGGTTGTGAAGTATTTTCGACACGAGTAAATGTATTTTTTCTTCCATATTTTAAGCTTAGGACAATCTTTAGTGGATATGGTATGATACTAAAACGAGAAAACAACTTTTCAGATCGAGTTAACGACCCTGTCCCAATGGGCAAAAAAGTTCCTATGTTAACACCTATGGATTTTGAGTGAAAAATGGCCCGGAAGCGAAAGTGAAAAAAATTCGTATTTTAACCATTTATATGTGTAAGACTCTTAAACTTGAGCATTTCCTTACAGATTCGTCGAAAAACATCGAAAGAAACAAAGGTTTTTCACATAGTCATTCGGGTGCCTCCACGAGGGTCTTTTCGTATGGGTTGAGGTTGTGAAGTATTTTCGACACGAGTAAATGTATTTTTTCTTCCATATTTTAAGCTTAGGACAATCTTTAGTGGATATGGTATGATACTAAAACGAGAAAACAACTTTTCAGATCGAGTTAACGACCCTGTCCCAATGGGCAAAAAAGTTCCTATGTGGATTTTGAGTGAAAAATGGCCCGGAAGCGAAAGTGAAAAAAATTCGTATTTTAACCATTTATATGTGTAAGACTCTTAAACTTGAGCGTTTCCTTACAGATTCGTCGAAAAACATCGAAAGAAACAAAGGTTTTTCACATAGTCATTCGGGTGCCTCCACGAGGGTCTTTTCGTATGGGTTGAGGTTGTGAAGTATTTTCGACACGAGTAAATGTATTTTTTCTTCCATATTTTAAGCTTAGGACAATCTTTAGTGGATATGGTATGATACTAAAACGAGAAAACAACTTTTCAGATCGAGTTAACGACCCTGTCCCAATGGGCAAAAAAGTTCCTATGTTAACACCTATGGATTTTGAGTGAAAAATGGCCCGGAAGCGAAAGTGAAAACAATTCGTATTTTAACCATTTATATGTGTAAGACTCTTAAACTTGAGCATTTCCTTACAGATTCGTCGAAAAACATCGAAAGAAACAAAGGTTTTTCACATAGTCATTCGGGTGCCTCCACGAGGGTCTTTTCGTATGGGTTGAGGTTGTGAAGTATTTTCGACACGAGTAAATGTATTTTTTCTTCCATATTTTAAGCTTAGGACAATCTTTAGTGGATATGGTATGATACTAAAACGAGAAAACAACTTTTCAGATCGAGTTAACGACCCTGTCCCAATGGGCAAAAAAGTTCCTATGTTAACACCTATGGATTTTTAGTGAAAAATGGCCCGGAAGCGAAAGTGAAAAAAATTCGTATTTTAACCATTTATATGTGTAAGACTCTTAAACTTGAGCATTTCCTTACAGATTCGTCGAAAAACATCGAAAGAAACAAAGGTTTTTCACATAGTCATTCGGGTGCCTCCACGAGGGTCTTTTCGTATGGGTTGAGGTTGTGAAGTATTTTCGACACGAGTAAATGTATTTTTTCTTCCATATTTTAAGCTTAGGACAATCTTTAGTGGATATGGTATGATACTAAAACGAGAAAACAACTTTTCAGATCGAGTTAACGACCCTGTCCCAATGGGCAAAAAAGTTCCTATGTGGATTTTGAGTGAAAAATGGCCCGGAAGCGAAAGTGAAAAAAATTCGTATTTTAACCATTTATATGTGTAAGACTCTTAAACTTGAGCGTTTCCTTACAGATTCGTCGAAAAACATCGAAAGAAACAAAGGTTTTTCACATAGTCATTCGGGTGCCTCCACGACGGTCTTTTCGTATGGGTTGAGGTTGTGAAGTATTTTCGACACGAGTAAATGTATTTTTTCTTCCATATTTTAAGCTTAGGACAATCTTTAGTGGATATGGTATGATACTAAAACGAGAAAACAACTTTTCAGATCGAGTTAACGACCCTGTCCCAATGGGCAAAAAAGTTCCTATGTTAACACCTATGGATTTTGAGTGAAAAATGGCCCGGAAGCGAAAGTGAAAAAAATTCGTATTTTAACCATTTATATGTGTAAGACTCTTAAACTTGAGCATTTCCTTACAGATTCGTCGAAAAACATCGAAAGAAACAAAGGTTTTTCACATAGTCATTCGGGTGCCTCCACGAGGGTCTTTTCGTATGGGTTGAGGTTGTGAAGTATTTTCGACACGAGTAAATGTATTTTTTCTTCCATATTTTAAGCTTAGGACAATCTTTAGTGGATATGGTATGATACTAAAACGAGAAAACAACTTTTCAGATCGAGTTAACGACCCTGTCCCAATGGGCAAAAAAGTTCCTATGTGGATTTTGAGTGAAAAATGGCCCGGAAGCGAAAGTGAAAAAAATTCGTATTTTAACCATTTATATGTGTAAGACTCTTAAACTTGAGCGTTTCCTTACAGATTCGTCGAAAAACATCGAAAGAAACAAAGGTTTTTCACATAGTCATTCGGGTGCCTCCACGAGGGTCTTTTCGTATGGGTTGAGGTTGTGAAGTATTTTCGACACGAGTAAATGTATTTTTTCTTCCATATTTTAAGCTTAGGACAATCTTTAGTGGATATGGTATGATACTAAAACGAGAAAACAACTTTTCAGATCGAGTTAACGACCCTGTCCCAATGGGCAAAAAAGTTCCTATGTTAACACCTATGGATTTTGAGTGAAAAATGGCCCGGAAGCGAAAGTGAAAACAATTCGTATTTTAACCATTTATATGTGTAAGACTCTTAAACTTGAGCATTTCCTTACAGATTCGTCGAAAAACATCGAAAGAAACAAAGGTTTTTCACATAGTCATTCGGGTGCCTCCACGAGGGTCTTTTCGTATGGGTTGAGGTTGTGAAGTATTTTCGACACGAGTAAATGTATTTTTTCTTCCATATTTTAAGCTTAGGACAATCTTTAGTGGATATGGTATGATACTAAAACGAGAAAACAACTTTTCAGATCGAGTTAACGACCCTGTCCCAATGGGCAAAAAAGTTCCTATGTTAACACCTATGGATTTTGAGTGAAAAATGGCCCGGAAGCGAAAGTGAAAAAAATTCGTATTTTAACCATTTATATGTGTAAGACTCTTAAACTTGAGCATTTCCTTACAGATTCGTCGAAAAACATCGAAAGAAACAAAGGTTTTTCACATAGTCATTCGGGTGCCTCCACGAGGGTCTTTTCGTATGGGTTGAGGTTGTGAAGTATTTTCGACACGAGTAAATGTATTTTTTCTTCCATATTTTAAGCTTAGGACAATCTTTAGTGGATATGGTATGATACTAAAACGAGAAAACAACTTTTCAGATCGAGTTAACGACCCTGTCCCAATGGGCAAAAAAGTTCCTATGTGGATTTTGAGTGAAAAATGGCCCGGAAGCGAAAGTGAAAAAAATTCGTATTTTAACCATTTATATGTGTAAGACTCTTAAACTTGAGCGTTTCCTTACAGATTCGTCGAAAAACATCGAAAGAAACAAAGGTTTTTCACATAGTCATTCGGGTGCCTCCACGACGGTCTTTTCGTATGGGTTGAGGTTGTGAAGTATTTTCGACACGAGTAAATGTATTTTTTCTTCCATATTTTAAGCTTAGGACAATCTTTAGTGGATATGGTATGATACTAAAACGAGAAAACAACTTTTCAGATCGAGTTAACGACCCTGTCCCAATGGGCAAAAAAGTTCCTATGTTAACACCTATGGATTTTGAGTGAAAAATGGCCCGGAATCGAAAGTGAAAAAAATTCGTATTTTAACCATTTATATGTGTAAGACTCTTAAACTTGAGCATTTCCTTACAGATTCGTCGAAAAACATCGAAAGAAACAAAGGTTTTTCACATAGTCATTCGGGTGCCTCCACGAGGGTCTTTTCGTATGGGTTGAGGTTGTGAAGTATTTTCGACACGAGTAAATGTATTTTTTCTTCCATATTTTAAGCTTAGGACAATCTTTAGTGGATATGGTATGATACTAAAACGAGAAAACAACTTTTCAGATCGAGTTAACGACCCTGTCCCAATGGGCAAAAAAGTTCCTATGTGGATTTTGAGTGAAAAATGGCCCGGAAGCGAAAGTGAAAAAAATTCGTATTTTAACCATTTATATGTGTAAGACTCTTAAACTTGAGCGTTTCCTTACAGATTCGTCGAAAAACATCGAAAGAAACAAAGGTTTTTCACATAGTCATTCGGGTGCCTCCACGAGGGTCTTTTCGTATGGGTTGAGGTTGTGAAGTATTTTCGACACGAGTAAATGTATTTTTTCTTCCATATTTTAAGCTTAGGACAATCTTTAGTGGATATGGTATGATACTAAAACGAGAAAACAACTTTTCAGATCGAGTTAACGACCCTGTCCCAATGGGCAAAAAAGTTCCTATGTTAACACCTATGGATTTTGAGTGAAAAATGGCCCGGAAGCGAAAGTGAAAACAATTCGTATTTTAACCATTTATATGTGTAAGACTCTTAAACTTGAGCATTTCCTTACAGATTCGTCGAAAAACATCGAAAGAAACAAAGGTTTTTCACATAGTCATTCGGGTGCCTCCACGAGGGTCTTTTCGTATGGGTTGAGGTTGTGAAGTATTTTCGACACGAGTAAATGTATTTTTTCTTCCATATTTTAAGCTTAGGACAATCTTTAGTGGATATGGTATGATACTAAAACGAGAAAACAACTTTTCAGATCGAGTTAACGACCCTGTCCCAATGGGCAAAAAAGTTCCTATGTTAACACCTATGGATTTTGAGTGAAAAATGGCCCGGAAGCGAAAGTGAAAAAAATTCGTATTTTAACCATTTATATGTGTAAGACTCTTAAACTTGAGCATTTCCTTACAGATTCGTCGAAAAACATCGAAAGAAACAAAGGTTTTTCACATAGTCATTCGGGTGCCTCCACGAGGGTCTTTTCGTATGGGTTGAGGTTGTGAAGTATTTTCGACACGAGTAAATGTATTTTTTCTTCCATATTTTAAGCTTAGGACAATCTTTAGTGGATATGGTATGATACTAAAACGAGAAAACAACTTTTCAGATCGAGTTAACGACCCTGTCCCAATGGGCAAAAAAGTTCCTATGTGGATTTTGAGTGAAAAATGGCCCGGAAGCGAAAGTGAAAAAAATTCGTATTTTAACCATTTATATGTGTAAGACTCTTAAACTTGAGCGTTTCCTTACAGATTCGTCGAAAAACATCGAAAGAAACAAAGGTTTTTCACATAGTCATTCGGGTGCCTCCACGACGGTCTTTTCGTATGGGTTGAGGTTGTGAAGTATTTTCGACACGAGTAAATGTATTTTTTCTTCCATATTTTAAGCTTAGGACAATCTTTAGTGGATATGGTATGATACTAAAACGAGAAAACAACTTTTCAGATCGAGTTAACGACCCTGTCCCAATGGGCAAAAAAGTTCCTATGTTAACACCTATGGATTTTGAGTGAAAAATGGCCCGGAATCGAAAGTGAAAAAAATTCGTATTTTAACCATTTATATGTGTAAGACTCTTAAACTTGAGCATTTCCTTACAGATTCGTCGAAAAACATCGAAAGAAACAAAGGTTTTTCACATAGTCATTCGGGTGCCTCCACGAGGGTCTTTTCGTATGGGTTGAGGTTGTGAAGTATTTTCGACACGAGTAAATGTATTTTTTCTTCCATATTTTAAGCTTAGGACAATCTTTAGTGGATATGGTATGATACTAAAACGAGAAAACAACTTTTCAGATCGAGTTAACGACCCTGTCCCAATGGGCAAAAAAGTTCCTATGTGGATTTTGAGTGAAAAATGGCCCGGAAGCGAAAGTGAAAAAAATTCGTATTTTAACCATTTATATGTGTAAGACTCTTAAACTTGAGCGTTTCCTTACAGATTCGTCGAAAAACATCGAAAGAAACAAAGGTTTTTCACATAGTCATTCGGGTGCCTCCACGAGGGTCTTTTCGTATGGGTTGAGGTTGTGAAGTATTTTCGACACGAGTAAATGTATTTTTTCTTCCATATTTTAAGCTTAGGACAATCTTTAGTGGATATGGTATGATACTAAAACGAGAAAACAACTTTTCAGATCGAGTTAACGACCCTGTCCCAATGGGCAAAAAAGTTCCTATGTTAACACCTATGGATTTTGAGTGAAAAATGGCCCGGAAGCGAAAGTGAAAACAATTCGTATTTTAACCATTTATATGTGTAAGACTCTTAAACTTGAGCATTTCCTTACAGATTCGTCGAAAAACATCGAAAGAAACAAAGGTTTTTCACATAGTCATTCGGGTGCCTCCACGAGGGTCTTTTCGTATGGGTTGAGGTTGTGAAGTATTTTCGACACGAGTAAATGTATTTTTTCTTCCATATTTTAAGCTTAGGACAATCTTTAGTGGATATGGTATGATACTAAAACGAGAAAACAATTTTTCAGATCGAGTTAACGACCCTGTCCCAATGGGCAAAATAGTTCCTATGTTAACACCTATGGATTTTGAGTGAAAAATGGCCCGGAAGCGAAAGTGAAAAAAATTCGTATTTTAACCATTTATATGTGTAAGACTCTTAAACTTGAGCGTTTCCTTACAGATTCGTCGAAAAACATCGAAAGAAACAAAGGTTTTTCACATAGTCATTCGGGTGCCTCCACGAGGGTCTTTTCGTATGGGTTGAGGTTGTGAAGTATTTTCGACACGAGTAAATGTATTTTTTCTTCCATATTTTAAGCTTAGGACAATCTTTAGTGGATATGGTATGATACTAAAACGAGAAAACAACTTTTCAGATCGAGTTAACGACCCTGTCCCAATGGGCAAAAAAGTTCCTATGTTAACACCTATGGATTTTGAGTGAAAAATGGCCCGGAAGCGAAAGTGAAAAAAATTCGTATTTTAACCATTTATATGTGTAAGACTCTTAAACTTGAGCATTTCCTTACAGATTCGTCGAAAAACATCGAAAGAAAGAAAGGTTTTTCACATAGTCATTCGGGTGCCTCCACGAGGGTCTTTTCGTATGGGTTGAGGTTGTGAAGTATTTTCGACACGAGTAAATGTATTTTTTCTTCCATATTTTAAGCTTAGGACAATCTTTAGTGGATATGGTATGATACTAAAACGAGAAAACAACTTTTCAGATCGAGTTAACGACCCTGTCCCAATGGGCAAAAAAGTTCCTATGTTAACACCTATGGATTTTGAGTGAAAAATGGCCCGGAAGCGAAAGTGAAAAAAATTCGTATTTTAACCATTTATATGTGTAAGACTCTTAAACTTGAGCATTTCCTTACAGATTCGTCGAAAAACATCGAAAGAAACAAAGGTTTTTCACATAGTCATTCGGGTGCCTCCACGAGGGTCTTTTCGTATGGGTTGAGGTTGTGAAGTATTTTCGACACGAGTAAATGTATTTTTTCTTCCATATTTTAAGCTTAGGACAATCTTTAGTGGATATGGTATGATACTAAAACGAGAAAACAACTTTTCAGATCGAGTTAACGACCCTGTCCCAATGGGCAAAAAAGTTCCTATGTGGATTTTGAGTGAAAAATGGCCCGGAAGCGAAAGTGAAAAAAATTCGTATTTTAACCATTTATATGTGTAAGACTCTTAAACTTGAGCGTTTCCTTACAGATTCGTCGAAAAACATCGAAAGAAACAAAGGTTTTTCACATAGTCATTCGGGTGCCTCCACGAGGGTCTTTTCGTATGGGTTGAGGTTGTGAAGTATTTTCGACACGAGTAAATGTATTTTTTCTTCCATATTTTAAGCTTAGGACAATCTTTAGTGGATATGGTATGATACTAAAACGAGAAAACAACTTTTCAGATCGAGTTAACGACCCTGTCCCAATGGGCAAAAAAGTTCCTATGTTAACACCTATGGATTTTGAGTGAAAAATGGCCCGGAAGCGAAAGTGAAAAAAATTCGTATTTTAACCATTTATATGTGTAAGACTCTTAAACTTGAGCATTTCCTTACAGATTCGTCGAAAAACATCGAAAGAAACAAAGGTTTTTCACATAGTCATTCGGGTGCCTCCACGAGGGTCTTTTCGTATGGGTTGAGGTTGTGAAGTATTTTCGACACGAGTAAATGTATTTTTTCTTCCATATTTTAAGCTTAGGACAATCTTTAGTGGATATGGTATGATACTAAAACGAGAAAACAACTTTTCAGATCGAGTTAACGACCCTGTCCCAATGGGCAAAAAAGTTCCTATGTTAACACCTATGGATTTTGAGTGAAAAATGGCCCGGAAGCGAAAGTGAAAAAAATTCGTATTTTAACCATTTATATGTGTAAGACTCTTAAACTTGAGCATTTCCTTACAGATTCGTCGAAAAACATCGAAAGAAACAAAGGTTTTTCACATAGTCATTCGGGTGCCTCCACGAGGGTCTTTTCGTATGGGTTGAGGTTGTGAAGTATTTTCGACACGAGTAAATGTATTTTTTCTTCCATATTTTAAGCTTAGGACAATCTTTAGTGGATATGGTATGATACTAAAACGAGAAAACAACTTTTCAGATCGAGTTAACGACCCTGTCCCAATGGGCAAAAAAGTTCCTATGTTAACACCTATGGATTTTGAGTGAAAAATGGCCCGGAAGCGAAAGTGAAAAAAATCCGTATTTTAACCATTTATATGTGTAAGACTCTTAAACTTGAGCGTTTCCTTACAGATTCGTCGAAAAACATCGAAAGAAACAAAGGTTTTTCACATAGTCATTCGGGTGCCTCCACGAGGGTCTTTTCGTATGGGTTGAGGTTGTGAAGTATTTTCGACACGAGTAAATGTATTTTTTCTTCCATATTTTAAGCTTAGGACAATCTTTAGTGGATATGGTATGATACTAAAACGAGAAAACAACTTTTCAGATCGAGTTAACGACCCTGTCCCAATGGGCAAAAAAGTTCCTATGTTAACACCTATGGATTTTGAGTGAAAAATGGCCCGGAAGCGAAAGTGAAAACAATTCGTATTTTAACCATTTATATGTGTAAGACTCTTAAACTTGAGCATTTCCTTACAGATTCGTCGAAAAACATCGAAAGAAACAAAGGTTTTTCACATAGTCATTCGGGTGCCTCCACGAGGGTCTTTTCGTATGGGTTGAGGTTGTGAAGTATTTTCGACACGAGTAAATGTATTTTTTCTTCCATATTTTAAGCTTAGGACAATCTTTAGTGGATATGGTATGATACTCAAACGAGAAAACAACTTTTCAGATCGAGTTAACGACCCTGTCCCAATGGGCAAAAAAGTTCCTATGTTAACACCTATGGATTTTGAGTGAAAAATGGCCCGGAAGCGAAAGTGAAAAAAATTCGTATTTTAACCATTTATATGTGTAAGACTCTTAAACTTGAGCATTTCCTTACAGATTCGTCGAAAAACATCGAAAGAAACAAAGGTTTTTCACATAGTCATTCGGGTGCCTCCACGAGGGTCTTTTCGTATGGGTTGAGGTTGTGAAGTATTTTCGACACGAGTAAATGTATTTTTTCTTCCATATTTTAAGCTTAGGACAATCTTTAGTGGATATGGTATGATACTAAAACGAGAAAACAACTTTTCAGATCGAGTTAACGACCCTGTCCCAATGGGCAAAAAAGTTCCTATGTTAACACCTATGGATTTTGAGTGAAAAATGGCCCGGAAGCGAAAGTGAAAAAAATCCGTATTTTAACCATTTATATGTGTAAGACTCTTAAACTTGAGCGTTTCCTTACAGATTCGTCGAAAAACATCGAAAGAAACAAAGGTTTTTCACATAGTCATTCGGGTGCCTCCACGAGGGTCTTTTCGTATGGGTTGAGGTTGTGAAGTATTTTCGACACGAGTAAATGTATTTTTTCTTCCATATTTTAAGCTTAGGACAATCTTTAGTGGATATGGTATGATACTAAAACGAGAAAACAACTTTTCAGATCGAGTTAACGACCCTGTCCCAATGGGCAAAAAAGTTCCTATGTTAACACCTATGGATTTTGAGTGAAAAATGGCCCGGAAGCGAAAGTGAAAAAAATTCGTATTTTAACCATTTATATGTGTAAGACTCTTAAACTTGAGCATTTCCTTACAGATTCGTCGAAAAACATCGAAAGAAACAAAGGTTTTTCACATAGTCATTCGGGTGCCTCCACGAGGGTCTTTTCGTATGGGTTGAGGTTGTGAAGTATTTTCGACACGAGTAAATGTATTTTTTCTTCCATATTTTAAGCTTAGGACAATCTTTAGTGGATATGGTATGATACTAAAACGAGAAAACAACTTTTCAGATCGAGTTAACGACCCTGTCCCAATGGGCAAAAAAGTTCCTATGTTAACACCTATGGATTTTGAGTGAAAAATGGCCCGGAAGCGAAAGTGAAAAAAATCCGTATTTTAACCATTTATATGTGTAAGACTCTTAAACTTGAGCGTTTCCTTACAGATTCGTCGAAAAACATCGAAAGAAACAAAGGTTTTTCACATAGTCATTCGGGTGCCTCCACGAGGGTCTTTTCGTATGGGTTGAGGTTGTGAAGTATTTTCGACACGAGTAAATGTATTTTTTCTTCCATATTTTAAGCTTAGGACAATCTTTAGTGGATATGGTATGATACTAAAACGAGAAAACAACTTTTCAGATCGAGTTAACGACCCTGTCCCAATGGGCAAAAAAGTTCCTATGTTAACACCTATGGATTTTGAGTGAAAAATGGCCCGGAAGCGAAAGTGAAAAAAATTCGTATTTTAACCATTTATATGTGTAAGACTCTTAAACTTGAGCATTTCCTTACAGATTCGTCGAAAAACATCGAAAGAAACAAAGGTTTTTCACATAGTCATTCGGGTGCCTCCACGAGGGTCTTTTCGTATGGGTTGAGGTTGTGAAGTATTTTCGACACGAGTAAATGTATTTTTTCTTCCATATTTTAAGCTTAGGACAATCTTTAGTGGATATGGTATGATACTAAAACGAGAAAACAACTTTTCAGATCGAGTTAACGACCCTGTCCCAATGGGCAAAAAAGTTCCTATGTTAACACCTATGGATTTTGAGTGAAAAATGGCCCGGAAGCGAAAGTGAAAAAAATTCGTATTTTAACCATTTATATGTGTAAGACTCTTAAACTTGAGCATTTCCTTACAGATTCGTCGAAAAACATCGAAAGAAACAAAGGTTTTTCACATAGTCATTCGGGTGCCTCCACGAGGGTCTTTTCGTATGGGTTGAGGTTGTGAAGTATTTTCGACACGAGTAAATGTATTTTTTCTTCCATATTTTAAGCTTAGGACAATCTTTAGTGGATATGGTATGATACTAAAACGAGAAAACAACTTTTCAGATCGAGTTAACGACCCTGTCCCAATGGGCAAAAAAGTTCCTATGTTAACACCTATGGATTTTGAGTGAAAAATGGCCCGGAAGCGAAAGTGAAAAAAATCCGTATTTTAACCATTTATATGTGTAAGACTCTTAAACTTGAGCGTTTCCTTACAGATTCGTCGAAAAACATCGAAAGAAACAAAGGTTTTTCACATAGTCATTCGGGTGCCTCCACGAGGGTCTTTTCGTATGGGTTGAGGTTGTGAAGTATTTTCGACACGAGTAAATGTATTTTTTCTTCCATATTTTAAGCTTAGGACAATCTTTAGTGGATATGGTATGATACTAAAACGAGAAAACAACTTTTCAGATCGAGTTAACGACCCTGTCCCAATGGGCAAAAAAGTTCCTATGTTAACACCTATGGATTTTGAGTGAAAAATGGCCCGGAAGCGAAAGTGAAAACAATTCGTATTTTAACCATTTATATGTGTAAGACTCTTAAACTTGAGCATTTCCTTACAGATTCGTCGAAAAACATCGAAAGAAACAAAGGTTTTTCACATAGTCATTCGGGTGCCTCCACGAGGGTCTTTTCGTATGGGTTGAGGTTGTGAAGTATTTTCGACACGAGTAAATGTATTTTTTCTTCCATATTTTAAGCTTAGGACAATCTTTAGTGGATATGGTATGATACTAAAACGAGAAAACAACTTTTCAGATCGAGTTAACGACCCTGTCCCAATGGGCAAAAAAGTTCCTATGTTAACACCTATGGATTTTGAGTGAAAAATGGCCCGGAAGCGAAAGTGAAAAAAATTCGTATTTTAACCATTTATATGTGTAAGACTCTTAAACTTGAGCATTTCCTTACAGATTCGTCGAAAAACATCGAAAGAAACAAAGGTTTTTCACATAGTCATTCGGGTGCCTCCACGAGGGTCTTTTCGTATGGGTTGAGGTTGTGAAGTATTTTCGACACGAGTAAATGTATTTTTTCTTCCATATTTTAAGCTTAGGACAATCTTTAGTGGATATGGTATGATACTAAAACGAGAAAACAACTTTTCAGATCGAGTTAACGACCCTGTCCCAATGGGCAAAAAAGTTCCTATGTTAACACCTATGGATTTTGAGTGAAAAATGGCCCGGAAGCGAAAGTGAAAAAAATCCGTATTTTAACCATTTATATGTGTAAGACTCTTAAACTTGAGCGTTTCCTTACAGATTCGTCGAAAAACATCGAAAGAAACAAAGGTTTTTCACATAGTCATTCGGGTGCCTCCACGAGGGTCTTTTCGTATGGGTTGAGGTTGTGAAGTATTTTCGACACGAGTAAATGTATTTTTTCTTCCATATTTTAAGCTTAGGACAATCTTTAGTGGATATGGTATGATACTAAAACGAGAAAACAACTTTTCAGATCGAGTTAACGACCCTGTCCCAATGGGCAAAAAAGTTCCTATGTTAACACCTATGGATTTTGAGTGAAAAATGGCCCGGAAGCGAAAGTGAAAAAAATCCGTATTTTAACCATTTATATGTGTAAGACTCTTAAACTTGAGCGTTTCCTTACAGATTCGTCGAAAAACATCGAAAGAAACAAAGGTTTTTCACATAGTCATTCGGGTGCCTCCACGAGGGTCTTTTCGTATGGGTTGAGGTTGTGAAGTATTTTCGACACGAGTAAATGTATTTTTTCTTCCATATTTTAAGCTTAGGACAATCTTTAGTGGATATGGTATGATACTAAAACGAGAAAACAACTTTTCAGATCGAGTTAACGACCCTGTCCCAATGGGCAAAAAAGTTCCTATGTTAAGACCTATGGATTTTGAGTGAAAAATGGCCCGGAAGCGAAAGTGAAAAAAATTCGTATTTTAACCATTTATATGTGTAAGACTCTTAAACTTGAGCATTTCCTTACAGATTCGTCGAAAAACATCGAAAGAAACAAAGGTTTTTCACATAGTCATTCGGGTGCCTCCACGAGGGTCTTTTCGTATGGGTTGAGGTTGTGAAGTATTTTCGACACGAGTAAATGTATTTTTTCTTCCATATTTTAAGCTTAGGACAATCTTTAGTGGATATGGTATGATACTAAAACGAGAAAACAACTTTTCAGATCGAGTTAACGACCCTGTCCCAATGGGCAAAAAAGTTCCTATGTTAACACCTATGGATTTTGAGTGAAAAATGGCCCGGAAGCGAAAGTGAAAAAAATCCGTATTTTAACCATTTATATGTGTAAGACTCTTAAACTTGAGCGTTTCCTTACAGATTCGTCGAAAAACATCGAAAGAAACAAAGGTTTTTCACATAGTCATTCGGGTGCCTCCACGAGGGTCTTTTCGTATGGGTTGAGGTTGTGAAGTATTTTCGACACGAGTAAATGTATTTTTTCTTCCATATTTTAAGCTTAGGACAATCTTTAGTGGATATGGTATGATACTAAAACGAGAAAACAACTTTTCAGATCGAGTTAACGACCCTGTCCCAATGGGCAAAAAAGTTCCTATGTTAACACCTATGGATTTTGAGTGAAAAATGGCCCGGAAGCGAAAGTGAAAAAAATCCGTATTTTAACCATTTATATGTGTAAGACTCTTAAACTTGAGCGTTTCCTTACAGATTCGTCGAAAAACATCGAAAGAAACAAAGGTTTTTCACATAGTCATTCGGGTGCCTCCACGAGGGTCTTTTCGTATGGGTTGAGGTTGTGAAGTATTTTCGACACGAGTAAATGTATTTTTTCTTCCATATTTTAAGCTTAGGACAATCTTTAGTGGATATGGTATGATACTAAAACGAGAAAACAACTTTTCAGATCGAGTTAACGACCCTGTCCCAATGGGCAAAAAAGTTCCTATGTTAAGACCTATGGATTTTGAGTGAAAAATGGCCCGGAAGCGAAAGTGAAAAAAATTCGTATTTTAACCATTTATATGTGTAAGACTCTTAAACTTGAGCATTTCCTTACAGATTCGTCGAAAAACATCGAAAGAAACAAAGGTTTTTCACATAGTCATTCGGGTGCCTCCACGAGGGTCTTTTCGTATGGGTTGAGGTTGTGAAGTATTTTCGACACGAGTAAATGTATTTTTTCTTCCATATTTTAAGCTTAGGACAATCTTTAGTGGATATGGTATGATACTAAAACGAGAAAACAACTTTTCAGATCGAGTTAACGACCCTGTCCCAATGGGCAAAAAAGTTCCTATGTTAACACCTATGGATTTTGAGTGAAAAATGGCCCGGAAGCGAAAGTGAAAAAAATCCGTATTTTAACCATTTATATGTGTAAGACTCTTAAACTTGAGCGTTTCCTTACAGATTCGTCGAAAAACATCGAAAGAAACAAAGGTTTTTCACATAGTCATTCGGGTGCCTCCACGAGGGTCTTTTCGTATGGGTTGAGGTTGTGAAGTATTTTCGACACGAGTAAATGTATTTTTTCTTCCATATTTTAAGCTTAGGACAATCTTTAGTGGATATGGTATGATACTAAAACGAGAAAACAACTTTTCAGATCGAGTTAACGACCCTGTCCCAATGGGCAAAAAAGTTCCTATGTTAACACCTATGGATTTTGAGTGAAAAATGGCCCGGAAGCGAAAGTGAAAAAAATCCGTATTTTAACCATTTATATGTGTAAGACTCTTAAACTTGAGCGTTTCCTTACAGATTCGTCGAAAAACATCGAAAGAAACAAAGGTTTTTCACATAGTCATTCGGGTGCCTCCACGAGGGTCTTTTCGTATGGGTTGAGGTTGTGAAGTATTTTCGACACGAGTAAATGTATTTTTTCTTCCATATTTTAAGCTTAGGACAATCTTTAGTGGATATGGTATGATACTAAAACGAGAAAACAACTTTTCAGATCGAGTTAACGACCCTGTCCCAATGGGCAAAAAAGTTCCTATGTTAAGACCTATGGATTTTGAGTGAAAAATGGCCCGGAAGCGAAAGTGAAAAAAATTCGTATTTTAACCATTTATATGTGTAAGACTCTTAAACTTGAGCATTTCCTTACAGATTCGTCGAAAAACATCGAAAGAAACAAAGGTTTTTCACATAGTCATTCGGGTGCCTCCACGAGGGTCTTTTCGTATGGGTTGAGGTTGTGAAGTATTTTCGACACGAGTAAATGTATTTTTTCTTCCATATTTTAAGCTTAGGACAATCTTTAGTGGATATGGTATGATACTAAAACGAGAAAACAACTTTTCAGATCGAGTTAACGACCCTGTCCCAATGGGCAAAAAAGTTCCTATGTTAACACCTATGGATTTTGAGTGAAAAATGGCCCGGAAGCGAAAGTGAAAAAAATCCGTATTTTAACCATTTATATGTGTAAGACTCTTAAACTTGAGCGTTTCCTTACAGATTCGTCGAAAAACATCGAAAGAAACAAAGGTTTTTCACATAGTCATTCGGGTGCCTCCACGAGGGTCTTTTCGTATGGGTTGAGGTTGTGAAGTATTTTCGACACGAGTAAATGTATTTTTTCTTCCATATTTTAAGCTTAGGACAATCTTTAGTGGATATGGTATGATACTAAAACGAGAAAACAACTTTTCAGATCGAGTTAACGACCCTGTCCCAATGGGCAAAAAAGTTCCTATGTTAACACCTATGGATTTTGAGTGAAAAATGGCCCGGAAGCGAAAGTGAAAAAAATCCGTATTTTAACCATTTATATGTGTAAGACTCTTAAACTTGAGCATTTCCTTACAGATTCGTCGAAAAACATCGAAAGAAACAAAGGTTTTTCACATAGTCATTCGGGTGCCTCCACGAGGGTCTTTTCGTATGGGTTGAGGTTGTGAAGTATTTTCGACACGAGTAAATGTATTTTTTCTTCCATATTTTAAGCTTAGGACAATCTTTAGTGGATATGGTATGATACTAAAACGAGAAAACAACTTTTCAGATCGAGTTAACGACCCTGTCCCAATGGGCAAAAAAGTTCCTATGTTAACACCTATGGATTTTGAGTGAAAAATGGCCCGGAAGCGAAAGTGAAAAAAATCCGTATTTTAACCATTTATATGTGTAAGACTCTTAAACTTGAGCGTTTCCTTACAGATTCGTCGAAAAACATCGAAAGAAACAAAGGTTTTTCACATAGTCATTCGGGTGCCTCCACGAGGGTCTTTTCGTATGGGTTGAGGTTGTGAAGTATTTTCGACACGAGTAAATGTATTTTTTCTTCCATATTTTAAGCTTAGGACAATCTTTAGTGGATATGGTATGATACTAAAACGAGAAAACAACTTTTCAGATCGAGTTAACGACCCTGTCCCAATGGGCAAAAAAGTTCCTATGTTAACACCTATGGATTTTGAGTGAAAAATGGCCCGGAAGCGAAAGTGAAAAAAATTCGTATTTTAACCATTTATATGTGTAAGACTCTTAAACTTGAGCATTTCCTTACAGATTCGTCGAAAAACATCGAAAGAAACAAAGGTTTTTCACATAGTCATTCGGGTGCCTCCACGAGGGTCTTTTCGTATGGGTTGAGGTTGTGAAGTATTTTCGACACGAGTAAATGTATTTTTTCTTCCATATTTTAAGCTTAGGACAATCTTTAGTGGATATGGTATGATACTAAAACGAGAAAACAACTTTTCAGATCGAGTTAACGACCCTGTCCCAATGGGCAAAAAAGTTCCTATGTTAACACCTATGGATTTTGAGTGAAAAATGGCCCGGAAGCGAAAGTGAAAAAAATCCGTATTTTAACCATTTATATGTGTAAGACTCTTAAACTTGAGCGTTTCCTTACAGATTCGTCGAAAAACATCGAAAGAAACAAAGGTTTTTCACATAGTCATTCGGGTGCCTCCACGAGGGTCTTTTCGTATGGGTTGAGGTTGTGAAGTATTTTCGACACGAGTAAATGTATTTTTTCTTCCATATTTTAAGCTTAGGACAATCTTTAGTGGATATGGTATGATACTAAAACGAGAAAACAACTTTTCAGATCGAGTTAACGACCCTGTCCCAATGGGCAAAAAAGTTCCTATGTTAACACCTATGGATTTTGAGTGAAAAATGGCCCGGAAGCGAAAGTGAAAAAAATTCGTATTTTAACCATTTATATGTGTAAGACTCTTAAACTTGAGCATTTCCTTACAGATTCGTCGAAAAACATCGAAAGAAACAAAGGTTTTTCACATAGTCATTCGGGTGCCTCCACGAGGGTCTTTTCGTATGGGTTGAGGTTGTGAAGTATTTTCGACACGAGTAAATGTATTTTTTCTTCCATATTTTAAGCTTAGGACAATCTTTAGTGGATATGGTATGATACTAAAACGAGAAAACAACTTTTCAGATCGAGTTAACGACCCTGTCCCAATGGGCAAAAAAGTTCCTATGTTAACACCTATGGATTTTGAGTGAAAAATGGCCCGGAAGCGAAAGTGAAAAAAATCCGTATTTTAACCATTTATATGTGTAAGACTCTGAAACTTGAGCGTTTCCTAACAGATTCGTCGAAAAACATCGAAAGAAACAAAGGTTTTTCACATAGTCATTCGGGTGCCTCCACGAGGGTCTTTTCGTATGGGTTGAGGTTGTGAAGTATTTTCGACACGAGTAAATGTATTTTTTCTTCCATATTTTAAGCTTAGGACAATCTTTAGTGGATATGGTATGATACTAAAACGAGAAAACAACTTTTCAGATCGAGTTAACGACCCTGTCCCAATGGGCAAAAAAGTTCCTATGTTAACACCTATGGATTTTGAGTGAAAAATGGCCCGGAAGCGAAAGTGAAAAAAATTCGTATTTTAACCATTTATATGTGTAAGACTCTTAAACTTGAGCGTTTCCTTAGAGATTCGTCGAAAAACATCGAAAGAAACAAAGGTTTTTCACATAGTCATTCGGGTGCCTCCACGAGGGTCTTTTCGTAAGGGTTGAGGTTGTGAAGTCTTTTCGACACGAGTAATTGTATTTTTTCTTCCATATTCTAAGCTTAGGACAATCTTTAGTGGATATGGTATGATACTAAAATGAGAAAACAACTTTTCAGATCGAGTTAACGACCCTGTCCCAATGGGCAAAAAAGTTCCTATGTTAACACCTATGGATTTTGAGTGAAAAATGGCCCGGAAGCGAAAGTGAAAAAAATTCGTATTTTAACCATTTATATGTGTAAGACTCTTAAACTTGAGCATTTCCTTACAGATTCGTCGAAAAACATCGAAAGAAACAAAGGTTTTTCACATAGTCATTCGGGTGCCTCCACGAGGGTCTTTTCGTATGGGTTGAGGTTGTGAAGTATTTTCGACACGAGTAAATGTATTTTTTCTTCCATATTTTAAGCTTAGGACAATCTTTAGTGGATATGGTATGATACTAAAACGAGAAAACAACTTTTCAGATCGAGTTAACGACCCTGTCCCAATGGGCAAAAAAGTTCCTATGTTAACACCTATGGATTTTGAGTGAAAAATGGCCCGGAAGCGAAAGTGAAAAAAATTCGTATTTTAACCATTTATATGTGTAAGACTCTTAAACTTGAGCATTTCCTTACAGATTCGTCGAAAAACATCGAAAGAAACAAAGGTTTTTCACATAGTCATTCGGGTGCCTCCACGAGGGTCTTTTCGTATGGGTTGAGGTTGTGAAGTATTTTCGACACGAGTAAATGTATTTTTTCTTCCATATTTTAAGCTTAGGACAATCTTTAGTGGATATGGTATGATACTAAAACGAGAAAACAACTTTTCAGATCGAGTTAACGACCCTGTCCCAATGGGCAAAAAAGTTCCTATGTTAACACCTATGGATTTTGAGTGAAAAATGGCCCGGAAGCGATAGTGAAAAAAATCCGTATTTTAACCATTTATATGTGTAAGACTCTTAAACTTGAGCGTTTCCTTACAGATTCGTCGAAAAACATCGAAAGAAACAAAGGTTTTTCACATAGTCATTCGGGTGCCTCCACGAGGGTCTTTTCGTATGGGTTGAGGTTGTGAAGTATTTTCGACACGAGTAAATGTATTTTTTCTTCCATATTTTAAGCTTAGGACAATCTTTAGTGGATATGGTATGATACTAAAACGAGAAAACAACTTTTCAGATCGAGTTAACGACCCTGTCCCAATGGGCAAAAAAGTTCCTATGTTAACACCTATGGATTTTGAGTGAAAAATGGCCCGGAAGCGAAAGTGAAAAAAATTCGTATTTTAACCATTTATATGTGTAAGACTCTTAAACTTGAGCGTTTCCTTACAGATTCGTCGAAAAACATCGAAAGAAACAAAGGTTTTTCACATAGTCATTCGGGTGCCTCCACGAGGGTCTTTTCGTAAGGGTTGAGGTTGTGAAGTCTTTTCGACACGAGTAAATGTATTTTTTCTTCCATATTTTAAGCTTAGGACAATCTTTAGTGGATATGGAATGATACTAAAACGAGAAAACAACTTTTCAGATCGAGTTAACGACCCTGTCCCAATGGGCAAAAAAGTTCCTATGTTAACACCTACGGATTTTGAGTGAAAAATGGCCCGGAAGCGAAAGTGAAAAAAATTCGTATTTTAACCATTTATATGTGTAAGACTCTTAAACTTGAGCGTTTCCTAACAGATTCGTCGAAAAACATCGAAAGAAACAAAGGTTTTTCACATAGTCATTCGGGTGCCTCCACGAGGGACTTTTCGTATGGGTTGAGGTTGTGAAGTATTTTCGACACGAGTAAATGTATTTTTTCTTCCATATTTTAAGCTTAGGAAAATCTTTAGTGGATATGGTATGATACTAAAACGAGAAAACAACTTTTCAGATCGAGTTAACGACCCTGTCCCAATGGGCAAAAAAGTTCCTATGTTAACAGCTATGGATTTTGAGTGAAAAATGGCCCGGAAGCGAAAGTGAAAAAAATTCGTATTTTAACCATTTATATGTGTAAGACTCTTAAACTTGAGCGTTTCCTTAGAGATTCGTCGAAAAACATCGAAAGAAACAAAGGTTTTTCACATAGTCATTCGGGTGCCTCCATGAGGGTCTTTTCGTAAGGGTTGAGGTTGTGAAGTCTTTTCGACACGAGTAATTGTATTTTTTCTTCCATATTCTAAGCTTAGGACAATCTTTAGTGGATATGGTATGATACTAAAATGAGAAAACAACTTTTCAGATCGAGTTAACGACCCTGTCCCAATGGGCAAAAAAGTTCCTATGTTAACAGCTATGGATTTTGAGTGAAAAATGGCCCGGAAGCGAAAGTGAAAAAAATTCGTATTTTAACCATTTATATGTGTAAGACTCTTAAACTTGAGCGTTTCCTTAGAGATTCGTCGAAAAACATCGAAAGAAACAAAGGTTTTTCACATAGTCATTCGGGTGCCTCCATGAGGGTCTTTTCGTAAGGGTTGAGGTTGTGAAGTCTTTTCGACACGAGTAATTGTATTTTTTCTTCCATATTCTAAGCTTAGGACAATCTTTAGTGGATATGGTATGATACTAAAATGAGAAAACAACTTTTCAGATCGAGTTAACGACCCTGTCCCAATGGGCAAAAAAGTTCCTATGTTAACACCTATGGATTTTGAGTGAAAAATGGCCCGGAAATGAAAGTGAAAAAAATTCATATTTTAACCATTTATATGTGTAAGACTCTTAAACTTGAGCGTTTCCTTACAAATTCGTCGAAAAACATCGAAAGAAACAAAGGTTTTTCACATAGTCATTCGGGTGCCTCCACGAGGGTCTTTTCGTATGGGTTGAGGTTGTGAAGTATTTTTACACGAGTAAATTTATTTTTTCTTCCATATTTTAAGCTTAGGACAATCTTTTGTGGATATGGTATGATACTAAAACGAGAAAACAACTTTTCAGATCGAGTTAACGACCCTGTCCCAATGGGCAAAATAGTTCCTATGTTAACACCTCTGGATTTTGAGTGAAAAATGGCCCAGAAATGAAAGTGAAAAAAATTCGTATTTTAACCATTTATATGTGTAAGACTCTTAAACTTGAGCGTTTCCTTACAAATTCGTCGAAAAACATCGAAAGAGAACAAAGGTTTTTCACATAGTAATTCGTGTGCCTCTATGAGGGTCTTTTCGTAAGGGTTGAGGTTGTGAAGTCTTTTCGACACGAGTAAATGTATTTTTTCTTCCATATTTTAAGCTTAGGACAATCTTTAGTGGATATGGTATGATACTAAAACGAGAAAACAACTTTTCAGATCGAGTTAACGACCCTGTCCCAATGGGCAAAAAAGTTCCTATGTTAACACCTATGGATTTTGAGTGAAAAATGGCCCGGAAGCGAAAGTGAAAAAAATTCGTATTTTAACCATTTATATGTGTAAGACTCTTAAACTTGAGCGTTTCCTTACAGATTCGTCGAAAAACATCGAAAGAAACAAAGGTTTTTCACATAGTCATTCGGGTGCCTCCACGAGGGTCTTTTCGTATGGGTTGAGGTTGTGAAGTATTTTCGACACGAGTAAATGTATTTTTTCTTCCATATTTTAAGCTTAGGACAATCTTTAGTGGATATGGTATGATACTAAAACGAGAAAACAACTTTTCAGATCGAGTTAACGACCCTGTCCCAATGGGCAAAAAAGTTCCTATGTTAACACCTATGGATTTTGAGTGAAAAATGGCCCGGAAGCGAAAGTGAAAAAAATTCGTATTTTAACCATTTATATGTGTAAGACTCTTAAACTTGAGCGTTTCCTAACAGATTCGTCGAAAAACATCGAAAGAAACAAAGGTTTTTCACATAGTCATTCGGGTGCCTCCACGAGGGACTTTTCGTATGGGTTGAGGTTGTGAAGTATTTTCGACACGAGTAAATGTATTTTTTCTTCCATATTCTAAGCTTAGGACAATCTTTAGTGGATATGGTATGATACTAAAATGAGAAAACAACTTTTCAGATCGAGTTAACGACCCTGTCCCAATGGGCAAAAAAGTTCCTTTGTTAACACCTCTGGATTTTGAGTGAAAAATGGCCCGGAAATGAAAGTGAAAAAAATTCATATTTTAACCATTTATATGTGTAAGACTCTTAAACTTGAGCGTTTCCTTACAAATTCGTCGAAAAACATCGAAAGAAACAAAGGTTTTTCACATAGTCATTCGGGTGCCTCCACGAGGGTCTTTTCGTATGGGTTGAGGTTGTGAAGTATTTTTGACACGAGTAAATTTATTTTTTCTTCCATATTTTAAGCTTAGGACAATCTTTTGTGGATATGGTATGATACTAAAACGAGAAAACAACTTTTCAGATCGAGTTAACGACCCTGTCCCAATGGGCAAAATAGTTCCTATGTTAACACCTCTGGATTTTGAGTGAAAAATGGCCCGGAAAGGAAAGTGAAAAAAATTCGTATTTTAACCATTTATATGTGTAAGACTCTTAAACTTGAGCGTTTCCTTACAGATTCGTCGAAAAACATCGAAAGAAACAAAGGTTTTTCACATAGTCATTCGGGTGCCTCCACGAGGGTCTTTTCGTATGGGTTGAGGTTGTGAAGTCTTTTCGACACGAGTAAATGTATTTTTTCTTCCATATTTTAAGCTTAGGACAATCTTTAGTGGATATGGAATGATACTAAAACGAGAAAACAACTTTTCAGATCGAGTTAACGACCCTGTCCCAATGGGCAAAAAAGTTCCTATGTTAACACCTACGGATTTTGAGTGAAAAATGGCCCGGAAGCGAAAGTGAAAAAAATTCGTATTTTAACCATTTATATGTGTAAGACTCTTAAACTTGAGCGTTTCCTAACAGATTCGTCGAAAAACATCGAAAGAAACAAAGGTTTTTCACATAGTCATTCGGGTGCCTCCACGAGGGACTTTTCGTATGGGTTGAGGTTGTGAAGTATTTTCGACACGAGTAAATGTATTTTTTCTTCCATATTTTAAGCTTAGGAAAATCTTTAGTGGATATGGTATGATACTAAAACGAGAAAACAACTTTTCAGATCGAGTTAACGACCCTGTCCCAATGGGCAAAAAAGTTCCTATGTTAACAGCTATGGATTTTGAGTGAAAAATGGCCCGGAAGCGAAAGTGAAAAAAATTCGTATTTTAACCATTTATATGTGTAAGACTCTTAAACTTGAGCGTTTCCTTAGAGATTCGTCGAAAAACATCGAAAGAAACAAAGGTTTTTCACATAGTCATTCGGGTGCCTCCATGAGGGTCTTTTCGTAAGGGTTGAGGTTGTGAAGTCTTTTCGACACGAGTAATTGTATTTTTTCTTCCATATTCTAAGCTTAGGACAATCTTTAGTGGATATGGTATGATACTAAAATGAGAAAACAACTTTTCAGATCGAGTTAACGACCCTGTCCCAATGGGCAAAAAAGTTCCTATGTTAACAGCTATGGATTTTGAGTGAAAAATGGCCCGGAAGCGAAAGTGAAAAAAATTCGTATTTTAACCATTTATATGTGTAAGACTCTTAAACTTGAGCGTTTCCTTAGAGATTCGTCGAAAAACATCGAAAGAAACAAAGGTTTTTCACATAGTCATTCGGGTGCCTCCATGAGGGTCTTTTCGTAAGGGTTGAGGTTGTGAAGTCTTTTCGACACGAGTAATTGTATTTTTTCTTCCATATTCTAAGCTTAGGACAATCTTTAGTGGATATGGTATGATACTAAAATGAGAAAACAACTTTTCAGATCGAGTTAACGACCCTGTCCCAATGGGCAAAAAAGTTCCTATGTTAACACCTATGGATTTTGAGTGAAAATGGCCCAGAAGCGAAAGTGAAAAAAATTCGTATTTTAACCATTTATATGTGTAAGACTCTTAAACTTGAGCGTTTCCTTACAGATTCGTCGAAAAACATCGAAAGAAACAAAGGTTTTTCACATAGTCATTCGGGTGCCTCCACGAGGGTCTTTTCGTATGGGTTGAGGTTGTGAAGTATTTTCGACACGAGTAAATGTATTTTTTCTTCCATATTTTAAGCTTAGGACAATCTTTAGTGGATATGGTATGATACTAAAACGAGAAAACAACTTTTCAGATCGAGTTAACGACCCTGTCCCAATGGGCAAAAAAGTTCCTATGTTAACACCTATGGATTTTGAGTGAAAAATGGCCCGGAAGCGAAAGTGAAAAAAATTCGTATTTTAACCATTTATATGTGTAAGACTCTTAAACTTGAGCGTTTCCTAACAGATTCGTCGAAAAACATCGAAAGAAACAAAGGTTTTTCACATAGTCATTCGGGTGCCTCCACGAGGGACTTTTCGTATGGGTTGAGGTTGTGAAGTATTTTCGACACGAGTAAATGTATTTTTTCTTCCATATTCTAAGCTTAGGACAATCTTTAGTGGATATGGTATGATACTAAAATGAGAAAACAACTTTTCAGATCGAGTTAACGACCCTGTCCCAATGGGCAAAAAAGTTCCTTTGTTAACACCTCTGGATTTTGAGTGAAAAATGGCCCGGAAATGAAAGTGAAAAAAATTCATATTTTAACCATTTATATGTGTAAGACTCTTAAACTTGAGCGTTTCCTTACAAATTCGTCGAAAAACATCGAAAGAAACAAAGGTTTTTCACATAGTCATTCGGGTGCCTCCACGAGGGTCTTTTCGTATGGGTTGAGGTTGTGAAGTATTTTTGACACGAGTAAATTTATTTTTTCTTCCATATTTTAAGCTTAGGACAATCTTTTGTGGATATGGTATGATACTAAAACGAGAAAACAACTTTTCAGATCGAGTTAACGACCCTGTCCCAATGGGCAAAATAGTTCCTATGTTAACACCTCTGGATTTTGAGTGAAAAATGGCCCGGAAAGGAAAGTGAAAAAAATTCGTATTTTAACCATTTATATGTGTAAGACTCTTAAACTTGAGCGTTTCCTTACAGATTCGTCGAAAAACATCGAAAGAAACAAAGGTTTTTCACATAGTCATTCGGGTGCCTCCACGAGGGTCTTTTCGTATGGGTTGAGGTTGTGAAGTCTTTTCGACACGAGTAAATGTATTTTTTCTTCCATATTTTAAGCTTAGGACAATCTTTAGTGGATATGGAATGATACTAAAACGAGAAAACAACTTTTCAGATCGAGTTAACGACCCTGTCCCAATGGGCAAAAAAGTTCCTATGTTAACACCTACGGATTTTGAGTGAAAAATGGCCCGGAAGCGAAAGTGAAAAAAATTCGTATTTTAACCATTTATATGTGTAAGACTCTTAAACTTGAGCGTTTCCTAACAGATTCGTCGAAAAACATCGAAAGAAACAAAGGTTTTTCACATAGTCATTCGGGTGCCTCCACGAGGGACTTTTCGTATGGGTTGAGGTTGTGAAGTATTTTCGACACGAGTAAATGTATTTTTTCTTCCATATTTTAAGCTTAGGAAAATCTTTAGTGGATATGGTATGATACTAAAACGAGAAAACAACTTTTCAGATCGAGTTAACGACCCTGTCCCAATGGGCAAAAAAGTTCCTATGTTAACAGCTATGGATTTTGAGTGAAAAATGGCCCGGAAGCGAAAGTGAAAAAAATTCGTATTTTAACCATTTATATGTGTAAGACTCTTAAACTTGAGCGTTTCCTTAGAGATTCGTCGAAAAACATCGAAAGAAACAAAGGTTTTTCACATAGTCATTCGGGTGCCTCCATGAGGGTCTTTTCGTAAGGGTTGAGGTTGTGAAGTCTTTTCGACACGAGTAATTGTATTTTTTCTTCCATATTCTAAGCTTAGGACAATCTTTAGTGGATATGGTATGATACTAAAATGAGAAAACAACTTTTCAGATCGAGTTAACGACCCTGTCCCAATGGGCAAAAAAGTTCCTATGTTAACAGCTATGGATTTTGAGTGAAAAATGGCCCGGAAGCGAAAGTGAAAAAAATTCGTATTTTAACCATTTATATGTGTAAGACTCTTAAACTTGAGCGTTTCCTTAGAGATTCGTCGAAAAACATCGAAAGAAACAAAGGTTTTTCACATAGTCATTCGGGTGCCTCCATGAGGGTCTTTTCGTAAGGGTTGAGGTTGTGAAGTCTTTTCGACACGAGTAATTGTATTTTTTCTTCCATATTCTAAGCTTAGGACAATCTTTAGTGGATATGGTATGATACTAAAATGAGAAAACAACTTTTCAGATCGAGTTAACGACCCTGTCCCAATGGGCAAAAAAGTTCCTATGTTAACACCTATGGATTTTGAGTGAAAAATGGCCCGGAAATGAAAGTGAAAAAAATTCATATTTTAACCATTTATATGTGTAAGACTCTTAAACTTGAGCGTTTCCTTACAAATTCGTCGAAAAACATCGAAAGAAACAAAGGTTTTTCACATAGTCATTCGGGTGCCTCCACGAGGGTCTTTTCGTATGGGTTGAGGTTGTGAAGTATTTTTACACGAGTAAATTTATTTTTTCTTCCATATTTTAAGCTTAGGACAATCTTTTGTGGATATGGTATGATACTAAAACGAGAAAACAACTTTTCAGATCGAGTTAACGACCCTGTCCCAATGGGCAAAATAGTTCCTATGTTAACACCTCTGGATTTTGAGTGAAAAATGGCCCAGAAATGAAAGTGAAAAAAATTCGTATTTTAACCATTTATATGTGTAAGACTCTTAAACTTGAGCGTTTCCTTACAAATTCGTCGAAAAACATCGAAAGAGAACAAAGGTTTTTCACATAGTAATTCGTGTGCCTCTATGAGGGTCTTTTCGTAAGGGTTGAGGTTGTGAAGTCTTTTCGACACGAGTAAATGTATTTTTTCTTCCATATTTTAAGCTTAGGACAATCTTTAGTGGATATGGTATGATACTAAAACGAGAAAACAACTTTTCAGATCGAGTTAACGACCCTGTCCCAATGGGCAAAAAAGTTCCTATGTTAACACCTATGGATTTTGAGTGAAAAATGGCCCGGAAGCGAAAGTGAAAAAAATTCGTATTTTAACCATTTATATGTGTAAGACTCTTAAACTTGAGCGTTTCCTTACAGATTCGTCGAAAAACATCGAAAGAAACAAAGGTTTTTCACATAGTCATTCGGGTGCCTCCACGAGGGTCTTTTCGTATGGGTTGAGGTTGTGAAGTATTTTCGACACGAGTAAATGTATTTTTTCTTCCATATTTTAAGCTTAGGACAATCTTTAGTGGATATGGTATGATACTAAAACGAGAAAACAACTTTTCAGATCGAGTTAACGACCCTGTCCCAATGGGCAAAAAAGTTCCTATGTTAACACCTATGGATTTTGAGTGAAAAATGGCCCGGAAGCGAAAGTGAAAAAAATTCGTATTTTAACCATTTATATGTGTAAGACTCTTAAACTTGAGCGTTTCCTAACAGATTCGTCGAAAAACATCGAAAGAAACAAAGGTTTTTCACATAGTCATTCGGGTGCCTCCACGAGGGACTTTTCGTATGGGTTGAGGTTGTGAAGTATTTTCGACACGAGTAAATGTATTTTTTCTTCCATATTCTAAGCTTAGGACAATCTTTAGTGGATATGGTATGATACTAAAATGAGAAAACAACTTTTCAGATCGAGTTAACGACCCTGTCCCAATGGGCAAAAAAGTTCCTTTGTTAACACCTCTGGATTTTGAGTGAAAAATGGCCCGGAAATGAAAGTGAAAAAAATTCATATTTTAACCATTTATATGTGTAAGACTCTTAAACTTGAGCGTTTCCTTACAAATTCGTCGAAAAACATCGAAAGAAACAAAGGTTTTTCACATAGTCATTCGGGTGCCTCCACGAGGGTCTTTTCGTATGGGTTGAGGTTGTGAAGTATTTTTGACACGAGTAAATTTATTTTTTCTTCCATATTTTAAGCTTAGGACAATCTTTTGTGGATATGGTATGATACTAAAACGAGAAAACAACTTTTCAGATCGAGTTAACGACCCTGTCCCAATGGGCAAAATAGTTCCTATGTTAACACCTCTGGATTTTGAGTGAAAAATGGCCCGGAAAGGAAAGTGAAAAAAATTCGTATTTTAACCATTTATATGTGTAAGACTCTTAAACTTGAGCGTTTCCTTACAGATTCGTCGAAAAACATCGAAAGAAACAAAGGTTTTTCACATAGTCATTCGGGTGCCTCCACGAGGGTCTTTTCGTATGGGTTGAGGTTGTGAAGTATTTTCGACACGAGTAAATGTATTTTTTCTTCCATATTTTAAGCTTAGGACAATCTTTAGTGGATATGGTATGATACTAAAACGAGAAAACAACTTTTCAGATCGAGTTAACGACCCTGTCCCAATGGGCAAAAAAGTTCCTATGTTAACACCTCTGGATTTTGAGTGAAAAATGGCCCGGAAATGAAAGTGAAAAAAATTCGTATTTTAACCATTTATATGTGTAAGACTCTTAAACTTGAGCGTTTCCTTACAAATTCGTCGAAAAACATCGAAAGAGAACAAAGGTTTTTCACATTGTAATTCGTGTGCCTCTACGAGGGTCTTTTCGTAAGGGTTGAGGTTGTGAAGTCTTTTCGACACGAGTAAATGTATTTTTTCTTCCATATTTTAAGCTTAGGACAATCTTTAGTGGATATGGTATGATACTAAAACGAGAAAACAACTTTTCAGATCGAGTTAACGACCCTGTCCCAATGGGCAAAAAAGTTCCTATGTTAACACCTATGGATTTTAAGTGAAAAATGGCCCGGAAGCGAAAGTGAAAAAAATTCGTATTTTAACCATTTATATGTGTAAGACTCTTAAACTTGAGCGTTTCCTAACAGATTCGTCGAAAAACATCGAAAGAAACAAAGGTTTTTCACATAGTCATTCGGGTGCCTCCACGAGGGTCTTTTCGTAAGGGTTGAGGTTGTGAAGTATTTTCGACACGAGTAATTGTATTTTTTCTTCCATATTCTAAGCATAGGACAATCTTTAGTGGATATGGTATGATACTAAAACGAGAAAACAACTTTTCAGATCGAGTTAACGACCCTGTCCCAATGGGCAAAAAAGTTCCTATGTTAACACCTATGGATTTTGAGTGAAAAATGGCCCGGAAGCGAAAGTGAAAAAAATTCGTATTTTAACCATTTATATGTGTAAGACTCTTAAACTTGAGCGTTTCCTTACAGATTCGTCGAAAAACATCGAAAGAAACAAAGGTTTTTCACATAGTCATTCGGGTGCCTCCACGAGGGTCTTTTCGTATGGGTTGAGGTTGTGAAGTATTTTCGACACGAGTAAATGTATTTTTTCTTCCATATTTTAAGCTTAGGACAATCTTTAGTGGATATGGTATGATACTAAAACGAGAAAACAACTTTTCAGATCGAGTTAACGACCCTGTCCCAATGGGCAAAAAAGTTCCTATGTTAACACCTATGGATTTTGAGTGAAAAATGGCCCGGAAGCGAAAGTGAAAAAAATTCGTATTTTAACCATTTATATGTGTAAGACTCTTAAACTTGAGCGTTTCCTAACAGATTCGTCGAAAAACATCGAAAGAAACAAAGGTTTTTCACATAATCATTCGGGTGCCTCCACGAGGGACTTTTCGTATGGGTTGAGGTTGTGAAGTATTTTCGACACGAGTAAATGTATTTTTTCTTCCATATTCTAAGCTTAGGACAATCTTTAGTGGATATGGTATGATACTAAAATGAGAAAACAACTTTTCAGATCGAGTTAACGACCCTGTCCCAATGGGCAAAAAAGTTCCTTTGTTAACACCTCTGGATTTTGAGTGAAAAATGGCCCGGAAATGAAAGTGAAAAAAATTCATATTTTAACCATTTATATGTGTAAGACTCTTAAACTTGAGCGTTTCCTTACAAATTCGTCGAAAAACATCGAAAGAAACAAAGGTTTTTCACATAGTCATTCGGGTGCCTCCACGAGGGTCTTTTCGTATGGGTTGAGGTTGTGAAGTATTTTTGACACGAGTAAATTTATTTTTTCTTCCATATTTTAAGCTTAGGACAATCTTTTGTGGATATGGTATGATACTAAAACGAGAAAACAACTTTTCAGATCGAGTTAACGACCCTGTCCCAATGGGCAAAATAGTTCCTATGTTAACACCTCTGGATTTTGAGTGAAAAATGGCCCGGAAAGGAAAGTGAAAAAAATTCGTATTTTAACCATTTATATGTGTAAGACTCTTAAACTTGAGCGTTTCCTTACAGATTCGTCGAAAAACATCGAAAGAAACAAAGGTTTTTCACATAGTCATTCGGGTGCCTCCACGAGGGTCTTTTCGTATGGGTTGAGGTTGTGAAGTATTTTCGACACGAGTAAATGTATTTTTTCTTCCATATTTTAAGCTTAGGACAATCTTTAGTGGATATGGTATGATACTAAAACGAGAAAACAACTTTTCAGATCGAGTTAACGACCCTGTCCCAATGGGCAAAAAAGTTCCTATGTTAACACCTATGGATTTTGAGTGAAAAATGGCCCGGAAGCGAAAGTGAAAAAAATTCGTATTTTAACCATTTATATGTGTAAGACTCTTAAACTTGAGCGTTTCCTAACAGATTCGTCGAAAAACATCGAAAGAAACAAAGGTTTTTCACATAATCATTCGGGTGCCTCCACGAGGGACTTTTCGTATGGGTTGAGGTTGTGAAGTATTTTCGACACGAGTAAATGTATTTTTTCTTCCATATTCTAAGCTTAGGACAATCTTTAGTGGATATGGTATGATACTAAAATGAGAAAACAACTTTTCAGATCGAGTTAACGACCCTGTCCCAATGGGCAAAAAAGTTCCTTTGTTAACACCTCTGGATTTTGAGTGAAAAATGGCCCGGAAATGAAAGTGAAAAAAATTCATATTTTAACCATTTATATGTGTAAGACTCTTAAACTTGAGCGTTTCCTTACAAATTCGTCGAAAAACATCGAAAGAAACAAAGGTTTTTCACATAGTCATTCGGGTGCCTCCACGAGGGTCTTTTCGTATGGGTTGAGGTTGTGAAGTATTTTTGACACGAGTAAATTTATTTTTTCTTCCATATTTTAAGCTTAGGACAATCTTTTGTGGATATGGTATGATACTAAAACGAGAAAACAACTTTTCAGATCGAGTTAACGACCCTGTCCCAATGGGCAAAATAGTTCCTATGTTAACACCTCTGGATTTTGAGTGAAAAATGGCCCGGAAAGGAAAGTGAAAAAAATTCGTATTTTAACCATTTATATGTGTAAGACTCTTAAACTTGAGCGTTTCCTTACAGATTCGTCGAAAAACATCGAAAGAAACAAAGGTTTTTCACATAGTCATTCGGGTGCCTCCACGAGGGTCTTTTCGTATGGGTTGAGGTTGTGAAGTATTTTCGACACGAGTAAATGTATTTTTTCTTCCATATTTTAAGCTTAGGACAATCTTTAGTGGATATGGTATGATACTAAAACGAGAAAACAACTTTTCAGATCGAGTTAACGACCCTGTCCCAATGGGCAAAAAAGTTCCTATGTTAACACCTCTGGATTTTGAGTGAAAAATGGCCCGGAAATGAAAGTGAAAAAAATTCGTATTTTAACCATTTATATGTGTAAGACTCTTAAACTTGAGCGTTTCCTTACAAATTCGTCGAAAAACATCAAAAGAGAACAAAGGTTTTTCACATTGTAATTCGTGTGCCTCTACGAGGGTCTTTTCGTAAGGGTTGAGGTTGTGAAGTCTTTTCGACACGAGTAAATGTATTTTTTCTTCCATATTTTAAGCTTAGGACAATCTTTAGTGGATATGGTATGATACTAAAACGAGAAAACAACTTTTCAGATCGAGTTAACGACCCTGTCCCAATGGGCAAAAAAGTTCCTATGTTAACACCTATGGATTTTAAGTGAAAAATGGCCCGGAAGCGAAAGTGAAAAAAATTCGTATTTTAACCATTTATATGTGTAAGACTCTTAAACTTGAGCGTTTCCTAACAGATTCGTCGAAAAACATCGAAAGAAACAAAGGTTTTTCACATAGTCATTCGGGTGCCTCCACGAGGGTCTTTTCGTAAGGGTTGAGGTTGTGAAGTATTTTCGACACGAGTAATTGTATTTTTTCTTCCATATTCTAAGCTTAGGACAATCTTTAGTGGATATGGTATGATACTAAAACGAGAAAACAACTTTTCAGATCGAGTTAACGACCCTGTCCCAATGGGCAAAAAAGTTCCTATGTTAACACCTATGGATTTTGAGTGAAAAATGGCCCGGAAGCGAAAGTGAAAAAAATTCGTATTTTAACCATTTATATGTGTAAGACTCTTAAACTTGAGCGTTTCCTTAGAGATTCGTCGAAAAACATCGAAAGAAACAAAGGTTTTTCACATAGTCATTCGGGTGCCTCCACGAGGGTCTTTTCGTAAGGGTTGAGGTTGTGAAGTCTTTTCGACACGAGTAATTGTATTTTTTCTTCCATATTCTAAGCTTAGGACAATCTTTAGTGGATATGGTATGATACTAAAACGAGAAAACAACTTTTCAGATCGAGTTAACGACCCTGTCCCAATGGGCAAAAAAGTTCCTATGTTAACACCTATGGATTTTGAGTGAAAAATGGCCCGGAAGCGAAAGTGAAAAAAATTCGTATTTTAACCATTTATATGTGTAAGACTCTTAAACTTGAGCGTTTCCTAACAGATTCGTCGAAAAACATCGAAAGAAACAAAGGTTTTTCACATAGTCATTCGGGTGCCTCCACGAGGGACTTTTCGTATGGGTTGAGGTTGTGAAGTATTTTCGACACGAGTAAATGTATTTTTTCTTCCATATTCTAAGCTTAGAACAATCTTTAGTGGATATGGTATGATACTAAAATGAGAAAACAACTTTTCAGATCGAGTTAACGACCCTGTCCCAATGGGCAAAAAAGTTCCTTTGTTAACACCTCTGGATTTTGAGTGAAAAATGGCCCGGAAATGAAAGTGAAAAAAATTCATATTTTAACCATTTATATGTGTAAGACTCTTAAACTTGAGCGTTTCCTTACAAATTCGTCGAAAAACATCGAAAGAAACAAAGGTTTTTCACATAGTCATTCGGGTGCCTCCACGAGGGTCTTTTCGTATGGGTTGAGGTTGTGAAGTATTTTTGACACGAGTAAATTTATTTTTTCTTCCATATTTTAAGCTTAGGACAATCTTTTGTGGATATGGTATGATACTAAAACGAGAAAACAACTTTTCAGATCGAGTTAACGACCCTGTCCCAATGGGCAAAATAGTTCCTATGTTAACACCTCTGGATTTTGAGTGAAAAATGGCCCGGAAAGGAAAGTGAAAAAAATTCGTATTTTAACCATTTATATGTGTAAGACTCTTAAACTTGAGCGTTTCCTTACAGATTCGTCGAAAAACATCGAAAGAAACAAAGGTTTTTCACATAGTCATTCGGGTGCCTCCACGAGGGTCTTTTCGTATGGGTTGAGGTTGTGAAGTATTTTCGACACGAGTAAATGTATTTTTTCTTCCATATTTTAAGCTTAGGACAATCTTTAGTGGATATGGTATGATACTAAAACGAGAAAACAACTTTTCAGATCGAGTTAACGACCCTGTCCCAATGGGCAAAAAAGTTCCTATGTTAACACCTCTGGATTTTGAGTGAAAAATGGCCCGGAAATGAAAGTGAAAAAAATTCGTATTTTAACCATTTATATGTGTAAGACTCTTAAACTTGAGCGTTTCCTTACAAATTCGTCGAAAAACATCGAAAGAGAACAAAGGTTTTTCACATTGTCATTCGGGTGCCTCCACGAGGGTCTTTTCGTATGGGTTGAGGTTGTGAAGTATTTTTGACACGAGTAAATTTATTTTTTCTTCCATATTTTAAGCTTAGGACAATCTTTTGTGGATATGGTATGATACTAAAACGAGAAAACAACTTTTCAGATCGAGTTAACGACCCTGTCCCAATGGGCAAAATAGTTCCTATGTTAACACCTCTGGATTTTGAGTGAAAAATGGCCCGGAAAGGAAAGTGAAAAAAATTCGTATTTTAACCATTTATATGTGTAAGACTCTTAAACTTGAGCGTTTCCTTACAAATTCGTCGAAAAACATCGAAAGAGAACAAAGGTTTTTCACATTGTCATTCGGGTGCCTCCACGAGGGTCTTTTCGTAAGGGTTGAGGTTGTGAAGTCTTTTCGACACGAGTAAATGTATTTTTTCTTCCATATTTTAAGCTTAGGACAATCTTTAGTGGATATGGTATGATACTAAAACGAGAAAACAACTTTTCAGATCGAGTTAACGACCCTGTCCCAATGGGCAAAAAAGTTCCTATGTTAACACCTCTGGATTTTGAGTGAAAAATGGCCCGGAAATGAAAGTGAAAAAAATTCGTATTTTAACCATTTATATGTGTAAGACTCTTAAACTTGAGCGTTTCCTTACAAATTCGTCGAAAAACATCGAAAGAGAACAAAGGTTTTTCACATTGTCATTCGGGTGCCTCCACGAGGGTCTTTTCGTAAGGGTTGAGGTTGTGAAGTCTTTTCGACACGAGTAAATGTATTTTTTCTTCCATATTCTAAGCTTAGAACAATCTTTAGTGGATATGGTATGATACTAAAATGAGAAAACAACTTTTCAGATCGAGTTAACGACCCTGTCCCAATGGGCAAAAAAGTTCCTTTGTTAACACCTCTGGATTTTGAGTGAAAAATGGCCCGGAAATGAAAGTGAAAAAAATTCATATTTTAACCATTTATATGTGTAAGACTCTTAAACTTGAGCGTTTCCTTACAAATTCGTCGAAAAACATCGAAAGAAACAAAGGTTTTTCACATAGTCATTCGGGTGCCTCCACGAGGGTCTTTTCGTATGGGTTGAGGTTGTGAAGTATTTTTGACACGAGTAAATTTATTTTTTCTTCCATATTTTAAGCTTAGGACAATCTTTTGTGGATATGGTATGATACTAAAACGAGAAAACAACTTTTCAGATCGAGTTAACGACCCTGTCCCAATGGGCAAAATAGTTCCTATGTTAACACCTCTGGATTTTGAGTGAAAAATGGCCCGGAAAGGAAAGTGAAAAAAATTCGTATTTTAACCATTTATATGTGTAAGACTCTTAAACTTGAGCGTTTCCTTACAGATTCGTCGAAAAACATCGAAAGAAACAAAGGTTTTTCACATAGTCATTCGGGTGCCTCCACGAGGGTCTTTTCGTATGGGTTGAGGTTGTGAAGTATTTTCGACACGAGTAAATGTATTTTTTCTTCCATATTTTAAGCTTAGGACAATCTTTAGTGGATATGGTATGATACTAAAACGAGAAAACAACTTTTCAGATCGAGTTAACGACCCTGTCCCAATGGGCAAAAAAGTTCCTATGTTAACACCTCTGGATTTTGAGTGAAAAATGGCCCGGAAATGAAAGTGAAAAAAATTCGTATTTTAACCATTTATATGTGTAAGACTCTTAAACTTGAGCGTTTCCTTACAAATTCGTCGAAAAACATCGAAAGAGAACAAAGGTTTTTCACATTGTCATTCGGGTGCCTCCACGAGGGTCTTTTCGTATGGGTTGAGGTTGTGAAGTATTTTTGACACGAGTAAATTTATTTTTTCTTCCATATTTTAAGCTTAGGACAATCTTTTGTGGATATGGTATGATACTAAAACGAGAAAACAACTTTTCAGATCGAGTTAACGACCCTGTCCCAATGGGCAAAATAGTTCCTATGTTAACACCTCTGGATTTTGAGTGAAAAATGGCCCGGAAAGGAAAGTGAAAAAAATTCGTATTTTAACCATTTATATGTGTAAGACTCTTAAACTTGAGCGTTTCCTTACAAATTCGTCGAAAAACATCGAAAGAGAACAAAGGTTTTTCACATTGTCATTCGGGTGCCTCCACGAGGGTCTTTTCGTAAGGGTTGAGGTTGTGAAGTCTTTTCGACACGAGTAAATGTATTTTTTCTTCCATATTTTAAGCTTAGGACAATCTTTAGTGGATATGGTATGATACTAAAACGAGAAAACAACTTTTCAGATCGAGTTAACGACCCTGTCCCAATGGGCAAAAAAGTTCCTATGTTAACACCTCTGGATTTTGAGTGAAAAATGGCCCGGAAATGAAAGTGAAAAAAATTCGTATTTTAACCATTTATATGTGTAAGACTCTTAAACTTGAGCGTTTCCTTACAAATTCGTCGAAAAACATCGAAAGAGAACAAAGGTTTTTCACATTGTCATTCGGGTGCCTCCACGAGGGTCTTTTCGTATGGGTTGAGGTTGTGAAGTATTTTCGACACGAGTAAATGTATTTTTTCTTCCATATTTTAAGCTTAGGACAATCTTTAGTGGATATGGTATGATACTAAAACGAGAAAACAACTTTTCAGATCGAGTTAACGACCCTGTCCCAATGGGCAAAAAAGTTCCTATGTTAACACCTCTGGATTTTGAGTGAAAAATGGCCCGGAAATGAAAGTGAAAAAAATTCGTATTTTAACCATTTATATGTGTAAGACTCTTAAACTTGAGCGTTTCCTTACAAATTCGTCGAAAAACATCGAAAGAGAACAAAGGTTTTTCACATTGTCATTCGGGTGCCTCCACGAGGGTCTTTTCGTAAGGGTTGAGGTTGTGAAGTCTTTTCGACACGAGTAAATGTATTTTTTCTTCCATATTTTAAGCTTAGGACAATCTTTAGTGGATATGGTATGATACTAAAACGAGAAAACAACTTTTCAGATCGAGTTAACGACCCTGTCCCAATGGGCAAAAAAGTTCCTATGTTAACACCTATGGATTTTAAGTGAAAAATGGCCCGGAAGCGAAAGTGAAAAAAATTCGTATTTTAACCATTTATATGTGTAAGACTCTTAAACTTGAGCGTTTCCTAACAGATTCGTCGAAAAACATCGAAAGAAACAAAGGTTTTTCACATAGTCATTCGGGTGCCTCCACGAGGGTCTTTTCGTATGGGTTGAGGTTGTGAAGTATTTTCGACACGAGTAAATGTATTTTTTCTTCCATATTTTAAGCTTAGGACAATCTTTAGTGGATATGGTATGATACTAAAACGAGAAAACAACTTTTCAGATCGAGTTAACGACCCTGTCCCAATGGGCAAAAAAGTTCCTATGTTAACACCTATGGATTTTGAGTGAAAAATGGCCCGGAAGCGAAAGTGAAAAAAATTCGTATTTTAACCATTTATATGTGTAAGACTCTTAAACTTGAGCGTTTCCTTACAGATTCGTCGAAAAACATCGAAAGAAACAAAGGTTTTTCACATAGTCATTCGGGTGCCTCCACGAGGGTCTTTTCGTAAGCGTTGAGGTTGTGAAGTATTTTCGACACGAGTAAATGTATTTTTTCTTCCATATTTTAAGCTTAGGACAATCTTTAGTGGATATGGTATGATACTAAAACGAGAAAACAACTTTTCAGATCGAGTTAACGACCCTGTCCCAATGGGCAAAAAAGTTCCTATGTTAACACCTATGGATTTTGAGTGAAAAATGGCCCGGAAGCGAAAGTGAAAAAAATTCGTATTTTAACCATTTATATGTGTAAGACTCTTAAACTTGAGCGTTTCCTAACAGATTCGTCGAAAAACATCGAAAGAAACAAAGGTTTTTCACATAGTCATTCGGGTGCCTCCACGAGGGACTTTTCGTATGGGTTGAGGTTGTGAAGTATTTTCGACACGAGTAAATGTTTTTTTTCTTCCATATTTTAAGCTTAGGACAATTTTTAGTGGATATGGTATGATACTAAAACGAGAAAACAACTTTTCAGATCGAGTTAACGACCCTGTCCCAATGGGCAAAAAAGTTCCTATGTTAACACCTATGGATTTTGAGTGAAAAATGGCCCGGAAGCGAAAGTGAAAAAAATTCGTATTTTAACCATTTATATGTGTAAGACTCTTAAACTTGAGCGTTTCCTAACAGATTCGTCGAAAAACATCGAAAGAAACAAAGGTTTTTCACATAGTCATTCGGGTGCCTCCACGAGGGACTTTTCGTATGGGTTGAGGTTGTGAAGTATTTTTGACACGAGTAAATTTATTTTTTCTTCCATATTTTAAGCTTAGGACAATCTTTTGTGGATATGGTATGATACTAAAACGAGAAAACAACTTTTCAGATCGAGTTAACGACCCTGTCCCAATGGGCAAAATAGTTCCTATGTTAACACCTCTGGATTTTGAGTGAAAAATGGCCCGGAAAGGAAAGTGAAAAAAATTCGTATTTTAACCATTTATATGTGTAAGACTCTTAAACTTGAGCGTTTCCTTAGAGATTCGTCGAAAAACATCGAAAGAAACAAAGGTTTTTCACATAGTCATTCGGGTGCCTCCACGAGGGTCTTTTCGTAAGGGTTGAGGTTGTGAAGTCTTTTCGACACGAGTAATTGTATTTTTTCTTCCATATTCTAATCTTAGGACAATCTTTAGTGGATATGGTATGATACTAAAACGAGAAAACAACTTTTCAGATCGAGTTAACGACCCTGTCCCAATGGGCAAAAAAGTTCCTATGTTAACACCTATGGATTTTGAGTGAAAAATGGCCCGAAAGCGAAAGTGAAAAAAATTCGTATTTTAACCATTAATATGTGTAAGACTCTTAAACTTGAGCGTTTCCTTACAGATTCGTCGAAAAACATCGAAAGAAACAAAGGTTTTTCACATAGTCATTCGGGTGCCTCCACGAGGGTCTTTTCGTATGGGTTGAGGTTGTGAAGTATTTTCGACACGAGTAAATGTATTTTTTCTTCCATATTTTAAGCTTAGGACAATCTTTAGTGGATATGGTATGATACTAAAACGAGAAAACAACTTTTCAGATCGAGTTAACGACCCTGTCCCAATGGGCAAAAAAGTTCCTATGTTAACACCTATGGATTTTGAGTGAAAAATGGCCCGGAAGCGAAAGTGAAAAAAATTCGTATTTTAACCATTTATATGTGTAAGACTCTTAAACTTGAGCGTTTCCTTAGAGATTCGTCGAAAAACATCGAAAGAAACAAAGGTTTTTCACATAGTCATTCGGGTGCCTCCACGAGGGTCTTTTCGTAAGGGTTGAGGTTGTGAAGTCTTTTCGACACGAGTAATTGTATTTTTTCTTCCATATTCTAAGCTTAGGACAATCTTTAGTGGATATGGTATGATACTAAAACGAGAAAACAACTTTTCAGATCGAGTTAACGACCCTGTCCCAATGGGCAAAAAAGTTCCTATGTTAACACCTATGGATTTTGAGTGAAAAATGGCCCGGAAGCGAAAGTGAAAAAAATTCGTATTTTAACCATTTATATGTGTAAGACTCTTAAACTTGAGCGTTTCCTAACAGATTCGTCGAAAAAAATCGAAAGAAACAAAGGTTTTTCACATAGTCATTCGGGTGCCTCCACGAGGGTCTTTTCGTAAGGGTTGAGGTTGTGAAGTCTTTTCGACACGAGTAAATGTATTTTTTCTCCCATATTCTAAGCTTAGGACAATCTTTAGTGGATATGGTATGATACTAAAACGAGAAAACAACTTTTCAGATCGAGTTAACAACCCTGTCCCAATGGGCAAAAAAGTTCCTATGTTAACACCTATGGATTTTGAGTGAAAAATGGCCCGGAAGCGAAAGTGAAAAAAATTCGTATTTTAACCATTTATATGTGTAAGACTCTTAAACTTGAGCGTTTCCTTAGAGATTCGTCGAAAAACATCGAAAGAAACAAAGGTTTTTCACATAGTCATTCGGGTGCCTCCACGAGGGTCTTTTCGTAAGGGTTGAGGTTGTGAAGTCTTTTCGACACGAGTAATTGTATTTTTTCTTCCATATTCTAATCTTAGGACAATCTTTAGTGGATATGGTATGATACTAAAACGAGAAAACAACTTTTCAGATCGAGTTAACGACCCTGTCCCAATGGGCAAAAAAGTTCCTATGTTAACACCTATGGATTTTGAGTGAAAAATGGCCCGAAAGCGAAAGTGAAAAAAATTCGTATTTTAACCATTAATATGTGTAAGACTCTTAAACTTGAGCATTTCCTAACAGATTCGTCGAAAAACATCGTAAGAAACAAAGGTTTTTCACATAGTCATTCGGGTGCCTCCACGAGGGTCTTTTCGTATGGGTTGAGGTTGTGAAGTATTTTCGACACGAGTAAATGTATTTTTTCTTCCATATTTTAAGCTTAGGACAATCTTTAGTGGATATGGTATGATACTAAAACGAGAAAACAACTTTTCAGATCGAGTTAACGACCCTGTCCCAATGGGCAAAAAAGTTCCTATGTTAACACCTATGGATTTTGAGTGAAAAATGGCCCGGAAGCGAAAGTGAAAAAAATTCGTATTTTAACCATTTATATGTGTAAGACTCTTAAACTTGAGCGTTTCCTTAGAGATTCGTCGAAAAACATCGAAAGAAACAAAGGTTTTTCACATAGTCATTCGGGTGCCTCCACGAGGGTCTTTTCGTAAGGGTTGAGGTTGTGAAGTCTTTTCGACACGAGTAATTGTATTTTTTCTTCCATATTCTAAGCTTAGGACAATCTTTAGTGGATATGGTATGATACTAAAACGAGAAAACAACTTTTCAGATCGAGTTAACAACCCTGTCCCAATGGGCAAAAAAGTTCCTATGTTAACACCTATGGATTTTGAGTGAAAAATGGCCCGGAAGCGAAAGTGAAAAAAATTCGTATTTTAACCATTTATATGTGTAAGACTCTTAAACTTGAGCGTTTCCTTACAGATTCGTCGAAAAACATCGAAAGAAACAAAGGTTTTTCACATAGTCATTCGGGTGCCTCCACGAGGGTCTTTTCGTAAGGGTTGAGGTTGTGAAGTCTTTTCGACACGAGTAATTGTTTTTTTTCTTCCATATTTTAAGCGTAGGACAATCTTTAGTGGATATGAAATGATACTAAAACGAGAAAACAACTTTTCAGATCGAGTTAACGACCCTGTCCCAATGGGCAAAAAAGTTCCTATGTTAACACCTATGGATTTTGAGTGAAAAATGGCCCGGAAGCGAAAGTGAAAAAAATTCGTATTTTAACCATTTATATGTGTAAGACTCTTAAACTTGAGCGTTTCCTAACAGATTCGTCGAAAAACATCGAAAGAAACAAAGGTTTTTCACATAGTCATTCGGGTGCCTCCACGAGGGACTTTTCGTATGGGTTGAGGTTGTGAAGTATTTTCGACACGAGTAAATGTATTTTTTCTTCCATATTTTAAGCTTAGGACAATCTTTAGTGGATATGGTATGATACTAAAACGAGAAAACAACTTTTCAGATCGAGTTAACGACCCTGTCCCAATGGGCAAAAAAGTTCCTATGTTAACACCTATGGATTTTGAGTGAAAAATGGCCCGGAAGCGAAAGTGAAAAAAATTCGTATTTTAACCATTTATATGTGTAAGACTCTTAAACTTGAGCGTTTCCTTAGAGATTCGTCGAAAAACATCGAAAGAAACAAAGGTTTTTCACATAGTCATTCGGGTGCCTCCACGAGGATCTTTTCGTAAGGGTTGAGGTTGTGAAGTCTTTTCGACACGAGTAATTGTATTTTTTCTTCCATATTCTAAGCTTAGGACAATCTTTAGTGGATATGGTATGATACTAAAACGAGAAAACAACTTTTCAGATCGAGTTAACGACCCTGTCCCAATGGGCAAAAAAGTTCCTATGTTAACACCTATGGATTTTGAGTGAAAAATGGCCCGGAAGCGAAAGTGAAAAAAATTCGTATTTTAACCATTTATATGTGTAAGACTCTTAAACTTGAGCGTTTCCTAACAGATTCGTCGAAAAACATCGAAAGAAACAAAGGTTTTTCACATAGTCATTCGGGTGCCTCCACGAGGGACTTTTCGTATGGGTTGAGGTTGTGAAGTATTTTTGACACGAGTAAATTTATTTTTTCTTCCATATTTTAAGCTTAGGACAATCTTTTGTGGATATGGTATGATACTAAAACGAGAAAACAACTTTTCAGATCGAGTTAACGACCCTGTCCCAATGGGCAAAATAGTTCCTATGTTAACACCTCTGGATTTTGAGTGAAAAATGGCCCGGAAAGGAAAGTGAAAAAAATTCGTATTTTAACCATTTATATGTGTAAGACTCTTAAACTTGAGCGTTTCCTTAGAGATTCGTCGAAAAACATCGAAAGAAACAAAGGTTTTTCACATAGTCATTCGGGTGCCTCCACGAGGGTCTTTTCGTAAGGGTTGAGGTTGTGAAGTCTTTTCGACACGAGTAATTGTATTTTTTCTTCCATATTCTAATCTTAGGACAATCTTTAGTGGATATGGTATGATACTAAAACGAGAAAACAACTTTTCAGATCGAGTTAACGACCCTGTCCCAATGGGCAAAAAAGTTCCTATGTTAACACCTATGGATTTTGAGTGAAAAATGGCCCGAAAGCGAAAGTGAAAAAAATTCGTATTTTAACCATTAATATGTGTAAGACTCTTAAACTTGAGCGTTTCCTTACAGATTCGTCGAAAAACATCGAAAGAAACAAAGGTTTTTCACATAGTCATTCGGGTGCCTCCACGAGGGTCTTTTCGTATGGGTTGAGGTTGTGAAGTATTTTCGACACGAGTAAATGTATTTTTTCTTCCATATTTTAAGCTTAGGACAATCTTTAGTGGATATGGTATGATACTAAAACGAGAAAACAACTTTTCAGATCGAGTTAACGACCCTGTCCCAATGGGCAAAAAAGTTCCTATGTTAACACCTATGGATTTTGAGTGAAAAATGGCCCGGAAGCGAAAGTGAAAAAAATTCGTATTTTAACCATTTATATGTGTAAGACTCTTAAACTTGAGCGTTTCCTAACAGATTCGTCGAAAAACATCGAAAGAAACAAAGGTTTTTCACATAGTCATTCGGGTGCCTCCACGAGGGACTTTTCGTATGGGTTGAGGTTGTGAAGTATTTTTGACACGAGTAAATTTATTTTTTCTTCCATATTTTAAGCTTAGGACAATCTTTTGTGGATATGGTATGATACTAAAACGAGAAAACAACTTTTCAGATCGAGTTAACGACCCTGTCCCAATGGGCAAAATAGTTCCTATGTTAACACCTCTGGATTTTGAGTGAAAAATGGCCCGGAAAGGAAAGTGAAAAAAATTCGTATTTTAACCATTTATATGTGTAAGACTCTTAAACTTGAGCGTTTCCTTAGAGATTCGTCGAAAAACATCGAAAGAAACAAAGGTTTTTCACATAGTCATTCGGGTGCCTCCACGAGGGTCTTTTCGTAAGGGTTGAGGTTGTGAAGTCTTTTCGACACGAGTAATTGTATTTTTTCTTCCATATTCTAATCTTAGGACAATCTTTAGTGGATATGGTATGATACTAAAACGAGAAAACAACTTTTCAGATCGAGTTAACGACCCTGTCCCAATGGGCAAAAAAGTTCCTATGTTAACACCTATGGATTTTGAGTGAAAAATGGCCCGAAAGCGAAAGTGAAAAAAATTCGTATTTTAACCATTAATATGTGTAAGACTCTTAAACTTGAGCGTTTCCTTACAGATTCGTCGAAAAACATCGAAAGAAACAAAGGTTTTTCACATAGTCATTCGGGTGCCTCCACGAGGGTCTTTTCGTATGGGTTGAGGTTGTGAAGTATTTTCGACACGAGTAAATGTATTTTTTCTTCCATATTTTAAGCTTAGGACAATCTTTAGTGGATATGGTATGATACTAAAACGAGAAAACAACTTTTCAGATCGAGTTAACGACCCTGTCCCAATGGGCAAAAAAGTTCCTATGTTAACACCTATGGATTTTGAGTGAAAAATGGCCCGGAAGCGAAAGTGAAAAAAATTCGTATTTTAACCATTTATATGTGTAAGACTCTTAAACTTGAGCGTTTCCTTAGAGATTCGTCGAAAAACATCGAAAGAAACAAAGGTTTTTCACATAGTCATTCGGGTGCCTCCACGAGGGTCTTTTCGTAAGGGTTGAGGTTGTGAAGTCTTTTCGACACGAGTAATTGTATTTTTTCTTCCATATTCTAAGCTTAGGACAATCTTTAGTGGATATGGTATGATACTAAAACGAGAAAACAACTTTTCAGATCGAGTTAACGACCCTGTCCCAATGGGCAAAAAAGTTCCTATGTTAACACCTATGGATTTTGAGTGAAAAATGGCCCGGAAGCGAAAGTGAAAAAAATTCGTATTTTAACCATTTATATGTGTAAGACTCTTAAACTTGAGCGTTTCCTAACAGATTCGTCGAAAAACATCGAAAGAAACAAAGGTTTTTCACATAGTCATTCGGGTGCCTCCACGAGGGTCTTTTCGTAAGGGTTGAGGTTGTGAAGTCTTTTCGACACGAGTAAATGTATTTTTTCTCCCATATTCTAAGCTTAGGACAATCTTTAGTGGATATGGTATGATACTAAAACGAGAAAACAACTTTTCAGATCGAGTTAACAACCCTGTCCCAATGGGCAAAAAAGTTCCTATGTTAACACCTATGGATTTTGAGTGAAAAATGGCCCGGAAGCGAAAGTGAAAAAAATTCGTATTTTAACCATTTATATGTGTAAGACTCTTAAACTTGAGCGTTTCCTTAGAGATTCGTCGAAAAACATCGAAAGAAACAAAGGTTTTTCACATAGTCATTCGGGTGCCTCCACGAGGGTCTTTTCGTAAGGGTTGAGGTTGTGAAGTCTTTTCGACACGAGTAATTGTATTTTTTCTTCCATATTCTAATCTTAGGACAATCTTTAGTGGATATGGTATGATACTAAAACGAGAAAACAACTTTTCAGATCGAGTTAACGACCCTGTCCCAATGGGCAAAAAAGTTCCTATGTTAACACCTATGGATTTTGAGTGAAAAATGGCCCGAAAGCGAAAGTGAAAAAAATTCGTATTTTAACCATTAATATGTGTAAGACTCTTAAACTTGAGCGTTTCCTTACAGATTCGTCGAAAAACATCGAAAGAAACAAAGGTTTTTCACATAGTCATTCGGGTGCCTCCACGAGGGTCTTTTCGTATGGGTTGAGGTTGTGAAGTATTTTCGACACGAGTAAATGTATTTTTTCTTCCATATTTTAAGCTTAGGACAATCTTTAGTGGATATGGTATGATACTAAAACGAGAAAACAACTTTTCAGATCGAGTTAACGACCCTGTCCCAATGGGCAAAAAAGTTCCTATGTTAACACCTATGGATTTTGAGTGAAAAATGGCCCGGAAGCGAAAGTGAAAAAAATTCGTATTTTAACCATTTATATGTGTAAGACTCTTAAACTTGAGCGTTTCCTTAGAGATTCGTCGAAAAACATCGAAAGAAACAAAGGTTTTTCACATAGTCATTCGGGTGCCTCCACGAGGGTCTTTTCGTAAGGGTTGAGGTTGTGAAGTCTTTTCGACACGAGTAATTGTATTTTTTCTTCCATATTCTAAGCTTAGGACAATCTTTAGTGGATATGGTATGATACTAAAACGAGAAAACAACTTTTCAGATCGAGTTAACGACCCTGTCCCAATGGGCAAAAAAGTTCCTATGTTAACACCTATGGATTTTGAGTGAAAAATGGCCCGGAAGCGAAAGTGAAAAAAATTCGTATTTTAACCATTTATATGTGTAAGACTCTTAAACTTGAGCGTTTCCTAACAGATTCGTCGAAAAACATCGAAAGAAACAAAGGTTTTTCACATAGTCATTCGGGTGCCTCCACGAGGGTCTTTTCGTAAGGGTTGAGGTTGTGAAGTCTTTTCGACACGAGTAAATGTATTTTTTCTCCCATATTCTAAGCTTAGGACAATCTTTAGTGGATATGGTATGATACTAAAACGAGAAAACAACTTTTCAGATCGAGTTAACAACCCTGTCCCAATGGGCAAAAAAGTTCCTATGTTAACACCTATGGATTTTGAGTGAAAAATGGCCCGGAAGCGAAAGTGAAAAAAATTCGTATTTTAACCATTTATATGTGTAAGACTCTTAAACTTGAGCGTTTCCTTAGAGATTCGTCGAAAAACATCGAAAGAAACAAAGGTTTTTCACATAGTCATTCGGGTGCCTCCACGAGGGTCTTTTCGTAAGGGTTGAGGTTGTGAAGTCTTTTCGACACGAGTAATTGTATTTTTTCTTCCATATTCTAATCTTAGGACAATCTTTAGTGGATATGGTATGATACTAAAACGAGAAAACAACTTTTCAGATCGAGTTAACGACCCTGTCCCAATGGGCAAAAAAGTTCCTATGTTAACACCTATGGATTTTGAGTGAAAAATGGCCCGAAAGCGAAAGTGAAAAAAATTCGTATTTTAACCATTAATATGTGTAAGACTCTTAAACTTGAGCGTTTCCTAACAGATTCGTCGAAAAACATCGTAAGAAACAAAGGTTTTTCACATAGTCATTCGGGTGCCTCCACGAGGGTCTTTTCGTATGGGTTGAGGTTGTGAAGTATTTTCGACACGAGTAAATGTATTTTTTCTTCCATATTTTAAGCTTAGGACAATCTTTAGTGGATATGGTATGATACTAAAACGAGAAAACAACTTTTCAGATCGAGTTAACGACCCTGTCCCAATGGGCAAAAAAGTTCCTATGTTAACACCTATGGATTTTGAGTGAAAAATGGCCCGGAAGCGAAAGTGAAAAAAATTCGTATTTTAACCATTTATATGTGTAAGACTCTTAAACTTGAGCGTTTCCTTAGAGATTCGTCGAAAAACATCGAAAGAAACAAAGGTTTTTCACATAGTCATTCGGGTGCCTCCACGAGGGTCTTTTCGTAAGGGTTGAGGTTGTGAAGTCTTTTCGACACGAGTAATTGTATTTTTTCTTCCATATTCTAAGCTTAGGACAATCTTTAGTGGATATGGTATGATACTAAAACGAGAAAACAACTTTTCAGATCGAGTTAACAACCCTGTCCCAATGGGCAAAAAAGTTCCTATGTTAACACCTATGGATTTTGAGTGAAAAATGGCCCGGAAGCGAAAGTGAAAAAAATTCGTATTTTAACCATTTATATGTGTAAGACTCTTAAACTTGAGCGTTTCCTTACAGATTCGTCGAAAAACATCGAAAGAAACAAAGGTTTTTCACATAGTCATTCGGGTGCCTCCACGAGGGTCTTTTCGTAAGGGTTGAGGTTGTGAAGTCTTTTCGACACGAGTAATTGTTTTTTTTCTTCCATATTTTAAGCGTAGGACAATCTTTAGTGGATATGAAATGATACTAAAACGAGAAAACAACTTTTCAGATCGAGTTAACGACCCTGTCCCAATGGGCAAAAAAGTTCCTATGTTAACACCTATGGATTTTGAGTGAAAAATGGCCCGGAAGCGAAAGTGAAAAAAATTCGTATTTTAACCATTTATATGTGTAAGACTCTTAAACTTGAGCGTTTCCTAACAGATTCGTCGAAAAACATCGAAAGAAACAAAGGTTTTTCACATAGTCATTCGGGTGCCTCCACGAGGGACTTTTCGTATGGGTTGAGGTTGTGAAGTATTTTCGACACGAGTAAATGTATTTTTTCTTCCATATTTTAAGCTTAGGACAATCTTTAGTGGATATGGTATGATACTAAAACGAGAAAACAACTTTTCAGATCGAGTTAACGACCCTGTCCCAATGGGCAAAAAAGTTCCTATGTTAACACCTATGGATTTTGAGTGAAAAATGGCCCGGAAGCGAAAGTGAAAAAAATTCGTATTTTAACCATTTATATGTGTAAGACTCTTAAACTTGAGCGTTTCCTTAGAGATTCGTCGAAAAACATCGAAAGAAACAAAGGTTTTTCACATAGTCATTCGGGTGCCTCCACGAGGGTCTTTTCGTAAGGGTTGAGGTTGTGAAGTCTTTTCGACACGAGTAATTGTATTTTTTCTTCCATATTCTAAGCTTAGGACAATCTTTAGTGGATATGGTATGATACTAAAACGAGAAAACAACTTTTCAGATCGAGTTAACGACCCTGTCCCAATGGGCAAAAAAGTTCCTATGTTAACACCTATGGATTTTGAGTGAAAAATGGCCCGGAAGCGAAAGTGAAAAAAATTCGTATTTTAACCATTTATATGTGTAAGACTCTTAAACTTGAGCGTTTCCTTACAGATTCGTCGAAAAACATCGAAAGAAACAAAGGTTTTTCACATAGTCATTCGGGTGCCTCCACGAGGGTCTTTTCGTAAGGGTTGAGGTTGTGAAGTCTTTTCGACACGAGTAAATGTATTTTTTCTCCCATATTCTAAGCTTAGGACAATCTTTAGTGGATATGGTATGATACTAAAACGAGAAAACAACTTTTCAGATCGAGTTAACAACCCTGTCCCAATGGGCAAAAAAGTTCCTATGTTAACACCTATGGATTTTGAGTGAAAAATGGCCCGGAAGCGAAAGTGAAAAAAATTCGTATTTTAACCATTTATATGTGTAAGACTCTTAAACTTGAGCGTTTCCTTAGAGATTCGTCGAAAAACATCGAAAGAAACAAAGGTTTTTCACATAGTCATTCGGGTGCCTCCACGAGGGTCTTTTCGTAAGGGTTGAGGTTGTGAAGTCTTTTCGACACGAGTAATTGTATTTTTTCTTCCATATTCTAATCTTAGGACAATCTTTGGTGGATATGGTATGATACTAAAACGAGAAAACAACTTTTCAGATCGAGTTAACGACCCTGTCCCAATGGGCAAAAAAGTTCCTATGTTAACACCTATGGATTTTGAGTGAAAAATGGCCCGAAAGCGAAAGTGAAAAAAATTCGTATTTTAACCATTAATATGTGTAAGACTCTTAAACTTGAGCGTTTCCTAACAGATTCGTCGAAAAACATCGAAAGAAACAAAGGTTTTTCACATAGTCATTCGGGTGCCTCCACGAGGGTCTTTTCGTATGGGTTGAGGTTGTGAAGTATTTTCGACACGAGTAAATGTATTTTTTCTTCCATATTTTAAGCTTAGGACAATCTTTAGTGGATATGGTATGATACTAAAACGAGAAAACAACTTTTCAGATCGAGTTAACGACCCTGTCCCAATGGGCAAAAAAGTTCCTATGTTAACACCTATGGATTTTGAGTGAAAAATGGCCCGGAAGCGAAAGTGAAAAAAATTCGTATTTTAACCATTTATATGTGTAAGACTCTTAAACTTGAGCGTTTCCTTAGAGATTCGTCGAAAAACATCGAAAGAAACAAAGGTTTTTCACATAGTCATTCGGGTGCCTCCACGAGGGTCTTTTCGTAAGGGTTGAGGTTGTGAAGTCTTTTCGACACGAGTAATTGTATTTTTTCTTCCATATTCTAAGCTTAGGACAATCTTTAGTGGATATGGTATGATACTAAAACGAGAAAACAACTTTTCAGATCGAGTTAACAACCCTGTCCCAATGGGCAAAAAAGTTCCTATGTTAACACCTATGGATTTTGAGTGAAAAATGGCCCGGAAGCGAAAGTGAAAAAAATTCGTATTTTAACCATTTATATGTGTAAGACTCTTAAACTTGAGCGTTTCCTTACAGATTCGTCGAAAAACATCGAAAGAAACAAAGGTTTTTCACATAGTCATTCGGGTGCCTCCACGAGGGTCTTTTCGTAAGGGTTGAGGTTGTGAAGTCTTTTCGACACGAGTAATTGTTTTTTTTCTTCCATATTTTAAGCGTAGGACAATCTTTAGTGGATATGAAATGATACTAAAACGAGAAAACAACTTTTCAGATCGAGTTAACGACCCTGTCCCAATGGGCAAAAAAGTTCCTATGTTAACACCTATGGATTTTGAGTGAAAAATGGCCCGGAAGCGAAAGTGAAAAAAATTCGTATTTTAACCATTTATATGTGTAAGACTCTTAAACTTGAGCGTTTCCTAACAGATTCGTCGAAAAACATCGAAAGAAACAAAGGTTTTTCACATAGTCATTCGGGTGCCTCCACGAGGGACTTTTCGTATGGGTTGAGGTTGTGAAGTATTTTCGACACGAGTAAATGTATTTTTTCTTCCATATTTTAAGCTTAGGACAATCTTTAGTGGATATGGTATGATACTAAAACGAGAAAACAACTTTTCAGATCGAGTTAACGACCCTGTCCCAATGGGCAAAAAAGTTCCTATGTTAACACCTATGGATTTTGAGTGAAAAATGGCCCGGAAGCGAAAGTGAAAAAAATTCGTATTTTAACCATTTATATGTGTAAGACTCTTAAACTTGAGCGTTTCCTTAGAGATTCGTCGAAAAACATCGAAAGAAACAAAGGTTTTTCACATAGTCATTCGGGTGCCTCCACGAGGGTCTTTTCGTAAGGGTTGAGGTTGTGAAGTCTTTTCGACACGAGTAATTGTATTTTTTCTTCCATATTCTAAGCTTAGGACAATCTTTAGTGGATATGGTATGATACTAAAACGAGAAAACAACTTTTCAGATCGAGTTAACGACCCTGTCCCAATGGGCAAAAAAGTTCCTATGTTAACACCTATGGATTTTGAGTGAAAAATGGCCCGGAAGCGAAAGTGAAAAAAATTCGTATTTTAACCATTTATATGTGTAAGACTCTTAAACTTGAGCGTTTCCTTACAGATTCGTCGAAAAACATCGAAAGAAACAAAGGTTTTTCACATAGTCATTCGGGTGCCTCCACGAGGGTCTTTTCGTAAGGGTTGAGGTTGTGAAGTCTTTTCGACACGAGTAAATGTATTTTTTCTCCCATATTCTAAGCTTAGGACAATCTTTAGTGGATATGGTATGATACTAAAACGAGAAAACAACTTTTCAGATCGAGTTAACAACCCTGTCCCAATGGGCAAAAAAGTTCCTATGTTAACACCTATGGATTTTGAGTGAAAAATGGCCCGGAAGCGAAAGTGAAAAAAATTCGTATTTTAACCATTTATATGTGTAAGACTCTTAAACTTGAGCGTTTCCTTAGAGATTCGTCGAAAAACATCGAAAGAAACAAAGGTTTTTCACATAGTCATTCGGGTGCCTCCACGAGGGTCTTTTCGTAAGGGTTGAGGTTGTGAAGTCTTTTCGACACGAGTAATTGTATTTTTTCTTCCATATTCTAATCTTAGGACAATCTTTGGTGGATATGGTATGATACTAAAACGAGAAAACAACTTTTCAGATCGAGTTAACGACCCTGTCCCAATGGGCAAAAAAGTTCCTATGTTAACACCTATGGATTTTGAGTGAAAAATGGCCCGGAAGCGAAAGTGAAAAAAATTCGTATTTTAACCATTTATATGTGTAAGACTCTTAAACTTGAGCGTTTCCTTAGAGATTCGTCGAAAAACATCGAAAGAAACAAAGGTTTTTCACATAGTCATTCGGGTGCCTCCACGAGGGTCTTTTCGTAAGGGTTGAGGTTGTGAAGTCTTTTCGACACGAGTAATTGTTTTTTTTCTTCCATATTTTAAGCGTAGGACAATCTTTAGTGGATATGAAATGATACTAAAACGAGAAAACAACTTTTCAGATCGAGTTAACGACCCTGTCCCAATGGGCAAAAAGTTCCTATGTTAACACCTATGGATTTTGAGTGAAAAATGGCCCGGAAGCGAAAGTGAAAAAAATTCGTATTTTAACCATTTATATGTGTAAGACTCTTAAACTTGAGCGTTTCCTAACAGATTCGTCGAAAAACATCGAAAGAAACAAAGGTTTTTCACATAGTCATTCGGGTGCCTCCACGAGGGACTTTTCGTATGGGTTGAGGTTGTGAAGTATTTTCGACACGAGTAAATGTATTTTTTCTTCCATATTTTAAGCTTAGGACAATCTTTAGTGGATATGGTATGATACTAAAACGAGAAAACAACTTTTCAGATCGAGTTAACGACCCTGTCCCAATGGGCAAAAAAGTTCCTATGTTAACACCTATGGATTTTGAGTGAAAAATGGCCCGGAAGCGAAAGTGAAAAAAATTCGTATTTTAACCATTTATATGTGTAAGACTCTTAAACTTGAGCGTTTCCTTAGAGATTCGTCGAAAAACATCGAAAGAAACAAAGGTTTTTCACATAGTCATTCGGGTGCCTCCACGAGGGTCTTTTCGTAAGGGTTGAGGTTGTGAAGTCTTTTCGACACGAGTAATTGTATTTTTTCTTCCATATTCTAAGCTTAGGACAATCTTTAGTGGATATGGTATGATACTAAAACGAGAAAACAACTTTTCAGATCGAGTTAACGACCCTGTCCCAATGGGCAAAAAAGTTCCTATGTTAACACCTATGGATTTTGAGTGAAAAATGGCCCGGAAGCGAAAGTGAAAAAAATTCGTATTTTAACCATTTATATGTGTAAGACTCTTAAACTTGAGCGTTTCCTAACAGATTCGTCGAAAAACATCGAAAGAAACAAAGGTTTTTCACATAGTCATTCGGGTGCCTCCACGAGGGTCTTTTCGTAAGGGTTGAGGTTGTGAAGTCTTTTCGACACGAGTAAATGTATTTTTTCTCCCATATTCTAAGCTTAGGACAATCTTTAGTGGATATGGTATGATACTAAAACGAGAAAACAACTTTTCAGATCGAGTTAACAACCCTGTCCCAATGGGCAAAAAAGTTCCTATGTTAACACCTATGGATTTTGAGTGAAAAATGGCCCGGAAGCGAAAGTGAAAAAAATTCGTATTTTAACCATTTATATGTGTAAGACTCTTAAACTTGAGCGTTTCCTTAGAGATTCGTCGAAAAACATCGAAAGAAACAAAGGTTTTTCACATAGTCATTCGGGTGCCTCCACGAGGGTCTTTTCGTAAGGGTTGAGGTTGTGAAGTCTTTTCGACACGAGTAATTGTATTTTTTCTTCCATATTCTAATCTTAGGACAATCTTTGGTGGATATGGTATGATACTAAAACGAGAAAACAACTTTTCAGATCGAGTTAACGACCCTGTCCCAATGGGCAAAAAAGTTCCTATGTTAACACCTATGGATTTTGAGTGAAAAATGGCCCGAAAGCGAAAGTGAAAAAAATTCGTATTTTAACCATTAATATGTGTAAGACTCTTAAACTTGAGCGTTTCCTAACAGATTCGTCGAAAAACATCGAAAGAAACAAAGGTTTTTCACATAGTCATTCGGGTGCCTCCACGAGGGTCTTTTCGTATGGGTTGAGGTTGTGAAGTATTTTCGACACGAGTAAATGTATTTTTTCTTCCATATTTTAAGCTTAGGACAATCTTTAGTGGATATGGTATGATACTAAAACGAGAAAACAACTTTTCAGATCGAGTTAACGACCCTGTCCCAATGGGCAAAAAAGTTCCTATGTTAACACCTATGGATTTTGAGTGAAAAATGGCCCGGAAGCGAAAGTGAAAAAAATTCGTATTTTAACCATTTATATGTGTAAGACTCTTAAACTTGAGCGTTTCCTTAGAGATTCGTCGAAAAACATCGAAAGAAACAAAGGTTTTTCACATAGTCATTCGGGTGCCTCCACGAGGGTCTTTTCGTAAGGGTTGAGGTTGTGAAGTCTTTTCGACACGAGTAATTGTATTTTTTCTTCCATATTCTAAGCTTAGGACAATCTTTAGTGGATATGGTATGATACTAAAACGAGAAAACAACTTTTCAGATCGAGTTAACAACCCTGTCCCAATGGGCAAAAAAGTTCCTATGTTAACACCTATGGATTTTGAGTGAAAAATGGCCCGGAAGCGAAAGTGAAAAAAATTCGTATTTTAACCATTTATATGTGTAAGACTCTTAAACTTGAGCGTTTCCTTACAGATTCGTCGAAAAACATCGAAAGAAACAAAGGTTTTTCACATAGTCATTCGGGTGCCTCCACGAGGGTCTTTTCGTAAGGGTTGAGGTTGTGAAGTCTTTTCGACACGAGTAATTGTTTTTTTTCTTCCATATTTTAAGCGTAGGACAATCTTTAGTGGATATGAAATGATACTAAAACGAGAAAACAACTTTTCAGATCGAGTTAACGACCCTGTCCCAATGGGCAAAAAAGTTCCTATGTTAACACCTATGGATTTTGAGTGAAAAATGGCCCGGAAGCGAAAGTGAAAAAAATTCGTATTTTAACCATTTATATGTGTAAGACTCTTAAACTTGAGCGTTTCCTAACAGATTCGTCGAAAAACATCGAAAGAAACAAAGGTTTTTCACATAGTCATTCGGGTGCCTCCACGAGGGTCTTTTCGTAAGGGTTGAGGTTGTGAAGTCTTTTCGACACGAGTAAATGTATTTTTTCTCCCATATTCTAAGCTTAGGACAATCTTTAGTGGATATGGTATGATACTAAAACGAGAAAACAACTTTTCAGATCGAGTTAACAACCCTGTCCCAATGGGCAAAAAAGTTCCTATGTTAACACCTATGGATTTTGAGTGAAAAATGGCCCGGAAGCGAAAGTGAAAAAAATTCGTATTTTAACCATTTATATGTGTAAGACTCTTAAACTTGAGCGTTTCCTTAGAGATTCGTCGAAAAACATCGAAAGAAACAAAGGTTTTTCACATAGTCATTCGGGTGCCTCCACGAGGGTCTTTTCGTAAGGGTTGAGGTTGTGAAGTCTTTTCGACACGAGTAATTGTATTTTTTCTTCCATATTCTAATCTTAGGACAATCTTTGGTGGATATGGTATGATACTAAAACGAGAAAACAACTTTTCAGATCGAGTTAACGACCCTGTCCCAATGGGCAAAAAAGTTCCTATGTTAACACCTATGGATTTTGAGTGAAAAATGGCCCGAAAGCGAAAGTGAAAAAAATTCGTATTTTAACCATTAATATGTGTAAGACTCTTAAACTTGAGCGTTTCCTAACAGATTCGTCGAAAAACATCGAAAGAAACAAAGGTTTTTCACATAGTCATTCGGGTGCCTCCACGAGGGTCTTTTCGTATGGGTTGAGGTTGTGAAGTATTTTCGACACGAGTAAATGTATTTTTTCTTCCATATTTTAAGCTTAGGACAATCTTTAGTGGATATGGTATGATACTAAAACGAGAAAACAACTTTTCAGATCGAGTTAACGACCCTGTCCCAATGGGCAAAAAAGTTCCTATGTTAACACCTATGGATTTTGAGTGAAAAATGGCCCGGAAGCGAAAGTGAAAAAAATTCGTATTTTAACCATTTATATGTGTAAGACTCTTAAACTTGAGCGTTTCCTTAGAGATTCGTCGAAAAACATCGAAAGAAACAAAGGTTTTTCACATAGTCATTCGGGTGCCTCCACGAGGGTCTTTTCGTAAGGGTTGAGGTTGTGAAGTCTTTTCGACACGAGTAATTGTATTTTTTCTTCCATATTCTAAGCTTAGGACAATCTTTAGTGGATATGGTATGATACTAAAACGAGAAAACAACTTTTCAGATCGAGTTAACGACCCTGTCCCAATGGGCAAAAAAGTTCCTATGTTAACACCTATGGATTTTGAGTGAAAAATGGCCCGGAAGCGAAAGTGAAAAAAATTCGTATTTTAACCATTTATATGTGTAAGACTCTTAAACTTGAGCGTTTCCTAACAGATTCGTCGAAAAACATCGAAAGAAACAAAGGTTTTTCACATAGTCATTCGGGTGCCTCCACGAGGGTCTTTTCGTATGGGTTGAGGTTGTGAAGTATTTTCGACACGAGTAAATATATTTTTTCTTCCAAATTTTAAGCTTAGGACAATCTTTAGTGGATATGGTATGATACTAAAACGAGAAAACAACTTTTCAGATCGAGTTAACGACCCTGTCCCAATGGGCAAAAAAGTTCCTATGTTAACACCTATGGATTTTGAGTGAAAAATGGCCCGGAAGCGAAAGTGAAAAAAATTCGTATTTTAACCATTTATATGTGTAAGACTCTTAAACTTGAGCGTTTCCTTAGAGATTCGTCGAAAAACATCGAAAGAAACAAAGGTTTTTCACATAGTCATTCGGGTGCCTCCACGAGGGTCTTTTCGTAAGGGTTGAGGTTGTGAAGTCTTTTCGACACGAGTAAATGTATTTTTTCTTCCATATTCTAAGCTTAGGACAATCTTTAGTGGATATGGTATGATACTAAAACGAGAAAACAACTTTTCAGATCGAGTTAACGACCCTGTCCCAATGGGCAAAAAAGTTCCTATGTTAACACCTATGGATTTTGAGTGAAAAATGGCCCGGAAGCGAAAGTGAAAAAAATTCGTATTTTAACCATTTATATGTGTAAGACTCTTAAACTTGAGCGTTTCCTTAGAGATTCGTCGAAAAACATCGAAAGAAACAAAGGTTTTTCACATAGTCATTCGGGTGCCTCCACGAGGGTCTTTTCGTAAGGGTTGAGGTTGTGAAGTCTTTTCGACACGAGTAATTGTATTTTTTCTTCCATATTCTAAGCTTAGGACAATCTTTAGTGGATATGGTATGATACTAAAACGAGAAAACAACTTTTCAGATCGAGTTAACGACCCTGTCCCAATGGGCAAAAAAGTTCCTATGTTAACACCTATGGATTTTGAGTGAAAAATGGCCCGGAAGCGAAAGTGAAAAAAATTCGTATTTTAACCATTTATATGTGTAAGACTCTTAAACTTGAGCGTTTCCTTACAGATTCGTCGAAAAACATCGAAAGAAACAAAGGTTTTTCACATAGTCATTCGGGTGCCTCCACGAGGGTCTTTTCGTAAGGGTTGAGGTTGTGAAGTCTTTTCGACACGAGTAAATGTATTTTTTCTTCCATATTCTAAGCTTAGGACAATCTTTAGTGGATATGGTATGATACTAAAACGAGAAAACAACTTTTCAGATCGAGTTAACGACCCTGTCCCAATGGGCAAAAAAGTTCCTATGTTAACACCTATGGATTTTGAGTGAAAAATGGCCCGGAAGCGAAAGTGAAAAAAATTCGTATTTTAACCATTTATATGTGTAAGACTCTTAAACTTGAGCGTTTCCTTAGAGATTCGTCGAAAAACATCGAAAGAAACAAAGGTTTTTCACATAGTCATTCGGGTGCCTCCACGAGGGTCTTTTCGTAAGGGTTGAGGTTGTGAAGTCTTTTCGACACGAGTAATTGTATTTTTTCTTCCATATTCTAAGCTTAGGACAATCTTTAGTGGATATGGTATGATACTAAAACGAGAAAACAACTTTTCAGATCGAGTTAACGACCCTGTCCCAATGGGCAAAAAAGTTCCTATGTTAACACCTATGGATTTTGAGTGAAAAATGGCCCGGAAGCGAAAGTGAAAAAAATTCGTATTTTAACCATTTATATGTGTAAGACTCTTAAACTTGAGCGTTTCCTAACAGATTCGTCGAAAAACATCGAAAGAAACAAAGGTTTTTCACATAGTCATTCGGGTGCCTCCACGAGGGTCTTTTCGTATGGGTTGAGGTTGTGAAGTATTTTCGACACGAGTAAATATATTTTTTCTTCCAAATTTTAAGCTTAGGACAATCTTTAGTGGATATGGTATGATACTAAAACGAGAAAACAACTTTTCAGATCGAGTTAACGACCCTGTCCCAATGGGCAAAAAAGTTCCTATGTTAACACCTATGGATTTTGAGTGAAAAATGGCCCGGAAGCGAAAGTGAAAAAAATTCGTATTTTAACCATTTATATGTGTAAGACTCTTAAACTTGAGCGTTTCCTTAGAGATTCGTCGAAAAACATCGAAAGAAACAAAGGTTTTTCACATAGTCTTTCGGGTGCCTCCACGAGGGTCTTTTCGTAAGGGTTGAGGTTGTGAAGTCTTTTCGACACGAGTAAATGTATTTTTTCTTCCATATTCTAAGCTTAGGACAATCTTTAGTGGATATGGTATGATACTAAAACGAGAAAACAACTTTTCAGATCGAGTTAACGACCCTGTCCCAATGGGCAAAAAAGTTCCTATGTTAACACCTATGGATTTTGAGTGAAAAATGGCCCGGAAGCGAAAGTGAAAAAAATTCGTATTTTAACCATTTATATGTGTAAGACTCTTAAACTTGAGCGTTTCCTTAGAGATTCGTCGAAAAACATCGAAAGAAACAAAGGTTTTTCACATAGTCATTCGGGTGCCTCCACGAGGGTCTTTTCGTAAGGGTTGAGGTTGTGAAGTCTTTTCGACACGAGTAATTGTATTTTTTCTTCCATATTCTAAGCTTAGGACAATCTTTAGTGGATATGGTATGATACTAAAACGAGAAAACAACTTTTCAGATCGAGTTAACGACCCTGTCCCAATGGGCAAAAAAGTTCCTATGTTAACACCTATGGATTTTGAGTGAAAAATGGCCCGGAAGCGAAAGTGAAAAAAATTCGTATTTTAACCATTTATATGTGTAAGACTCTTAAACTTGAGCGTTTCCTTAGAGATTCGTCGAAAAACATCGAAAGAAACAAAGGTTTTTCACATAGTCATTCGGGTGCCTCCACGAGGGTCTTTTCGTAAGGGTTGAGGTTGTGAAGTCTTTTCGACACGAGTAATTGTATTTTTTCTTCCATATTCTAAGCTTAGGACAATCTTTAGTGGATATGGTATGATACTAAAACGAGAAAACAACTTTTCAGATCGAGTTAACGACCCTGTCCCAATGGGCAAAAAAGTTCCTATGTTAACACCTATGGATTTTGAGTGAAAAATGGCCCGGAAGCGAAAGTGAAAAAAATTCGTATTTTAACCATTTATATGTGTAAGACTCTTAAACTTGAGCGTTTCCTAACAGATTCGTCGAAAAACATCGAAAGAAACAAAGGTTTTTCACATAGTCATTCGGGTGCCTCCACGAGGGTCTTTTCGTATGGGTTGAGGTTGTGAAGTATTTTCGACACGAGTAAATATATTTTTTCTTCCAAATTTTAAGCTTAGGACAATCTTTAGTGGATATGGTATGATACTAAAACGAGAAAACAACTTTTCAGATCGAGTTAACGACCCTGTCCCAATGGGCAAAAAAGTTCCTATGTTAACACCTATGGATTTTGAGTGAAAAATGGCCCGGAAGCGAAAGTGAAAAAAATTCGTATTTTAACCATTTATATGTGTAAGACTCTTAAACTTGAGCGTTTCCTTAGAGATTCGTCGAAAAACATCGAAAGAAACAAAGGTTTTTCACATAGTCATTCGGGTGCCTCCACGAGGGTCTTTTCGTAAGGGTTGAGGTTGTGAAGTCTTTTCGACACGAGTAAATGTATTTTTTCTTCCATATTCTAAGCTTAGGACAATCTTTAGTGGATATGGTATGATACTAAAACGAGAAAACAACTTTTCAGATCGAGTTAACGACCCTGTCCCAATGGGCAAAAAAGTTCCTATGTTAACACCTATGGATTTTGAGTGAAAAATGGCCCGGAAGCGAAAGTGAAAAAAATTCGTATTTTAACCATTTATATGTGTAAGACTCTTAAACTTGAGCGTTTCCTTAGAGATTCGTCGAAAAACATCGAAAGAAACAAAGGTTTTTCACATAGTCATTCGAGTGCCTCCACGAGGGTCTTTTCGTAAGGGTTGAGGTTGTGAAGTCTTTTCGACACGAGTAAATGTATTTTTTCTTCCATATTCTAAGCTTAGGACAATCTTTAGTGGATATGGTATGATACTAAAACGAGAAAACAACTTTTCAGATCGAGTTAACGACCCTGTCCCAATGGGCAAAAAAGTTCCTATGTTAACACCTATGGATTTTGAGTGAAAAATGGCCCGGAAGCGAAAGTGAAAAAAATTCGTATTTTAACCATTTATATGTGTAAGACTCTTAAACTTGAGCGTTTCCTTAGAGATTCGTCGAAAAACATCGAAAGAAACAAAGGTTTTTCACATAGTAATTCGGGTGCCTCCACGCGGGTCTTTTCGTAAGAGTTGAGGTTGTGAAGTCTTTTCGACACGAGTAATTGTATTTTTTCTTCCATATTCTAAGCTTAGGACAATCTTTAGTGGATATGGTATGATACTAAAACGAGAAAACAACTTTTCAGATCGAGTTAACGACCCTGTCCCAATGGGCAAAAAAGTTCCTATGTTAACACCTATGGATTTTGAGTGAAAAATGGCCCGGAAGCGAAAGTGAAAAAAATTCGTATTTTAACCATTTATATGTGTAAGACTCTTAAACTTGAGCGTTTCCTTAGAGATTCGTCGAAAAACATCGAAAGAAACAAAGGTTTTTCACATAGTCATTCGGGTGCCTCCACGAGGGTCTTTTCGTAAGGGTTGAGGTTGTGAAGTCTTTTCGACACGAGTAAATGTATTTTTTCTTCCATATTCTAAGCTTAGGACAATCTTTAGTGGATATGGTATGATACTAAAACGAGAAAACAACTTTTCAGATCGAGTTAACGACCCTGTCCCAATGGGCAAAAAAGTTCCTATGTTAACACCTATGGATTTTGAGTGAAAAATGGCCCGGAAGCGAAAGTGAAAAAAATTCGTATTTTAACCATTTATATGTGTAAGACTCTTAAACTTGAGCGTTTCCTAACAGATTCGTCGAAAAACATCGAAAGAAACAAAGGTTTTTCACATAGTCATTCGGGTGCCTCCACGAGGGTCTTTTCGTAAGGGTTGAGGTTGTGAAGTCTTTTCGACACGAGTAATTGTATTTTTTCTTCCATATTCTAAGCTTAGGACAATCTTTAGTGGATATGGTATGATACTAAAACGAGAAAACAACTTTTCAGATCGAGTTAACGACCCTGTCCCAATGGGCAAAAAAGTTCCTATGTTAACACCTATGGATTTTGAGTGAAAAATGGCCCGGAAGCGAAAGTGAAAAAAATTCGTATTTTAACCATTTATATGTGTAAGACTCTTAAACTTGAGCGTTTCCTAACAGATTCGTCGAAAAACATCGAAAGAAACAAAGGTTTTTCACATAGTCATTCGGGTGCCTCCACGAGGGTCTTTTCGTATGGGTTGAGGTTGTGAAGTATTTTCGACACGAGTAAATATATTTTTTCTTCCAAATTTTAAGCTTAGGACAATCTTTAGTGGATATGGTATGATACTAAAACGAGAAAACAACTTTTCAGATCGAGTTAACGACCCTGTCCCAATGGGCAAAAAAGTTCCTATGTTAACACCTATGGATTTTGAGTGAAAAATGGCCCGGAAGCGAAAGTGAAAAAAATTCGTATTTTAACCATTTATATGTGTAAGACTCTTAAACTTGAGCGTTTCCTTAGAGATTCGTCGAAAAACATCGAAAGAAACAAAGGTTTTTCACATAGTCATTCGGGTGCCTCCACGAGGGTCTTTTCGTAAGGGTTGAGGTTGTGAAGTCTTTTCGACACGAGTAAATGTATTTTTTCTTCCATATTCTAAGCTTAGGACAATCTTTAGTGGATATGGTATGATACTAAAACGAGAAAACAACTTTTCAGATCGAGTTAACGACCCTGTCCCAATGGGCAAAAAAGTTCCTATGTTAACACCTATGGATTTTGAGTGAAAAATGGCCCGGAAGCGAAAGTGAAAAAAATTCGTATTTTAACCATTTATATGTGTAAGACTCTTAAACTTGAGCGTTTCCTTAGAGATTCGTCGAAAAACATCGAAAGAAACAAAGGTTTTTCACATAGTCATTCGGGTGCCTCCACGAGGGTCTTTTCGTAAGGGTTGAGGTTGTGAAGTCTTTTCGACACGAGTAATTGTATTTTTTCTTCCATATTCTAAGCTTAGGACAATCTTTAGTGGATATGGTATGATACTAAAACGAGAAAACAACTTTTCAGATCGAGTTAACGACCCTGTCCCAATGGGCAAAAAAGTTCCTATGTTAACACCTATGGATTTTGAGTGAAAAATGGCCCGGAAGCGAAAGTGAAAAAAATTCGTATTTTAACCATTTATATGTGTAAGACTCTTAAACTTGAGCGTTTCCTAACAGATTCGTCGAAAAACATCGAAAGAAACAAAGGTTTTTCACATAGTCATTCGGGTGCCTCCACGAGGGTCTTTTCGTATGGGTTGAGGTTGTGAAGTATTTTCGACACGAGTAAATATATTTTTTCTTCCAAATTTTAAGCTTAGGACAATCTTTAGTGGATATGGTATGATACTAAAACGAGAAAACAACTTTTCAGATCGAGTTAACGACCCTGTCCCAATGGGCAAAAAAGTTCCTATGTTAACACCTATGGATTTTGAGTGAAAAATGGCCCGGAAGCGAAAGTGAAAAAAATTCGTATTTTAACCATTTATATGTGTAAGACTCTTAAACTTGAGCGTTTCCTTAGAGATTCGTCGAAAAACATCGAAAGAAACAAAGGTTTTTCACATAGTCATTCGGGTGCCTCCACGAGGGTCTTTTCGTAAGGGTTGAGGTTGTGAAGTCTTTTCGACACGAGTAAATGTATTTTTTCTTCCATATTCTAAGCTTAGGACAATCTTTAGTGGATATGGTATGATACTAAAACGAGAAAACAACTTTTCAGATCGAGTTAACGACCCTGTCCCAATGGGCAAAAAAGTTCCTATGTTAACACCTATGGATTTTGAGTGAAAAATGGCCCGGAAGCGAAAGTGAAAAAAATTCGTATTTTAACCATTTATATGTGTAAGACTCTTAAACTTGAGCGTTTCCTTAGAGATTCGTCGAAAAACATCGAAAGAAACAAAGGTTTTTCACATAGTCATTCGAGTGCCTCCACGAGGGTCTTTTCGTAAGGGTTGAGGTTGTGAAGTCTTTTCGACACGAGTAAATGTATTTTTTCTTCCATATTCTAAGCTTAGGACAATCTTTAGTGGATATGGTATGATACTAAAACGAGAAAACAACTTTTCAGATCGAGTTAACGACCCTGTCCCAATGGGCAAAAAAGTTCCTATGTTAACACCTATGGATTTTGAGTGAAAAATGGCCCGGAAGCGAAAGTGAAAAAAATTCGTATTTTAACCATTTATATGTGTAAGACTCTTAAACTTGAGCGTTTCCTTAGAGATTCGTCGAAAAACATCGAAAGAAACAAAGGTTTTTCACATAGTAATTCGGGTGCCTCCACGCGGGTCTTTTCGTAAGAGTTGAGGTTGTGAAGTCTTTTCGACACGAGTAATTGTATTTTTTCTTCCATATTCTAAGCTTAGGACAATCTTTAGTGGATATGGTATGATACTAAAACGAGAAAACAACTTTTCAGATCGAGTTAACGACCCTGTCCCAATGGGCAAAAAAGTTCCTATGTTAACACCTATGGATTTTGAGTGAAAAATGGCCCGGAAGCGAAAGTGAAAAAAATTCGTATTTTAACCATTTATATGTGTAGACTCTTAAACTTGAGCGTTTCCTTACAGATTCGTCGAAAAACATCGAAAGAAACAAAGGTTTTTCACATAGTCATTCGGGTGCCTCCACGAGGGTCTTTTCGTATGGGTTGAGGTTGTGAAGTATTTTCGACACGAGTAAATGTATTTTTTCTTCCATATTTTAAGCTTAGGACAATCTTTAGTGGATATGGTATGATACTAAAACGAGAAAACAACTTTTCAGATCGAGTTAACGACCCTGTCCCAATGGGCAAAAAAGTTCCTATGTTAACACCTATGGATTTTGAGTGAAAAATGGCCCGGAAGCGAAAGTGAAAAAAATTCGTATTTTAACCATTTATATGTGTAAGACTCTTAAACTTGAGCGTTTCCTAACAGATTCGTCGAAAAACATCGAAAGAAACAAAGGTTTTTCACATAGTCATTCGGGTGCCTCCACGAGGGACTTTTCGTATGGGTGAGGTTGTGAAGTATTTTCGACACGAGTAAATGTTTTTTTTCTTCCATATTTTAAGCTTAGGACAATTTTTAGTGGATATGGTATGATACTAAAACTAGAAAACAACTTTTCAGATCGAGTTAACGACCCTGTCCCAATGGGCAAAAAAGTTCCTATGTTAACACCTATGGATTTTGAGTGAAAAATGGCCCGGAAGCGAAAGTGAAAAAAATTCGTATTTTAACCATTTATATGTGTAAGACTCTTAAACTTGAGCGTTTCCTTAGAGATTCGTCGAAAAACATCGAAAGAAACAAAGGTTTTTCACATAGTCATTCAGGTGCCTCCACGAGGGTCTTTTCGTAAGGGTTGAGGTTGTGAAGTCTTTTCGACACGAGTAATTGTATTTTTTCTTCCATATTCTAAGCTTAGGACAATCTTTAGTGGATATGGTATGATACTAAAACGAGAAAACAACTTTTCAGATCGAGTTAACGACCCTGTCCCAATGGGCAAAAAAGTTCCTATGTTAACACCTATGGATTTTGAGTGAAAAATGGCCCGGAAGCGAAAGTGAAAAAAATTCGTATTTTAACCATTTATATGTGTAAGACTCTTAAACTTGAGCGTTTCCTTAGAGATTCGTCGAAAAACATCGAAAGAAACAAAGGTTTTTCACATAGTCATTCGGGTGCCTCCACGAGGGTCTTTTCGTAAGGGTTGAGGTTGTGAAGTCTTTTCGACACGAGTAAATGTATTTTTTCTTCCATATTCTAAGCTTAGGACAATATTTAGTGGATATGGTATGATACTAAAATGAGAAAACAACTTTTTAGATCGAGTTAACGACCCTGTCTCAATGGGCAAAAAAGTTCCTATGTTAACACCTATGGATTTTGAGTGAAAAATGGCCCGGAAATGAAAGTGAAAAAAATTCGTATTTTAACCATTTATATGTGTAAGACTCTTAAACTTGAGCGTTTCCTTACAGATTCGTCGAAAAACATCGAAAGAAACAAAGGTTTTTCACATAGTGATTCGGGTGCCTCCACGAGGGTCTTTTCGTAAGGGTTGAGGTTGTGAAGTCTTTTCGACACGAGTAAATGTATTTTTTCTAACATATTTTAAGCTTAGGACAATCTTTAGTTGATATGGTATGATACTAAAACGAGAAAACAACTTTTCAGATCGAGTTAACGACCCAGAAGCGAAAGTAAAAAAAATTCATATTTTAACCATTTATATGTGTAAGACTCTTAAACTTGAGCGTTTCCTTAGAGATTCGTCGAAAAACATCGAAAGAAACAAAGGTTTTTCACATAGTCATTCGGGTGCCTCCACGAGGGTCTTTTCGTAAGGGTTGAGGTTGTGAAGTCTTTTCGACACGAGTAAATGTTTTTTTTCTTCCATATTTTAGGCTTATGACAATCTATAGTGGATATGGTATGATACTAAAACGAGAAAACAACTTTTCAGATCGAGTTAACGACCCTGTCCCAATGGGCAAAAAAGTTCCTATGTTAACACCTATGGATTTTGAGTGAAAAATGGCCCGGAAGCGAAAGTGAAAAAAATTCGTATTTTAACCATTTATATGTGTAAGACTCTTAAACTTGAGCGTTTCCTTACAGATTCGTCGAAAAACATCGAAAGAGAACAAAGGTTTTTCACATAGTAATTCGGGTGCCTCCACGAGGGTCTTTTCGTAAGAGTTGAGGTTGTGAAGTCTTTTCGACACGAGTAAATGTATTTTTTCTTCCATATTTTAAGCTTAGGACAATCTTTTGTTGATATGGTATGATACTAAAACGAGAAAACAACTTTTCAGATCGAGTTAACGACCCTGTCCCAATGGGCAAAAAAGTTCCTATGTTAACACCTATGGATTTTGAGTGAAAAATGGCCCGGAAGCGAAAGTGAAAAAAATTCGTATTTTAACCATTTATATGTGTAAGACTCTTAAACTTGAGCGTTTCCTTACAGATTCGTCGAAAAACAACGAAAGAAACAAAGGTTTTTCACATAGTCATTTGGGTGCCTCCACGAGGGTCTTTTCGTAAGAGTTGAGGTTGTGAAGTCTTTTCGACACGAGTAAATGTATTTTTTCTTCCATATTTTAAGCTTAGGACAATCTTTTGTGGATATGGTATGATACTAAAACGAGAAAATAACTTTTCAGATCGAGTTAACGACCCTGTCTCAATGGGCAAAAAAGTTCCTATGTTAACACCTATGGATTTTGAGTGAAAAATGGCCCGGAAATGAAAGTGAAAAAAATTCGTATTTTAACCATTTATATGTGTAAGACTCTTAAACTTGAGCGTTTCCTTACAGATTCGTCGAAAAACATCGAAAGAAACAAAGGTTTTTCACATAGTGATTCGGGTGCCTCCACGAGGGTCTTTTCGTAAGGGTTGAGGTTGTGAAGTCTTTTCGACACGAGTAAATGTATTTTTTCTAACATATTTTAAGCTTAGGACAATCTTTAGTTGATATGGTATGATACTAAAACGAGAAAACAACTTTTCAGATCGAGTTAACGACCCTGTCTCAATGGGCAAAAAAGTTCCTCTGTTAACACCTATGGATTTTGAGTGAAAAATGGCCCAGAAGCGAAAGTGAAAAAAATTCATATTTTAACCATTTATATGTGTAAGACTCTTAAACTTGAGCGTTTCCTTACAGATTCGTCGAAAAACATCGAAAGAAACAAAGGTTTTTCACATAGTCATTCGGGTGCCTCCACGAGGGACTTTTCGTAAGGGTCGAGGTTGTGAAGTCTTTTCGACACGAGTAAATGTTTTTTTTCTTCCATATTTTAGGCTTATGACAATCTATAGTGGATATGGTATGATACTAAAACGAGAAAACAACTTTTCAGATCGAGTTAACGACCCTGTCCCAATGGGCAAAAAAGTTCCTATGTTAACACCTATGGATTTTGAGTGAAAAATGGCCCGGAAGCGAAAGTGAAAAAAATTCGTATTTTAACCATTTATATGTGTAAGACTCTTAAACTTGAGCGTTTCCTTACAGATTCGTCGAAAAACATCGAAAGAGAACAAAGGTTTTTCACATAGTAATTCGGGTGCCTCCACGAGGGTCTTTTCGTAAGAGTTGAGGTTGTGAAGTCTTTTCGACACGAGTAAATGTATTTTTTCTTCCATATTTTAAGCTTAGGACAATCTTTTGTTGATATGGTATGATACTAAAACGAGAAAACAACTTTTCAGATCGAGTTAACGACCCTGTCCCAATGGGCAAAAAAGTTCCTATGTTAACACCTATGGATTTTGAGTGAAAAATGGCCCGGAAGCGAAAGTGAAAAAAATTCGTATTTTAACCATTTATATGTGTAAGACTCTTAAACTTGAGCGTTTCCAAACAGATTCGTCGAAAAACATCGAAAGAAACAAAGGTTTTTCACATAGTCATTCGGGTGCCTCCACGAGGGACTTTTCGTATGGGTTGAGGTTGTGAAGTATTTTCGACACGAGTAAATGTTTTTTTTCTTCCATATTTTAAGCTTAGGACAATTTTTAGTGGATATGGTATGATACTAAAACGAGAAAACAACTTTTCAGATCGAGTTAACGACCCTGTCCCAATGGGCAAAAAAGTTCCTATGTTAACACCTATGGATTTTGAGTGAAAAATGGCCCGGAAGCGAAAGTGAAAAAAATTCGTATTTTAACCATTTATATGTGTAAGACTCTTAAACTTGAGCGTTTCCTTACAGATTCGTCGAAAAACATCGAAAGAAACAAAGGTTTTTCACATAGTCATTCGGGTGCCTCCACGAGGGTCTTTTCGTAAGGGTTGAGGTTGTGAAGTCTTTTCGACACGAGTAATTGTTTTTTTTCTTCCATATTTTAAGCGTAGGACAATCTTTAGTGGATATGGAATGATACTAAAACGAGAAAACAACTTTTCAGATCGAGTTAACGACCCTGTCCCAATGGGCAAAAAAGTTCCTATGTTAACACCTATGGATTTTGAGTGAAAAATGGCCCGGAAGCGAAAGTGAAAAAAATTCGTATTTTAACCATTTATATGTTTAAGACTCTTAAACTTGAGCGTTTCCTTAGAGATTCGTCGAAAAACATCGAAAGAAACAAAGGTTTTTCACATAGTCATTCGGGTGCCTCCACGAGGGTCTTTTCGTAAGGGTTGAGGTTGTGAAGTCTTTTCGACACGAGTAAATGTATTTTTTCTCCCATATTCTAAGCTTAGGACAATCTTTAGTGGATATGGTATGATACTAAAACGAGAAAACAACTTTTCAGATCGAGTTAACGACCCTGTCCCAATGGGCAAAAAAGTTCCTATGTTAACACCTATGGATTTTGAGTGAAAAATGGCCCGGAAGCGAAAGTGAAAAAAATTCGTATTTTAACCATTTATATGTGTAAGACTCTTAAACTTGAGCGTTTCCTTAGAGATTCGTCGAAAAACATCGAAAGAAACAAAGGTTTTTCACATAGTCATTCGGGTGCCTCCACGAGGGTCTTTTCGTAAGGGTTGAGGTTGTGAAGTCTTTTCGACACGAGTAATTGTATTTTTTCTTCCATATTCTAATCTTAGGACAATCTTTAGTGGATATGGTATGATACTAAAACGAGAAAACAACTTTTCAGATCGAGTTAACGACCCTATCCCAATGGGCAAAAAAGTTCCTATGTTAACACCTATGGATTTTGAGTGAAAAATGGCCCGGAAGCGAAAGTGAAAAAAATTCGTATTTTAACCATTTATATGTGTAAGACTCTTAAACTTGAGCGTTTCCTTAGAGATTCGTCGAAAAACATCGAAAGAAACAAAGGTTTTTCACATAGTCATTCGGGTGCCTCCACGAGGGTCTTTTCGTAGGGTTGAGGTTGTGAAGTCTTTTCGACACGAGTAAATGTATTTTTTCTCCCATATTCTAAGCTTAGGACAATCTTTAGTGGATATGGTATGATACTAAAACGAGAAAACAACTTTTCAGATCGAGTTAACGACCCTGTCCCAATGGGCAAAAAAGTTCCTATGTTAACACCTATGGATTTTGAGTGAAAAATGGCCCGGAAGCGAAAGTGAAAAAAATTCGTATTTTAACCATTTATATGTGTAAGACTCTTAAACTTGAGCGTTTCCTTAGAGATTCGTCGAAAAACATCGAAAGAAACAAAGGTTTTTCACATAGTCATTCGGGTGCCTCCACGAGGGTCTTTTCGTAAGGGTTGAGGTTGTGAAGTCTTTTCGACACGAGTAATTGTATTTTTTCTTCCATATTCTAATCTTAGGACAATCTTTAGTGGATATGGTATGATACTAAAACGAGAAAACAACTTTTCAGATCGAGTTAACGACCCTGTCCCAATGGGCAAAAAAGTTCCTATGTTAACACCTATGGATTTTGAGTGAAAAATGGCCCGGAAGCGAAAGTGAAAAAAATTCGTATTTTAACCATTTATATGTGTAAGACTCTTAAACTTGAGCGTTTCCTTACAGATTCGTAGAAAAACATCGAAAGAGAACAAAGGTTTTTCACATAGTAATTCGGGTGCCTCCACGAGGGTCTTTTCGTAAGAGTTGAGGTTGTGAAGTCTTTTCGACACGAGTAAATGTATTTTTTCTTCCATATTTTAAGCTTAGGACAATCTTTTGTTGATATGGTATGATACTAAAACGAGAAAACAACTTTTCAGATCGAGTTAACGACCCTGTCTCAATGGGCAAAAAAGTTTCTATGTTAACACCTATGGATTTTGAGTGAAAAATGGCCCGGTAGCGAAAGTGAAAAAAATTCGTATTTTAACCATTTATATGTGTAAGACTCTTAAACTTGAGCGTTTCCTTACAGATTCGTCGAAAAACAACGAAAGAAAAAGGTTTTTCACATAGTCATTTGGGTGCCTCCACGAGGGTCTTTTCGTAAGAGTTGAGGTTGTGAAGTCTTTTCGACACGAGTAAATGTATTTTTTCTTCCATATTTTAAGCTTAGGACAATCTTTTGTGGATATGGTATGATACTAAAACGAGAAAACAACTTTTCAGATCGAGTTAACGACCCTGTCTCAATGGGCAAAAAAGTTCCTATGTTAACACCTATGGATTTTGAGTGAAAAATGGCCCGGAAATGAAAGTGAAAAAAATTCGTATTTTAACCATTTATATGTGTAAGACTCTTAAACTTGAGCGTTTCCTTACAGATTCGTCGAAAAACATCGAAAGAAACAAAGGTTTTTCACATAGTGATTCGGGTGCCTCCATGAGGGTCTTTTCGACACGAGTAAATGTATTTTTTCTAACATATTTTAAGCTTAGGACAATCTTTAGTTGATATGGTATGATACTAAAACGAGAAAACAACTTTTCAGATCGAGTTAACGACCCTGTCTCAATGGGCAAAAAAGTTCCTCTGTTAACACCTATGGATTTTGAGTGAAAAATGGCCCAGAAGCGAAAGTGAAAAAAAATCATATTTTAACCATTTATATGTGTAAGACTCTTAAACTTGAGCGTTTCCTTACAGATTCGTCGAAAAACATCGAAAGAAACAAAGGTTTTTCACATAGTCATTCGGGTGCCTCCACGAGGGACTTTTCGTAAGGGTCGAGGTTGTGAAGTCTTTTCGACACGAGTAAATGTTTTTTTTCTTCCATATTTTAGGCTTATGACAATCTATAGTGGATATGGTATGATACTAAAACGAGAAAACAACTTTTCAGATCGAGTTAACGACCCTGTCCCAATGGGCAAAAAAGTTCCTATGTTAACACCTATGGATTTTGAGTGAAAAATGGCCCGGAAGCGAAAGTGAAAAAAATTCGTCTTTTAACCATTTATATGTGTAAGACTCTTAAACTTGAGCGTTTCCTTACAGATTCGTCGAAAAACATCGAAAGAGAACAAAGGTTTTTCACATAGTAATTCGGGTGCCTCCACGAGGGTCTTTTCGTAAGAGTTGAGGTTGTGAAGTCTTTTCGACACGAGTAAATGTATTTTTTCTTCCATATTTTAAGCTTAGGACAATCTATAGTAGATATGGTATGATACTAAAACGAGAAAACAACTTTTCAGATCGAGTTAACGACCCTGTCTCAATGGGCAAAAAAGTTTCTATGTTAACACCTATGGATTTTGAGTGAAAAATGGCCCGGAAATGAAAGTGAAAAAAATTCGTATTTTAACCATTTATATGTGTAAGACTCTTAAACTTGAGCGTTTCCTTACAGATTCGTCGAAAAACATCGAAAGAAACAAAGGTTTTTCACATAGTCATTCGGGTGCCTCCACGAGGGACTTTTCGTAAGGGTCGAGGTTGTGAAGTCTTTTCGACACGAGTAAATGTTTTTTTTCTTCCATATTTTAGGCTTATGACAATCTATAGTGGATATGGTATGATACTAAAACGAGAAAACAACTTTTCAGATCGAGTTAACGACCCTGTCCCAATGGGCAAAAAAGTTCCTATGTTAACACCTATGGATTTTGAGTGAAAAATGGCCCGGAAGCGAAAGTGAAAAAAATTCGTATTTTAACCATTTATATGTGTAATACTCTTAAACTTGAGCGTTTCCTTACAGATTCGTCGAAAAACATCGAAAGAAACAAAAGTTTTTCACATAGTGATTCGGCTGCCTCCACGAGGGTCTTTTCGTAAGAGTTGAGGTTGTGAAGTCTTTTCGACACGAGTAAATGTATTTTTTCTTCCATATTTTAAGCTTAGGACAATCTATAGTAGATATGGTATGATACTAAAACGAGAAAACAACTTTTCAGATCGAGTTAACGACCCTGTCTCAATGGGCAAAAAAGTTTCTATGTTAACACCTATGGATTTTGAGTGAAAAATGGCCCGGAAATGAAAGTGAAAAAAATTCGTATTTTAACCATTTATATGTGTAAGACTCTTAAACTTGAGCGTTTCCTTACAGATTCGTCGAAAAACATCGAAAGAAACAAAGGTTTTTCACATAGTAATTCGGGTGCCTCCACGAGGGTCTTTTCGTAAGAGTTGAGGTTGTGAAGTCTTTTCGACACGAGTAAATGTATTTTTTCTTCCATATTTTAAGCTTAGGACAATCTTTTGTGGATATGGTATGATACTAAAACGAGAAAACAACTTTTCAGATCGAGTTAACGACCCTGTCTCAATGGGCAAAAAAGTTCCTATGTTAACACCTATGGATTTTGAGTGAAAAATGGCCCGGTAGCGAAGGTGAAAAAAATTCGTATTTTCACCATTTATATGTGTAAGACTCTTAAACTTGAGCGTTTCCTTACAGATTCGTCGAAAAACATCGAAAGAGAACAAAGGTTTGTCACATAGTAATTCGGGTGCCTCCACGAGGGTCTTTTCGTAAGAGTTGAGGTTGTGAAGTCTTTTCGACACGAGTAAATGTATTTTTTCTTCCATATTTTAAGCTTAGGACAATCTTTTGTGGATATGGTATGATACTAAAACGAGAAAACAACTTTTCAGATCGAGTTAACGACCCTGTCTCAATGGGCAAAAAAGTTCCTATGTTAACACCTATGGATTTTGAGTGAAAAATGGCCCGGAAATGAAAGTGAAAAAAATTCGTATTTTAACCATTTATATGTGTAAGACTCTTAAACTTGAGCGTTTCCTTACAAATTCGTCGAAAAACATCGAAAGAGAACTAAGGTTTTTCACATAGTAATTCGGGTGCCTCCACGAGGGTCTTTTCGTAAGAGTTGAGGTTGTGAAGTCGCGTCGACACGAGTAAATGTATTTTTTCTTCCATATTTTAAGCTTAGGACAATCTTTTGTGGATATGGTATGATACTAAAACGAGAAAACAACTTTTCAGATCGAGTTAACGACCCTGTCCCAATGGGCCAAAAAGTTCCTATGTTAACACCTATGGATTTTGAGTGAAAAATGGCCCGGAAGCGAAAGTGAAAAAAATTCGTATTTTCACCATTTATATGTGTAAGACTCTTAAACTTGAGCGTTTCCTTATAGATTCGTCGAAAAACATCGAAAGAGAACAAAGGTTTTTCACATAGTAATTCGGGTGCCTCCACGAGGGTCTTTTCGTAAGAGTTGAGGTTGTGAAGTCTTTTCGACACGAGTAAATGTATTTTTTCTTCCATATTTTAAGCTTAGGACAATCTTTTGTGGATATGGTATGATACTAAAACGAGAAAACAACTTTTCAGATCGAGTTAACAACCCTGTCTCAATGGGCAAAAAAGTTCCTATGTTAACACCTATGGATTTTGAGTGAAAAATGGCCCGGAAATGAAAGTGAAAAAAATTCGTATTTTAACCATTTATATGTGTAAGACTCTTAAACTTGAGCGTTTCCTTACAGATTCGTCGAAAAACATCGAAAGAAACAAAGGTTTTTCACATAGTAATTCGGGTGCCTCCACGAGGGTCTTTTCGTAAGAGTTGAGGTTGTGAAGTCTTTTCGACACGAGTAAATGTATTTTTTCTTCCATATTTTAAGCTTAGGACAATCTTTTGTGGATATGGTATGATACTAAAACGAGAAAACAACTTTTCAGATCGAGTTAACGACCCTGTCTCAATGGGCAAAAAAGTTCCTATGTTAACACCTATGGATTTTGAGTGAAAAATGGCCCGGTAGCGAAGGTGAAAAAAATTCGTATTTTCACCATTTATATGTGTAAGACTCTTAAACTTGAGCGTTTCCTTACAGATTCGTCGAAAAACATCGAAAGAGAACAAAGGTTTTTCACATAGTAATTCGGGTGCCTCCACGAGGGTCTTTTCGTAAGAGTTGAGGTTGTGAAGTCTTTTCGACACGAGTAAATGTATTTTTTCTTCCATATTTTAAGCTTAGGACAATCTTTTGTGGATATGGTATGATACTAAAACGAGAAAACAACTTTTCAGATCGAGTTAACAACCCTGTCTCAATGGGCAAAAAAGTTCCTATGTTAACACCTATGGATTTTGAGTGAAAAATGGCCCGGAAATGAAAGTGAAAAAAATTCGTATTTTAACCATTTATATGTGTAAGACTCTTAAACTTGAGCGTTTCCTTACAGATTCGTCGAAAAACATCGAAAGAAACAAAGGTTTTTCACATAGTAATTCGGGTGCCTCCACGAGGGTCTTTTCGTAAGAGTTGAGGTTGTGAAGTCTTTTCGACACGAGTAAATGTATTTTTTCTTCCATATTTTAAGCTTAGGACAATCTTTTGTGGATATGGTATGTTACTAAAACGAGAAAACAACTTTTCAGATCGAGTTAACGACCCTGTCTCAATGGGCAAAAAAGTTCCTATGTTAACACCTATGGATTTTGAGTGAAAAATGGCCCGGTAGCGAAGGTGAAAAAAATTCGTATTTTCACCATTTATATGTGTAAGACTCTTAAACTTGAGCGTTTCCTTACAGATTCGTCGAAAAACATCGAAAGAGAACAAAGGTTTTTCACATAGTAATTCGGGTGCCTCCACGAGGGTCTTTTCGTAAGAGTTGAGGTTGTGAAGTCTTTTCGACACGAGTAAATGTATTTTTTCTTCCATATTTTAAGCTTAGGACAATCTTTTGTGGATATGGTATGATACTAAAACGAGAAAACAACTTTTCAGATCGAGTTAACGACCCTGTCTCAATGGGCAAAAAAGTTCCTATGTTAACACCTATGGATTTTGAGTGAAAAATGGCCCGGAAATGAAAGTGAAAAAAATTCGTATTTTAACCATTTATATGTGTAAGACTCTTAAACTTGAGCGTTTCCTTACAAATTCGTCGAAAAACATCGAAAGAGAACTAAGGTTTTTCACATAGTAATTCGGGTGCCTCCACGAGGGTCTTTTCGTAAGAGTTGAGGTTGTGAAGTCGCTTCGACACGAGTAAATGTATTTTTTCTTCCATATTTTAAGCTTAGGACAATCTTTTGTGGATATGGTATGATACTAAAACGAGAAAACAACTTTTCACATCGAGTTAACGACCCTGTCCCAATGGGCAAAAAAGTTCCTCTGTTAACACCTATGGATTTTGAGTGAAAAATGGCCCAGAAGCGAAAGTGAAAAAAATTCATATTTTAACCATTTATATGTGTAAGACTCTTAAACTTGAGCGTTTCCTTACAGATTCGTCGAAAAACATCGAAAGAAACAAAGGTTTTTCACATAGTCATTCGGGTGCCTCCACGAGGGACTTTTCGTAAGGGTCGAGGTTGTGAAGTCTTTTCGACACGAGTAAATGTTTTTTTTCTTCCATATTTTAGGCTTATGACAATCTATAGTGGATATGGTATGATACTAAAACGAGAAAACAACTTTTCAGATCGAGTTAACGACCCTGTCCCAATGGGCAAAAAAGTTCCTATGTTAACACCTATGGATTTTGAGTGAAAAATGGCCCGGAAGCGAAAGTGAAAAAAATTCGTATTTTAACCATTTATATGTGTAAGACTCTTAAACTTGAGCGTTTCCTTACAGATTCGTCGAAAAACAACGAAAGAAACAAAGGTTTTTCACATAGTCATTTGGGTGCCTCCACGAGCGTCTTTTCGTAAGAGTTGAGGTTGTGAAGTCTTTTCGACACGAGTAAATGTATTTTTTCTTCCATATTTTAAGCTTAGGACAATCTTTTGTGGATATGGTATGATACTAAAACGAGAAAACAACTTTTCAGATCGAGTTAACAACCCTGTCTCAATGGGCAAAAAAGTTCCAATGTTAACACCTATGGATTTTGAGTGAAAAATGGCCCGGAAATGAAAGTGAAAAAAATACGTATTTTAACCATTTATATGTGTAAGACTCTTAAACTTGAGCGTTTCCTTACAGATTCGTCGAAAAACATCGAAAGAAACAAAGGTTTTTCACATAGTCATTTGGGTGCCTCCACGAGCGTCTTTTCGTAAGAGTTGAGGTTGTGAAGTCTTTTCGACACGAGTAAATGTATTTTTTCTTCCATATTTTAAGCTTAGGACAATCTTTTGTGGATATGGTATGATACTAAAACGAGAAAACAACTTTTCAGATCGAGTTAACAACCCTGTCTCAATGGGCAAAAAAGTTCCTATGTTAACACCTATGGATTTTGAGTGAAAAATGGCCCGGAAATGAAAGTGAAAAAAATACGTATTTTAACCATTTATATGTGTAAGACTCTTAAACTTGAGCGTTTCCTTACAGATTCGTCGAAAAACATCGAAAGAAACAAAGGTTTTTCACATAGTGATTCGGGTGCCTCCAAGAGGGTCTTTTCGTAAGGGTTGAGGTTGTGAAGTCTTTTCGACACGAGTAAATGTATTTTTTCTTCCATATTTTAAGCTTAGGACAATCTTTAGTGGATATGGTATGATACTAAAACGAGAAAACAACTTTTCAGATCGAGTTAACGACCCTGTCTCAATGGGCAAAAAAGTTCCTATGTTAACACCTATGGATTTTGAGTGAAAAATGGCCCGGAAATGAAAGTGAAAAAAATTCGTATTTTAACCATTTATATGTGTAAGACTCTTAAACTTGAGCGTTTCCTTACAGATTCGTCGAAAAACATCGAAAGAAACAAAGGTTTTTCACATAGTGATTCGGGTGCCTCCACGAGGGTCTTTTCGTAAGGGTTGAGGTTGTGAAGTCTTTTCGACACGAGTAAATGTATTTTTTCTAACATATTTTAAGCTTAGGACAATCTTTAGTTGATATGGTATGATACTAAAACGAGAAAACAACTTTTCAGATCGAGTTAACGACCCTGTCTCAATGGGCAAAAAAGTTCCTCTGTTAACACCTATGGATTTTGAGTGAAAAATGGCCCAGAAGCGAAAGTGAAAAAAATTCATATTTTAACCATTTATATGTGTAAGACTCTTAAACTTGAGCGTTTCCTTACAGATTCGTCGAAAAACATCGAAAGAAACAAAGGTTTTTCACATAGTCATTCGGGTGCCTCCACGAGGGACTTTTCGTAAGGGTCGAGGTTGTGAAGTCTTTTCGACACGAGTAAATGTTTTTTTTCTTCCATATTTTAGGCTTATGACAATCTATAGTGGATATGGTATGATACTAAAACGAGAAAACAACTTTTCAGATCGAGTTAACGACCCTGTCCCAATGGGCAAAAAAGTTCCTATGTTAACACCTATGGATTTTGAGTGAAAAATGGCCCGGAAGCGAAAGTGAAAAAAATTCGTATTTTAACCATTTATATGTGTAAGACTCTTAAACTTGAGCGTTTCCTTACAGATTCGTCGAAAAACATCGAAAGAGAACAAAGGTTTTTCACATAGTAATTCGGGTGCCTCCACGAGGGTCTTTTCGTAAGAGTTGAGGTTGTGAAGTCTTTTCGACACGAGTAAATGTATTTTTTCTTCCATATTTTAAGCTTAGGACAATCTTTTGTTGATATGGTATGATACTAAAACGAGAAAACAACTTTTCAGATCGAGTTAACGACCCTGTCTCAATGGGCAAAAAAGTTTCTATGTTAACACCTATGGATTTTGAGTGAAAAATGGCCCGGTAGCGAAAGTGAAAAAAATTCGTATTTTAACCATTTATATGTGTAAGACTCTTAAACTTGAGCGTTTCCTTACAGATTCGTCGAAAAACAACGAAAGAAACAAAGGTTTTTCACATAGTCATTTGGGTGCCTCCACGAGCGTCTTTTCGTAAGAGTTGAGGTTGTGAAGTCTTTTCGACACGAGTAAATGTATTTTTTCTTCCATATTTTAAGCTTAGGACAATCTTTTGTGGATATGGTATGATACTAAAACGAGAAAACAACTTTTCAGATCGAGTTAACAACCCTGTCTCAATGGGCAAAAAAGTTCCAATGTTAACACCTATGGATTTTGAGTGAAAAATGGCCCGGAAATGAAAGTGAAAAAAATACGTATTTTAACCATTTATATGTGTAAGACTCTTAAACTTGAGCGTTTCCTTACAGATTCGTCGAAAAACATCGAAAGAAACAAAGGTTTTTCACATAGTCATTTGGGTGCCTCCACGAGCGTCTTTTCGTAAGAGTTGAGGTTGTGAAGTCTTTTCGACACGAGTAAATGTATTTTTTCTTCCATATTTTAAGCTTAGGACAATCTTTTGTGGATATGGTATGATACTAAAACGAGAAAACAACTTTTCAGATCGAGTTAACAACCCTGTCTCAATGGGCAAAAAAGTTCCTATGTTAACACCTATGGATTTTGAGTGAAAAATGGCCCGGAAATGAAAGTGAAAAAAATACGTATTTTAACCATTTATATGTGTAAGACTCTTAAACTTGAGCGTTTCCTTACAGATTCGTCGAAAAACATCGAAAGAAACAAAGGTTTTTCACATAGTGATTCGGGTGCCTCCAAGAGGGTCTTTTCGTAAGGGTTGAGGTTGTGAAGTCTTTTCGACACGAGTAAATGTATTTTTTCTTCCATATTTTAAGCTTAGGACAATCTTTAGTGGATATGGTATGATACTAAAACGAGAAAACAACTTTTCAGATCGAGTTAACGACCCTGTCTCAATGGGCAAAAAAGTTCCTATGTTAACACCTATGGATTTTGAGTGAAAAATGGCCCGGAAATGAAAGTGAAAAAAATTCGTATTTTAACCATTTATATGTGTAAGACTCTTAAACTTGAGCGTTTCCTTACAGATTCGTCGAAAAACATCGAAAGAAACAAAGGTTTTTCACATAGTGATTCGGGTGCCTCCACGAGGGTCTTTTCGTAAGGGTTGAGGTTGTGAAGTCTTTTCGACACGAGTAAATGTATTTTTTCTAACATATTTTAAGCTTAGGACAATCTTTAGTTGATATGGTATGATACTAAAACGAGAAAACAACTTTTCAGATCGAGTTAACGACCCTGTCTCAATGGGCAAAAAAGTTCCTCTGTTAACACCTATGGATTTTGAGTGAAAAATGGCCCAGAAGCGAAAGTGAAAAAAATTCATATTTTAACCATTTATATGTGTAAGACTCTTAAACTTGAGCGTTTCCTTACAGATTCGTCGAAAAACATCGAAAGAAACAAAGGTTTTTCACATAGTCATTCGGGTGCCTCCACGAGGGACTTTTCGTAAGGGTCGAGGTTGTGAAGTCTTTTCGACACGAGTAAATGTTTTTTTTCTTCCATATTTTAGGCTTATGACAATCTATAGTGGATATGGTATGATACTAAAACGAGAAAACAACTTTTCAGATCGAGTTAACGACCCTGTCCCAATGGGCAAAAAAGTTCCTATGTTAACACCTATGGATTTTGAGTGAAAAATGGCCCGGAAGCGAAAGTGAAAAAAATTCGTATTTTAACCATTTATATGTGTAAGACTCTTAAACTTGAGCGTTTCCTTACAGATTCGTCGAAAAACATCGAAAGAGAACAAAGGTTTTTCACATAGTAATTCGGGTGCCTCCACGAGGGTCTTTTCGTAAGAGTTGAGGTTGTGAAGTCTTTTCGACACGAGTAAATGTATTTTTTCTTCCATATTTTAAGCTTAGGACAATCTTTTGTTGATATGGTATGATACTAAAACGAGAAAACAACTTTTCAGATCGAGTTAACGACCCTGTCTCAATGGGCAAAAAAGTTTCTATGTTAACACCTATGGATTTTGAGTGAAAAATGGCCCGGTAGCGAAAGTGAAAAAAATTCGTATTTTAACCATTTATATGTGTAAGACTCTTAAACTTGAGCGTTTCCTTACAGATTCGTCGAAAAACAACGAAAGAAACAAAGGTTTTTCACATAGTCATTTGGGTGCCTCCACGAGCGTCTTTTCGTAAGAGTTGAGGTTGTGAAGTCTTTTCGACACGAGTAAATGTATTTTTTCTTCCATATTTTAAGCTTAGGACAATCTTTTGTGGATATGGTATGATACTAAAACGAGAAAACAACTTTTCAGATCGAGTTAACAACCCTGTCTCAATGGGCAAAAAAGTTCCAATGTTAACACCTATGGATTTTGAGTGAAAAATGGCCCGGAAATGAAAGTGAAAAAAATACGTATTTTAACCATTTATATGTGTAAGACTCTTAAACTTGAGCGTTTCCTTACAGATTCGTCGAAAAACATCGAAAGAAACAAAGGTTTTTCACATAGTGATTCGGGTGCCTCCAAGAGGGTCTTTTCGTAAGGGTTGAGGTTGTGAAGTCTTTTCGACACGAGTAAATGTATTTTTTCTTCCATATTTTAAGCTTAGGACAATCTTTAGTGGATATGGTATGATACTAAAACGAGAAAACAACTTTTCAGATCGAGTTAACGACCCTGTCTCAATGGGCAAAAAAGTTCCTATGTTAACACCTATGGATTTTGAGTGAAAAATGGCCCGGTAGCGAAAGTGAAAAAAATTCGTATTTTAACAATTTATATGTGTAAGACTCTTAAACTTGAGCGTTTCCTTACAGATTCGTCGAAAAACAACGAAAGAAACAAAGGTTTTTCACATAGTCATTTGGGTGCCTCCACGAGCGTCTTTTCGTAAGAGTTGAGGTTGTGAAGTCTTTTCGACACGAGTAAATGTATTTTTTCTTCCATATTTTAAGCTTAGGACAATCTTTTGTGGATATGGTATGATACTAAAACGAGAAAACAACTTTTCAGATCGAGTTAACAACCCTGTCTCAATGGGCAAAAAAGTTCCTATGTTAACACCTATGGATTTTGAGTGAAAAATGGCCCGGAAATGAAAGTGAAAAAAATACGTATTTTAACCATTTATATGTGTAAGACTCTTAAACTTGAGCGTTTCCTTACAGATTCGTCGAAAAACATCGAAAGAAACAAAGGTTTTTCACATAGTGATTCGGGTGCCTCCAAGAGGGTCTTTTCGTAAGAGTTGAGGTTGTGAAGTCTTTTCGACACGAGTAAATGTATTTTTTCTTCCATATTTTAAGCTTAGGACAATCTTTTGTTGATATGGTATGATACTAAAACGAGAAAACAACTTTTCAGATCGAGTTAACGACCCTGTCTCAATGGGCAAAAAAGTTCCTATGTTAACACCTATGGATTTTGAGTGAAAAATGGCGAAAGTGAAAAAAATTCGTATTTTAACCATTTATATGTGTAAGACTCTTAAACTTGAGCGTTTCCTTACAGATTCGTCGAAAAACAACGAAAGAAACAAAGGTTTTTCACATAGTCATTTGGGTGCCTCCACGAGGGTCTTTTCGTAAGAGTTGAGGTTGTGAAGTCTTTTCGACACGAGTAAATGTATTTTTTCTTCCATATTTTAAGCTTAGGACAATCTTTTGTGGATATGGTATGATACTAAAACGAGAAAACAACTTTTCAGATCGAGTTAACGACCCTGTCTCAATGGGCAAAAAAGTTCCTATGTTAACACCTATGGATTTTGAGTGAAAAATGGCCCAGAAATGAAAGTGAAAAAAATTCGTATTTTAACCATTTATATGTGTAAGACTCTTAAACTTGAGCATTTCCTTACAGATTCGTCGAAAAACATCGAAAGAAACAAAGGTTTTTCACATAGTGATTCGGGTGCCTCCACGAGGGTCTTTTCGTAAGGGTTGAGGTTGTGAAGTCTTTTCGACACGAGTATATGTATTTTTTCTAACATATTTTAAGCTTAGGACAATCTTTAGTTGATATGGTATGATACTAAAACGAGAAAACAACTTTTCAGATCGAGTTAACGACCCTGTCTCAATGGGCAAAAAAGTTCCTCTGTTAACACCTATGGATTTTGAGTGAAAAATGGCCCAGAAGCGAAAGTGAAAAAAATTCATATTTTAACCATTTATATGTGTAAGACTCTTAAACTTGAGCGTTTCCTTACAGATTCGTCGAAAAACATCGAAAGAAACAAAGGTTTTACACATAGTCATTCGGGTGCCTCCACGAGGGACTTTTCGTAAGGGTCGAGGTTGTGAAGTCTTTTCGACACGAGTAAATGTTTTTTTTCTTCCATATTTTAGGCTTATGACAATCTATAGTGGATATGGTATGATACTAAAACGAGAAAACAACTTTTCAGATCGTGTTAACGACCCTGTCCCAATGGGCAAAAAAGTTCCTATGTTAACACCTATGGATTTTGAGTGAAAAATGGCCCGGAAGCGAAAGTGAAAAAAATTCGTATTTTAACCATTTATATGTGTAAGACTCTTAAACTTGAGCGTTTCCTTACAGATTCGTCGAAAAACATCGAAAGAGAACAAAGGTTTTTCACATAGTAATTCGGGTGCCTCCACGAGGGTCTTTTCGTAAGAGTTGAGGTTGTGAAGTCTTTTCGACACGAGTAAATGTATTTTTTCTTCCATATTTTAAGCTTAGGACAATCTTTTGTTGATATGGTATGATACTAAAACGAGAAAACAACTTTTCAGATCGAGTTAACGACCCTGTCTCAATGGGCAAAAAAGTTTCTATGTTAACACCTATGGATTTTGAGTGAAAAATGGCCCGGTAGCGAAAGTGAAAAAAATTCGTATTTTAACCATTTATATGTGTAAGACTCTTAAACTTGAGCGTTTCCTTACAGATTCGTCGAAAAACAACGAAAGAAACAAAGGTTTTTCACATAGTCATTTGGGTGCCTCCACGAGCGTCTTTTCGTAAGAGTTGAGGTTGTGAAGTCTTTTCGACACGAGTAAATGTATTTTTTCTTCCATATTTTAAGCTTAGGACAATCTTTTGTGGATATGGTATGATACTAAAACGAGAAAACAACTTTTCAGATCGAGTTAACAACCCTGTCTCAATGGGCAAAAAAGTTCCAATGTTAACACCTATGGATTTTGAGTGAAAAATGGCCCGGAAATGAAAGTGAAAAAAATACGTATTTTAACCATTTATATGTGTAAGACTCTTAAACTTGAGCGTTTCCTTACAGATTCGTCGAAAAACATCGAAAGAAACAAAGGTTTTTCACATAGTGATTCGGGTGCCTCCAAGAGGGTCTTTTCGTAAGGGTTGAGGTTGTGAAGTCTTTTCGACACGAGTAAATGTATTTTTTCTTCCATATTTTAAGCTTAGGACAATCTTTAGTGGATATGGTATGATACTAAAACGAGAAAACAACTTTTCAGATCGAGTTAACGACCCTGTCTCAATGGGCAAAAAAGTTCCTATGTTAACACCTATGGATTTTGAGTGAAAAATGGCCCGGTAGCGAAAGTGAAAAAAATTCGTATTTTAACAATTTATATGTGTAAGACTCTTAAACTTGAGCGTTTCCTTACAGATTCGTCGAAAAACAACGAAAGAAACAAAGGTTTTTCACATAGTCATTTGGGTGCCTCCACGAGCGTCTTTTCGTAAGAGTTGAGGTTGTGAAGTCTTTTCGACACGAGTAAATGTATTTTTTCTTCCATATTTTAAGCTTAGGACAATCTTTTGTGGATATGGTATGATACTAAAACGAGAAAACAACTTTTCAGATCGAGTTAACAACCCTGTCTCAATGGGCAAAAAAGTTCCTATGTTAACACCTATGGATTTTGAGTGAAAAATGGCCCGGAAATGAAAGTGAAAAAAATACGTATTTTAACCATTTATATGTGTAAGACTCTTAAACTTGAGCGTTTCCTTACAGATTCGTCGAAAAACATCGAAAGAAACAAAGGTTTTTCACATAGTGATTCGGGTGCCTCCAAGAGGGTCTTTTCGTAAGGGTTGAGGTTGTGAAGTCTTTTCGACACGAGTAAATGTATTTTTTCTTCCATATTTTAAGCTTAGGACAATCTTTAGTGGATATGGTATGATACTAAAACGAGAAAACAACTTTTCAGATCGAGTTAACGACCCTGTCTCAATGGGCAAAAAAGTTCCTATGTTAACACCTATGGATTTTGAGTGAAAAATGGCCCGGAAATGAAAGTGAAAAAAATTCGTATTTTAACCATTTATATGTGTAAGACTCTTAAACTTGAGCGTTTCCTTACAGATTCGTCGAAAAACATCGAAAGAAACAAAGGTTTTTCACATAGTGATTCGGGTGCCTCCACGAGGGTCTTTTCGTAAGGGTTGAGGTTGTGAAGTCTTTTCGACACGAGTAAATGTATTTTTTCTAACATATTTTAAGCTTAGGACAATCTTTAGTTGATATGGTATGATACTAAAACGAGAAAACAACTTTTCAGATCGAGTTAACGACCCTGTCTCAATGGGCAAAAAAGTTCCTCTGTTAACACCTATGGATTTTGAGTGAAAAATGGCCCAGAAGCGAAAGTGAAAAAAATTCATATTTTAACCATTTATATGTGTAAGACTCTTAAACTTGAGCGTTTCCTTACAGATTCGTCGAAAAACATCGAAAGAAACAAAGGTTTTTCACATAGTCATTCGGGTGCCTCCACGAGGGACTTTTCGTAAGGGTCGAGGTTGTGAAGTCTTTTCGACACGAGTAAATGTTTTTTTTCTTCCATATTTTAGGCTTATGACAATCTATAGTGGATATGGTATGATACTAAAACGAGAAAACAACTTTTCAGATCGAGTTAACGACCCTGTCCCAATGGGCAAAAAAGTTCCTATGTTAACACCTATGGATTTTGAGTGAAAAATGGCCCGGAAGCGAAAGTGAAAAAAATTCGTATTTTAACCATTTATATGTGTAAGACTCTTAAACTTGAGCGTTTCCTTACAGATTCGTCGAAAAACATCGAAAGAGAACAAAGGTTTTTCACATAGTAATTCGGGTGCCTCCACGAGGGTCTTTTCGTAAGAGTTGAGGTTGTGAAGTCTTTTCGACACGAGTAAATGTATTTTTTCTTCCATATTTTAAGCTTAGGACAATCTTTTGTTGATATGGTATGATACTAAAACGAGAAAACAACTTTTCAGATCGAGTTAACGACCCTGTCTCAATGGGCAAAAAAGTTCCTATGTTAACACCTATGGATTTTGAGTGAAAAATGGCCCGGTAGCGAAAGTGAAAAAAATTCGTATTTTAACCATTTATATGTGTAAGACTCTTAAACTTGAGCGTTTCCTTACAGATTCGTCGAAAAACAACGAAAGAAACAAAGGTTTTTCACATAGTCATTTGGGTGCCTCCACGAGGGTCTTTTCGTAAGAGTTGAGGTTGTGAAGTCTTTTCGACACGAGTAAATGTATTTTTTCTTCCATATTTTAAGCTTAGGACAATCTTTTGTGGATATGGTATGATACTAAAACGAGAAAACAACTTTTCAGATCGAGTTAACGACCCTGTCTCAATGGGCAAAAAAGTTCCTATGTTAACACCTATGGATTTTGAGTGAAAAATGGCCCAGAAATGAAAGTGAAAAAAATTCGTATTTTAACCATTTATATGTGTAAGACTCTTAAACTTGAGCATTTCCTTACAGATTCGTCGAAAAACATCGAAAGAAACAAAGGTTTTTCACATAGTGATTCGGGTGCCTCCACGAGGGTCTTTTCGTAAGGGTTGAGGTTGTGAAGTCTTTTCGACACGAGTAAATGTATTTTTTCTAACATATTTTAAGCTTAGGACAATCTTTAGTTGATATGGTATGATACTAAAACGAGAAAACAACTTTTCAGATCGAGTTAACGACCCTGTCTCAATGGGCAAAAAAGTTCCTCTGTTAACACCTATGGATTTTGAGTGAAAAATGGCCCAGAAGCGAAAGTGAAAAAAATTCATATTTTAACCATTTATATGTGTAAGACTCTTAAACTTGAGCGTTTCCTTACAGATTCGTCGAAAAACATCGAAAGAAACAAAGGTTTTACACATAGTCATTCGGGTGCCTCCACGAGGGACTTTTCGTAAGGGTCGAGGTTGTGAAGTCTTTTCGACACGAGTAAATGTTTTTTTTCTTCCATATTTTAGGCTTATGACAATCTATAGTGGATATGGTATGATACTAAAACGAGAAAACAACTTTTCAGATCGAGTTAACGACCCTGTCCCAATGGGCAAAAAAGTTCCTATGTTAACACCTATGGATTTTGAGTGAAAAATGGCCCGGAAGCGAAAGTGAAAAAAATTCGTATTTTAACCATTTATATGTGTAAGACTCTTAAACTTGAGCGTTTCCTTACAGATTCGTCGAAAAACATCGAAAGAGAACAAAGGTTTTTCACATAGTAATTCGGGTGCCTCCACGAGGGTCTTTTCGTAAGAGTTGAGGTTGTGAAGTCTTTTCGACACGAGTAAATGTATTTTTTCTTCCATATTTTAAGCTTAGGACAATCTTTTGTTGATATGGTATGATACTAAAACGAGAAAACAACTTTTCAGATCGAGTTAACGACCCTGTCTCAATGGGCAAAAAAGTTCCTATGTTAACACCTATGGATTTTGAGTGAAAAATGGCCCGGTAGCGAAAGTGAAAAAAATTCGTATTTTAACCATTTATATGTGTAAGACTCTTAAACTTGAGCGTTTCCTTACAGATTCGTCGAAAAACAACGAAAGAAACAAAGGTTTTTCACATAGTCATTTGGGTGCCTCCACGAGGGTCTTTTCGTAAGAGTTGAGGTTGTGAAGTCTTTTCGACACGAGTAAATGTATTTTTTCTTCCATATTTTAAGCTTAGGACAATCTTTTGTGGATATGGTATGATACTAAAACGAGAAAACAACTTTTCAGATCGAGTTAACGACCCTGTCTCAATGGGCAAAAAAGTTCCTATGTTAACACCTATGGATTTTGAGTGAAAAATGGCCCAGAAATGAAAGTGAAAAAAATTCGTATTTTAACCATTTATATGTGTAAGACTCTTAAACTTGAGCATTTCCTTACAGATTCGTCGAAAAACATCGAAAGAAACAAAGGTTTTTCACATAGTGATTCGGGTGCCTCCACGAGGGTCTTTTCGTAAGGGTTGAGGTTGTGAAGTCTTTTCGACACGAGTAAATGTATTTTTTCTAACATATTTTAAGCTTAGGACAATCTTTAGTTGATATGGTATGATACTAAAACGAGAAAACAACTTTTCAGATCGAGTTAACGACCCTGTCTCAATGGGCAAAAAAGTTCCTCTGTTAACACCTATGGATTTTGAGTGAAAAATGGCCCAGAAGCGAAAGTGAAAAAAATTCATATTTTAACCATTTATATGTGTAAGACTCTTAAACTTGAGCGTTTCCTTACAGATTCGTCGAAAAACATCGAAAGAAACAAAGGTTTTACACATAGTCATTCGGGTGCCTCCACGAGGGACTTTTCGTAAGGGTCGAGGTTGTGAAGTCTTTTCGACACGAGTAAATGTTTTTTTTCTTCCATATTTTAGGCTTATGACAATCTATAGTGGATATGGTATGATACTAAAACGAGAAAACAACTTTTAAGATCGAGTTAACGACCCTGTCCCAATGGGCAAAAAAGTTCCTATGTTAACACCTATGGATTTTGAGTGAAAAATGGCCCGGAAGCGAAAGTGAAAAAAATTCGTATTTTAACCATTTATATGTGTAAGACTCTTAAACTTGAGCGTTTCCTTACAGATTCGTCGAAAAACATCGAAAGAGAACAAAGGTTTTTCACATAGTAATTCGGGTGCCTCCACGAGGGTCTTTTCGTAAGAGTTGAGGTTGTGAAGTCTTTTCGACACGAGTAAATGTATTTTTTCTTCCATATTTTAAGCTTAGGACAATCTTTTGTTGATATGGTATGATACTAAAACGAGAAAACAACTTTTCAGATCGAGTTAACGACCCTGTCTCAATGGGCAAAAAAGTTTCTATGTTAACACCTATGGATTTTGAGTGAAAAATGGCCCGGTAGCGAAAGTGAAAAAAATTCGTATTTTAACCATTTATATGTGTAAGACTCTTAAACTTGAGCGTTTCCTTACAGATTCGTCGAAAAACAACGAAAGAAACAAAGGTTTTTCACATAGTCATTTGGGTGCCTCCACGAGGGTCTTTTCGTAAGAGTTGAGGTTGTGAAGTCTTTTCGACACGAGTAAATGTATTTTTTCTTCCATATTTTAAGCTTAGGACAATCTTTTGTGGATATGGTATGATACTAAAACGAGAAAACAACTTTTCAGATCGAGTTAACGACCCTGTCTCAATGGGCAAAAAAGTTCCTATGTTAACACCTATGGATTTTGAGTGAAAAATGGCCCAGAAATGAAAGTGAAAAAAATTCGTATTTTAACCATTTATATGTGTAAGACTCTTAAACTTGAGCATTTCCTTACAGATTCGTCGAAAAACATCGAAAGAAACAAAGGTTTTTCACATAGTGATTCGGGTGCCTCCACGAGGGTCTTTTCGTAAGGGTTGAGGTTGTGAAGTCTTTTCGACACGAGTAAATGTATTTTTTCTAACATATTTTAAGCTTAGGACAATCTTTAGTTGATATGGTATGATACTAAAACGAGAAAACAACTTTTCAGATCGAGTTAACGACCCTGTCTCAATGGGCAAAAAAGTTCCTCTGTTAACACCTATGGATTTTGAGTGAAAAATGGCCCAGAAGCGAAAGTGAAAAAAATTCATATTTTAACCATTTATATGTGTAAGACTCTTAAACTTGAGCGTTTCCTTACAGATTCGTCGAAAAACATCGAAAGAAACAAAGGTTTTACACATAGTCATTCGGGTGCCTCCACGAGGGACTTTTCGTAAGGGTCGAGGTTGTGAAGTCTTTTCGACACGAGTAAATGTTTTTTTTCTTCCATATTTTAGGCTTATGACAATCTATAGTGGATATGGTATGATACTAAAATGAGAAAAAAACTTTTCAGATCGAGTTAACGACCCTGTCCCAATGGGCAAAAAAGTTCCTATGTTAACACCTATGGATTTTGAGTGAAAAATGGCCCGGAAGCGAAAGTGAAAAAAATTCGTATTTTAACCATTTATATGTGTAAGACTCTTAAACTTGAGCGTTTCCTTACAGATTCGTCGAAAAACATCGAAAGAGAACAAAGGTTTTTCACATAGTAATTCGGGTGCCTCCACGAGGGTCTTTTCGTAAGAGTTGAGGTTGTGAAGTCTTTTCGACACGAGTAAATGTATTTTTTCTTCCATATTTTAAGCTTAGGACAATCTTTTGTTGATATGGTATGATACTAAAACGAGAAAACAACTTTTCAGATCGAGTTAACGACCCTGTCTCAATGGGCAAAAAAGTTTCTATGTTAACACCTATGGATTTTGAGTGAAAAATGGCCCGGTAGCGAAAGTGAAAAAAATTCGTATTTTAACCATTTATATGTGTAAGACTCTTAAACTTGAGCGTTTCCTTACAGATTCGTCGAAAAACATCGAAAGAAACAAAGGTTTTTCACATAGTGATTCGGGTGCCTCCACGAGGGTCTTTTCGTAAGGGTTGAGGTTGTGAAGTCTTTTCGACACGAGTAAATGTATTTTTTCTAACATATTTTAAGCTTAGGACAATCTTTAGTTGATATGGTATGATACTAAAACGAGAAAACAACTTTTCAGATCGAGTTAACGACCCTGTCTCAATGGGCAAAAAAGTTCCTCTGTTAACACCTATGGATTTTGAGTGAAAAATGGCCCAGAAGCGAAAGTGAAAAAAATTCATATTTTAACCATTTATATGTGTAAGACTCTTAAACTTGAGCGTTTCCTTACAGATTCGTCGAAAAACATCGAAAGAAACAAAGGTTTTTCACATAGTCATTCGGGTGCCTCCACGAGGGACTTTTCGTAAGGGTTGAGGTTGTGAAGTCTTTTCGACACGAGTAAATGTATTTTTTCTTCCATATTTTAAGCTTAGGACAATCTTTAGTGGATATGGTATGATACTAAAACGAGAAAACAACTTTTCAGATCGAGTTAACGACCCTGTCTCAATGGGCAAAAAAGTTCCTATGTTAACACCTATGGATTTTGAGTGAAAAATGGCCCGGTAGCGAAAGTGAAAAAAATTCGTATTTTAACAATTTATATGTGTAAGACTCTTAAACTTGAGCGTTTCCTTACAGATTCGTCGAAAAACAACGAAAGAAACAAAGGTTTTTCACATAGTCATTTGGGTGCCTCCACGAGCGTCTTTTCGTAAGAGTTGAGGTTGTGAAGTCTTTTCGACACGAGTAAATGTATTTTTTCTTCCATATTTTAAGCTTAGGACAATCTTTTGTGGATATGGTATGATACTAAAACGAGAAAACAACTTTTCAGATCGAGTTAACAACCCTGTCTCAATGGGCAAAAAAGTTCCTATGTTAACACCTATGGATTTTGAGTGAAAAATGGCCCGGAAATGAAAGTGAAAAAAATACGTATTTTAACCATTTATATGTGTAAGACTCTTAAACTTGAGCGTTTCCTTACAGATTCGTCGAAAAACATCGAAAGAAACAAAGGTTTTTCACATAGTGATTCGGGTGCCTCCAAGAGGGTCTTTTCGTAAGGGTTGAGGTTGTGAAGTCTTTTCGACACGAGTAAATGTATTTTTTCTTCCATATTTTAAGCTTAGGACAATCTTTAGTGGATATGGTATGATACTAAAACGAGAAAACAACTTTTCAGATCGAGTTAACGACCCTGTCTCAATGGGCAAAAAAGTTCCTATGTTAACACCTATGGATTTTGAGTGAAAAATGGCCCGGAAATGAAAGTGAAAAAAATTCGTATTTTAACCATTTATATGTGTAAGACTCTTAAACTTGAGCGTTTCCTTACAGATTCGTCGAAAAACATCGAAAGAAACAAAGGTTTTTCACATAGTGATTCGGGTGCCTCCACGAGGGTCTTTTCGTAAGGGTTGAGGTTGTGAAGTCTTTTCGACACGAGTAAATGTATTTTTTCTAACATATTTTAAGCTTAGGACAATCTTTAGTTGATATGGTATGATACTAAAACGAGAAAACAACTTTTCAGATCGAGTTAACGACCCTGTCTCAATGGGCAAAAAAGTTCCTCTGTTAACACCTATGGATTTTGAGTGAAAAATGGCCCAGAAGCGAAAGTGAAAAAAATTCATATTTTAACCATTTATATGTGTAAGACTCTTAAACTTGAGCGTTTCCTTACAGATTCGTCGAAAAACATCGAAAGAAACAAAGGTTTTTCACATAGTCATTCGGGTGCCTCCACGAGGGACTTTTCGTAAGGGTCGAGGTTGTGAAGTCTTTTCGACACGAGTAAATGTTTTTTTTCTTCCATATTTTAAGCTTATGACAATCTATAGTGGATATGGTATGATACTAAAACGAGAAAACAACTTTTCAGATCGAGTTAACGACCCTGTCCCAATGGGCAAAAAAGTTCCTATGTTAACACCTATGGATTTTGAGTGAAAAATGGCCCGGAAGCGAAAGTGAAAAAAATTCGTATTTTAACCATTTATATGTGTAAGACTCTTAAACTTGAGCGTTTCCTTACAGATTCGTCGAAAAACATCGAAAGAGAACAAAGGTTTTTCACATAGTAATTCGGGTGCCTCCACGAGGGTCTTTTCGTAAGAGTTGAGGTTGTGAAGTCTTTTCGACACGAGTAAATGTATTTTTTCTTCCATATTTTAAGCTTAGGACAATCTTTTGTGGATATGGTATGATACTAAAACGAGAAAACAACTTTTCAGATCGAGTTAACGACCCTGTCTCAATGGGCAAAAAAGTTCCTATGTTAACACCTATGGATTTTGAGTGAAAAATGGCCCGGAAATGAAAGTGAAAAAAATTCGTATTTTAACCATTTATATGTGTAAGACTCTTAAACTTGAGCGTTTCCTTACAGATTCGTCGAAAAACATCGAAAGAAACAAAGGTTTTTCACATAGTGATTCGGGTGCCTCCACGAGGGTCTTTTCGTAAGGGTTGAGGTTGTGAAGTCTTTTCGACACGAGTAAATGTATTTTTTCTAACATATTTTAAGCTTAGGACAATCTTTAGTTGATATGGTATGATACTAAAACGAGAAAACAACTTTTCAGATCGAGTTAACGACCCTGTCTCAATGGGCAAAAAAGTTCCTCTGTTAACACCTATGGATTTTGAGTGAAAAATGGCCCAGAAGCGAAAGTGAAAAAAATTCATATTTTAACCATTTATATGTGTAAGACTCTTAAACTTGAGCGTTTCCTTACAGATTCGTCGAAAAACAATGAAAGAAACAAAGGTTTTTCACATAGTCATTTGGGTGCCTCCACGAGGGTCTTTTCGTAAGAGTTGAGGTTGTGAAGTCTTTTCGACACGAGTAAATGTATTTTTTCTTCCATATTTTAAGCTTAGGACAATCTTTAGTTGATATGGTATGATACTAAAACGAGAAAACAACTTTTCAGATCGAGTTAACGACCCTGTCTCAATGGGCAAAAAAGTTCCTCTGTTAACACCTATGGATTTTGAGTGAAAAATGGCCCAGAAGCGAAAGTGAAAAAAATTCATATTTTAACCATTTATATGTGTAAGACTCTTAAACTTGAGCATTTCCTTACAGATTCGTCGAAAAACATCGAAAGAAACAAAGGTTTTACACATAGTCATTCGGGTGCCTCCACGAGGGACTTTTCGTAAGGGTCGAGGTTGTGAAGTCTTTTCGACACGAGTAAATGTTTTTTTTCTTCCATATTTTAGGCTTATGACAATCTATAGTGGATATGGTATGATACTAAAATGAGAAAACAACTTTTCAGATCGAGTTAACGACCCTGTCCCAATGGGCAAAAAAGTTCCTATGTTAACACCTATGGATTTTGAGTGAAAAATGGCCCGGAAGCGAAAGTGAAAAAAATTCGTATTTTAACCATTTATATGTGTAAGACTCTTAAACTTGAGCGTTTCCTTACAGATTCGTCGAAAAACATCGAAAGAGAACAAAGGTTTTTCACATAGTAATTCGGGTGCCTCCACGAGGGTCTTTTCGTAAGAGTTGAGGTTGTGAAGTCTTTTCGACACGAGTAAATGTATTTTTTCTTCCATATTTTAAGCTTAGGACAATCTTTTGTTGATATGGTATGATACTAAAACGAGAAAACAACTTTTCAGATCGAGTTAACGACCCTGTCTCAATGGGCAAAAAAGTTTCTATGTTAACACCTATGGATTTTGAGTGAAAAATGGCCCGGTAGCGAAAGTGAAAAAAATTCGTATTTTAACCATTTATATGTGTAAGACTCTTAAACTTGAGCGTTTCCTTACAGATTCGTCGAAAAACAACGAAAGAAACAAAGGTTTTTCACATAGTCATTTGGGTGCCTCCACGAGGGTCTTTTCGTAAGAGTTGAGGTTGTGAAGTCTTTTCGACACGAGTAAATGTATTTTTTCTTCCATATTTTAAGCTTAGGACAATCTTTTGTGGATATGGTATGATACTAAAACGAGAAAACAACTTTTCAGATCGAGTTAACGACCCTGTCTCAATGGGCAAAAAAGTTCCTATGTTAACACCTATGGATTTTGAGTGAAAAATGGCCCGGAAATGAAAGTGAAAAAAATTCGTATTTTAACCATTTATATGTGTAAGACTCTTAAACTTGAGCGTTTCCTTACAGATTCGTCGAAAAACATCGAAAGAGAACAAAGGTTTTTCACATAGTAATTCGGGTGCCTCCACGAGGGTCTTTTCGTAAGAGTTGAGGTTGTGAAGTCTTTTCGACACGAGTAAATGTATTTTTTCTTCCATATTTTAAGCTTAGGACAATCTTTTGTTGATATGGTATGATACTAAAACGAGAAAACAACTTTTCAGATCGAGTTAACGACCCTGTCTCAATGGGCAAAAAAGTTCCTATGTTAACACCTATGGATTTTGAGTGAAAAATGGCCCGGTAGCGAAAGTGAAAAAAATTCGTATTTTAACCATTTATATGTGTAAGACTCTTAAACTTGAGCGTTTCCTTACAGATTCGTCGAAAAACAATGAAAGAAACAAAGGTTTTTCACATAGTCATTTGGGTGCCTCCACGAGGGTCTTTTCGTAAGAGTTGAGGTTGTGAAGTCTTTTCGACACGAGTAAATGTATTTTTTCTTCCATATTTTAAGCTTAGGACAATCTATAGTGGATATGGTATGATACTAAAATGAGAAAACAACTTTTCAGATCGAGTTAACGACCCTGTCTCAATGGGCAAAAAAGTTCCTATGTTAACACCTATGGATTTTGAGTGAAAAATGGCCCGGAAATGAAAGTGAAAAAAATTCGTATTTTAACCATTTATATGTGTAAGACTCTTAAACTTGAGCGTTTCCTTATAGATTCGTCGAAAAACATCGAAAGAAACAAAGGTTTTTCACATAGTGATTCGGGTGCCTCCACGAGGGTCTTTTCGTAAGGGTTGAGGTTGTGAAGTCTTTTCGACACGAGTAAATGTATTTTTTCTAACATATTTTAAGCTTAGGACAATCTTTAGTTGATATGGTATGATACTAAAACGAGAAAACAACTTTTCAGATCGAGTTAACGACCCTGTCTCAATGGGCAAAAAAGTTCCTCTGTTAACACCTATGGATTTTGAGTGAAAAATGGCCCAGAAGCGAAAGTGAAAAAAATTCATATTTTAACCATTTATATGTGTAAGACTCTTAAACTTGAGCGTTTCCTTACAGATTCGTCGAAAAACAATGAAAGAAACAAAGGTTTTTCACATAGTCATTTGGGTGCCTCCACGAGGGTCTTTTCGTAAGAGTTGAGGTTGTGAAGTCTTTTCGACACGAGTAAATGTATTTTTTCTTCCATATTTTAAGCTTAGGACAATCTTTTGTGGATATGGTATGATACTAAAACGAGAAAACAACTTTTCAGATCGAGTTAACGACCCTGTCTCAATGGGCAAAAAAGTTCCTATGTTAACACCTATGGATTTTGAGTGAAAAATGGCCCGGAAATGAAAGTGAAAAAAATTCGTATTTTAACCATTTATATGTGTAAGACTCTTAAACTTGAGCGTTTCCTTACAGATTCGTCGAAAAACATCGAAAGAAACAAAGGTTTTTCACATAGTGATTCGGCTGCCTCCACGAGGGTCTTTTCGTAAGAGTTGAGGTTGTGAAGTCTTTTCGACACGAGTAAATGTATTTTTTCTTCCATATTTTAAGCTTAGGACAATCTATAGTGGATATGGTATGATACTAAAATGAGAAAACAACTTTTCAGATCGAGTTAACGACCCTGTCTCAATGGGCAAAAAAGTTCCTATGTTAACACCTATGGATTTTGAGTGAAAAATGGCCCGGAAATGAAAGTGAAAAAAATTCGTATTTTAACCATTTATATGTGTAAGACTCTTAAACTTGAGCGTTTCCTTACAAATTCGTCGAAAAACATCGAAAGAGAACAAAGGTTTTTCACATAGTAATTCGGGTGCCTCCACGAGGGTCTTTTCGTAAGAGTTGAGGTTGTGAAGCCGCTTCGACACGAGTAAATGTATTTTTTTCTTCCATATTTTAAGCTTAGGACAATCTTTTGTGGATATGGTATGATACTAAAACGAGAAAACAACTTTTCAGATCGAGTTAACGACCCTGTCTCAATGGGCAAAAAAGTTCCTATGTTAACACCTATGGATTTTGAGTGAAAAATGGCCCGGAAATGAAAGTGAAAAAAATTCGTATTTTAACCATTTATATGTGTAAGACTCTTAAACTTGAGCGTTTCCTTACAGATTCGTCGAAAAACATCGAAAGAAACAAAGGTTTTTCACATAGTGATTCGGGTGCCTCCACGAGGGTCTTTTCGTAAGAGTTGAGGTTGTGAAGTCTTTTCGACACGAGTAAATGTATTTTTTCTTCCATATTTTAAGCTTAGGACAATCTATAGTGGATATGGTATGATACTAAAACGAGAAAACAACTTTTCAGATCGAGTTAACGACCCTGTCTCAATGGGCAAAAAAGTTCCTATGTTAACACCTATGGATTTTGAGTGAAAAATGGCCCGGAAGCGAAAGTGAAAAAAATTCGTATTTTAACCATTTATATGTGTAAGACTCTTAAACTTGAGCGTTTCCTTACAGATTCGTCGAAAAACATCGAAAGAGAACAAAGGTTTTTCACATAGTAATTCGGGTGCCTCCACGAGGGTCTTTTCGTAAGAGTTGAGGTTGTGAAGTCTTTTCGACACGAGTAAATGTATTTTTTCTTCCATATTTTAAGCTTAGGACAATCTTTTGTTGATATGGTATGATACTAAAACGAGAAAACAACTTTTCAGATCGAGTTAACGACCCTGTCTCAATGGGCAAAAAAGTTTCTATGTTAACACCTATGGATTTTGAGTGAAAAATGGCCCGGTAGCGAAAGTGAAAAAAATTCGTATTTTAACCATTTATATGTGTAAGACTCTTAAACTTGAGCGTTTCCTTACAGATTCGTCGAAAAACAACGAAAGAAACAAAGGTTTTTCACATAGTCATTTGGGTGCCTCCACGAGGGTCTTTTCGTAAGAGTTGAGGTTGTGAAGTCTTTTCGACACGAGTAAATGTATTTTTTCTTCCATATTTTAAGCTTAGGACAATCTATAGTGGATATGGTATGATACTAAAACGAGAAAACAACTTTTCAGATCGAGTTAACGACCCTGTCTCAATGGGCAAAAAAGTTCCTATGTTAACACCTATGGATTTTGAGTGAAAAATGGCCCGGAAGCGAAAGTGAAAAAAATTCGTATTTTAACCATTTATATGTGTAAGACTCTTAAACTTGAGCGTTTCCTTACAGATTCGTCGAAAAACATCGAAAGAGAACAAAGGTTTTTCACATAGTAATTCGGGTGCCTCCACGAGGGTCTTTTCGTAAGAGTTGAGGTTGTGAAGTCTGTTCGACACGAGTAAATGTATTTTTTCTTCCATATTTTAAGCTTAGGACAATCTTTTGTTGATATGGTATGATACTAAAACGAGAAAACAACTTTTCAGATCGAGTTAACGACCCTGTCTCAATGGGCAAAAAAGTTTCTATGTTAACACCTATGGATTTTGAGTGAAAAATGGCCCGGTAGCGAAAGTGAAAAAAATTCGTATTTTAACCATTTATATGTGTAAGACTCTTAAACTTGAGCGTTTCCTTACAGATTCGTCGAAAAACAATGAAAGAAACAAAGGTTTTTCACATAGTCATTTGGGTGCCTCCACGAGGGTCTTTTCGTAAGAGTTGAGGTTGTGAAGTCTTTTCGACACGAGTAAATGTATTTTTTCTTCCATATTTTAAGCTTAGGACAATCTTTTGTGGATATGGTATGATACTAAAACGAGAAAACAACTTTTCAGATCGAGTTAACGACCCTGTCTCAATGGGCAAAAAAGTTCCTATGTTAACACCTATGGATTTTGAGTGAAAAATGGCCCGGAAATGAAAGTGAAAAAAATTCGTATTTTAACCATTTATATGTGTAAGACTCTTAAACTTGAGCGTTTCCTTACAGATTCGTCGAAAAACATCGAAAGAAACAAAGGTTTTTCACATAGTGATTCGGCTGCCTCCACGAGGGTCTTTTCGTAAGAGTTGAGGTTGTGAAGTCTTTTCGACACGAGTAAATGTATTTTTTCTTCCATATTTTAAGCTTAGGACAATCTATAGTGGATATGGTATGATACTAAAATGAGAAAACAACTTTTCAGATCGAGTTAACGACCCTGTCTCAATGGGCAAAAAAGTTCCTATGTTAACACCTATGGATTTTGAGTGAAAAATGGCCCGGAAATGAAAGTGAAAAAAATTCGTATTTTAACCATTTATATGTGTAAGACTCTTAAACTTGAGCGTTTCCTTACAAATTCGTCGAAAAACATCGAAAGAGAACAAAGGTTTTTCACATAGTGATTCGGGTGCCTCCACGAGGGTCTTTTCGTAAGGGTTGAGGTTGTGAAGTCTTTTCGACACGAGTAAATGTATTTTTTCTAACATATTTTAAGCTTAGGACAATCTTTAGTTGATATGGTATGATACTAAAACGAGAAAACAACTTTTCAGATCGAGTTAACGACCCTGTCTCAATGGGCAAAAAAGTTCCTATGTTAACACCTATGGATTTTGAGTGAAAAATGGCCCGGAAATGAAAGTGAAAAAAATTCGTATTTTAACCATTTATATGTGTAAGACTCTTAAACTTGAGCGTTTCCTTACAGATTCGTCGAAAAACATCGAAAGAAACAAAGGTTTTTCACATAGTGATTCGGGTGCCTCCACGAGGGTCTTTTCGTAAGAGTTGAGGTTGTGAAGTCTTTTCGACACGAGTAAATGTATTTTTTCTTCCATTTTTTAAGCTTAGGACAATCTATAGTGGATATGGTATGATACTAAAACGAGAAAACAACTTTTCAGATCGAGTTAACGACCCTGTCTCAATGGGCAAAAAAGTTCCTATGTTAACACCTATGGATTTTGAGTGAAAAATGGCCCGGAAGCGAAAGTGAAAAAAATTCGTATTTTAACCATTTATATGTGTAAGACTCTTAAACTTGAGCGTTTCCTTACAGATTCGTCGAAAAACATCGAAAGAGAACAAAGGTTTTTCACATAGTAATTCGGGTGCCTCCACGAGGGTCTTTTCGTAAGAGTTGAGGTTGTGAAGTCTTTTCGACACGAGTAAATGTATTTTTTCTTCCATATTTTAAGCTTAGGACAATCTATAGTGGATATGGTATGATACTAAAACGAGAAAACAACTTTTCAGATCGAGTTAACGACCCTGTCTCAATGGGCAAAAAAGTTTCTATGTTAACACCTATGGATTTTGAGTGAAAAATGGCCCGGTAGCGAAAGTGAAAAAAATTCGTATTTTAACAATTTATATGTGTAAGACTCTTTAACTTGAGCGTTTCCTTACAGATTCGTCGAAAAACAACGAAAGAAACAAAGGTTTTTCACATAGTCATTTGGGTGCCTCCACGAGGGTCTTTTCGTAAGAGTTGAGGTTGTGAAGTCTTTTCGACACGAGTAAATGTATTTTTTCTTCCATATTTTAAGCTTAGGACAATCTATAGTGGATATGGTATGATACTAAAACGAGAAAACAACTTTTCAGATCGAGTTAACGACCCTGTCTCAATGGGCAAAAAAGTTCCTATGTTAACACCTATGGATTTTGAGTGAAAAATGGCCCGGAAGCGAAAGTGAAAAAAATTCGTATTTTAACCATTTATATGTGTAAGACTCTTAAACTTGAGCGTTTCCTTACAGATTCGTCGAAAAACATCGAAAGAGAACAAAGGTTTTTCACATAGTAATTCGGGTGCCTCCACGAGGGTCTTTTCGTAAGAGTTGAGGTTGTGAAGTCTTTTCGACACGAGTAAATGTATTTTTTCTTCCATATTTTAAGCTTAGGACAATCTTTTGTTGATATGGTATGATACTAAAACGAGAAAACAACTTTTCAGATCGAGTTAACGACCCTGTCTCAATGGGCAAAAAAGTTTCTATGTTAACACCTATGGATTTTGAGTGAAAAATGGCCCGGTAGCGAAAGTGAAAAAAATTCGTATTTTAACCATTTATATGTGTAAGACTCTTAAACTTGAGCGTTTCCTTACAGATTCGTCGAAAAACAATGAAAGAAACAAAGGTTTTTCACATAGTCATTTGGGTGCCTCCACGAGGGTCTTTTCGTAAGAGTTGAGGTTGTGAAGTCTTTTCGACACGAGTAAATGTATTTTTTCTTCCATATTTTAAGCTTAGGACAATCTATAGTGGATATGGTATGATACTAAAACGAGAAAACAACTTTTCAGATCGAGTTAACGACCCTGTCTCAATGGGCAAAAAAGTTCCTATGTTAACACCTATGGATTTTGAGTGAAAAATGGCCCGGAAGCGAAAGTGAAAAAAATTCGTATTTTAACCATTTATATGTGTAAGACTCTTAAACTTGAGCGTTTCCTTACAGATTCGTCGAAAAACATCGAAAGAGAACAAAGGTTTTTCACATAGTAATTCGGGTGCCTCCACGAGGGTCTTTTCGTAAGAGTTGAGGTTGTGAAGTCTTTTCGACACGAGTAAATGTATTTTTTCTTCCATATTTTAAGCTTAGGACAATCTTTTGTTGATATGGTATGATACTAAAACGAGAAAACAACTTTTCAGATCGAGTTAACGACCCTGTCTCAATGGGCAAAAAAGTTTCTATGTTAACACCTATGGATTTTGAGTGAAAAATGGCCCGGTAGCGAAAGTGAAAAAAATTCGTATTTTAACCATTTATATGTGTAAGACTCTTAAACTTGAGCGTTTCCTTACAGATTCGTCGAAAAACATCGAAAGAAACAAAGGTTTTTCACATAGTGATTCGGCTGCCTCCACGAGGGTCTTTTCGTAAGAGTTGAGGTTGTGAAGTCTTTTCGACACGAGTAAATGTATTTTTTCTTCCATATTTTAAGCTTAGGACAATCTATAGTGGATATGGTATGATACTAAAATGAGAAAACAACTTTTCAGATCGAGTTAACGACCCTGTCTCAATGGGCAAAAAAGTTCCTATGTTAACACCTATGGATTTTGAGTGAAAAATGGCCCGGAAATGAAAGTGAAAAAAATTCGTATTTTAACCATTTATATGTGTAAGACTCTTAAACTTGAGCGTTTCCTTACAGATTCGTCGAAAAACATCGAAAGAAACAAAGGTTTTTCACATAGTGATTCGGCTGCCTCCACGAGGGTCTTTTCGTAAGAGTTGAGGTTGTGAAGTCTTTTCGACACGAGTAAATGTATTTTTTCTTCCATATTTTAAGCTTAGGACAATCTATAGTGGATATGGTATGATACTAAAATGAGAAAACAACTTTTCAGATCGAGTTAACGACCCTGTCTCAATGGGCAAAAAAGTTCCTATGTTAACACCTATGGATTTTGAGTGAAAAATGGCCCGGAAATGAAAGTGAAAAAAATTCGTATTTTAACCATTTATATGTGTAAGACTCTTAAACTTGAGCGTTTCCTTACAAATTCGTCGAAAAACATCGAAAGAGAACAAAGGTTTTTCACATAGTAATTCGGGTGCCTCCACGAGGGTCTTTTCGTAAGAGTTGAGGTTGTGAAGCCGCTTCGACACGAGTAAATGTATTTTTTTCTTCCATATTTTAAGCTTAGGACAATCTTTTGTGGATATGGTATGATACTAAAACGAGAAAACAACTTTTCAGATCGAGTTAACGACCCTGTCTCAATGGGCAAAAAAGTTCCTATGTTAACACCTATGGATTTTGAGTGAAAAATGGCCCGGAAATGAAAGTGAAAAAAATTCGTATTTTAACCATTTATATGTGTAAGACTCTTAAACTTGAGCGTTTCCTTACAGATTCGTCGAAAAACATCGAAAGAAACAAAGGTTTTTCACATAGTGATTCGGGTGCCTCCACGAGGGTCTTTTCGTAAGAGTTGAGGTTGTGAAGTCTTTTCGACACGAGTAAATGTATTTTTTCTTCCATATTTTAAGCTTAGGACAATCTATAGTGGATATGGTATGATACTAAAACGAGAAAACAACTTTTCAGATCGAGTTAACGACCCTGTCTCAATGGGCAAAAAAGTTCCTATGTTAACACCTATGGATTTTGAGTGAAAAATGGCCCGGAAGCGAAAGTGAAAAAAATTCGTATTTTAACCATTTATATGTGTAAGACTCTTAAACTTGAGCGTTTCCTTACAGATTCGTCGAAAAACATCGAAAGAGAACAAAGGTTTTTCACATAGTAATTCGGGTGCCTCCACGAGGGTCTTTTCGTAAGAGTTGAGGTTGTGAAGTCTTTTCGACACGAGTAAATGTATTTTTTCTTCCATATTTTAAGCTTAGGACAATCTTTTGTTGATATGGTATGATACTAAAACGAGAAAACAACTTTTCAGATCGAGTTAACGACCCTGTCTCAATGGGCAAAAAAGTTTCTATGTTAACACCTATGGATTTTGAGTGAAAAATGGCCCGGTAGCGAAAGTGAAAAAAATTCGTATTTTAACCATTTATATGTGTAAGACTCTTAAACTTGAGCGTTTCCTTACAGATTCGTCGAAAAACAACGAAAGAAACAAAGGTTTTTCACATAGTCATTTGGGTGCCTCCACGAGGGTCTTTTCGTAAGAGTTGAGGTTGTGAAGTCTTTTCGACACGAGTAAATGTATTTTTTCTTCCATATTTTAAGCTTAGGACAATCTATAGTGGATATGGTATGATACTAAAACGAGAAAACAACTTTTCAGATCGAGTTAACGACCCTGTCTCAATGGGCAAAAAAGTTCCTATGTTAACACCTATGGATTTTGAGTGAAAAATGGCCCGGAAGCGAAAGTGAAAAAAATTCGTATTTTAACCATTTATATGTGTAAGACTCTTAAACTTGAGCGTTTCCTTACAGATTCGTCGAAAAACATCGAAAGAGAACAAAGGTTTTTCACATAGTAATTCGGGTGCCTCCACGAGGGTCTTTTCGTAAGAGTTGAGGTTGTGAAGTCTGTTCGACACGAGTAAATGTATTTTTTCTTCCATATTTTAAGCTTAGGACAATCTTTTGTTGATATGGTATGATACTAAAACGAGAAAACAACTTTTCAGATCGAGTTAACGACCCTGTCTCAATGGGCAAAAAAGTTTCTATGTTAACACCTATGGATTTTGAGTGAAAAATGGCCCGGTAGCGAAAGTGAAAAAAATTCGTATTTTAACCATTTATATGTGTAAGACTCTTAAACTTGAGCGTTTCCTTACAGATTCGTCGAAAAACAATGAAAGAAACAAAGGTTTTTCACATAGTCATTTGGGTGCCTCCACGAGGGTCTTTTCGTAAGAGTTGAGGTTGTGAAGTCTTTTCGACACGAGTAAATGTATTTTTTCTTCCATATTTTAAGCTTAGGACAATCTTTTGTGGATATGGTATGATACTAAAACGAGAAAACAACTTTTCAGATCGAGTTAACGACCCTGTCTCAATGGGCAAAAAAGTTCCTATGTTAACACCTATGGATTTTGAGTGAAAAATGGCCCGGAAATGAAAGTGAAAAAAATTCGTATTTTAACCATTTATATGTGTAAGACTCTTAAACTTGAGCGTTTCCTTACAGATTCGTCGAAAAACATCGAAAGAAACAAAGGTTTTTCACATAGTGATTCGGCTGCCTCCACGAGGGTCTTTTCGTAAGAGTTGAGGTTGTGAAGTCTTTTCGACACGAGTAAATGTATTTTTTCTTCCATATTTTAAGCTTAGGACAATCTATAGTGGATATGGTATGATACTAAAATGAGAAAACAACTTTTCAGATCGAGTTAACGACCCTGTCTCAATGGGCAAAAAAGTTCCTATGTTAACACCTATGGATTTTGAGTGAAAAATGGCCCGGAAATGAAAGTGAAAAAAATTCGTATTTTAACCATTTATATGTGTAAGACTCTTAAACTTGAGCGTTTCCTTACAAATTCGTCGAAAAACATCGAAAGAGAACAAAGGTTTTTCACATAGTGATTCGGGTGCCTCCACGAGGGTCTTTTCGTAAGGGTTGAGGTTGTGAAGTCTTTTCGACACGAGTAAATGTATTTTTTCTAACATATTTTAAGCTTAGGACAATCTTTAGTTGATATGGTATGATACTAAAACGAGAAAACAACTTTTCAGATCGAGTTAACGACCCTGTCTCAATGGGCAAAAAAGTTCCTATGTTAACACCTATGGATTTTGAGTGAAAAATGGCCCGGAAATGAAAGTGAAAAAAATTCGTATTTTAACCATTTATATGTGTAAGACTCTTAAACTTGAGCGTTTCCTTACAGATTCGTCGAAAAACATCGAAAGAAACAAAGGTTTTTCACATAGTGATTCGGGTGCCTCCACGAGGGTCTTTTCGTAAGAGTTGAGGTTGTGAAGTCTTTTCGACACGAGTAAATGTATTTTTTCTTCCATTTTTTAAGCTTAGGACAATCTATAGTGGATATGGTATGATACTAAAACGAGAAAACAACTTTTCAGATCGAGTTAACGACCCTGTCTCAATGGGCAAAAAAGTTCCTATGTTAACACCTATGGATTTTGAGTGAAAAATGGCCCGGAAGCGAAAGTGAAAAAAATTCGTATTTTAACCATTTATATGTGTAAGACTCTTAAACTTGAGCGTTTCCTTACAGATTCGTCGAAAAACATCGAAAGAGAACAAAGGTTTTTCACATAGTAATTCGGGTGCCTCCACGAGGGTCTTTTCGTAAGAGTTGAGGTTGTGAAGTCTTTTCGACACGAGTAAATGTATTTTTTCTTCCATATTTTAAGCTTAGGACAATCTTTTGTTGATATGGTATGATACTAAAACGAGAAAACAACTTTTCAGATCGAGTTAACGACCCTGTCTCAATGGGCAAAAAAGTTTCTATGTTAACACCTATGGATTTTGAGTGAAAAATGGCCCGGTAGCGAAAGTGAAAAAAATTCGTATTTTAACAATTTATATGTGTAAGACTCTTTAACTTGAGCGTTTCCTTACAGATTCGTCGAAAAACAACGAAAGAAACAAAGGTTTTTCACATAGTCATTTGGGTGCCTCCACGAGGGTCTTTTCGTAAGAGTTGAGGTTGTGAAGTCTTTTCGACACGAGTAAATGTATTTTTTCTTCCATATTTTAAGCTTAGGACAATCTATAGTGGATATGGTATGATACTAAAACGAGAAAACAACTTTTCAGATCGAGTTAACGACCCTGTCTCAATGGGCAAAAAAGTTCCTATGTTAACACCTATGGATTTTGAGTGAAAAATGGCCCGGAAGCGAAAGTGAAAAAAATTCGTATTTTAACCATTTATATGTGTAAGACTCTTAAACTTGAGCGTTTCCTTACAGATTCGTCGAAAAACATCGAAAGAGAACAAAGGTTTTTCACATAGTAATTCGGGTGCCTCCACGAGGGTCTTTTCGTAAGAGTTGAGGTTGTGAAGTCTTTTCGACACGAGTAAATGTATTTTTTCTTCCATATTTTAAGCTTAGGACAATCTTTTGTTGATATGGTATGATACTAAAACGAGAAAACAACTTTTCAGATCGAGTTAACGACCCTGTCTCAATGGGCAAAAAAGTTTCTATGTTAACACCTATGGATTTTGAGTGAAAAATGGCCCGGTAGCGAAAGTGAAAAAAATTCGTATTTTAACCATTTATATGTGTAAGACTCTTAAACTTGAGCGTTTCCTTACAGATTCGTCGAAAAACAATGAAAGAAACAAAGGTTTTTCACATAGTCATTTGGGTGCCTCCACGAGGGTCTTTTCGTAAGAGTTGAGGTTGTGAAGTCTTTTCGACACGAGTAAATGTATTTTTTCTTCCATATTTTAAGCTTAGGACAATCTTTTGTGGATATGGTATGATACTAAAACGAGAAAACAACTTTTCAGATCGAGTTAACGACCCTGTCTCAATGGGCAAAAAAGTTCCTATGTTAACACCTATGGATTTTGAGTGAAAAATGGCCCGGAAGCGAAAGTGAAAAAAATTCGTATTTTAACCATTTATATGTGTAAGACTCTTAAACTTGAGCGTTTCCTTACAGATTCGTCGAAAAACATCGAAAGAAACAAAGGTTTTTCACATAGTGATTCGGGTGCCTCCACGAGGGTCTTTTCGTAAGGGTTGAGGTTGTGAAGTCTTTTCGACACGAGTAAATGTATTTTTTCTAACATATTTTAAGCTTAGGACAATCTTTAGTTGATATGGTATGATACTAAAACGAGAAAACAACTTTTCAGATCGAGTTAACGACCCTGTCTCAATGGGCAAAAAAGTTCCTATGTTAACACCTATGGATTTTGAGTGAAAAATGGCCCGGAAATGAAAGTGAAAAAAATTCGTATTTTAACCATTTATATGTGTAAGACTCTTAAACTTGAGCGTTTCCTTACAGATTCGTCGAAAAACATCGAAAGAAACAAAGGTTTTTCACATAGTGATTCGGGTGCCTCCACGAGGGTCTTTTCGTAAGAGTTGAGGTTGTGAAGTCTTTTCGACACGAGTAAATGTATTTTTTCTTCCATTTTTTAAGCTTAGGACAATCTATAGTGGATATGGTATGATACTAAAACGAGAAAACAACTTTTCAGATCGAGTTAACGACCCTGTCTCAATGGGCAAAAAAGTTCCTATGTTAACACCTATGGATTTTGAGTGAAAAATGGCCCGGAAGCGAAAGTGAAAAAAATTCGTATTTTAACCATTTATATGTGTAAGACTCTTAAACTTGAGCGTTTCCTTACAGATTCGTCGAAAAACATCGAAAGAGAACAAAGGTTTTTCACATAGTAATTCGGGTGCCTCCACGAGGGTCTTTTCGTAAGAGTTGAGGTTGTGAAGTCTTTTCGACACGAGTAAATGTATTTTTTCTTCCATATTTTAAGCTTAGGACAATCTTTTGTTGATATGGTATGATACTAAAACGAGAAAACAACTTTTCAGATCGAGTTAACGACCCTGTCTCAATGGGCAAAAAAGTTTCTATGTTAACACCTATGGATTTTGAGTGAAAAATGGCCCGGTAGCGAAAGTGAAAAAAATTCGTATTTTAACAATTTATATGTGTAAGACTCTTTAACTTGAGCGTTTCCTTACAGATTCGTCGAAAAACAACGAAAGAAACAAAGGTTTTTCACATAGTCATTTGGGTGCCTCCACGAGGGTCTTTTCGTAAGAGTTGAGGTTGTGAAGTCTTTTCGACACGAGTAAATGTATTTTTTCTTCCATATTTTAAGCTTAGGACAATCTATAGTGGATATGGTATGATACTAAAACGAGAAAACAACTTTTCAGATCGAGTTAACGACCCTGTCTCAATGGGCAAAAAAGTTCCTATGTTAACACCTATGGATTTTGAGTGAAAAATGGCCCGGAAGCGAAAGTGAAAAAAATTCGTATTTTAACCATTTATATGTGTAAGACTCTTAAACTTGAGCGTTTCCTTACAGATTCGTCGAAAAACATCGAAAGAGAACAAAGGTTTTTCACATAGTAATTCGGGTGCCTCCACGAGGGTCTTTTCGTAAGAGTTGAGGTTGTGAAGTCTTTTCGACACGAGTAAATGTATTTTTTCTTCCATATTTTAAGCTTAGGACAATCTTTTGTTGATATGGTATGATACTAAAACGAGAAAACAACTTTTCAGATCGAGTTAACGACCCTGTCTCAATGGGCAAAAAAGTTTCTATGTTAACACCTATGGATTTTGAGTGAAAAATGGCCCGGTAGCGAAAGTGAAAAAAATTCGTATTTTAACCATTTATATGTGTAAGACTCTTAAACTTGAGCGTTTCCTTACAGATTCGTCGAAAAACAATGAAAGAAACAAAGGTTTTTCACATAGTCATTTGGGTGCCTCCACGAGGGTCTTTTCGTAAGAGTTGAGGTTGTGAAGTCTTTTCGACACGAGTAAATGTATTTTTTCTTCCATATTTTAAGCTTAGGACAATCTTTTGTGGATATGGTATGATACTAAAACGAGAAAACAACTTTTCAGATCGAGTTAACGACCCTGTCTCAATTGGCAAAAAAGTTCCTATGTTAACACCTATGGATTTTGAGTGAAAAATGGCCCGGAAGCGAAAGTGAAAAAAATTCGTATTTTAACCATTTATATGTGTAAGACTCTTAAACTTGAGCGTTTCCTTACAGATTCGTCGAAAAACATCGAAAGAAACAAAGGTTTTTCACATAGTGATTCGGGTGCCTCCACGAGGGTCTTTTCGTAAGGGTTGAGGTTGTGAAGTCTTTTCGACACGAGTAAATGTATTTTTTCTAACATATTTTAAGCTTAGGACAATCTTTAGTTGATATGGTATGATACTAAAACGAGAAAACAACTTTTCAGATCGAGTTAACGACCCTGTCTCAATGGGCAAAAAAGTTCCTATGTTAACACCTATGGATTTTGAGTGAAAAATGGCCCGGAAATGAAAGTGAAAAAAATTCGTATTTTAACCATTTATATGTGTAAGACTCTTAAACTTGAGCGTTTCCTTACAGATTCGTCGAAAAACATCGAAAGAAACAAAGGTTTTTCACATAGTGATTCGGGTGCCTCCACGAGGGTCTTTTCGTAAGAGTTGAGGTTGTGAAGTCTTTTCGACACGAGTAAATGTATTTTTTCTTCCATTTTTTAAGCTTAGGACAATCTATAGTGGATATGGTATGATACTAAAACGAGAAAACAACTTTTCAGATCGAGTTAACGACCCTGTCTCAATGGGCAAAAAAGTTCCTATGTTAACACCTATGGATTTTGAGTGAAAAATGGCCCGGAAGCGAAAGTGAAAAAAATTCGTATTTTAACCATTTATATGTGTAAGACTCTTAAACTTGAGCGTTTCCTTACAGATTCGTCGAAAAACATCGAAAGAGAACAAAGGTTTTTCACATAGTAATTCGGGTGCCTCCACGAGGGTCTTTTCGTAAGAGTTGAGGTTGTGAAGTCTTTTCGACACGAGTAAATGTATTTTTTCTTCCATATTTTAAGCTTAGGACAATCTTTTGTTGATATGGTATGATACTAAAACGAGAAAACAACTTTTCAGATCGAGTTAACGACCCTGTCTCAATGGGCAAAAAAGTTTCTATGTTAACACCTATGGATTTTGAGTGAAAAATGGCCCGGTAGCGAAAGTGAAAAAAATTCGTATTTTAACAATTTATATGTGTAAGACTCTTTAACTTGAGCGTTTCCTTACAGATTCGTCGAAAAACAACGAAAGAAACAAAGGTTTTTCACATAGTCATTTGGGTGCCTCCACGAGGGTCTTTTCGTAAGAGTTGAGGTTGTGAAGTCTTTTCGACACGAGTAAATGTATTTTTTCTTCCATATTTTAAGCTTAGGACAATCTATAGTGGATATGGTATGATACTAAAACGAGAAAACAACTTTTCAGATCGAGTTAACGACCCTGTCTCAATGGGCAAAAAAGTTCCTATGTTAACACCTATGGATTTTGAGTGAAAAATGGCCCGGAAGCGAAAGTGAAAAAAATTCGTATTTTAACCATTTATATGTGTAAGACTCTTAAACTTGAGCGTTTCCTTACAGATTCGTCGAAAAACATCGAAAGAGAACAAAGGTTTTTCACATAGTAATTCGGGTGCCTCCACGAGGGTCTTTTCGTAAGAGTTGAGGTTGTGAAGTCTTTTCGACACGAGTAAATGTATTTTTTCTTCCATATTTTAAGCTTAGGACAATCTTTTGTTGATATGGTATGATACTAAAACGAGAAAACAACTTTTCAGATCGAGTTAACGACCCTGTCTCAATGGGCAAAAAAGTTTCTATGTTAACACCTATGGATTTTGAGTGAAAAATGGCCCGGTAGCGAAAGTGAAAAAAATTCGTATTTTAACCATTTATATGTGTAAGGCTCTTAAACTTGAGCGTTTCCTTATAGATTCGTCGAAAAACAATGAAAGAAACAAAGGTTTTTCACATAGTCATTTGGGTGCCTCCACGAGGGTCTTTTCGTAAGAGTTGAGGTTGTGAAGTCTTTTCGACACGAGTAAATGTATTTTTTCTTCCATATTTTAAGCTTAGGACAATCTTTTGTGGATATGGTATGATACTAAAACGAGAAAACAACTTTTCAGATCGAGTTAACGACCCTGTCTCAATGGGCAAAAAAGTTCCTATGTTAACACCTATGGATTTTGAGTGAAAAATGGCCCGGAAATGAAAGTGAAAAAAATTCGTATTTTAACCATTTATATGTGTAAGACTCTTAAACTTGAGCGTTTCCTTACAGATTCGTCGAAAAACATCGAAAGAAACAAAGGTTTTTCACATAGTGATTCGGGTGCCTCCACGAGGGTCTTTTCGTAAGAGTTGAGGTTGTGAAGTCTTTTCGACACGAGTAAATGTATTTTTTCTTCCATATTTTAAGCTTAGGACAATCTATAGTGGATATGGTATGATACTAAAATGAGAAAACAACTTTTCAGATCGAGTTAACGACCCTGTCTCAATGGGCAAAAAAGTTCCTATGTTAACACCTATGGATTTTGAGTGAAAAATGGCCCGGAAATGAAAGTGAAAAAAATTCGTATTTTAACCATTTATATGTGTAAGACTCTTAAACTTGAGCGTTTCCTTACAAATTCGTCGAAAAACATCGAAAGAGAACAAAGGTTTTTCACATAGTAATTCGGGTGCCTCCACGAGGGTCTTTTCGTAAGAGTTGAGGTTGTGAAGCCGCTTCGACACGAGTAAATGTATTTTTTTCTTCCATATTTTAAGCTTAGGACAATCTTTTGTGGATATGGTATGATACTAAAACGAGAAAACAACTTTTCTGATCGAGTTAACGACCCTGTCTCAATGGGCAAAAAAGTTCCTATGTTAACACCTATGGATTTTGAGTGAAAAATGGCCCGGAAATGAAAGTGAAAAAAATTCGTATTTTAACCATTTATATGTGTAAGACTCTTAAACTTGAGCGTTTCCTTACAGATTCGTCGAAAAACATCGAAAGAAACAAAGGTTTTTCACATAGTGATTCGGGTGCCTCCACGAGGGTCTTTTCGTAAGAGTTGAGGTTGTGAAGTCTTTTCGACACGAGTAAATGTATTTTTTCTTCCATATTTTAAGCTTAGGACAATCTATAGTGGATATGGTATGATACTAAAACGAGAAAACAACTTTTCAGATCGAGTTAACGACCCTGTCTCAATGGGCAAAAAAGTTCCTATGTTAACACCTATGGATTTTGAGTGAAAAATGGCCCGGAAGCGAAAGTGAAAAAAATTCGTATTTTAACCATTTATATGTGTAAGACTCTTAAACTTGAGCGTTTCCTTACAGATTCGTCGAAAAACATCGAAAGAGAACAAAGGTTTTTCACATAGTAATTCGGGTGCCTCCACGAGGGTCTTTTCGTAAGAGTTGAGGTTGTGAAGTCTTTTCGACACGAGTAAATGTATTTTTTCTTCCATATTTTAAGCTTAGGACAATCTTTTGTTGATATGGTATGATACTAAAACGAGAAAACAACTTTTCAGATCGAGTTAACGACCCTGTCTCAATGGGCAAAAAAGTTTCTATGTTAACACCTATGGATTTTGAGTGAAAAATGGCCCGGTAGCGAAAGTGAAAAAAATTCGTATTTTAACAATTTATATGTGTAAGACTCTTTAACTTGAGCGTTTCCTTACAGATTCGTCGAAAAACAACGAAAGAAACAAAGGTTTTTCACATAGTCATTTGGGTGCCTCCACGAGGGTCTTTTCGTAAGAGTTGAGGTTGTGAAGTCTTTTCGACACGAGTAAATGTATTTTTTCTTCCATATTTTAAGCTTAGGACAATCTATAGTGGATATGGTATGATACTAAAACGAGAAAACAACTTCTCAGATCGAGTTAACGACCCTGTCTCAATGGGCAAAAAAGTTCCTATGTTAACACCTATGGATTTTGAGTGAAAAATGGCCCGGAAATGAAAGTGAAAAAAATTCGTATTTTAACCATTTATATGTGTAAGACTCTTAAACTTGAGCGTTTCCTTACAGATTCGTCGAAAAACATCGAAAGAAACAAAGGTTTTTCACATAGTGATTCGGGTGCCTCCACGAGGGTCTTTTCGTAAGAGTTGAGGTTGTGAAGTCTTTTCGACACGAGTAAATGTATTTTTTCTTCCATATTTTAAGCTTAGGACAATCTATAGTGGATATGGTATGATACTAAAACGAGAAAACAACTTTTCAGATCGAGTTAACGACCCTGTCTCAATGGGCAAAAAAGTTCCTATGTTAACACCTATGGATTTTGAGTGAAAAATGGCCCGGAAGCGAAAGTGAAAAAAATTCGTATTTTAACCATTTATATGTGTAAGACTCTTAAACTTGAGCGTTTCCTTACAGATTCGTCGAAAAACATCGAAAGAGAACAAAGGTTTTTCACATAGTAATTCGGGTGCCTCCACGAGGGTCTTTTCGTAAGAGTTGAGGTTGTGAAGTCTTTTCGACACGAGTAAATGTATTTTTTCTTCCATATTTTAAGCTTAGGACAATCTTTTGTTGATATGGTATGATACTAAAACGAGAAAACAACTTTTCAGATCGAGTTAACGACCCTGTCTCAATGGGCAAAAAAGTTTCTATGTTAACACCTATGGATTTTGAGTGAAAAATGGCCCGGTAGCGAAAGTGAAAAAAATTCGTATTTTAACAATTTATATGTGTAAGACTCTTTAACTTGAGCGTTTCCTTACAGATTCGTCGAAAAACAACGAAAGAAACAAAGGTTTTTCACATAGTCATTTGGGTGCCTCCACGAGGGTCTTTTCGTAAGAGTTGAGGTTGTGAAGTCTTTTCGACACGAGTAAATGTATTTTTTCTTCCATATTTTAAGCTTAGGACAATCTATAGTGGATATGGTATGATACTAAAACGAGAAAACAACTTCTCAGATCGAGTTAACGACCCTGTCTCAATGGGCAAAAAAGTTCCTATGTTAACACCTATGGATTTTGAGTGAAAAATGGCCCGGAAATGAAAGTGAAAAAAATTCGTATTTTAACCATTTATATGTGTAAGACTCTTAAACTTGAGCGTTTCCTTACAGATTCGTCGAAAAACATCGAAAGAAACAAAGGTTTTTCACATAGTGATTCGGGTGCCTCCACGAGGGTCTTTTCGTAAGAGTTGAGGTTGTGAAGTCTTTTCGACACGAGTAAATGTATTTTTTCTTCCATATTTTAAGCTTAGGACAATCTATAGTGGATATGGTATGATACTAAAACGAGAAAACAACTTTTCAGATCGAGTTAACGACCCTGTCTCAATGGGCAAAAAAGTTCCTATGTTAACACCTATGGATTTTGAGTGAAAAATGGCCCGGTAGCGAAAGTGAAAAAAATTCGTATTTTAACCATTTATATGTGTAAGACTCTTAAACTTGAGCGTTTCCTTACAGATTCGTCGAAAAACAATGAAAGAAACAAAGGTTTTTCACATAGTCATTTGGGTGCCTCCACGAGGGTCTTTTCGTAAGAGTTGAGGTTGTGAAGTCTTTTCAACACGAGTAAATGTATTTTTTCTTCCATATTTTAAGCTTAGGACAATCTTTTGTGGATATGGTATGATACTAAAACGAGAAAACAACTTTTCAGATCGAGTTAACGACCCTGTCTCAATGGGCAAAAAAGTTCCTATGTTAACACCTATGGATTTTGAGTGAAAAATGGCCCGGAAATGAAAGTGAAAAAAATTCGTATTTTAACCATTTATATGTGTAAGACTCTTAAACTTGAGCGTTTCCTTACAGATTCGTCGAAAAACATCGAAAGAAACAAAGGTTTTTCACATAGTGATTCGGGTGCCTCCACGAGGGTCTTTTCGTAAGGGTTGAGGTTGTGAAGTCTTTTCGACACGAGTAAATGTATTTTTTCTAACATATTTTAAGCTTAGGACAATCTTTAGTTGATATGGTATGATACTAAAACGAGAAAACAACTTTTCAGATCGAGTTAACGACCCTGTCTCAATGGGCAAAAAAGTTCCTCTGTTAACACCTATGGATTTTGAGTGAAAAATGGCCCAGAAGCGAAAGTGAAAAAAATTCATATTTTAACCATTTATATGTGTAAGACTCTTAAACTTGAGCGTTTCCTTACAGATTCGTCGAAAAACATCGAAAAAACAAAGGTTTTACACATAGTCATTCGGGTACCTCCACGAGGGACTTTTCGTAAGGGTCGAGGTTGTGAAGTCTTTTCGACACGAGTAAATGTTTTTTTTCTTCCATATTTTAGGCTTATGACAATCTATAGTGGATATGGTATGATACTAAAATGAGAAAACAACTTTTCAGATCGAGTTAACGACCCTGTCCCAATGGGCAAAAAAGTTCCTATGTTAACACCTATGGATTTTGAGTGAAAAATGGCCCGGAAGCGAAAGTGAAAAAAATTCGTATTTTAACCATTTATATGTGTAAGACTCTTAAACTTGAGCGTTTCCTTACAGATTCGTCGAAAAACATCGAAAGAGAACAAAGGTTTTTCACATAGTGATTCGGGTGCCTCCACGAGGGTCTTTTCGTAAGAGTTGAGGTTGTGAAGTCTTTTCGACACGAGTAAATGTATTTTTTCTTCCATATTTTAAGCTTAGGACAATCTTTTGTTGATATGGTATGATACTAAAACGAGAAAACAACTTTTCAGATCGAGTTAACGACCCTGTCTCAATGGGCAAAAAAGTTTCTATGTTAACACCTATGGATTTTGAGTGAAAAATGGCCCGGTAGCGAAAGTGAAAAAAATTCGTATTTTAACCATTTATATGTGTAAGACTCTTAAACTTGAGCGTTTCCTTACAGATTCGTCGAAAAACAATGAAAGAAACAAAGGTTTTTCACATAGTCATTTGGGTGCCTCCACGAGGGTCTTTTCGTAAGAGTTGAGGTTGTGAAGTCTTTTCGACACGAGTAAATGTATTTTTTCTTCCATATTTTAAGCTTAGGACAATCTTTTGTGGATATGGTATGATACTAAAACGAGAAAACAACTTTTCAGATCGAGTTAACGACCCTGTCTCAATGGGCAAAAAAGTTCCTATGTTAACACCTATGGATTTTGAGTGAAAAATGGCCCGGAAATGAAAGTGAAAAAAATTCGTATTTTAACCATTTATATGTGTAAGACTCTTAAACTTGAGCGTTTCCTTACAGATTCGTCGAAAAACATCGAAAGAAACAAAGGTTTTTCACATAGTGATTCGGGTGCCTCCACGAGGGTCTTTTCGTAAGAGTTGAGGTTGTGAAGTCTTTTCGACACGAGTAAATGTATTTTTTCTTCCATATTTTAAGCTTAGGACAATCTTTAGTTGATATGGTATGATACTAAAATGAGAAAACAACTTTTCAGATCGAGTTAACGACCCTGTCTCAATGGGCAAAAAAGTTCCTCTGTTAACACCTATGGATTTTGAGTGAAAAATGGCCCAGAAGCGAAAGTGAAAAAAATTCATATTTTAACCATTTATATGTGTAAGACTCTTAAACTTGAGCGTTTCCTTACAGATTCGTCGAAAAACATCGAAAAAACAAAGGTTTTACACATAGTCATTCGGGTGCCTCCACGAGGGACTTTTCGTAAGGGTCGAGGTTGTGAAGTCTTTTCGACACGAGTAAATGTTTTTTTTCTTCCATATTTTAGGCTTATGACAATCTATAGTGGATATGGTATGATACTAAAATGAGAAAACAACTTTTCAGATCGAGTTAACGACCCTGTCCCAATGGGCAAAAAAGTTCCTATGTTAACACCTATGGATTTTGAGTGAAAAATGGCCCGGAAGCGAAAGTGAAAAAAATTCGTATTTTAACCATTTATATGTGTAAGACTCTTAAACTTGAGCGTTTCCTTACAGATTCGTCGAAAAACATCGAAAGAGAACAAAGGTTTTTCACATAGTAATTCGGGTGCCTCCACGAGGGTCTTTTCGTAAGAGTTGAGGTTGTGAAGTCTTTTCGACACGAGTAAATGTATTTTTTCTTCCATATTTTAAGCTTAGGACAATCTTTTGTTGATATGGTATGATACTAAAACGAGAAAACAACTTTTCAGATCGAGTTAACGACCCTGTCTCAATGGGCAAAAAAGTTTCTATGTTAACACCTATGGATTTTGAGTGAAAAATGGCCCGGTAGCGAAAGTGAAAAAAATTCGTATTTTAACCATTTATATGTGTAAGACTCTTAAACTTGAGCGTTTCCTTACAGATTCGTCGAAAAACAATGAAAGAAACAAAGGTTTTTCACATAGTCATTTGGGTGCCTCCACGAGGGTCTTTTCGTAAGAGTTGAGGTTGTGAAGTCTTTTCGACACGAGTAAATGTATTTTTTCTTCCATATTTTAAGCTTAGGACAATCTTTTGTGGATATGGTATGATACTAAAACGAGAAAACAACTTTTCAGATCGAGTTAACGACCCTGTCTCAATGGGCAAAAAAGTTCCTATGTTAACACCTATGGATTTTGAGTGAAAAATGGCCCGGAAATGAAAGTGAAAAAAATTCGTATTTTAACCATTTATATGTGTAAGACTCTTAAACTTGAGCGTTTCCTTACAGATTCGTCGAAAAACATCGAAAGAAACAAAGGTTTTTCACATAGTGATTCGGGTGCCTCCACGAGGGTCTTTTCGTAAGAGTTGAGGTTGTGAAGTCTTTTCGACACGAGTAAATGTATTTTTTCTTCCATATTTTAAGCTTAGGACAATCTATAGTGGATATGGTATGATACTAAAACGAGAAAACAACTTTTCAGATCGAGTTAACGACCCTGTCTCAATGGGCAAAAAAGTTCCTATGTTAACACCTATGGATTTTGAGTGAAAAATGGCCCGGAAGCGAAAGTGAAAAAAATTCGTATTTTAACCATTTATATGTGTAAGACTCTTAAACTTGAGCGTTTCCTTACAGATTCGTCGAAAAACAACGAAAGAAAAAGGTTTTTCACATAGTCATTTGGGTGCCTCCACGAGGGTCTTTTCGTAAGAGTTGAGGTTGTGAAGTCTTTTCGACACGAGTAAATGTATTTTTTCTTCCATATTTTAAGCTTAGGACAATCTTTTGTTGATATGGTATGATACTAAAACGAGAAAACAACTTTTCAGATCGAGTTAACGACCCTGTCTCAATGGGCAAAAAAGTTTCTATGTTAACACCTATGGATTTTGAGTGAAAAATGGCCCGGTAGCGAAAGTGAAAAAAATTCGTATTTTAACCATTTATATGTGTAAGACTCTTAAACTTGAGCGTTTCCTTACAGATTCGTCGAAAAACAATGAAAGAAACAAAGGTTTTTCACATAGTCATTTGGGTGCCTCCACGAGGGTCTTTTCGTAAGAGTTGAGGTTGTGAAGTCTTTTCGACACGAGTAAATGTATTTTTTCTTCCATATTTTAAGCTTAGGACAATCTTTTGTGGATATGGTATGATACTAAAACGAGAAAACAACTTTTCAGATCGAGTTAACGACCCTGTCTCAATGGGCAAAAAAGTTCCTATGTTAACACCTATGGATTTTGAGTGAAAAATGGCCCGGAAATGAAAGTGAAAAAAATTCGTATTTTAACCATTTATATGTGTAAGACTCTTAAACTTGAGCGTTTCCTTACAGATTCGTCGAAAAACATCGAAAGAAACAAAGGTTTTTCACATAGTGATTCGGGTGCCTCCACGAGGGTCTTTTCGTAAGAGTTGAGGTTGTGAAGTCTTTTCGACACGAGTAAATGTATTTTTTCTTCCATATTTTAAGCTTAGGACAATCTTTAGTTGATATGGTATGATACTAAAATGAGAAAACAACTTTTCAGATCGAGTTAACGACCCTGTCTCAATGGGCAAAAAAGTTCCTCTGTTAACACCTATGGATTTTGAGTGAAAAATGGCCCAGAAGCGAAAGTGAAAAAAATTCATATTTTAACCATTTATATGTGTAAGACTCTTAAACTTGAGCGTTTCCTTACAGATTCGTCGAAAAACATCGAAAAAACAAAGGTTTTACACATAGTCATTCGGGTGCCTCCACGAGGGACTTTTCGTAAGGGTCGAGGTTGTGAAGTCTTTTCGACACGAGTAAATGTTTTTTTTCTTCCATATTTTAGGCTTATGACAATCTATAGTGGATATGGTATGATACTAAAATGAGAAAACAACTTTTCAGATCGAGTTAACGACCCTGTCCCAATGGGCAAAAAAGTTCCTATGTTAACACCTATGGATTTTGAGTGAAAAATGGCCCGGAAGCGAAAGTGAAAAAAATTCGTATTTTAACCATTTATATGTGTAAGACTCTTAAACTTGAGCGTTTCCTTACAGATTCGTCGAAAAACATCGAAAGAGAACAAAGGTTTTTCACATAGTAATTCGGGTGCCTCCACGAGGGTCTTTTCGTAAGAGTTGAGGTTGTGAAGTCTTTTCGACACGAGTAAATGTATTTTTTCTTCCATATTTTAAGCTTAGGACAATCTTTTGTTGATATGGTATGATACTAAAACGAGAAAACAACTTTTCAGATCGAGTTAACGACCCTGTCTCAATGGGCAAAAAAGTTTCTATGTTAACACCTATGGATTTTGAGTGAAAAATGGCCCGGTAGCGAAAGTGAAAAAAATTCGTATTTTAACCATTTATATGTGTAAGACTCTTAAACTTGAGCGTTTCCTTACAGATTCGTCGAAAAACAATGAAAGAAACAAAGGTTTTTCACATAGTCATTTGGGTGCCTCCACGAGGGTCTTTTCGTAAGAGTTGAGGTTGTGAAGTCTTTTCGACACGAGTAAATGTATTTTTTCTTCCATATTTTAAGCTTAGGACAATCTTTTGTGGATATGGTATGATACTAAAACGAGAAAACAACTTTTCAGATCGAGTTAACGACCCTGTCTCAATGGGCAAAAAAGTTCCTATGTTAACACCTATGGATTTTGAGTGAAAAATGGCCCGGAAATGAAAGTGAAAAAAATTCGTATTTTAACCATTTATATGTGTAAGACTCTTAAACTTGAGCGTTTCCTTACAGATTCGTCGAAAAACATCGAAAGAAACAAAGGTTTTTCACATAGTGATTCGGGTGCCTCCACGAGGGTCTTTTCGTAAGAGTTGAGGTTGTGAAGTCTTTTCGACACGAGTAAATGTATTTTTTCTTCCATATTTTAAGCTTAGGACAATCTATAGTGGATATGGTATGATACTAAAACGAGAAAACAACTTTTCAGATCGAGTTAACGACCCTGTCTCAATGGGCAAAAAAGTTCCTATGTTAACACCTATGGATTTTGAGTGAAAAATGGCCCGGAAGCGAAAGTGAAAAAAATTCGTATTTTAACCATTTATATGTGTAAGACTCTTAAACTTGAGCGTTTCCTTACAGATTCGTCGAAAAACATCGAAAGAGAACAAAGGTTTTTCACATAGTAATTCGGGTGCCTCCACGAGGGTCTTTTCGTAAGAGTTGAGGTTGTGAAGTCTTTTCGACACGAGTAAATGTATTTTTTCTTCCATATTTTAAGCTTAGGACAATCTTTTGTTGATATGGTATGATACTAAAACGAGAAAACAACTTTTCAGATCGAGTTAACGACCCTGTCTCAATGGGCAAAAAAGTTTCTATGTTAACACCTATGGATTTTGAGTGAAAAATGGCCCGGTAGCGAAAGTGAAAAAAATTCGTATTTTAACAATTTATATGTGTAAGACTCTTTAACTTGAGCGTTTCCTTACAGATTCGTCGAAAAACAACGAAAGAAACAAAGGTTTTTCACATAGTCATTTGGGTGCCTCCACGAGGGTCTTTTCGTAAGAGTTGAGGTTGTGAAGTCTTTTCGACACGAGTAAATGTATTTTTTCTTCCATATTTTAAGCTTAGGACAATCTATAGTGGATATGGTATGATACTAAAACGAGAAAACAACTTTTCAGATCGAGTTAACGACCCTGTCTCAATGGGCAAAAAAGTTCCTATGTTAACACCTATAGATTTTGAGTGAAAAATGGCCCGGAAATGAAAGTGAAAAAAATTCGTATTTTAACCATTTATATGTGTAAGACTCTTAAACTTGAGCGTTTCCTTACAGATTCGTCGAAAAACATCGAAAGAAACAAAGGTTTTTCACATAGTGATTCGGGTGCCTCCACGAGGGTCTTTTCGTAAGAGTTGAGGTTGTGAAGTCTTTTCGACACGAGTAAATGTATTTTTTCTTCCATATTTTAAGCTTAGGACAATCTATAGTGGATATGGTATGATACTAAAACGAGAAAACAACTTTTCAGATCGAGTTAACGACCCTGTCTCAATGGGCAAAAAAGTTCCTATGTTAACACCTATAGATTTTGAGTGAAAAATGGCCCGGAAATGAAAGTGAAAAAAATTCGTATTTTAACCATTTATATGTGTAAGACTCTTAAACTTGAGCGTTTCCTTACAGATTCGTCGAAAAACATCGAAAGAAACAAAGGTTTTTCACATAGTGATTCGGGTGCCTCCACGAGGGTCTTTTCGTAAGAGTTGAGGTTGTGAAGTCTTTTCGACACGAGTAAATGTATTTTTTCTTCCATATTTTAAGCTTAGGACAATCTATAGTGGATATGGTATGATACTAAAACGAGAAAACAACTTTTCAGATCGAGTTAACGACCCTGTCTCAATGGGCAAAAAAGTTCCTATGTTAACACCTATGGATTTTGAGTGAAAAATGGCCCGGAAATGAAAGTGAAAAAAGTTCGTATTTTAACCATTTATATGTGTAAGACTCTTAAACTTGAGCGTTTCCTTACAAATTCGTCGACAAACATCGAAAGAGAACAAAGGTTTTTCACATAGTAATTCGGGTGCCTCCACGAGGGTCTTTTCGTAAGAGTTGAGGTTGTGAAGTCTTTTCGACACGAGTAAATATATTTTTTCTTCCATATTTTAAGCTTAGGACAATCTTTTGTGGATATGGTATGATACTAAAACGAGAAAACAACTTTTCAGATCGAGTTAACGACCCTGTCTCAATGGGCAAAAAAGTTCCTATGTTAACACCTATGGATTTTGAGTGAAAAATGGCCCGGAAATGAAAGTGAAAAAAATTCGTATTTTAACCATTTATATGTGTAAGACTCTTAAACTTGAGCGTTTCCTTACAAATTCGTCGACAAACATCGAAAGAGAACAAAGGTTTTTCACATAGTAATTCGGGTGCCTCCACGAGGGTCTTTTCGTAAGAGTTGAGGTTGTGAAGTCTTTTCAACACGAGTAAATGTATTTTTTCTTCCATATTTTAAGCTTAGGACAATCTTTTGTGGATATGGTATGATACTAAAACGAGCAAACAACTTTTCAGATCGAGTTAACGACCCTGTCTCAATGGGCAAAAAAGTTCCTATGTTAACACCTATGGATTTTGAGTGAAAAATGGCCCGGTAGCGAAAGTGAAAAAAATTCGTATTTTAACAATTTATATGTGTAAGACTCTTTAACTTGAGCGTTTCCTTACAGATTCGTCGAAAAACAACGAAAGAAACAAAGGTTTTTCACATAGTCATTTGGGTGCCTCCACGAGGGTCTTTTCGTAAGAGTTGAGGTTGTGAAGTCTTTTCGACACGAGTAAATGTATTTTTTCTTCCATATTTTAAGCTTAGGACAATCTATAGTGGATATGGTATGATACTAAAACGAGAAAACAACTTTTCAGATCGAGTTAACGACCCTGTCTCAATGGGCAAAAAAGTTCCTATGTTAACACCTATGGATTTTGAGTGAAAAATGGCCCGGAAGCGAAAGTGAAAAAAATTCGTATTTTAACCATTTATATGTGTAAGACTCTTAAACTTGAGCGTTTCCTTACAGATTCGTCGAAAAACATCGAAAGAGAACAAAGGTTTTTCACATAGTAATTCGGGTGCCTCCACGAGGGTCTTTTCGTAAGAGTTGAGGTTGTGAAGTCTTTTCGACACGAGTAAATGTATTTTTTCTTCCATATTTTAAGCTTAGGACAATCTTTTGTTGATATGGTATGATACTAAAACGAGAAAACAACTTTTCAGATCGAGTTAACGACCCTGTCTCAATGGGCAAAAAAGTTTCTATGTTAACACCTATGGATTTTGAGTGAAAAATGGCCCGGTAGCGAAAGTGAAAAAAATTCGTATTTTAACAATTTATATGTGTAAGACTCTTTAACTTGAGCGTTTCCTTACAGATTCGTCGAAAAACAACGAAAGAAACAAAGGTTTTTCACATAGTCATTTGGGTGCCTCCACGAGGGTCTTTTCGTAAGAGTTGAGGTTGTGAAGTCTTTTCGACACGAGTAAATGTATTTTTTCTTCCATATTTTAAGCTTAGGACAATCTATAGTGGATATGGTATGATACTAAAACGAGAAAACAACTTTTCAGATCGAGTTAACGACCCTGTCTCAATGGGCAAAAAAGTTCCTATGTTAACACCTATGGATTTTGAGTGAAAAATGGCCCGGAAGCGAAAGTGAAAAAAATTCGTATTTTAACCATTTATATGTGTAAGACTCTTAAACTTGAGCGTTTCCTTACAGATTCGTCGAAAAACATCGAAAGAGAACAAAGGTTTTTCACATAGTAATTCGGGTGCCTCCACGAGGGTCTTTTCGTAAGAGTTGAGGTTGTGAAGTCTTTTCGACACGAGTAAATGTATTTTTTCTTCCATATTTTAAGCTTAGGACAATCTTTTGTTGATATGGTATGATACTAAAACGAGAAAACAACTTTTCAGATCGAGTTAACGACCCTGTCTCAATGGGCAAAAAAGTTTCTATGTTAACACCTATGGATTTTGAGTGAAAAATGGCCCGGTAGCGAAAGTGAAAAAAATTCGTATTTTAACCATTTATATGTGTAAGACTCTTAAACTTGAGCGTTTCCTTACAGATTCGTCGAAAAACAATGAAAGAAACAAAGGTTTTTCACATAGTCATTTGGGTGCCTCCACGAGGGTCTTTTCGTAAGAGTTGAGGTTGTGAAGTCTTTTCGACACGAGTAAATGTATTTTTTCTTCCATATTTTAAGCTTAGGACAATCTTTTGTGGATATGGTATGATACTAAAACGAGAAAACAACTTTTCAGATCGAGTTAACGACCCTGTCTCAATGGGCAAAAAAGTTCCTATGTTAACACCTATGGATTTTGAGTGAAAAATGGCCCGGAAATGAAAGTGAAAAAAATTCGTATTTTAACCATTTATATGTGTAAGACTCTTAAACTTGAGCGTTTCCTTACAGATTCGTCGAAAAACATCGAAAGAAACAAAGGTTTTTCACATAGTGATTCGGCTGCCTCCACGAGGGTCTTTTCGTAAGAGTTGAGGTTGTGAAGTCTTTTCGACACGAGTAAATGTATTTTTTCTTCCATATTTTAAGCTTAGGACAATCTATAGTGGATATGGTATGATACTAAAATGAGAAAACAACTTTTCAGATCGAGTTAACGACCCTGTCTCAATGGGCAAAAAAGTTCCTATGTTAACACCTATGGATTTTGAGTGAAAAATGGCCCGGAAATGAAAGTGAAAAAAATTCGTATTTTAACCATTTATATGTGTAAGACTCTTAAACTTGAGCGTTTCCTTACAAATTCGTCGAAAAACATCGAAAGAGAACAAAGGTTTTTCACATAGTAATTCGGGTGCCTCCACGAGGGTCTTTTCGTAAGAGTTGAGGTTGTGAAGCCGCTTCGACACGAGTAAATGTATTTTTTTCTTCCATATTTTAAGCTTAGGACAATCTTTTGTGGATATGGTATGATACTAAAACGAGAAAACAACTTTTCAGATCGAGTTAACGACCCTGTCTCAATGGGCAAAAAAGTTCCTATGTTAACACCTATGGATTTTGAGTGAAAAATGGCCCGGAAATGAAAGTGAAAAAAATTCGTATTTTAACCATTTATATGTGTAAGACTCTTAAACTTGAGCGTTTCCTTACAGATTCGTCGAAAAACATCGAAAGAAACAAAGGTTTTTCACATAGTGATTCGGGTGCCTCCACGAGGGTCTTTTCGTAAGAGTTGAGGTTGTGAAGTCTTTTCGACACGAGTAAATGTATTTTTTCTTCCATATTTTAAGCTTAGGACAATCTATAGTGGATATGGTATGATACTAAAACGAGAAAACAACTTTTCAAATCGAGTTAACGACCCTGTCTCAATGGGCAAAAAAGTTCCTATGTTAACACCTATGGATTTTGAGTGAAAAATGGCCCGGAAGCGAAAGTGAAAAAAATTCGTATTTTAACCATTTATATGTGTAAGACTCTTAAACTTGAGCGTTTCCTTACAGATTCGTCGAAAAACATCGAAAGAGAACAAAGGTTTTTCACATAGTAATTCGGGTGCCTCCACGAGGGTCTTTTCGTAAGAGTTGAGGTTGTGAAGTCTTTTCGACACGAGTAAATGTATTTTTTCTTCCATATTTTAAGCTTAGGACAATCTTTTGTTGATATGGTATGATACTAAAACGAGAAAACAACTTTTCAGATCGAGTTAACGACCCTGTCTCAATGGGCAAAAAAGTTTCTATGTTAACACCTATGGATTTTGAGTGAAAAATGGCCCGGTAGCGAAAGTGAAAAAAATTCGTATTTTAACAATTTATATGTGTAAGACTCTTTAACTTGAGCGTTTCCTTACAGATTCGTCGAAAAACAACGAAAGAAACAAAGGTTTTTCACATAGTCATTTGGGTGCCTCCACGAGGGTCTTTTCGTAAGAGTTGAGGTTGTGAAGTCTTTTCGACACGAGTAAATGTATTTTTTCTTCCATATTTTAAGCTTAGGACAATCTATAGTGGATATGGTATGATACTAAAACGAGAAAACAACTTTTCAGATCGAGTTAACGACCCTGTCTCAATGGGCAAAAAAGTTCCTATGTTAACACCTATGGATTTTGAGTGAAAAATGGCCCGGTAGCGAAAGTGAAAAAAATTCGTATTTTAACAATTTATATGTGTAAGACTCTTTAACTTGAGCGTTTCCTTACAGATTCGTCGAAAAACAACGAAAGAAACAAAGGTTTTTCACATAGTCATTTGGGTGCCTCCACGAGGGTCTTTTCGTAAGAGTTGAGGTTGTGAAGTCTTTTCGACACGAGTAAATGTATTTTTTCTTCCATATTTTAAGCTTAGGACAATCTATAGTGGATATGGTATGATACTAAAACGAGAAAACAACTTTTCAGATCGAGTTAACGACCCTGTCTCAATGGGCAAAAAAGTTCCTATGTTAACACCTATGGATTTTGAGTGAAAAATGGCCCGGAAGCGAAAGTGAAAAAAATTCGTATTTTAACCATTTATATGTGTAAGACTCTTAAACTTGAGCGTTTCCTTACAGATTCGTCGAAAAACATCGAAAGAGAACAAAGGTTTTTCACATAGTAATTCGGGTGCCTCCACGAGGGTCTTTTCGTAAGAGTTGAGGTTGTGAAGTCTTTTCGACACGAGTAAATGTATTTTTTCTTCCATATTTTAAGCTTAGGACAATCTTTTGTTGATATGGTATGATACTAAAACGAGAAAACAACTTTTCAGATCGAGTTAACGACCCTGTCTCAATGGGCAAAAAAGTTTCTATGTTAACACCTATGGATTTTGAGTGAAAAATGGCCCGGTAGCGAAAGTGAAAAAAATTCGTATTTTAACAATTTATATGTGTAAGACTCTTTAACTTGAGCGTTTCCTTACAGATTCGTCGAAAAACAACGAAAGAAACAAAGGTTTTTCACATAGTCATTTGGGTGCCTCCACGAGGGTCTTTTCGTAAGAGTTGAGGTTGTGAAGTCTTTTCGACACGAGTAAATGTATTTTTTCTTCCATATTTTAAGCTTAGGACAATCTATAGTGGATATGGTATGATACTAAAACGAGAAAACAACTTTTCAGATCGAGTTAACGACCCTGTCTCAATGGGCAAAAAAGTTCCTATGTTAACACCTATGGATTTTGAGTGAAAAATGGCCCGGTAGCGAAAGTGAAAAAAATTCGTATTTTAACAATTTATATGTGTAAGACTCTTTAACTTGAGCGTTTCCTTACAGATTCGTCGAAAAACAACGAAAGAAACAAAGGTTTTTCACATAGTCATTTGGGTGCCTCCACGAGGGTCTTTTCGTAAGAGTTGAGGTTGTGAAGTCTTTTCGACACGAGTAAATGTATTTTTTCTTCCATATTTTAAGCTTAGGACAATCTATAGTGGATATGGTATGATACTAAAACGAGAAAACAACTTTTCAGATCGAGTTAACGACCCTGTCTCAATGGGCAAAAAAGTTCCTATGTTAACACCTATGGATTTTGAGTGAAAAATGGCCCGGAAGCGAAAGTGAAAAAAATTCGTATTTTAACCATTTATATGTGTAAGACTCTTAAACTTGAGCGTTTCCTTACAGATTCGTCGAAAAACATCGAAAGAGAACAAAGGTTTTTCACATAGTAATTCGGGTGCCTCCACGAGGGTCTTTTCGTAAGAGTTGAGGTTGTGAAGTCTTTTCGACACGAGTAAATGTATTTTTTCTTCCATATTTTAAGCTTAGGACAATCTTTTGTTGATATGGTATGATACTAAAACGAGAAAACAACTTTTCAGATCGAGTTAACGACCCTGTCTCAATGGGCAAAAAAGTTTCTATGTTAACACCTATGGATTTTGAGTGAAAAATGGCCCGGTAGCGAAAGTGAAAAAAATTCGTATTTTAACAATTTATATGTGTAAGACTCTTTAACTTGAGCGTTTCCTTACAGATTCGTCGAAAAACAACGAAAGAAACAAAGGTTTTTCACATAGTCATTTGGGTGCCTCCACGAGGGTCTTTTCGTAAGAGTTGAGGTTGTGAAGTCTTTTCGACACGAGTAAATGTATTTTTTCTTCCATATTTTAAGCTTAGGACAATCTATAGTGGATATGGTATGATACTAAAACGAGAAAACAACTTTTCAGATCGAGTTAACGACCCTGTCTCAATGGGCAAAAAAGTTCCTATGTTAACACCTATGGATTTTGAGTGAAAAATGGCCCGGAAGCGAAAGTGAAAAAAATTCGTATTTTAACCATTTATATGTGTAAGACTCTTAAACTTGAGCGTTTCCTTACAGATTCGTCGAAAAACATCGAAAGAGAACAAAGGTTTTTCACATAGTAATTCGGGTGCCTCCACGAGGGTCTTTTCGTAAGAGTTGAGGTTGTGAAGTCTTTTCGACACGAGTAAATGTATTTTTTCTTCCATATTTTAAGCTTAGGACAATCTTTTGTTGATATGGTATGATACTAAAACGAGAAAACAACTTTTCAGATCGAGTTAACGACCCTGTCTCAATGGGCAAAAAAGTTTCTATGTTAACACCTATGGATTTTGAGTGAAAAATGGCCCGGTAGCGAAAGTGAAAAAAATTCGTATTTTAACCATTTATATGTGTAAGACTCTTAAACTTGAGCGTTTCCTTACAGATTCGTCGAAAAACAATGAAAGAAACAAAGGTTTTTCACATAGTCATTTGGGTGCCTCCACGAGGGTCTTTTCGTAAGAGTTGAGGTTGTGAAGTCTTTTCGACACGAGTAAATGTATTTTTTCTTCCATATTTTAAGCTTAGGACAATCTTTTGTGGATATGGTATGATACTAAAACGAGAAAACAACTTTTCAGATCGAGTTAACGACCCTGTCTCAATGGGCAAAAAAGTTCCTATGTTAACACCTATGGATTTTGAGTGAAAAATGGCCCGGTAGCGAAAGTGAAAAAAATTCGTATTTTAACCATTTATATGTGTAAGACTCTTAAACTTGAGCGTTTCCTTACAGATTCGTCGAAAAACAATGAAAGAAACAAAGGTTTTTCACATAGTCATTTGGGTGCCTCCACGAGGGTCTTTTCGTAAGAGTTGAGGTTGTGAAGTCTTTTCGACACGAGTAAATGTATTTTTTCTTCCATATTTTAAGCTTAGGACAATCTTTTGTGGATATGGTATGATACTAAAACGAGAAAACAACTTTTCAGATCGAGTTAACGACCCTGTCTCAATGGGCAAAAAAGTTCCTATGTTAACACCTATGGATTTTGAGTGAAAAATGGCCCGGAAATGAAAGTGAAAAAAATTCGTATTTTAACCATTTATATGTGTAAGACTCTTAAACTTGAGCGTTTCCTTACAGATTCGTCGAAAAACATCGAAAGAAACAAAGGTTTTTCACATAGTGATTCGGCTGCCTCCACGAGGGTCTTTTCGTAAGAGTTGAGGTTGTGAAGTCTTTTCGACACGAGTAAATGTATTTTTTCTTCCATATTTTAAGCTTAGGACAATCTATAGTGGATATGGTATGATACTAAAATGAGAAAACAACTTTTCAGATCGAGTTAACGACCCTGTCTCAATGGGCAAAAAAGTTCCTATGTTAACACCTATGGATTTTGAGTGAAAAATGGCCCGGAAATGAAAGTGAAAAAAATTCGTATTTTAACCATTTATATGTGTAAGACTCTTAAACTTGAGCGTTTCCTTACAAATTCGTCGAAAAACATCGAAAGAGAACAAAGGTTTTTCACATAGTAATTCGGGTGCCTCCACGAGGGTCTTTTCGTAAGAGTTGAGGTTGTGAAGCCGCTTCGACACGAGTAAATGTATTTTTTTCTTCCATATTTTAAGCTTAGGACAATCTTTTGTGGATATGGTATGATACTAAAACGAGAAAACAACTTTTCAGATCGAGTTAACGACCCTGTCTCAATGGGCAAAAAAGTTCCTATGTTAACACCTATGGATTTTGAGTGAAAAATGGCCCGGAAATGAAAGTGAAAAAAATTCGTATTTTAACCATTTATATGTGTAAGACTCTTAAACTTGAGCGTTTCCTTACAGATTCGTCGAAAAACATCGAAAGAAACAAAGGTTTTTCACATAGTGATTCGGGTGCCTCCACGAGGGTCTTTTCGTAAGAGTTGAGGTTGTGAAGTCTTTTCGACACGAGTAAATGTATTTTTTCTTCCATATTTTAAGCTTAGGACAATCTATAGTGGATATGGTATGATACTAAAACGAGAAAACAACTTTTCAGATCGAGTTAACGACCCTGTCTCAATGGGCAAAAAAGTTCCTATGTTAACACCTATGGATTTTGAGTGAAAAATGGCCCGGAAGCGAAAGTGAAAAAAATTCGTATTTTAACCATTTATATGTGTAAGACTCTTAAACTTGAGCGTTTCCTTACAGATTCGTCGAAAAACATCGAAAGAGAACAAAGGTTTTTCACATAGTAATTCGGGTGCCTCCACGAGGGTCTTTTCGTAAGAGTTGAGGTTGTGAAGTCTTTTCGACACGAGTAAATGTATTTTTTCTTCCATATTTTAAGCTTAGGACAATCTTTTGTTGATATGGTATGATACTAAAACGAGAAAACAACTTTTCAGATCGAGTTAACGACCCTGTCTCAATGGGCAAAAAAGTTTCTATGTTAACACCTATGGATTTTGAGTGAAAAATGGCCCGGTAGCGAAAGTGAAAAAAATTCGTATTTTAACAATTTATATGTGTAAGACTCTTTAACTTGAGCGTTTCCTTACAGATTCGTCGAAAAACAACGAAAGAAACAAAGGTTTTTCACATAGTCATTTGGGTGCCTCCACGAGGGTCTTTTCGTAAGAGTTGAGGTTGTGAAGTCTTTTCGACACGAGTAAATGTATTTTTTCTTCCATATTTTAAGCTTAGGACAATCTATAGTGGATATGGTATGATACTAAAACGAGAAAACAACTTCTCAGATCGAGTTAACGACCCTGTCTCAATGGGCAAAAAAGTTCCTATGTTAACACCTATGGATTTTGAGTGAAAAATGGCCCGGAAATGAAAGTGAAAAAAATTCGTATTTTAACCATTTATATGTGTAAGACTCTTAAACTTGAGCGTTTCCTTACAGATTCGTCGAAAAACATCGAAAGAAACAAAGGTTTTTCACATAGTGATTCGGGTGCCTCCACGAGGGTCTTTTCGTAAGAGTTGAGGTTGTGAAGTCTTTTCGACACGAGTAAATGTATTTTTTCTTCCATATTTTAAGCTTAGGACAATCTATAGTGGATATGGTATGATACTAAAACGAGAAAACAACTTTTCAGATCGAGTTAACGACCCTGTCTCAATGGGCAAAAAAGTTCCTATGTTAACACCTATGGATTTTGAGTGAAAAATGGCCCGGTAGCGAAAGTGAAAAAAATTCGTATTTTAACCATTTATATGTGTAAGACTCTTAAACTTGAGCGTTTCCTTACAGATTCGTCGAAAAACAATGAAAGAAACAAAGGTTTTTCACATAGTCATTTGGGTGCCTCCACGAGGGTCTTTTCGTAAGAGTTGAGGTTGTGAAGTCTTTTCAACACGAGTAAATGTATTTTTTCTTCCATATTTTAAGCTTAGGACAATCTTTTGTGGATATGGTATGATACTAAAACGAGAAAACAACTTTTCAGATCGAGTTAACGACCCTGTCTCAATGGGCAAAAAAGTTCCTATGTTAACACCTATGGATTTTGAGTGAAAAATGGCCCGGAAATGAAAGTGAAAAAAATTCGTATTTTAACCATTTATATGTGTAAGACTCTTAAACTTGAGCGTTTCCTTACAGATTCGTCGAAAAACATCGAAAGAAACAAAGGTTTTTCACATAGTGATTCGGCTGCCTCCACGAGGGTCTTTTCGTAAGGGTTGAGGTTGTGAAGTCTTTTCGACACGAGTAAATGTATTTTTTCTAACATATTTTAAGCTTAGGACAATCTTTAGTTGATATGGTATGATACTAAAACGTGAAAACAACTTTTCAGATCGAGTTAACGACCCTGTCTCAATGGGCAAAAAAGTTCCTCTGTTAACACCTATGGATTTTGAGTGAAAAATGGCCCAGAAGCGAAAGTGAAAAAAATTCATATTTTAACCATTTATATGTGTAAGACTCTTAAACTTGAGCGTTTCCTTACAGATTCGTCGAAAAACATCGAAAAAACAAAGGTTTTACACATAGTCATTCGGGTGCCTCCACGAGGGACTTTTCGTAAGGGTCGAGGTTGTGAAGTCTTTTCGACACGAGTAAATGTTTTTTTTCTTCCATATTTTAGGCTTATGACAATCTATAGTGGATATGGTATGATACTAAAATGAGAAAACAACTTTTCAGATCGAGTTAACGACCCTGTCCCAATGGGCAAAAAAGTTCCTATGTTAACACCTATGGATTTTGAGTGAAAAATGGCCCGGAAGCGAAAGTGAAAAAAATTCGTATTTTAACCATTTATATGTGTAAGACTCTTAAACTTGAGCGTTTCCTTACAGATTCGTCGAAAAACATCGAAAGAGAACAAAGGTTTTTCACATAGTGATTCGGGTGCCTCCACGAGGGTCTTTTCGTAAGAGTTGAGGTTGTGAAGTCTTTTCGACACGAGTAAATGTATTTTTTCTTCCATATTTTAAGCTTAGGACAATCTTTTGTTGATATGGTATGATACTAAAACGAGAAAACAACTTTTCAGATCGAGTTAACGACCCTGTCTCAATGGGCAAAAAAGTTTCTATGTTAACACCTATGGATTTTGAGTGAAAAATGGCCCGGTAGCGAAAGTGAAAAAAATTCGTATTTTAACCATTTATATGTGTAAGACTCTTAAACTTGAGCGTTTCCTTACAGATTCGTCGAAAAACATCGAAAAAACAAAGGTTTTACACATAGTCATTCGGGTGCCTCCACGAGGGACTTTTCGTAAGGGTCGAGGTTGTGAAGTCTTTTCGACACGAGTAAATGTTTTTTTTCTTCCATATTTTAGGCTTATGACAATCTATAGTGGATATGGTATGATACTAAAATGAGAAAACAACTTTTCAGATCGAGTTAACGACCCTGTCCCAATGGGCAAAAAAGTTCCTATGTTAACACCTATGGATTTTGAGTGAAAAATGGCCCGGAAGCGAAAGTGAAAAAAATTCGTATTTTAACCATTTATATGTGTAAGACTCTTAAACTTGAGCGTTTCCTTACAGATTCGTCGAAAAACATCGAAAGAGAACAAAGGTTTTTCACATAGTGATTCGGGTGCCTCCACGAGGGTCTTTTCGTAAGAGTTGAGGTTGTGAAGTCTTTTCGACACGAGTAAATGTATTTTTTCTTCCATATTTTAAGCTTAGGACAATCTTTTGTTGATATGGTATGATACTAAAACGAGAAAACAACTTTTCAGATCGAGTTAACGACCCTGTCTCAATGGGCAAAAAAGTTTCTATGTTAACACCTATGGATTTTGAGTGAAAAATGGCCCGGTAGCGAAAGTGAAAAAAATTCGTATTTTAACCATTTATATGTGTAAGACTCTTAAACTTGAGCGTTTCCTTACAGATTCGTCGAAAAACAATGAAAGAAACAAAGGTTTTTCACATAGTCATTTGGGTGCCTCCACGAGGGTCTTTTCGTAAGAGTTGAGGTTGTGAAGTCTTTTCGACACGAGTAAATGTATTTTTTCTTCCATATTTTAAGCTTAGGACAATCTTTTGTGGATATGGTATGATACTAAAACGAGAAAACAACTTTTCAGATCGAGTTAACGACCCTGTCTCAATGGGCAAAAAAGTTCCTATGTTAACACCTATGGATTTTGAGTGAAAAATGGCCCGGAAATGAAAGTGAAAAAAATTCGTATTTTAACCATTTATATGTGTAAGACTCTTAAACTTGAGCGTTTCCTTACAGATTCGTCGAAAAACATCGAAAGAAACAAAGGTTTTTCACATAGTGATTCGGGTGCCTCCACGAGGGTCTTTTCGTAAGGGTTGAGGTTGTGAAGTCTTTTCGACACGAGTAAATGTATTTTTTCTAACATATTTTAAGCTTAGGACAATCTTTAGTTGATATGGTATGATACTAAAACGAGAAAACAACTTTTCAGATCGAGTTAACGACCCTGTCTCAATGGGCAAAAAAGTTCCTATGTTAACACCTATGGATTTTGAGTGAAAAATGGCCCAGAAGCGAAAGTGAAAAAAATTCATATTTTAACCATTTATATGTGTAAGACTCTTAAACTTGAGCGTTTCCTTACAGATTCGTCGAAAAACAATGAAAGAAACAAAGGTTTTTCACATAGTCATTTGGGTGCCTCCACGAGGGTCTTTTCGTAAGAGTTGAGGTTGTGAAGTCTTTTCAACACGAGTAAATGTATTTTTTCTTCCATATTTTAAGCTTAGGACAATCTTTTGTGGATATGGTATGATACTAAAACGAGAAAACAACTTTTCAGATCGAGTTAACGACCCTGTCTCAATGGGCAAAAAAGTTCCTATGTTAACACCTATGGATTTTGAGTGAAAAATGGCCCGGAAATGAAAGTGAAAAAAATTCGTATTTTAACCATTTATATGTGTAAGACTCTTAAACTTGAGCGTTTCCTTACAGATTCGTCGAAAAACATCGAAAGAAACAAAGGTTTTTCACATAGTGATTCGGGTGCCTCCACGAGGGTCTTTTCGTAAGGGTTGAGGTTGTGAAGTCTTTTCGACACGAGTAAATGTATTTTTTCTAACATATTTTAAGCTTAGGACAATCTTTAGTTGATATGGTATGATACTAAAACGAGAAAACAACTTTTCAGATCGAGTTAACGACCCTGTCTCAATGGGCAAAAAAGTTCCTCTGTTAACACCTATGGATTTTGAGTGAAAAATGGCCCAGAAGCGAAAGTGAAAAAAATTCATATTTTAACCATTTATATGTGTAAGACTCTTAAACTTGAGCGTTTCCTTACAGATTCGTCGAAAAACATCGAAAAAACAAAAGTTTTACACATAGTCATTCGGGTGCCTCCACGAGGGACTTTTCGTAAGGGTCGAGGTTGTGAAGTCTTTTCGACACGAGTAAATGTTTTTTTTCTTCCATATTTTAGGCTTATGACAATCTATAGTGGATATGGTATGATACTAAAATGAGAAAACAACTTTTCAGATCGAGTTAACGACCCTGTCCCAATGGGCAAAAAAGTTCCTATGTTAACACCTATGGATTTTGAGTGAAAAATGGCCCGGAAGCGAAAGTGAAAAAAATTCGTATTTTAACCATTTATATGTGTAAGACTCTTAAACTTGAGCGTTTCCTTACAGATTCGTCGAAAAACATCGAAAGAGAACAAAGGTTTTTCACATAGTAATTCGGGTGCCTCCACGAGGGTCTTTTCGTAAGAGTTGAGGTTGTGAAGTCTTTTCGACACGAGTAAATGTATTTTTTCTTCCATATTTTAAGCTTAGGACAATCTTTTGTTGATATGGTATGATACTAAAACGAGAAAACAACTTTTCAGATCGAGTTAACGACCCTGTCTCAATGGGCAAAAAAGTTTCTATGTTAACACCTATGGATTTTGAGTGAAAAATGGCCCGGTAGCGAAAGTGAAAAAAATTCGTATTTTAACCATTTATATGTGTAAGACTCTTAAACTTGAGCGTTTCCTTACAGATTCGTCGAAAAACAATGAAAGAAACAAAGGTTTTTCACATAGTCATTTGGGTGCCTCCACGAGGGTCTTTTCGTAAGAGTTGAGGTTGTGAAGTCTTTTCGACACGAGTAAATGTATTTTTTCTTCCATATTTTAAGCTTAGGACAATCTTTTGTGGATATGGTATGATACTAAAACGAGAAAACAACTTTTCAGATCGAGTTAACGACCCTGTCTCAATGGGCAAAAAAGTTCCTATGTTAACACCTATGGATTTTGAGTGAAAAATGGCCCGGAAATGAAAGTGAAAAAACTTCGTATTTTAACCATTTATATGTGTAAGACTCTTAAACTTGAGCGTTTCCTTACAGATTCGTCGAAAAACATCGAAAGAAACAAAGGTTTTTCACATAGTGATTCGGGTGCCTCCACGAGGGTCTTTTCGTAAGAGTTGAGGTTGTGAAGTCTTTTCGACACGAGTAAATGTATTTTTTCTTCCATATTTTAAGCTTAGGACAATCTATAGTGGATATGGTATGATACTAAAACGAGAAAACAACTTTTCAGATCGAATTAACGACCCTGTCTCAATGGGCAAAAAAGTTCCTATGTTAACACCTATGGATTTTGAGTGAAAAATGGCCCGGAAGCGAAAGTGAAAAAAATTCGTATTTTAACCATTTATATGTGTAAGACTCTTAAACTTGAGCGTTTCCTTACAGATTCGTCGAAAAACATCGAAAGAAACAAAGGTTTTTCACATAGTGATTCGGGTGCCTCCACGAGGGTCTTTTCGTAAGAGTTGAGGTTGTGAAGTCTTTTCGACACGAGTAAATGTATTTTTTCTTCCATATTTTAAGCTTAGGACAATCTATAGTGGATATGGTATGATACTAAAACGAGAAAACAACTTTTCAGATCGAATTAACGACCCTGTCTCAATGGGCAAAAAAGTTCCTATGTTAACACCTATGGATTTTGAGTGAAAAATGGCCCGGAAGCGAAAGTGAAAAAAATTCGTATTTTAACCATTTATATGTGTAAGACTCTTAAACTTGAGCGTTTCCTTACAGATTCGTCGAAAAACATCGAAAGAGAACAAAGGTTTTTCACATAGTAATTCGGGTGCCTCCACGAGGGTCTTTTCGTAAGAGTTGAGGTTGTGAAGTCTTTTCGACACGAGTAAATGTATTTTTTCTTCCATATTTTAAGCTTAGGACAATCTTTTGTTGATATGGTATGATACTAAAACGAGAAAACAACTTTTCAGATCGAGTTAACGACCCTGTCTCAATGGGCAAAAAAGTTTCTATGTTAACACCTATGGATTTTGAGTGAAAAATGGCCCGGTAGCGAAAGTGAAAAAAATTCGTATTTTAACCATTTATATGTGTAAGACTCTTAAACTTGAGCGTTTCCTTACAGATTCGTCGAAAAACAATGAAAGAAACAAAGGTTTTTCACATAGTCATTTGGGTGCCTCCACGAGGGTCTTTTCGTAAGAGTTGAGGTTGTGAAGTCTTTTCGACACGAGTAAATGTATTTTTTCTTCCATATTTTAAGCTTAGGACAATCTTTTGTGGATATGGTATGATACTAAAACGAGAAAACAACTTTTCAGATCGAGTTAACGACCCTGTCTCAATGGGCAAAAAAGTTCCTATGTTAACACCTATGGATTTTGAGTGAAAAATGGCCCGGAAATGAAAGTGAAAAAACTTCGTATTTTAACCATTTATATGTGTAAGACTCTTAAACTTGAGCGTTTCCTTACAGATTCGTCGAAAAACATCGAAAGAAACAAAGGTTTTTCACATAGTGATTCGGGTGCCTCCACGAGGGTCTTTTCGTAAGAGTTGAGGTTGTGAAGTCTTTTCGACACGAGTAAATGTATTTTTTCTTCCATATTTTAAGCTTAGGACAATCTATAGTGGATATGGTATGATACTAAAACGAGAAAACAACTTTTCAGATCGAATTAACGACCCTGTCTCAATGGGCAAAAAAGTTCCTATGTTAACACCTATGGATTTTGAGTGAAAAATGGCCCGGAAGCGAAAGTGAAAAAAATTCGTATTTTAACCATTTATATGTGTAAGACTCTTAAACTTGAGCGTTTCCTTACAGATTCGTCGAAAAACATCGAAAGAGAACAAAGGTTTTTCACATAGTAATTCGGGTGCCTCCACGAGGGTCTTTTCGTAAGAGTTGAGGTTGTGAAGTCTTTTCGACACGAGTAAATGTATTTTTTCTTCCATATTTTAAGCTTAGGACAATCTTTTGTTGATATGGTATGATACTAAAACGAGAAAACAACTTTTCAGATCGAGTTAACGACCCTGTCTCAATGGGCAAAAAAGTTTCTATGTTAACACCTATGGATTTTGAGTGAAAAATGGCCCGGTAGCGAAAGTGAAAAAAATTCGTATTTTAACAATTTATATGTGTAAGACTCTTTAACTTGAGCGTTTCCTTACAGATTCGTCGAAAAACAACGAAAGAAACAAAGGTTTTTCACATAGTCATTTGGGTGCCTCCACGAGGGTCTTTTCGTAAGAGTTGAGGTTGTGAAGTCTTTTCGACACGAGTAAATGTATTTTTTCTTCCATATTTTAAGCTTAGGACAATCTATAGTGGATATGGTATGATACTAAAACGAGAAAACAACTTTTCAGATCGAGTTAACGACCCTGTCTCAATGGGCAAAAAAGTTCCTATGTTAACACCTATGGATTTTGAGTGAAAAATGGCCCGGAAGCGAAAGTGAAAAAAATTCGTATTTTAACCATTTATATGTGTAAGACTCTTAAACTTGAGCGTTTCCTTACAGATTCGTCGAAAAACATCGAAAGAGAACAAAGGTTTTTCACATAGTAATTCGGGTGCCTCCACGAGGGTCTTTTCGTAAGAGTTGAGGTTGTGAAGTCTTTTCGACACGAGTAAATGTATTTTTTCTTCCATATTTTAAGCTTAGGACAATCTTTTGTTGATATGGTATGATACTAAAACGAGAAAACAACTTTTCAGATCGAGTTAACGACCCTGTCTCAATGGGCAAAAAAGTTTCTATGTTAACACCTATGGATTTTGAGTGAAAAATGGCCCGGTAGCGAAAGTGAAAAAAATTCGTATTTTAACAATTTATATGTGTAAGACTCTTTAACTTGAGCGTTTCCTTACAGATTCGTCGAAAAACAACGAAAGAAACAAAGGTTTTTCACATAGTCATTTGGGTGCCTCCACGAGGGTCTTTTCGTAAGAGTTGAGGTTGTGAAGTCTTTTCGACACGAGTAAATGTATTTTTTCTTCCATATTTTAAGCTTAGGACAATCTATAGTGGATATGGTATGATACTAAAACGAGAAAACAACTTTTCAGATCGAGTTAACGACCCTGTCTCAATGGGCAAAAAAGTTCCTATGTTAACACCTATGGATTTTGAGTGAAAAATGGCCCGGAAATGAAAGTGAAAAAAGTTCGTATTTTAACCATTTATATGTGTAAGACTCTTAAACTTGAGCGTTTCCTTACAAATTCGTCGACAAACATCGAAAGAGAACAAAGGTTTTTCACATAGTAATTCGGGTGCCTCCACGAGGGTCTTTTCGTAAGAGTTGAGGTTGTGAAGTCTTTTCGACACGAGTAAATATATTTTTTCTTCCATATTTTAAGCTTAGGACAATCTTTTGTGGATATGGTATGATACTAAAACGAGAAAACAACTTTTCAGATCGAGTTAACGACCCTGTCTCAATGGGCAAAAAAGTTCCTATGTTAACACCTATAGATTTTGAGTGAAAAATGGCCCGGAAATGAAAGTGAAAAAAATTCGTATTTTAACCATTTATATGTGTAAGACTCTTAAACTTGAGCGTTTCCTTACAGATTCGTCGAAAAACATCGAAAGAAACAAAGGTTTTTCACATAGTGATTCGGGTGCCTCCACGAGGGTCTTTTCGTAAGAGTTGAGGTTGTGAAGTCTTTTCGACACGAGTAAATGTATTTTTTCTTCCATATTTTAAGCTTAGGACAATCTATAGTGGATATGGTATGATACTAAAACGAGAAAACAACTTTTCAGATCGAGTTAACGACCCTGTCTCAATGGGCAAAAAAGTTCCTATGTTAACACCTATGGATTTTGAGTGAAAAATGGCCCGGAAGCGAAAGTGAAAAAAATTCGTATTTTAACCATTTATATGTGTAAGACTCTTAAACTTGAGCGTTTCCTTACAGATTCGTCGAAAAACATCGAAAGAGAACAAAGGTTTTTCACATAGTAATTCGGGTGCCTCCACGAGGGTCTTTTCGTAAGAGTTGAGGTTGTGAAGTCTTTTCGACACGAGTAAATGTATTTTTTCTTCCATATTTTAAGCTTAGGACAATCTTTTGTTGATATGGTATGATACTAAAACGAGAAAACAACTTTTCAGATCGAGTTAACGACCCTGTCTCAATGGGCAAAAAAGTTTCTATGTTAACACCTATGGATTTTGAGTGAAAAATGGCCCGGTAGCGAAAGTGAAAAAAATTCGTATTTTAACAATTTATATGTGTAAGACTCTTTAACTTGAGCGTTTCCTTACAGATTCGTCGAAAAACAACGAAAGAAACAAAGGTTTTTCACATAGTCATTTGGGTGCCTCCACGAGGGTCTTTTCGTAAGAGTTGAGGTTGTGAAGTCTTTTCGACACGAGTAAATGTATTTTTTCTTCCATATTTTAAGCTTAGGACAATCTATAGTGGATATGGTATGATACTAAAACGAGAAAACAACTTTTCAGATCGAGTTAACGACCCTGTCTCAATGGGCAAAAAAGTTCCTATGTTAACACCTATGGATTTTGAGTGAAAAATGGCCCGGAAGCGAAAGTGAAAAAAATTCGTATTTTAACCATTTATATGTGTAAGACTCTTAAACTTGAGCGTTTCCTTACAGATTCGTCGAAAAACATCGAAAGAGAACAAAGGTTTTTCACATAGTAATTCGGGTGCCTCCACGAGGGTCTTTTCGTAAGAGTTGAGGTTGTGAAGTCTTTTCGACACGAGTAAATGTATTTTTTCTTCCATATTTTAAGCTTAGGACAATCTTTTGTTGATATGGTATGATACTAAAACGAGAAAACAACTTTTCAGATCGAGTTAACGACCCTGTCTCAATGGGCAAAAAAGTTTCTATGTTAACACCTATGGATTTTGAGTGAAAAATGGCCCGGTAGCGAAAGTGAAAAAAATTCGTATTTTAACAATTTATATGTGTAAGACTCTTTAACTTGAGCGTTTCCTTACAGATTCGTCGAAAAACAACGAAAGAAACAAAGGTTTTTCACATAGTCATTTGGGTGCCTCCACGAGGGTCTTTTCGTAAGAGTTGAGGTTGTGAAGTCTTTTCGACACGAGTAAATGTATTTTTTCTTCCATATTTTAAGCTTAGGACAATCTATAGTGGATATGGTATGATACTAAAACGAGAAAACAACTTTTCAGATCGAGTTAACGACCCTGTCTCAATGGGCAAAAAAGTTCCTATGTTAACACCTATGGATTTTGAGTGAAAAATGGCCCGGAAATGAAAGTGAAAAAAGTTCGTATTTTAACCATTTATATGTGTAAGACTCTTAAACTTGAGCGTTTCCTTACAAATTCGTCGACAAACATCGAAAGAGAACAAAGGTTTTTCACATAGTAATTCGGGTGCCTCCACGAGGGTCTTTTCGTAAGAGTTGAGGTTGTGAAGTCTTTTCGACACGAGTAAATATATTTTTTCTTCCATATTTTAAGCTTAGGACAATCTTTTGTGGATATGGTATGATACTAAAACGAGAAAACAACTTTTCAGATCGAGTTAACGACCCTGTCTCAATGGGCAAAAAAGTTCCTATGTTAACACCTATAGATTTTGAGTGAAAAATGGCCCGGAAATGAAAGTGAAAAAAATTCGTATTTTAACCATTTATATGTGTAAGACTCTTAAACTTGAGCGTTTCCTTACAGATTCGTCGAAAAACATCGAAAGAAACAAAGGTTTTTCACATAGTGATTCGGGTGCCTCCACGAGGGTCTTTTCGTAAGAGTTGAGGTTGTGAAGTCTTTTCGACACGAGTAAATGTATTTTTTCTTCCATATTTTAAGCTTAGGACAATCTATAGTGGATATGGTATGATACTAAAACGAGAAAACAACTTTTCAGATCGAGTTAACGACCCTGTCTCAATGGGCAAAAAAGTTCCTATGTTAACACCTATGGATTTTGAGTGAAAAATGGCCCGGAAGCGAAAGTGAAAAAAATTCGTATTTTAACCATTTATATGTGTAAGACTCTTAAACTTGAGCGTTTCCTTACAGATTCGTCGAAAAACATCGAAAGAGAACAAAGGTTTTTCACATAGTAATTCGGGTGCCTCCACGAGGGTCTTTTCGTAAGAGTTGAGGTTGTGAAGTCTTTTCGACACGAGTAAATGTATTTTTTCTTCCATATTTTAAGCTTAGGACAATCTTTTGTTGATATGGTATGATACTAAAACGAGAAAACAACTTTTCAGATCGAGTTAACGACCCTGTCTCAATGGGCAAAAAAGTTTCTATGTTAACACCTATGGATTTTGAGTGAAAAATGGCCCGGTAGCGAAAGTGAAAAAAATTCGTATTTTAACAATTTATATGTGTAAGACTCTTTAACTTGAGCGTTTCCTTACAGATTCGTCGAAAAACAACGAAAGAAACAAAGGTTTTTCACATAGTCATTTGGGTGCCTCCACGAGGGTCTTTTCGTAAGAGTTGAGGTTGTGAAGTCTTTTCGACACGAGTAAATGTATTTTTTCTTCCATATTTTAAGCTTAGGACAATCTATAGTGGATATGGTATGATACTAAAACGAGAAAACAACTTTTCAGATCGAGTTAACGACCCTGTCTCAATGGGCAAAAAAGTTCCTATGTTAACACCTATGGATTTTGAGTGAAAAATGGCCCAGAAATGAAAGTGAAAAAAGTTCGTATTTTAACCATTTATATGTGTAAGACTCTTAAACTTGAGCGTTTCCTTACAAATTCGTCGACAAACATCGAAAGAGAACAAAGGTTTTTCACATAGTAATTCGGGTGCCTCCACGAGGGTCTTTTCGTAAGAGTTGAGGTTGTGAAGTCTTTTCGACACGAGTAAATATATTTTTTCTTCCATATTTTAAGCTTAGGACAATCTTTTGTGGATATGGTATGATACTAAAACGAGAAAACAACTTTTCAGATCGAGTTAACGACCCTGTCTCAATGGGCAAAAAAGTTCCTATGTTAACACCTATAGATTTTGAGTGAAAAATGGCCCGGAAATGAAAGTGAAAAAAATTCGTATTTTAACCATTTATATGTGTAAGACTCTTAAACTTGAGCGTTTCCTTACAGATTCGTCGAAAAACATCGAAAGAAACAAAGGTTTTTCACATAGTGATTCGGGTGCCTCCACGAGGGTCTTTTCGTAAGAGTTGAGGTTGTGAAGTCTTTTCGACACGAGTAAATGTATTTTTTCTTCCATATTTTAAGCTTAGGACAATCTATAGTGGATATGGTATGATACTAAAACGAGAAAACAACTTTTCAGATCGAGTTAACGACCCTGTCTCAATGGGCAAAAAAGTTCCTATGTTAACACCTATGGATTTTGAGTGAAAAATGGCCCGGAAATGAAAGTGAAAAAAGTTCGTATTTTAACCATTTATATGTGTAAGACTCTTAAACTTGAGCGTTTCCTTACAAATTCGTCGACAAACATCGAAAGAGAACAAAGGTTTTTCACATAGTAATTCGGGTGCCTCCACGAGGGTCTTTTCGTAAGAGTTGAGGTTGTGAAGTCTTTTCGACACGAGTAAATATATTTTTTCTTCCATATTTTAAGCTTAGGACAATCTTTTGTGGATATGGTATGATACTAAAACGAGAAAACAACTTTTCAGATCGAGTTAACGACCCTGTCTCAATGGGCAAAAAAGTTCCTATGTTAACACCTATGGATTTTGAGTGAAAAATGGCCCGGAAATGAAAGTGAAAAAAATTCGTATTTTAACCATTTATATGTGTAAGACTCTTAAACTTGAGCGTTTCCTTACAAATTCGTCGACAAACATCGAAAGAGAACAAAGGTTTTTCACATAGTAATTCGGGTGCCTCCACGAGGGTCTTTTCGTAAGAGTTGAGGTTGTGAAGTCTTTTCAACACGAGTAAATGTATTTTTTCTTCCATATTTTAAGCTTAGGACAATCTTTTGTGGATATGGTATGATACTAAAACGAGCAAACAACTTTTCAGATCGAGTTAACGACCCTGTCTCAATGGGCAAAAAAGTTCCTATGTTAACACCTATGGATTTTGAGTGAAAAATGGCCCGGTAGCGAAAGTGAAAAAAATTCGTATTTTAACAATTTATATGTGTAAGACTCTTTAACTTGAGCGTTTCCTTACAGATTCGTCGAAAAACAACGAAAGAAACAAAGGTTTTTCACATAGTCATTTGGGTGCCTCCACGAGGGTCTTTTCGTAAGAGTTGAGGTTGTGAAGTCTTTTCGACACGAGTAAATGTATTTTTTCTTCCATATTTTAAGCTTAGGACAATCTATAGTGGATATGGTATGATACTAAAACGAGAAAACAACTTTTCAGATCGAGTTAACGACCCTGTCTCAATGGGCAAAAAAGTTCCTATGTTAACACCTATGGATTTTGAGTGAAAAATGGCCCGGAAATGAAAGTGAAAAAAGTTCGTATTTTAACCATTTATATGTGTAAGACTCTTAAACTTGAGCGTTTCCTTACAAATTCGTCGACAAACATCGAAAGAGAACAAAGGTTTTTCACATAGTAATTCGGGTGCCTCCACGAGGGTCTTTTCGTAAGAGTTGAGGTTGTGAAGTCTTTTCGACACGAGTAAATATATTTTTTCTTCCATATTTTAAGCTTAGGACAATCTTTTGTGGATATGGTATGATTCTAAAACGAGAAAACAACTTTTCAGATCGAGTTAACGACCCTGTCTCAATGGGCAAAAAAGTTCCTATGTTAACACCTATGGATTTTGAGTGAAAAATGGCCCGGAAATGAAAGTGAAAAAAATTCGTATTTTAACCATTTATATGTGTAAGACTCTTAAACTTGAGCGTTTCCTTACAAATTCGTCGACAAACATCGAAAGAGAACAAAGGTTTTTCACATAGTAATTCGGGTGCCTCCACGAGGGTCTTTTCGTAAGGGTTGAGGTTGTGAAGTCTTTTCAACACGAGTAAATGTATTTTTTCTTCCATATTTTAAGCTTAGGACAATCTTTTGTGGATATGGTATGATACTAAAACGAGAAAACAACTTTTCAGATCGAGTTAACGACCCTGTCTCAATGGGCAAAAAAGTTCCTATGTTAACACCTATGGATTTTGAGTGAAAAATGGCCCGGAAATGAAAGTGAAAAAAATTCGTATTTTAACCATTTATATGTGTAAGACTCTTAAACTTGAGCGTTTCCTTACAGATTCGTCGAAAAACATCGAAAGAAACAAAGGTTTTTCACATAGTGATTCGGGTGCCTCCACGAGGGTCTTTTCGTAAGAGTTGAGGTTGTGAAGTCTTTTCGACACGAGTAAATGTATTTTTTCTTCCATATTTTAAGCTTAGGACAATCTATAGTGGATATGGTATGATACTAAAACGAGAAAACAACTTTTCAGATCGAGTTAACGACCCTGTCTCAATGGGCAAAAAAGTTCCTATGTTAACACCTATGGATTTTGAGTGAAAAATGGCCCGGAAATGAAAGTGAAAAAAGTTCGTATTTTAACCATTTATATGTGTAAGACTCTTCAACTTGAGCGTTTCCTTACAAATTCGTCGACAAACATCGAAAGAGAACAAAGGTTTTTCACATAGTAATTCGGGTGCCTCCACGAGGGTCTTTTCGTAAGAGTTGAGGTTGTGAAGTCTTTTCGACACGAGTAAATATATTTTTTCTTCCATATTTTAAGCTTAGGACAATCTTTTGTGGATATGGTATGATACTAAAACGAGAAAACAACTTTTCAGATCGAGTTAACGACCCTGTCTCAATGGGCAAAAAAGTTCCTATGTTAACACCTATGGATTTTGAGTGAAAAATGGCCCGGAAATGAAAGTGAAAAAAATTCGTATTTTAACCATTTATATGTGTAAGACTCTTAAACTTGAGCGTTTCCTTAGAGATTCGTCGAAAAACATCGAAAGAGAACAAAGGTTTTTCACATAGTAATTCGGGTGCCTCCACGAGGGTCTTTTCGTAAGAGTTGAGGTTGTGAAGTCTTTTCAACACGAGTAAATGTATTTTTTCTTCCATATTTTAAGCTTAGGACAATCTTTTGTAGATATGGTATGATACTAAAACGAGAAAACAACTTTTCAGATCGAGTTAACGACCCTGTCTCAATGGGCAAAAAAGTTCCTATGTTAACACCTATGGATTTTGAGTGAAAAATGGCCCGGAAATGAAAGTGAAAAAAATTCGTATTTTAACCATTTATATGTGTAAGACTCTTAAACTTGAGCGTTTCCTTACAGATTCGTCGAAAAACATCGAAAGAAACAAAGGTTTTTCACATAGTGATTCGGGTGCCTCCACGAGGGTCTTTTCGTAAGGGTTGAGGTTGTGAAGTCTTTTCGACACGAGTAAATGTATTTTTTCTAACATATTTTAAGCTTAGGACAATCTTTAGTTGATATGGTATGATACTAAAACGAGAAAACAACTTTTCAGATCGAGTTAACGACCCTGTCTCAATGGGCAAAAAAGTTCCTCTGTTAACACCTATGGATTTTGAGTGAAAAATGGCCCAGAAGCGAAAGTGAAAAAAATTCATATTTTAACCATTTATATGTGTAAGACTCTTAAACTTGAGCGTTTCCTTACAGATTCGTCGAAAAACATCGAAAGAAACAAAGGTTTTTCACATAGTCATTCGGGTGCCTCCACGAGGGACTTTTCGTAAGGGTCGAGGTTGTGAAGTCTTTTCGACACGAGTAAATGTTTTTTTTCTTCCATATTTTAGGCTTATGACAAACCATAGTGGATATGGTATGATACTAAAACGAGAAAACAACTTTTCAGATCGAGTTAACGACCCTGTCCCAATGGGCAAAAAAGTTCCTATGTTAACACCTATGGATTTTGAGTGAAAAATGGCCCGGAAATGAAAGTGAAAAAAATTCGTATTTTAACCATTTATATGTGTAAGACTCTTAAACTTGAGCGTTTCCTTACAGATTCGTCGAAAAACATCGAAAGAAACAAAGATTTTTCACATAGTGATTCGGGTGCCTCCACGAGGGTCTTTTCGTAAGAGTTGAGGTTGTGAAGTCTTTTCGACACGAGTAAATGTATTTTTTCTTCCATATTTTAAGCTTAGGACAATCTATAGTGGATATGGTATGATACTAAAACGAGAAAACAACTTTTCAGATCGAGTTAACGACCCTGTCTCAATGGGCAAAAAAGTTCCTATGTTAACACCTATGGATTTTGAGTGAAAAATGGCCCGGAAATGAAAGTGAAAAAAGTTCGTATTTTAACCATTTATATGTGTAAGACTCTTAAACTTGAGCGTTTCCTTACAAATTCGTCGACAAACATCGAAAGAGAACAAAGGTTTTTCACATAGTAATTCGGGTGCCTCCACGAGGGTCTTTTCGTAAGAGTTGAGGTTGTGAAGTCTTTTCAACACGAGTAAATGTATTTTTTCTTCCATATTTTAAGCTTAGGACAATCTTTTGTGGATATGGTATGATACTAAAACGAGAAAACAACTTTTCAGATCGAGTTAACGACCCTGTCTCAATGGGCAAAAAAGTTCCTATGTTAACACCTATGGATTTTGAGTGAAAAATGGCCCGGAAATGAAAGTGAAAAAAATTCGTATTTTAACCATTTATATGTGTAAGACTCTTAAACTTGAGCGTTTCCTTACAGATTCGTCGAAAAACATCGAAAGAAACAAAGGTTTTTCACATAGTGATTCGGGTGCCTCCACGAGGGTCTTTTCGTAAGAGTTGAGGTTGTGAAGTCTTTTCGACACGAGTAAATGTATTTTTTCTTCCATATTTTAAGCTTAGGACAATCTATCGTGGATATGGTATGATACTAAAACGAGAAAACAACTTTTCAGATCGAGTTAACGACCCTGTCTCAATGGGCAAAAAAGTTCCTATGTTAACACCTATGGATTTTGAGTGAAAAATGGCCCGGAAATGAAAGTGAAAAAAGTTCGTATTTTAACCATTTATATGTGTAAGACTCTTAAACTTGAGCGTTTCCTTACAAATTCGTCGACAAACATCGAAAGAGAACAAAGGTTTTTCACATAGTAATTCGGGTGCCTCCACGAGGGTCTTTTCGTAAGAGTTGAGGTTGTGAAGTCTTTTCAACACGAGTAAATGTATTTTTTCTTCCATATTTTAAGCTTAGGACAATCTTTTGTGGATATGGTATGATACTAAAACGAGAAAACAACTTTTCAGATCGAGTTAACGACCCTGTCTCAATGGGCAAAAAAGTTCCTATGTTAACACCTATGGATTTTGAGTGAAAAATGGCCCGGAAATGAAAGTGAAAAAAATTCGTATTTTAACCATTTATATGTGTAAGACTCTTAAACTTGAGCGTTTCCTTACAGATTCGTCGAAAAACATCGAAAGAAACAAAGGTTTTACACATAGTGATTCGGGTGCCTCCACGACGGTCTTTTCGTAAGAGTTGAGGTTGTGAAGTCTTTTCGACACGAGTAAATGTATTTTTTCTTCCATATTTTAAGCTTAGGACAATCTATAGTGGATATGGTATGATACTAAAACGAGAAAACAACTTTTCAGATCGAGTTAACGACCCTGTCTCAATGGGCAAAAAAGTTCCTATGTTAACACCTATGGATTTTGAGTGAAAAATGGCCCGGAAATGAAAGTGAAAAAAGTTCGTATTTTAACCATTTATATGTGTAAGACTCTTAAACTTGAGCGTTTCCTTACAAATTCGTCGACAAACATCGAAAGAGAACAAAGGTTTTTCACATAGTAATTCGGGTGCCTCCACGAGGGTCTTTTCGTAAGAGTTGAGGTTGTGAAGTCTTTTCGACACGAGTAAATATATTTTTTCTTCCATATTTTAAGCTTAGGACAATCTTTTGTGGATATGGTATGATACTAAAACGAGAAAACAACTTTTCAGATCGAGTTAACGACCCTGTCTCAATGGGCAAAAAAGTTCCTATGTTAACACCTATGGATTTTGAGTGAAAAATGGCCCGGAAATGAAAGTGAAAAAAATTCGTATTTTAACCATTTATATGTGTAAGACTCTTAAACTTGAGCGTTTCCTTAGAGATTCGTCGAAAAACATCGAAAGAGAACAAAGGTTTTTCACATAGTAATTCGGGTGCCTCCACGAGGGTCTTTTCGTAAGAGTTGAGGTTGTGAAGTCTTTTCAACACGAGTAAATGTATTTTTTCTTCCATATTTTAAGCTTAGGACAATCTTTTGTGGATATGGTATGATACTAAAACGAGAAAACAACTTTTCAGATCGAGTTAACGACCCTGTCTCAATGGGCAAAAAAGTTCCTATGTTAACACCTATGGATTTTGAGTGAAAAATGGCCCGGAAATGAAAGTGAAAAAAATTCGTATTTTAACCATTTATATGTGTAAGACTCTTAAACTTGAGCGTTTCCTTACAGATTCGTCGAAAAACATCGAAAGAAACAAAGGTTTTTCACATAGTGATTCGGGTGCCTCCACGAGGGTCTTTTCGTAAGGGTTGAGGTTGTGAAGTCTTTTCGACACGAGTAAATGTATTTTTTCTAACATATTTTAAGCTTAGGACAATCTTTAGTTGATATGGTATGATACTAAAACGAGAAAACAACTTTTCAGATCGAGTTAACGACCCTGTCTCAATGGGCAAAAAAGTTCCTCTGTTAACACCTATGGATTTTGAGTGAAAAATGGCCCAGAAGCGAAAGTGAAAAAAATTCATATTTTAACCATTTATATGTGTAAGACTCTTAAACTTGAGCGTTTCCTTACAGATTCGTCGAAAAACATCGAAAGAAACAAAGGTTTTTCACATAGTCATTCGGGTGCCTCCACGAGGGACTTTTCGTAAGGGTCGAGGTTGTGAAGTCTTTTCGACACGAGTAAATGTTTTTTTTCTTCCATATTTTAGGCTTATGACAAACCATAGTGGATATGGTATGATACTAAAACGAGAAAACAACTTTTCAGATCGAGTTAACGACCCTGTCCCAATGGGCAAAAAAGTTCCTATGTTAACACCTATGGATTTTGAGTGAAAAATGGCCCGGAAGCGAAAGTGAAAAAAATTCGTATTTTAACCATTTATATGTGTAAGACTCTTAAACTTGAGCGTTTCCTTACAGATTCGTCGAAAAACATCGAAAGAGAACAAAGGTTTTTCACATAGTAATTCGGGTGCCTCCACGATGGTCTTTTCGTAAGAGTTGAGGTTGTGAAGTCTTTTCGACATGAGTAAATGTATTTTTTCTTCCATATTTTAAGCTTAGGACAATCTTTTGTTGATATGGTATGATACTAAAACGAGAAAACAACTTTTCAGATCGAGTTAACGACCCTGTCTCAATGGGCAAAAAAGTTTCTATGTTAACACCTATGGATTTTGAGTGAAAAATGGCCCGGTAGCGAAAGTGAAAAAAATTCGTATTTTAACCATTTATATGTGTAAGACTCTTAAACTTGAGCGTTTCCTTAGAGATTCGTCAAAAAAACATCGAAAGAGAACAAAGGTTTTTCACATAGTAATTCGGGTGCCTCCACGAGGGTCTTTTCGTAAGAGTTGAGGTTGTGAAGTCTTTTCAACACGAGTAAATGTATTTTTTCTTCCATATTTTAAGCTTAGGACAATCTTTTGTGGATATGGTATGATACTAAAACGAGAAAACAACTTTTCAGATCGAGTTAACGACCCTGTCTCAATGGGCAAAAAAGTTCCTATGTTAACACCTATGGATTTTGAGTGAAAAATGGCCCGGAAATGAAAGTGAAAAAAATTCGTATTTTAACCATTTATATGTGTAAGACTCTTAAACTTGAGCGTTTCCTTACAGATTCGTCGAAAAACATCGAAAGAAACAAAGGTTTTTCACATAGTGATTCGGGTGCCTCCACGAGGGTCTTTTCGTAAGAGTTGAGGTTGTGAAGTCTTTTCGACACGAGTAAATGTATTTTTTCTTCCATATTTTAAGCTTAGGACAATCTATCGTGGATATGGTATGATACTAAAACGAGAAAACAACTTTTCAGATCGAGTTAACGACCCTGTCTCAATGGGCAAAAAAGTTCCTATGTTAACACCTATGGATTTTGAGTGAAAAATGGCCCGGAAATGAAAGTGAAAAAAGTTCGTATTTTAACCATTTATATGTGTAAGACTCTTAAACTTGAGCGTTTCCTTACAAATTCGTCGACAAACATCGAAAGAGAACAAAGGTTTTTCACATAGTAATTCGGGTGCCTCCACGAGGGTCTTTTCGTAAGAGTTGAGGTTGTGAAGTCTTTTCAACACGAGTAAATGTATTTTTTCTTCCATATTTTAAGCTTAGGACAATCTTTTGTGGATATGGTATGATACTAAAACGAGAAAACAACTTTTCAGATCGAGTTAACGACCCTGTCCCAATGGGCAAAAAAGTTCCTATGTTAACACCTATGGATTTTGAGTGAAAAATGGCCCGGAAGCGAAAGTGAAAAAAATTCGTATTTTAACCATTTATATGTGTAAGACTCTTAAACTTGAGCGTTTCCTTACAGATTCGTCGAAAAACATCGAGAGAGAACAAAGGTTTTTCACATAGTAATTCGGGTGCCTCCACGAGGGTCTTTTCGTAAGAGTTGAGGTTGTGAAGTCTTTTCGACACGAGTAAATGTATTTTTTCTTCCATATTTTAAGCTTAGGACAATCTTTGGTTGATATGGTATGATACTAAAACGAGAAAACAACTTTTCAGATCGAGTTAACGACCCTGTCCCAATGGGCAAAAAAGTTCCTATGTTAACACCTATGGATTTTGAGTGAAAAATGGCCCGGAAGCGAAAGTGAAAAAAATTCGTATTTTAACCATTTATATGTGTAAGACTCTTAAACTTGAGCGTTTCCTTAGAGATTCGTCAAAAAAACATCGAAAGAGAACAAAGGTTTTTCACATAGTAATTCGGGTGCCTCCACGAGGGTCTTTTCGTAAGAGTTGAGGTTGTGAAGTCTTTTCAACACGAGTAAATGTATTTTTTCTTCCATATTTTAAGCTTAGGACAATCTTTTGTGGATATGGTATGATACTAAAACGAGAAAACAACTTTTCAGATCGAGTTAACGACCCTGTCTCAATGGGCAAAAAAGTTCCTATGTTAACACCTATGGATTTTGAGTGAAAAATGGCCCGGAAATGAAAGTGAAAAAAATTCGTATTTTAACCATTTATATGTGTAAGACTCTTAAACTTGAGCGTTTCCTTACAGATTCGTCGAAAAACATCGAAAGAAACAAAGGTTTTTCACATAGTGATTCGGGTGCCTCCACGAGGGTCTTTTCGTAAGAGTTGAGGTTGTGAAGTCTTTTCGACACGAGTAAATGTATTTTTTCTTCCATATTTTAAGCTTAGGACAATCTATCGTGGATATGGTATGATACTAAAACGAGAAAACAACTTTTCAGATCGAGTTAACGACCCTGTCTCAATGGGCAAAAAAGTTCCTATGTTAACACCTATGGATTTTGAGTGAAAAATGGCCCGGAAATGAAAGTGAAAAAAGTTCGTATTTTAACCATTTATATGTGTAAGACTCTTAAACTTGAGCGTTTCCTTACAAATTCGTCGACAAACATCGAAAGAGAACAAAGGTTTTTCACATAGTAATTCGGGTGCCTCCACGAGGGTCTTTTCGTAAGAGTTGAGGTTGTGAAGTCTTTTCAACACGAGTAAATGTATTTTTTCTTCCATATTTTAAGCTTAGGACAATCTTTTGTGGATATGGTATGATACTAAAACGAGAAAACAACTTTTCAGATCGAGTTAACGACCCTGTCCCAATGGGCAAAAAAGTTCCTATGTTAACACCTATGGATTTTGAGTGAAAAATGGCCCGGAAGCGAAAGTGAAAAAAATTCGTATTTTAACCATTTATATGTGTAAGACTCTTAAACTTGAGCGTTTCCTTACAGATTCGTCGAAAAACATCGAGAGAGAACAAAGGTTTTTCACATAGTAATTCGGGTGCCTCCACGAGGGTCTTTTCGTAAGAGTTGAGGTTGTGAAGTCTTTTCGACACGAGTAAATGTATTTTTTCTTCCATATTTTAAGCTTAGGACAATCTTTGGTTGATATGGTATGATACTAAAACGAGAAAACAACTTTTCAGATCGAGTTAACGACCCTGTCCCAATGGGCAAAAAAGTTCCTATGTTAACACCTATGGATTTTGAGTGAAAAATGGCCCGGAAGCGAAAGTGAAAAAAATTCGTATTTTAACCATTTATATGTGTAAGACTCTTAAACTTGAGCGTTTCCTTAGAGATTCGTCAAAAAAACATCGAAAGAGAACAAAGGTTTTTCACATAGTAATTCGGGTGCCTCCACGAGGGTCTTTTCGTAAGAGTTGAGGTTGTGAAGTCTTTTCAACACGAGTAAATGTATTTTTTCTTCCATATTTTAAGCTTAGGACAATCTTTTGTGGATATGGTATGATACTAAAACGAGAAAACAACTTTTCAGATCGAGTTAACGACCCTGTCTCAATGGGCAAAAAAGTTCCTATGTTAACACCTATGGATTTTGAGTGAAAAATGGCCCGGAAATGAAAGTGAAAAAAATTCGTATTTTAACCATTTATATGTGTAAGACTCTTAAACTTGAGCGTTTCCTTAGAGATTCGTCGAAAAACATCGAAAGAGAACAAAGGTTTTTCACATAGTAATTCGGGTGCCTCCACGAGGGTCTTTTCGTAAGAGTTGAGGTTGTGAAGTCTTTTCAACACGAGTAAATGTATTTTTTCTTCCATATTTTAAGCTTAGGACAATCTTTTGTGGATATGGTATGATACTAAAACGAGAAAACAACTTTTCAGATCGAGTTAACGACCCTGTCTCAATGGGCAAAAAAGTTCCTATGTTAACACCTATGGATTTTGAGTGAAAAATGGCCCGGAAATGAAAGTGAAAAAAATTCGTATTTTAACCATTTATATGTGTAAGACTCTTAAACTTGAGCGTTTCCTTACAGATTCGTCGAAAAACATCGAAAGAAACAAAGGTTTTTCACATAGTGATTCGGGTGCCTCCACGAGGGTCTTTTCGTAAGGGTTGAGGTTGTGAAGTCTTTTCGACACGAGTAAATGTATTTTTTCTAACATATTTTAAGCTTAGGACAATCTTTAGTTGATATGGTATGATACTAAAACGAGAAAACAACTTTTCAGATCGAGTTAACGACCCTGTCTCAATGGGCAAAAAAGTTCCTCTGTTAACACCTATGGATTTTGAGTGAAAAATGGCCCAGAAGCGAAAGTGAAAAAAATTCATATTTTAACCATTTATATGTGTAAGACTCTTAAACTTGAGCGTTTCCTTACAGATTCGTCGAAAAACATCGAAAGAAACAAAGGTTTTTCACATAGTCATTCGGGTGCCTCCACGAGGGACTTTTCGTAAGGGTCGAGGTTGTGAAGTCTTTTCGACACGAGTAAATGTTTTTTTTCTTCCATATTTTAGGCTTATGACAAACCATAGTGGATATGGTATGATACTAAAACGAGAAAACAACTTTTCAGATCGAGTTAACGACCCTGTCCCAATGGGCAAAAAAGTTCCTATGTTAACACCTATGGATTTTGAGTGAAAAATGGCCCGGAAGCGAAAGTGAAAAAAATTCGTATTTTAACCATTTATATGTGTAAGACTCTTAAACTTGAGCGTTTCCTTACAGATTCGTCGAAAAACATCGAAAGAGAACAAAGGTTTTTCACATAGTAATTCGGGTGCCTCCACGAGGGTCTTTTCGTAAGAGTTGAGGTTGTGAAGTCTTTTCGACATGAGTAAATGTATTTTTTCTTCCATATTTTAAGCTTAGGACAATCTTTTGTTGATATGGTATGATACTAAAACGAGAAAACAACTTTTCAGATCGAGTTAACGACCCTGTCTCAATGGGCAAAAAAGTTTCTATGTTAACACCTATGGATTTTGAGTGAAAAATGGCCCGGTAGCGAAAGTGAAAAAAATTCGTATTTTAACCATTTATATGTGTAAGACTCTTAAACTTGAGCGTTTCCTTAGAGATTCGACAAAAAAACATCGAAAGAGAACAAAGGTTTTTCACATAGTAATTCGGGTGCCTCCACGAGGGTCTTTTCGTAAGAGTTGAGGTTGTGAAGTCTTTTCGACACGAGTAAATGTATTTTTTCTTCCATATTTTAAGCTTAGGACAATCTATCGTGGATATGGTATGATACTAAAACGAGAAAACAACTTTTCAGATCGAGTTAACGACCCTGTCTCAATGGGCAAAAAAGTTCCTATGTTAACACCTATGGATTTTGAGTGAAAAATGGCCCGGAAATGAAAGTGAAAAAAGTTCGTATTTTAACCATTTATATGTGTAAGACTCTTAAACTTGAGCGTTTCCTTACAAATTCGTCGACAAACATCGAAAGAGAACAAAGGTTTTTCACATAGTAATTCGGGTGCCTCCACGAGGGTCTTTTCGTAAGAGTTGAGGTTGTGAAGTCTTTTCAACACGAGTAAATGTATTTTTTCTTCCATATTTTAAGCTTAGGACAATCTTTTGTGGATATGGTATGATACTAAAACGAGAAAACAACTTTTCAGATCGAGTTAACGACCCTGTCCCAATGGGCAAAAAAGTTCCTATGTTAACACCTATGGATTTTGAGTGAAAAATGGCCCGGAAGCGAAAGTGAAAAAAATTCGTATTTTAACCATTTATATGTGTAAGACTCTTAAACTTGAGCGTTTCCTTACAGATTCGTCGAAAAACATCGAGAGAGAACAAAGGTTTTTCACATAGTAATTCGGGTGCCTCCACGAGGGTCTTTTCGTAAGAGTTGAGGTTGTGAAGTCTTTTCGACACGAGTAAATGTATTTTTTCTTCCATATTTTAAGCTTAGGACAATCTTTGGTTGATATGGTATGATACTAAAACGAGAAAACAACTTTTCAGATCGAGTTAACGACCCTGTCCCAATGGGCAAAAAAGTTCCTATGTTAACACCTATGGATTTTGAGTGAAAAATGGCCCGGAAGCGAAAGTGAAAAAAATTCGTATTTTAACCATTTATATGTGTAAGACTCTTAAACTTGAGCGTTTCCTTAGAGATTCGTCAAAAAAACATCGAAAGAGAACAAAGGTTTTTCACATAGTAATTCGGGTGCCTCCACGAGGGTCTTTTCGTAAGAGTTGAGGTTGTGAAGTCTTTTCAACACGAGTAAATGTATTTTTTCTTCCATATTTTAAGCTTAGGACAATCTTTGGTTGATATGGTATGATACTAAAACGAGAAAACAACTTTTCAGATCGAGTTAACGACCCTGTCCCAATGGGCAAAAAAGTTTCTATGTTAACACCTATGGATTTTGAGTGAAAAATGGCCCGGTAGCGAAAGTGAAAAAAATTCGTATTTTAACCATTTATATGTGTAAGACTCTTAAACTTGAGCGTTTCCTTAGAGATTCGTCAAAAAAACATCGAAAGAGAACAAAGGTTTTTCACATAGTAATTCGGGTGCCTCCACGAGGGTCTTTTCGTAAGAGTTGAGGTTGTGAAGTCTTTTCAACACGAGTAAATGTATTTTTTCTTCCATATTTTAAGCTTAGGACAATCTTTTGTGGATATGGTATGATACTAAAACGAGAAAACAACTTTTCAGATCGAGTTAACGACCCTGTCTCAATGGGCAAAAAAGTTCCTATGTTAACACCTATGGATTTTGAGTGAAAAATGGCCCGGAAATGAAAGTGAAAAAAATTCGTATTTTAACCATTTATATGTGTAAGACTCTTAAACTTGAGCGTTTCCTTACAGATTCGTCGAAAAACATCGAAAGAAACAAAGGTTTTTCACATAGTGATTCGGGTGCCTCCACGAGGGTCTTTTCGTAAGAGTTGAGGTTGTGAAGTCTTTTCGACACGAGTAAATGTATTTTTTCTTCCATATTTTAAGCTTAGGACAATCTATCGTGGATATGGTATGATACTAAAACGAGAAAACAACTTTTCAGATCGAGTTAACGACCCTGTCTCAATGGGCAAAAAAGTTCCTATGTTAACACCTATGGATTTTGAGTGAAAAATGGCCCGGAAATGAAAGTGAAAAAAGTTCGTATTTTAACCATTTATATGTGTAAGACTCTTAAACTTGAGCGTTTCCTTACAAATTCGTCGACAAACATCGAAAGAGAACAAAGGTTTTTCACATAGTAATTCGGGTGCCTCCACGAGGGTCTTTTCGTAAGAGTTGAGGTTGTGAAGTCTTTTCAACACGAGTAAATGTATTTTTTCTTCCATATTTTAAGCTTAGGACAATCTTTTGTGGATATGGTATGATACTAAAACGAGAAAACAACTTTTCAGATCGAGTTAACGACCCTGTCTCAATGGGCAAAAAAGTTCCTATGTTAACACCTATGGATTTTGAGTGAAAAATGGCCCGGAAATGAAAGTGAAAAAAATTCGTATTTTAACCATTTATATGTGTAAGACTCTTAAACTTGAGCGTTTCCTTACAGATTCGTCGAAAAACATCGAAAGAAACAAAGGTTTTTCACATAGTGATTCGGGTGCCTCCACGACGGTCTTTTCGTAAGAGTTGAGGTTGTGAAGTCTTTTCGACACGAGTAAATGTATTTTTTCTTCCATATTTTAAGCTTAGGACAATCTATAGTGGATATGGTATGATACTAAAACGAGAAAACAACTTTTCAGATCGAGTTAACGACCCTGTCTCAATGGGCAAAAAAGTTCCTATGTTAACACCTATGGATTTTGAGTGAAAAATGGCCCGGAAATGAAAGTGAAAAAAGTTCGTATTTTAACCATTTATATGTGTAAGACTCTTAAACTTGAGCGTTTCCTTACAAATTCGTCGACAAACATCGAAAGAGAACAAAGGTTTTTCACATAGTAATTCGGGTGCCTCCACGAGGGTCTTTTCGTAAGAGTTGAGGTTGTGAAGTCTTTTCAACACGAGTAAATGTATTTTTTCTTCCATATTTTAAGCTTAGGACAATCTTTTGTGGATATGGTATGATACTAAAACGAGAAAACAACTTTTCAGATCGAGTTAACGACCCTGTCTCAATGGGCAAAAAAGTTCCTATGTTAACACCTATGGATTTTGAGTGAAAAATGGCCCGGAAGCGAAAGTGAAAAAAATTCGTATTTTAACCATTTATATGTGTAAGACTCTTAAACTTGAGCGTTTCCTTACAGATTCGTCGAAAAACATCGAAAGAAACAAAGGTTTTTCACATAGTGATTCGGGTGCCTCCACGACGGTCTTTTCGTAAGAGTTGAGGTTGTGAAGTCTTTTCGACACGAGTAAATGTATTTTTTCTTCCATATTTTAAGCTTAGGACAATCTATAGTGGATATGGTATGATACTAAAACGAGAAAACAACTTTTCAGATCGAGTTAACGACCCTGTCTCAATGGGCAAAAAAGTTCCTATGTTAACACCTATGGATTTTGAGTGAAAAATGGCCCGGAAGCGAAAGTGAAAAAAATTCGTATTTTAACCATTTATATGTGTAAGACTCTTAAACTTGAGCGTTTCCTTACAGATTCGTCGAAAAACATCGAGAGAGAACAAAGGTTTTTCACATAGTAATTCGGGTGCCTCCACGAGGGTCTTTTCGTAAGAGTTGAGGTTGTGAAGTCTTTTCGACACGAGTAAATGTATTTTTTCTTCCATATTTTAAGCTTAGGACAATCTTTGGTTGATATGGTATGATACTAAAACGAGAAAACAACTTTTCAGATCGAGTTAACGACCCTGTCCCAATGGGCAAAAAAGTTCCTATGTTAACACCTATGGATTTTGAGTGAAAAATGGCCCGGAAGCGAAAGTGAAAAAAATTCGTATTTTAACCATTTATATGTGTAAGACTCTTAAACTTGAGCGTTTCCTTAGAGATTCGTCAAAAAAACATCGAAAGAGAACAAAGGTTTTTCACATAGTAATTCGGGTGCCTCCACGAGGGTCTTTTCGTAAGAGTTGAGGTTGTGAAGTCTTTTCAACACGAGTAAATGTATTTTTTCTTCCATATTTTAAGCTTAGGACAATCTTTGGTTGATATGGTATGATACTAAAACGAGAAAACAACTTTTCAGATCGAGTTAACGACCCTGTCTCAATGGGCAAAAAAGTTTCTATGTTAACACCTATGGATTTTGAGTGAAAAATGGCCCGGTAGCGAAAGTGAAAAAAATTCGTATTTTAACCATTTATATGTGTAAGACTCTTAAACTTGAGCGTTTCCTTAGAGATTCGTCAAAAAAACATCGAAAGAGAACAAAGGTTTTTCACATAGTAATTCGGGTGCCTCCACGAGGGTCTTTTCGTAAGAGTTGAGGTTGTGAAGTCTTTTCAACACGAGTAAATGTATTTTTTCTTCCATATTTTAAGCTTAGGACAATCTTTTGTGGATATGGTATGATACTAAAACGAGAAAACAACTTTTCAGATCGAGTTAACGACCCTGTCTCAATGGGCAAAAAAGTTCCTATGTTAACACCTATGGATTTTGAGTGAAAAATGGCCCGGAAATGAAAGTGAAAAAAATTCGTATTTTAACCATTTATATGTGTAAGACTCTTAAACTTGAGCGTTTCCTTACAGATTCGTCGAAAAACATCGAAAGAAACAAAGGTTTTTCACATAGTGATTCGGGTGCCTCCACGAGGGTCTTTTCGTAAGAGTTGAGGTTGTGAAGTCTTTTCGACACGAGTAAATGTATTTTTTCTTCCATATTTTAAGCTTAGGACAATCTATCGTGGATATGGTATGATACTAAAACGAGAAAACAACTTTTCAGATCGAGTTAACGACCCTGTCTCAATGGGCAAAAAAGTTCCTATGTTAACACCTATGGATTTTGAGTGAAAAATGGCCCGGAAATGAAAGTGAAAAAAGTTCGTATTTTAACCATTTATATGTGTAAGACTCTTAAACTTGAGCGTTTCCTTACAAATTCGTCGACAAACATCGAAAGAGAACAAAGGTTTTTCACATAGTAATTCGGGTGCCTCCACGAGGGTCTTTTCGTAAGAGTTGAGGTTGTGAAGTCTTTTCAACACGAGTAAATGTATTTTTTCTTCCATATTTTAAGCTTAGGACAATCTTTTGTGGATATGGTATGATACTAAAACGAGAAAACAACTTTTCAGATCGAGTTAACGACCCTGTCTCAATGGGCAAAAAAGTTCCTATGTTAACACCTATGGATTTTGAGTGAAAAATGGCCCGGAAATGAAAGTGAAAAAAATTCGTATTTTAACCATTTATATGTGTAAGACTCTTAAACTTGAGCGTTTCCTTACAGATTCGTCGAAAAACATCGAAAGAAACAAAGGTTTTTCACATAGTGATTCGGGTGCCTCCACGAGGGTCTTTTCGTAAGAGTTGAGGTTGTGAAGTCTTTTCGACACGAGTAAATGTATTTTTTCTTCCATATTTTAAGCTTAGGACAATCTATCGTGGATATGGTATGATACTAAAACGAGAAAACAACTTTTCAGATCGAGTTAACGACCCTGTCTCAATGGGCAAAAAAGTTCCTATGTTAACACCTATGGATTTTGAGTGAAAAATGGCCCGGAAATGAAAGTGAAAAAAGTTCGTATTTTAACCATTTATATGTGTAAGACTCTTAAACTTGAGCGTTTCCTTACAAATTCGTCGACAAACATCGAAAGAGAACAAAGGTTTTTCACATAGTAATTCGGGTGCCTCCACGAGGGTCTTTTCGTAAGAGTTGAGGTTGTGAAGTCTTTTCAACACGAGTAAATGTATTTTTTCTTCCATATTTTAAGCTTAGGACAATCTTTTGTGGATATGGTATGATACTAAAACGAGAAAACAACTTTTCAGATCGAGTTAACGACCCTGTCTCAATGGGCAAAAAAGTTCCTATGTTAACACCTATGGATTTTGAGTGAAAAATGGCCCGGAAATGAAAGTGAAAAAAATTCGTATTTTAACCATTTATATGTGTAAGACTCTTAAACTTGAGCGTTTCCTTACAGATTCGTCGAAAAACATCGAAAGAAACAAAGGTTTTTCACATAGTGATTCGGGTGCCTCCACGACGGTCTTTTCGTAAGAGTTGAGGTTGTGAAGTCTTTTCGACACGAGTAAATGTATTTTTTCTTCCATATTTTAAGCTTAGGACAATCTATAGTGGATATGGTATGATACTAAAACGAGAAAACAACTTTTCAGATCGAGTTAACGACCCTGTCTCAATGGGCAAAAAAGTTCCTATGTTAACACCTATGGATTTTGAGTGAAAAATGGCCCGGAAATGAAAGTGAAAAAAGTTCGTATTTTAACCATTTATATGTGTAAGACTCTTAAACTTGAGCGTTTCCTTACAAATTCGTCGACAAACATCGAAAGAGAACAAAGGTTTTTCACATAGTAATTCGGGTGCCTCCACGAGGGTCTTTTCGTAAGAGTTGAGGTTGTGAAGTCTTTTCGACACGAGTAAATATATTTTTTCTTCCATATTTTAAGCTTAGGACAATCTTTTGTGGATATGGTATGATACTAAAACGAGAAAACAACTTTTCAGATCGAGTTAACGACCCTGTCTCAATGGGCAAAAAAGTTCCTATGTTAACACCTATGGATTTTGAGTGAAAAATGGCCCGGAAATGAAAGTGAAAAAAATTCGTATTTTAACCATTTATATGTGTAAGACTCTTAAACTTGAGCGTTTCCTTAGAGATTCGTCGAAAAACATCGAAAGAGAACAAAGGTTTTTCACATAGTAATTCGGGTGCCTCCACGAGGGTCTTTTCGTAAGAGTTGAGGTTGTGAAGTCTTTTCAACACGAGTAAATGTATTTTTTCTTCCATATTTTAAGCTTAGGACAATCTTTTGTGGATATGGTATGATACTAAAACGAGAAAACAACTTTTCAGATCGAGTTAACGACCCTGTCTCAATGGGCAAAAAAGTTCCTATGTTAACACCTATGGATTTTGAGTGAAAAATGGCCCGGAAATGAAAGTGAAAAAAATTCGTATTTTAACCATTTATATGTGTAAGACTCTTAAACTTGAGCGTTTCCTTACAGATTCGTCGAAAAACATCGAAAGAAACAAAGGTTTTTCACATAGTGATTCGGGTGCCTCCACGAGGGTCTTTTCGTAAGGGTTGAGGTTGTGAAGTCTTTTCGACACGAGTAAATGTATTTTTTCTAACATATTTTAGGCTTAGGACAATCTTTAGTTGATATGGTATGATACTAAAACGAGAAAACAACTTTTCAGATCGAGTTAACGACCCTGTCTCAATGGGCAAAAAAGTTCCTCTGTTAACACCTATGGATTTTGAGTGAAAAATGGCCCAGAAGCGAAAGTGAAAAAAATTCATATTTTAACCATTTATATGTGTAAGACTCTTAAACTTGAGCGTTTCCTTACAGATTCGTCGAAAAACATCGAAAGAAACAAAGGTTTTTCACATAGTCATTCGGGTGCCTCCACGAGGGACTTTTCGTAAGGGTCGAGGTTGTGAAGTCTTTTCGACACGAGTAAATGTTTTTTTTCTTCCATATTTTAGGCTTATGACAAACCATAGTGGATATGGTATGATACTAAAACGAGAAAACAACTTTTCAGATCGAGTTAACGACCCTGTCACAATGGGCAAAAAAGTTCCTATGTTAACACCTATGGATTTTGAGTGAAAAATGGCCCGGTAGCGAAAGTGAAAAAAATTCGTATTTTAACAATTTATATGTGTAAGACTCTTAAACTTGAGCGTTTCCTTACAGATTCGTCGAAAAACAACGAAAGAAACAAAGGTTTTTCACATAGTCATTTGGGTGCCTCCACGAGGGTCTTTTCGTAAGAGTTGAGGTTGTGAAGTCTTTTCGACACGAGTAAATGTATTTTTTCTTCCATATTTTAAGCTTAGGACAATCTTTTGTTGATATGGTATGATACTAAAACGAGAAAACAACTTTTCAGATCGAGTTAACGACCCTGTCTCAATGGGCAAAAAAGTTTCTATGTTAACACCTATGGATTTTGAGTGAAAAATGGCCCGGTAGCGAAAGTGAAAAAAATTCGTATTTTAACAATTTATATGTGTAAGACTCTTAAACTTGAGCGTTTCCTTACAGATTCGTCAAAAACAACGAAAGAAACAAAGGTTTTTCACATAGTCATTTGGGTGCCTCCACGAGGGTCTTTTCGTAAGAGTTGAGGTTGTGAAGTCTTTTCGACACGAGTAAATGTATTTTTTCTTCCATATTTTAAGCTTAGGACAATCTTTTGTGGATATGGTATGATACTAAAACGAGAAAACAACTTTTCAGATCGAGTTAACGACCCTGTCTCAATGGGCAAAAAAGTTCCTATGTTAACACCTATGGATTTTGAGTGAAAAATGGCCCGGAAATGAAAGTGAAAAAAATTCGTATTTTAACCATTTATATGTGTAAGACTCTTAAACTTGAGCGTTTCCTTACAGATTCGTCGAAAAACATCGAAAGAAACAAAGGTTTTTCACATAGTAATTCGGGTGCCTCCACGAGGGTCTTTTCGTAAGAGTTGGGTTGTGAAGTCTTTTCGACACGAGTAAATGTATTTTTTCTTCCATATTTTAAGCTTAGGACAATCTTTTGTGGATATGGTATGATACTAAAACGAGAAAACAACTTTTCAGATCGAGTTAACGACCCTGTCTCAATGGGCAAAAAAGTTCCTATGTTAACACCTATGGATTTTGAGTGAAAAATGGCCCGGTAGCGAAAGTGAAAAAAATTCGTATTTTAACAATTTATATGTGTAAGACTCTTAAACTTGAGCGTTTCCTTACAGATTCGTCGAAAAACAACGAAAGAAACAAAGGTTTTTCACATAGTCATTTGGGTGCCTCCACGAGGGTCTTTTCGTAAGAGTTGAGGTTGTGAAGTCTTTTCGACACGAGTAAATGTATTTTTTCTTCCATATTTTAAGCTTAGGACAATCTTTTGTGGATATGGTATGATACTAAAACGAGAAAACAACTTTTCAGATCGAGTTAACAACCCTGTCTCAATGGGCAAAAAAGTTCCTATGTTAACACCTATGGATTTTGAGTGAAAAATGGCCCGGAAATGAAAGTGAAAAAAATTCGTATTTTAACCATTTATATGTGTAAGACTCTTAAACTTGAGCGTTTCCTTACAGATTCGTCGAAAAACATCGAAAGAAACAAAGGTTTTTCACATAGTAATTCGGGTGCCTCCACGAGGGTCTTTTCGTAAGAGTTGAGGTTGTGAAGTCTTTTCGACACGAGTAAATGTATTTTTTCTTCCATATTTTAAGCTTAGGACAATCTTTTGTGGATATGGTATGATACTAAAACGAGAAAACAACTTTTCAGATCGAGTTAACGACCCTATCTCAATGGGCAAAAAAGTTCCTATGTTAACACCTATGGATTTTGAGTGAAAAATGGCCCGGTAGCGAAAGTGAAAAAAATTCGTATTTTAACAATTTATATGTGTAAGACTCTTAAACTTGAGCGTTTCCTTACAGATTCGTCGAAAAACAACGAAAGAAACAAAGGTTTTTCACATAGTCATTTGGGTGCCTCCACGAGGGTCTTTTCGTAAGAGTTGAGGTTGTGAAGTCTTTTCGACACGAGTAAATGTATTTTTTCTTCCATATTTTAAGCTTAGGACAATCTTTTGTGGATATGGTATGATACTAAAACGAGAAAACAACTTTTCAGATCGAGTTAACAACCCTGTCTCAATGGGCAAAAAAGTTCCTATGTTAACACCTATGGATTTTGAGTGAAAAATGGCCCGGAAATGAAAGTGAAAAAAATTCGTATTTTAACCATTTATATGTGTAAGACTCTTAAACTTGAGCGTTTCCTTACAGATTCGTCGAAAAACATCGAAAGAAACAAAGGTTTTTCACATAGTAATTCGGGTGCCTCCACGAGGGTCTTTTCGTAAGAGTTGAGGTTGTGAAGTCTTTTCGACACGAGTAAATGTATTTTTTCTTCCATATTTTAAGCTTAGGACAATCTTTTGTGGATATGGTATGATACTAAAACGAGAAAATAACTTTTCAGATCGAGTTAACGACCCTGTCTCAATGGGCAAAAAAGTTCCTATGTTAACACCTATGGATTTTGAGTGAAAAATGGCCCGGAAGCGAAAGTGAAAAAAATTCGTATTTTAACCATTTATATGTGTAAGACTCTTAAACTTGAGCGTTTCCTTACAGATTCGTCGAAAAACATCGAAAGAAACAAAGGTTTTTCACATAGTCATTCGGGTGCCTCCACGAGGGTCTTTTCGTAAGGGTTGAGGTTGTGAAGTCTTTTCGACACGAGTAATTGTTTTTTTCTTCCATATTTTAAGCGTAGGACAATCTTTAGTGGATATGGAATGATACTAAAATGAGAAAACAACTTTTCAGATCGAGTTAACGACCCTGTCCCAATGGGCAAAAAAGTTCCTATGTTAACACCTATGGATTTTGAGTGAAAAATGGCCCGGAAGCGAAAGTGAAAAAAATTCGTATTTCAACCATTTATATGTGTAAGACTCTTAAACTTGAGCGTTTCCTTACAGATTCGTCGAAAAACATCGAAAGAAACAAAGGTTTTTCACATAGTAATTCGGGTGCCTCCACGAGGGTCTTTTCGTAAGAGTTGAGGTTGTGAAGTCTTTTCGACACGAGTAAATGTATTTTTTCTTCCATATTTTAAGCTTAGGACAATCTTTTGTGGATATGGTATGATACTAAAACGAGAAAATAACTTTTCAGATCGAGTTAACGACCCTGTCTCAATGGGCAAAAAAGTTCCTATGTTAACACCTATGGATTTTGAGTGAAAAATGGCCCGGAAGCGAAAGTGAAAAAAATTCGTATTTTAACCATTTATATGTGTAAGACTCTTAAACTTGAGCGTTTCCTTACAGATTCGTCGAAAAACATCGAAAGAAACAAAGGTTTTTCACATAGTCATTCGGGTGCCTCCACGAGGGTCTTTTCGTAAGGGTTGAGGTTGTGAAGTCTTTTCGACACGAGTAATTGTTTTTTTCTTCCATATTTTAAGCGTAGGACAATCTTTAGTGGATATGGAATGATACTAAAATGAGAAAACAACTTTTCAGATCGAGTTAACGACCCTGTCCCAATGGGCAAAAAAGTTCCTATGTTAACACCTATGGATTTTGAGTGAAAAATGGCCCGGAAGCGAAAGTGAAAAAAATTCGTATTTCAACCATTTATATGTGTAAGACTCTTAAACTTGAGCGTTTCCTTACAGATTCGTCGAAAAACATCGAAAGAAACAAAGGTTTTTCACATAGTCATTCGGGTGCCTCCACGAGGGTCTTTTCGTATGGGTTGAGGTTGTGAAGTATTTTCGACACGAGTAAATGTATTTTTTCTTCCATATTTTAAGCTTAGGAATATCTTTAGTGAATATGGAATAATACTAAAACGAGAAAACAACTTTTCAGATCGAGTTAACGACCCTGTCCCAATGGGCAAAAAAGTTCCTATGTTAACACCTATGGATTTTGAGTGAAAAATGGCCCGGAAGCGAAAGTGAAAAAAATTCGTATTTTAACCATTTATATGTGTAAGACTCTTAAACTTGAGCGTTTCCTTAGAGATTCGTCGAAAAACATCGAAAGAAACAAAGGTTTTTCACATAGTCATTCGGGTGCCTCCACGAGGGTCTTTTCGTAAGGGTTGAGGTTGTGAAGTCTTTTCGACACGAGTAATTGTATTTTTTCTTCCATATTCTAAGCTTAGGACAATCTTTAGTGGATATGGTATGATACTAAAACGAGAAAACAACTTTTCAGATCGAGTTAACGACCCTGTCCCAATGGGCAAAAAAGTTCCTATGTTAACACCTATGGATTTTGAGTGAAAAATGGCCCGGAAGCGAAAGTGAAAAAAATTCGTATTTCAACCATTTATATGTGTAAGACTCTTAAACTTGAGCGTTTCCTTACAGATTCGTCGAAAAACATCGAAAGAAACAAAGGTTTTTCACATAGTCATTCGGGTGCCTCCACGAGGGTCTTTTCGTATGGGTTGAGGTTGTGAAGTATTTTCGACACGAGTAAATGTATTTTTTCTTCCATATTTTAAGCTTAGGACAATCTTTAGTGAATATGGAATGATACTAAAACGAGAAAACAACTTTTCAGATCGAGTTAACGACCCTGTCCCAATGGGCAAAAAAGTTCCTATGTTAACACCTATGGATTTTGAGTGAAAAATGGCCCGGAAGCGAAAGTGAAAAAAATTCGTATTTTAACCATTTATATGTGTAAGACTCTTAAACTTGAGCGTTTCCTTAGAGATTCGTCGAAAAACATCGAAAGAAACAAAGGTTTTTCACATAGTCATTCGGGTGCCTCCACGAGGGTCTTTTCGTAAGGGTTGAGGTTGTGAAGTCTTTTCGACACGAGTAATTGTATTTTTTCTTCCATATTCTAAGCTTAGGACAATCTTTAGTGGATATGGTATGATACTAAAACGAGAAAACAACTTTTCAGATCGAGTTAACGACCCTGTCCCAATGGGCAAAAAAGTTCCTATGTTAACACCTATGGATTTTGAGTGAAAAATGGCCCGGAAGCGAAAGTGAAAAAAATTCGTATTTTAACCATTTATATGTGTAAGACTCTTAAACTTGAGCGTTTCCTTACAGATTCGTCGAAAAACATCAAAAGAAACAAAGGTTTTTCACATAGTCATTCGGGTGCCTCCACGAGGGTCTTTTCGTATGGGTTGAGGTTGTGAAGTATTTTCGACACGAGTAAATGTATTTTTTCTTCCATATTTTAAGCTTAGGACAATCTTTAGTGAATATGGAATGATACTAAAACGAGAAAACAACTTTTCAGATCGAGTTAACGACCCTGTCCCAATGGGCAAAAAAGTTCCTATGTTAACACCTATGGATTTTGAGTGAAAAATGGCCCGGAAGCGAAAGTGAAAAAAATTCGTATTTTAACCATTTATATGTGTAAGACTCTTAAACTTGAGCGTTTCCTCACAGATTCGTCGAAAAACATCGAAAGAAACAAAGGTTTTTCACATAGTCATTCGGGTGCCTCCACGAGGGTCTTTTCGTAAGGGTTGAGGTTGTGAAGTCTTTTCGACACGAGTAATTGTTTTTTTTCTTCCATATTTTAAGCGTAGGACAATCTTTAGTGAATATGGAATGATACTAAAACGAGAAAACAACTTTTCAGATCGAGTTAACGACCCTGTCCCAATGGGCAAAAAAGTTCCTATGTTAACACCTATGGATTTTGAGTGAAAAATGGCCCGGAAGCGAAAGTGAAAAAAATTCGTATTTTAACCATTTATATGTGTAAGACTCTTAAACTTGAGCGTTTCCTCACAGATTCGTCGAAAAACATCGAAAGAAACAAAGGTTTTTCACATAGTCATTCGGGTGCCTCCACGAGGGTCTTTTCGTAAGGGTTGAGGTTGTGAAGTCTTTTCGACACGAGTAATTGTTTTTTTTCTTCCATATTTTAAGCGTAGGACAATCTTTAGTGGATATGGAATGATACTAAAACGAGAAAACAACTTTTCAGATCGAGTTAACGACCCTGTCCCAATGGGCAAAACAGTTCCTATGTTAACACCTATGGATTTTGAGTGAAAAATGGCCCGGAAGCGAAAGTGAAAAAAATTCGTATTTCAACCATTTATATGTCTAAGACTCTTAAACTTGAGCGTTTCCTTACAGATTCGTCGAAAAACATCGAAAGAAACAAAGGTTTTTCACATAGTCATTCGGGTGCCTCCACGAGGGTCTTTTCGTATGGGTTGAGGTTGTGAAGTATTTTCGACACGAGTAAATGTATTTTTTCTTCCATATTTTAAGCTTAGGACAATCTTTAGTGGATATGGTATGATACTAAAATGAGAAAACAACTTTTCAGATCGAGTTAACGACCCTGTCCCAATGGGCAAAAAAGTTCCTATGTTAACACCTATGGATTTTGAGTGAAAAATGGCCCGGAAGCGAAAGTGAAAAAAATTCGTATTTTAACAATTTATATGTGTAAGACTCTTAAACTTGAGCGTTTCCTAACAGATTCGTCGAAAAACATCGAAAGAAACAAAGGTTTTTCACATAGTCATTCGGGTGCCTCCACGAGGGACTTTTCGTATGGGTTGAGGTTGTGAAGTATTTTCGACACGAGTAAATGTATTTTTTCTTCCATATTTTAAGCTTAGGACAATCTTTAGTGGATATGGTATGATATTTAAACGAGAAAACAACTTTTCAGATCGAGTTAACGACCCTGTCCCAATGGGCAAAAAAGTTCCTATGTTAACACCTATGGATTTTGAGTGAAAAATGGCCCGGAAGCGAAAGTGAAAAAAATTCGTATTTTAACCATTTATATGTGTAAGACTCTTAAACTTGAGCGTTTCCTTACAGATTCGTCGAAAAACATCGAAAGAAACAAAGGTTTTTCACATAGTCATTCGGGTGCCTCCACGAGGGTCTTTTCGTAAGGGTTGAGGTTGTGAAGTCTTTTCGACACGAGTAATTGTTTTTTTTCTTCCATATTTTAAGCGTAGGACAATCTTTAGTGGATATGGAATGATACTAAAACGAGAAAACAACTTTTCAGATCGAGTTAACGACCCTGTCCCAATGGGCAAAAAAGTTCCTATGTTAACACCTATGGATTTTGAGTGAAAAATGGCCCGGAAGCGAAAGTGAAAAAAATTCGTATTTCAACCATTTATATGTGTAAGACTCTTAAACTTGAGCGTTTCCTTACAGATTCGTCGAAAAACATCGAAAGAAACAAAGGTTTTTCACATAGTCATTCGGGTGCCTCCACGAGGGTCTTTTCGTATGGGTTGAGGTTGTGAAGTATTTTCGACACGAGTAAATGTATTTTTTCTTCCATATTTTAAGCTTAGGACAATCTTTAGTGGATATGGTATGATACTAAAACGAGAAAACAACTTTTCAGATCGAGTTAACGACCCTGTCACAATGGGCAAAAAAGTTCCTATGTTAACACCTATGGATTTTGAGTGAAAAATGGCCCGGAAGCGAAAGTGAAAAAAATTCGTATTTTAACAATTTATATGTGTAAGACTCTTAAACTTGAGCGTTTCCTAACAGATTCGTCGAAAAACATCGAAAGAAACAAAGGTTTTTCACATAGTCATTCGGGTGCCTCCACGAGGGACTTTTCGTATGGGTTGAGGTTGTGAAGTATTTTCGACACGAGTAAATGTATTTTTTCTTCCATATTTTAAGCTTAGGACAATCTTTAGTGGATATGGTATGATACTAAAACGAGAAAACAACTTTTCAGATCGAGTTAACGACCCTGTCCCAATGGGCAAAAAAGTTCCTATGTTAACACCTATGGATTTTGAGTGAAAAATGGCCCGGAAGCGAAAGTGAAAAAAATTCGTATTTTAACCATTTATATGTGTAAGACTCTTAAACTTGAGCGTTTCCTTACAGATTCGTCGAAAAACATCGAAAGAAACAAAGGTTTTTCACATAGTCATTCGGGTGCCTCCACGAGGGTCTTTTCGTAAGGGTTGAGGTTGTGAAGTCTTTTCGACACGAGTAATTGTTTTTTTTCTTCCATATTTTAAGCGTAGGACAATCTTTAGTGGATATGGAATGATACTAAAACGAGAAAACAACTTTTCAGGTCGAGTTAACGACCCTGTCCCAATGGGCAAAAAAGTTCCTATGTTAACACCTATGGAATTTGAGTGAAAAATGGCCCGGAAGCGAAAGTGAAAAAAATTCGTATTTTAACCATTTATATGTGTAAGACTCTTAAACTTGAGCGTTTCCTTACAGATTCGTCGAAAAACATCGAAAGAAACAAAGGTTTTTCACATAGTCATTCGGGTGCCTCCACGAGGGTCTTTTCGTAAGGGTTGAGGTTGTGAAGTCTTTTCGACACGAGTAATTGTTTTTTTTCTTTCATATTTTAAGCGTAGGACAATCTTTAGTGGATATGGAATGATACTAAAACGAGAAAACAACTTTTCAGATCGAGTTAACGACCCTTTCCCAATGGGCAAAAAAGTTCCTATGTTAACACCTATGGATTATGAGTGAAAAATGGCCCGGAAGCGAAAGTGAAAAAAATTCGTATTTTAATCATTTATATGTGTAAGACTCTTAAACTTGAGCGTTTCCTAACAGATTCGTCGAAAAATATCGAAAGAAACAAAGGTTTTTCACATAGTCATTCGGGTGCCTCCACGAGGGACTTTTCGTATGGGTTTCGGTTGTGAAGTATTTTCGACACGAGTAAATGTATTTTTTCTTCCATATTTTAAGCTTAGGACAATCTTTAGTGGATATGGTATGATACTAAAACGAGAAAACAACTTTTCAGATCGAGTTAACGACCCTGTCCCAATGGGCAAAAAAGTTCCTATGTTAACACCTATGGATTTTGAGTGAAAAATGGCCCGGAAGCGAAAGTGAAAAAAATTCGTATTTTAACCATTTATATGTGTAAGACTCTTAAACTTGAGCGTTTCCTTACAGATTCGTCGAAAAACATCGAAAGAAACAAAGGTTTTTCACATAGTCATTCGGGTGCCTCCACGAGGGTCTTTTCGTAAGGGTTGAGGTTGTGAAGTCTTTTCGACACGAGTAATTGTTTTTTTTCTTCCATATTTTAAGCGTAGGACAATCTTTAGTGGATATGGAATGATACTAAAACGAGAAAACAACTTTTCAGATCGAGTTAACGACCCTGTCCCAATGGGCAAAAAAGTTCCTATGTTAACACCTATGGAATTTGAGTGAAAAATGGCCCGGAAGCGAAAGTGAAAAAAATTCGTATTTTAACCATTTATATGTGTAAGACTCTTAAACTTGAGCGTTTCCTTACAGATTCGTCGAAAAACATCGAAAGAAACAAAGGTTTTTCACATAGTCATTCGGGTGCCTCCACGAGGGTCTTTTCGTAAGGGTTGAGGTTGTGAAGTCTTTTCGACACGAGTAATTGTTTTTTTTCTTTCATATTTTAAGCGTAGGACAATCTTTAGTGGATATGGAATGATACTAAAACGAGAAAACAACTTTTCAGATCGAGTTAACGACCCTTTCCCAATGGGCAAAAAAGTTCCTATGTTAACACCTATGGAATATGAGTGAAAAATGGCCCGGAAGCGAAAGTGAAAAAAATTCGTATTTTAACCATTTATATGTGTAAGACTCTTAAACTTGAGCGTTTCCTAACAGATTCGTCGAAAAACATCGAAAGAAACAAAGGTTTTTCACATAGTCATTCGGGTGCCTCCACGAGGGACTTTTCGTATGGGTTGAGGTTGTGAAGTATTTTCGACACGAGTAAATGTATTTTTTCTTCCATATTTTAAGCTTAGGACAATCTTTAGTGGATATGGTATGATACTAAAACGAGAAAACAACTTTTCAGATCGAGTTAACGACCCTGTCCCAATGGGCAAAAAAGTTCCTATGTTAACACCTATGGAATATGAGTGAAAAATGGCCCGGAAGCGAAAGTGAAAAAAATTCGTATTTTAACAATTTATATGTGTAAGACTCTTAAACTTGAGCGTTTCCTAACAGATTCGTCGAAAAACATCGAAAGAAACAAAGGTTTTTCACATAGTCATTCGGGTGCCTCCACGAGGGTCTTTTCGTAAGGGTTGAGGTTGTGAAGTCTTTTCGACACGAGTAATTGTTTTTTTTCTTCCATATTTTAAGCGTAGGACAATCTTTAGTGGATATGGAATGATACTAAAACGAGAAAACAACTTTTCAGATCGAGTTAACGACCCTGTCCCAATGGGCAAAAAAGTTCCTATGTTAACACCTATGGAATTTGAGTGAAAAATGGCCCGGAAGCGAAAGTGAAAAAAATTCGTATTTTAACCATTTATATGTGTAAGACTCTTAAACTTGAGCGTTTCCTTACAGATTCGTCGAAAAACATCGAAAGAAACAAAGGTTTTTCACATAGTCATTCGGGTGCCTCCACGAGGGTCTTTTCGTAAGGGTTGAGGTTGTGAAGTCTTTTCGACACGAGTAATTGTTTTTTTTCTTTCATATTTTAAGCGTAGGACAATCTTTAGTGGATATGGAATGATACTAAAACGAGAAAACAACTTTTCAGATCGAGTTAACGACCCTTTCCCAATGGGCAAAAAAGTTCCTATGTTAACACCTATGGAATATGAGTGAAAAATGGCCCGGAAGCGAAAGTGAAAAAAATTCGTATTTTAACCATTTATATGTGTAAAACTCTTAAACTTGAGCGTTTCCTTACAGATTCGTCGAAAAACATCGAAAGAAACAAAGGTTTTTCACATAGTCATTCGGGTGCCTCCACGAGGGTCTTTTCGTAAGGGTTGAGGTTGTGAAGTCTTTTCGACACGAGTAATTGTTTTTTTTCTTCTATATTTTAAGCGTAGGACAATCTTTAGTGGATATGGAATGATACTAAAACGAGAAAACAACTTTTCAGATCGAGTTAACGACCCTGTCCCAATGGGCAAAAAAGTTCCTATGTTAACACCTATGGAATTTGAGTGAAAAATGGCCCGGAAGCGAAAGTGAAAAAAAATTCGTATTTTAACCATTTATATGTGTAAGACTCTTAAACTTGAGCGTTTCCTTACAGATTCGTCGAAAAACATCGAAAGAAACAAAGGTTTTTCACATAGTCATTCGGGTGCCTCCACGAGGGTCTTTTCGTAAGGGTTGAGGTTGTGAAGTCTTTTCGACACGAGTAATTGTTTTTTTTCTTTCATATTTTAAGCGTAGGACAATCTTTAGTGGATATGGAATGATACTAAAACGAGAAAACAACTTTTCAGATCGAGTTAACGACCCTTTCCCAATGGGCAAAAAAGTTCCTATGTTAACACCTATGGAATATGAGTGAAAAATGGCCCGGAAGCGAAAGTGAAAAAAATTCGTATTTTAACCATTTATATGTGTAAGACTCTTAAACTTGAGCGTTTCCTAACAGATTCGTCGAAAAACATCGAAAGAAACAAAGGTTTTTCACATAGTCATTCGGGTGCCTCCACGAGGGACTTTTCGTATGGGTTGAGGTTGTGAAGTATTTTCGACACGAGTAAATGTATTTTTTCTTCCATATTTTAAGCTTAGGACAATCTTTAGTGGATATGGTATGATACTAAAACGAGAAAACAACTTTTCAGATCGAGTTAACGACCCTGTCCCAATGGGCAAAAAAGTTCCTATGTTAACACCTATGGATTTTGAGTGAAAAATGGCCCGGAAGCGAAAGTGAAAAAAATTCGTATTTTAACCATTTATATGTGTAAGACTCTTAAACTTGAGCGTTTCCTTACAGATTCGTCGAAAAACATCGAAAGAAACAAAGGTTTTTCACATAGTCATTCGGGTGCCTCCACGAGGGTCTTTACGTAAGGGTTGAGGTTGTGAAGTCTTTTCGACACGAGTAATTGTATCTTTTTCTTCCATATTTTAAGCTTAGGACAATCTTTAGTGGATATGGTATGATACTAAAACGAGAAAACAACTTTTCAGATCGAGTTAACGACCCTGTCCCAATGGGCAAAAAAGTTCCTATGTTAACACCTATGGATTTTGAGTGAAAAATGGCCCGGAAGCGAAAGTGAAAAAAATTCGTATTTCAACCATTTATATGTGTAAGACTCTTAAACTTGAGCGTTTCCTTACAGATTCGTCGAAAAACATCGAAAGAAACAAAGGTTTTTCACATAGTCATTCGGGTGCCTCCACGAGGGTCTTTTCGTAAGGGTTGAGGTTGTGAAGTCTTTTCGACACGAGTAATTGTTTTTTTTCTTCTATATTTTAAGCGTAGGACAATCTTTAGTGGATATGGAATGATACTAAAACGAGAAAACAACTTTTCAGATCGAGTTAACGACCCTGTCCCAATGGGCAAAAAAGTTCCTATGTTAACACCTATGGATTTTGAGTGAAAAATGGCCCGGAAGCGAAAGTGAAAAAAATTCGTATTTTAACCATTTATATGTGTAAGACTCTTAAACTTGAGCGTTTCCTTAGAGATTCGTCGAAAAACATCGAAAGAAACAAAGGTTTTTCACATAGTCATTCGGGTGCCTCCACGAGGGTCTTTTCGTAAGGGTTGAGGTTGTGAAGTCTTTTCGACACGAGTAATTGTATTTTTTCTTCCATATTCTAAGCTTAGGACAATCTTTAGTGGATATGGTATGATACTAAAACGAGAAAACAACTTTTCAGATCGAGTTAACGACCCTGTCCCAATGGGCAAAAAAGTTCCTATGTTAACACCTATGGATTTTGAGTGAAAAATGGCCCGGAAGCGAAAGTGAAAAAAATTCGTATTTTAACCATTTATATGTGTAAGACTCTTAAACTTGAGCGTTTCCTTACAGATTCGTCGAAAAACATCAAAAGAAACAAAGGTTTTTCACATAGTCATTCGGGTGCCTCCACGAGGGTCTTTTCGTATGGGTTGAGGTTGTGAAGTCTTTTCGACACGAGTAATTGTTTTTTTTCTTCTATATTTTAAGCGTAGGACAATCTTTAGTGGATATGGAATGATACTAAAACGAGAAAACAACTTTTCAGATCGAGTTAACGACCCTGTCCCAATGGGCAAAAAAGTTCCTATGTTAACACCTATGGATTTTGAGTGAAAAATGGCCCGGAAGCGAAAGTGAAAAAAATTCGTATTTTAACCATTTATATGTGTAAGACTCTTAAACTTGAGCGTTTCCTTAGAGATTCGTCGAAAAACATCGAAAGAAACAAAGGTTTTTCACATAGTCATTCGGGTGCCTCCACGAGGGTCTTTTCGTAAGGGTTGAGGTTGTGAAGTCTTTTCGACACGAGTAATTGTATTTTTTCTTCCATATTCTAAGCTTAGGACAATCTTTAGTGGATATGGTATGATACTAAAACGAGAAAACAACTTTTCAGATCGAGTTAACGACCCTGTCCCAATGGGCAAAAAAGTTCCTATGTTAACACCTATGGATTTTGAGTGAAAAATGGCCCGGAAGCGAAAGTGAAAAAAATTCGTATTTTAACCATTTATATGTGTAAGACTCTTAAACTTGAGCGTTTCCTTACAGATTCGTCGAAAAACATCAAAAGAAACAAAGGTTTTTCACATAGTCATTCGGGTGCCTCCACGAGGGTCTTTTCGTATGGGTTGAGGTTGTGAAGTATTTTCGACACGAGTAAATGTATTTTTTCTTCCATATTTTAAGCTTAGGACAATCTTTAGTGAATATGGAATGATACTAAAACGAGAAAACAACTTTTCAGATCGAGTTAACGACCCTGTCCCAATGGGCAAAAAAGTTCCTATGTTAACACCTATGGATTTTGAGTGAAAAATGGCCCGGAAGCGAAAGTGAAAAAAATTCGTATTTTAACCATTTATATGTGTAAGACTCTTAAACTTGAGCGTTTCCTTACAGATTCGTCGAAAAACATCGAAAGAAACAAAGGTTTTTCACATAGTCATTCGGGTGCCTCCACGAGGGTCTTTTCGTAAGGGTTGAGGTTGTGAAGTCTTTTCGACACGAGTAATTGTTTTTTTTCTTCCATATTTTAAGCGTAGGACAATCTTTAGTGGATATGGAATGATACTAAAACGAGAAAACAACTTTTCAGGTCGAGTTAACGACCCTGTCCCAATGGGCAAAAAAGTTCCTATGTTAACACCTATGGAATTTGAGTGAAAAATGGCCCGGAAGCGAAAGTGAAAAAAATTCGTATTTTAACCATTTATATGTGTAAGACTCTTAAACTTGAGCGTTTCCTTACAGATTCGTCGAAAAACATCGAAAGAAACAAAGGTTTTTCACATAGTCATTCGGGTGCCTCCACGAGGGTCTTTTCGTAAGGGTTGAGGTTGTGAAGTCTTTTCGACACGAGTAATTGTTTTTTTTCTTCTATATTTTAAGCGTAGGACAATCTTTAGTGGATATGGAATGATACTAAAACGAGAAAACAACTTTTCAGATCGAGTTAACGACCCTGTCCCAATGGGCAAAAAAGTTCCTATGTTAACACCTATGGATTTTGAGTGAAAAATGGCCCGGAAGCGAAAGTGAAAAAAATTCGTATTTTAACCATTTATATGTGTAAGACTCTTAAACTTGAGCGTTTCCTTAGAGATTCGTCGAAAAACATCGAAAGAAACAAAGGTTTTTCACATAGTCATTCGGGTGCCTCCACGAGGGTCTTTTCGTAAGGGTTGAGGTTGTGAAGTCTTTTCGACACGAGTAATTGTTTTTTTTCTTCCATATTTTAAGCGTATGACAATCTTTAGTGGATATGGAATGATACTAAAATGAGAAAACAACTTTTCAGATCGAGTTAACGACCCTGTCCCAATGGGCAAAAAAGTTCCTATGTTAACACCTATGGATTTTGAGTGAAAAATGGCCCGGAAGCGAAAGTGAAAAAAATTCGTATTTCAACCATTTATATGTGTAAAACTCTTAAACTTGAGCGTTTCCTTACAGATTCGTCGAAAAACATCGAAAGAAACAAAGGTTTTTCACATAGTCATTCGGGTGCCTCCACGAGGGTCTTTTCGTAAGGGTTGAGGTTGTGAAGTCTTTTCGACACGAGTAATTGTATTTTTTCTTCCATATTCTAAGCTTAGGACAATCTTTAGTGGATATGGTATGATACTAAAACGAGAAAACAACTTTTCAGATCGAGTTAACGACCCTGTCCCAATGGGCAAAAAAGTTCCTATGTTAACACCTATGGATTTTGAGTGAAAAATGGCCCGGAAGCGAAAGTGAAAAAAATTCGTATTTTAACCATTTATATGTGTAAGACTCTTAAACTTGAGCGTTTCCTTACAGATTCGTCGAAAAACATCAAAAGAAACAAAGGTTTTTCACATAGTCATTCGGGTGCCTCCACGAGGGTCTTTTCGTATGGGTTGAGGTTGTGAAGTCTTTTCGACACGAGTAAATGTATTTTTTCTTCCATATTTTAAGCTTAGGACAATCTTTAGTGAATATGGAATGATACTAAAACGAGAAAACAACTTTTCAGATCGAGTTAACGACCCTGTCCCAATGGGCAAAAAAGTTCCTATGTTAACACCTATGGATTTTGAGTGAAAAATGGCCCGGAAGCGAAAGTGAAAAAAATTCGTATTTTAACCATTTATATGTGTAAGACTCTTAAACTTGAGCGTTTCCTTACAGATTCGTCGAAAAACATCGAAAGAAACAAAGGTTTTTCACATAGTCATTCGGGTGCCTCCACGAGGGTCTTTTCGTAAGGGTTGAGGTTGTGAAGTCTTTTCGACACGAGTAATTGTTTTTTTTCTTCCATATTTTAAGCGTAGGACAATCTTTAGTGGATATGGAATGATACTAAAACGAGAAAACAACTTTTCAGGTCGAGTTAACGACCCTGTCCCAATGGGCAAAAAAGTTCCTATGTTAACACCTATGGAATTTGAGTGAAAAATGGCCCGGAAGCGAAAGTGAAAAAAATTCGTATTTTAACCATTTATATGTGTAAGACTCTTAAACTTGAGCGTTTCCTTAGAGATTCGTCGAAAAACATCGAAAGAAACAAAGGTTTTTCACATAGTCATTCGGGTGCCTCCACGAGGGTCTTTTCGTAAGGGTTGAGGTTGTGAAGTCTTTTCGACACGAGTAATTGTTTTTTTTCTTCTATATTTTAAGCTTAGGACAATCTTTAGTGGATATGGAATGATACTAAAACGAGAAAACAACTTTTCAGATCGAGTTAACGACCCTGTCCCAATGGGCAAAAAAGTTCCTATGTTAACACCTATGGATTTTGAGTGAAAAATGGCCCGGAAGCGAAAGTGAAAAAAATTCGTATTTTAACCATTTATATGTGTAAGACTCTTAAACTTGAGCGTTTCCTTACAGATTCGTCGAAAAACATCGAAAGAAACAAAGGTTTTTCACATAGTCATTCGGGTGCCTCCACGAGGGTCTTTTCGTAAGGGTTGAGGTTGTGAAGTCTTTTCGACACGAGTAATTGTTTTTTTTCTTCTATATTTTAAGCGTAGGACAATCTTTAGTGGATATGGAATGATACTAAAACGAGAAAACAACTTTTCAGATCGAGTTAACGACCCTGTCCCAATGGGCAAAAAAGTTCCTATGTTAACACCTATGGATTTTGAGTGAAAAATGGCCCGGAAGCGAAAGTGAAAAAAATTCGTATTTTAACCATTTATATGTGTAAGACTCTTAAACTTGAGCGTTTCCTTAGAGATTCGTCGAAAAACATCGAAAGAAACAAAGGTTTTTCACATAGTCATTCGGGTGCCTCCACGAGGGTCTTTTCGTAAGGGTTGAGGTTGTGAAGTCTTTTCGACACGAGTAATTGTTTTTGTTCTTCCATATTCTAAGCTTAGGACAATCTTTAGTGGATATGGTATGATACTAAAACGAGAAAACAACTTTTCAGATCGAGTTAACGACCCTGTCCCAATGGGCAAAAAAGTTCCTATGTTAACACCTATGGATTTTGAGTGAAAAATGGCCCGGAAGCGAAAGTGAAAAAAATTCGTATTTTAACCATTTATATGTGTAAGACTCTTAAACTTGAGCGTTTCCTTACAGATTCGTCGAAAAACATCAAAAGAAACAAAGGTTTTTCACATAGTCATTCGGGTGCCTCCACGAGGGTCTTTTCGTATGGGTTGAGGTTGTGAAGTATTTTCGACACGAGTAAATGTATTTTTTCTTCCATATTTTAAGCTTAGGACAATCTTTAGTGAATATGGAATGATACTAAAACGAGAAAACAACTTTTCAGATCGAGTTAACGACCCTGTCCCAATGGGCAAAAAAGTTCCTATGTTAACACCTATGGATTTTGAGTGAAAAATGGCCCGGAAGCGAAAGTGAAAAAAATTCGTATTTCAACCATTTATATGTGTAAGACTCTTAAACTTGAGCGTTTCCTTACAGATTCGTCGAAAAACATCGAAAGAAACAAAGGTTTTTCACATAGTCATTCGGGTGCCTCCACGAGGGTCTTTTCGTAAGGGTTGAGGTTGTGAAGTCTTTTCGACACGAGTAATTGTTTTTTTTCTTCTATATTTTAAGCGTAGGACAATCTTTAGTGGATATGGAATGATACTAAAACGAGAAAACAACTTTTCAGATCGAGTTAACGACCCTGTCCCAATGGGCAAAAAAGTTCCTATGTTAACACCTATGGATTTTGAGTGAAAAATGGCCCGGAAGCGAAAGTGAAAAAAATTCGTATTTTAACCATTTATATGTGTAAGACTCTTAAACTTGAGCGTTTCCTTACAGATTCGTCGAAAAACATCAAAAGAAACAAAGGTTTTTCACATAGTCATTCGGGTGCCTCCACGAGGGTCTTTTCGTATGGGTTGAGGTTGTGAAGTATTTTCGACACGAGTAAATGTATTTTTTCTTCCATATTTTAAGCTTAGGACAATCTTTAGTGAATATGGAATGATACTAAAACGAGAAAACAACTTTTCAGATCGAGTTAACGACCCTGTCCCAATGGGCAAAAAAGTTCCTATGTTAACACCTATGGATTTTGAGTGAAAAATGGCCCGGAAGCGAAAGTGAAAAAAATTCGTATTTTAACCATTTATATGTGTAAGACTCTTAAACTTGAGCGTTTCCTTACAGATTCGTCGAAAAACATCGAAAGAAACAAAGGTTTTTCACATAGTCATTCGGGTGCCTCCACGAGGGTCTTTTCGTAAGGGTTGAGGTTGTGAAGTCTTTTCGACACGAGTAATTGTTTTTTTTCTTCTATATTTTAAGCGTAGGACAATCTTTAGTGGATATGGTATGATACTAAAACGAGAAAACAACTTTTCAGATCGAGTTAACGACCCTGTCCCAATGGGCAAAAAAGTTCCTACGTGTGACCTATGGATTTTGAGTGAAAAATGGCCCGGAAGCGAAAGTGAAAAAAATTCGTATTTTAACCATTTATATGTGTAAGACTCTTAAACTTGAGCGTTTCCTTACAGATTCGTCGAAAAACATCAAAAGAAACAAAGGTTTTTCACATAGTCATTCGGGTGCCTCCACGAGGGTCTTTTCGTATGGGTTGAGGTTGTGAAGTATTTTCGACACGAGTAAATGTATTTTTTCTTCCATATTTTAAGCTTAGGACAATCTTTAGTGAATATGGAATGATACTAAAACGAGAAAACAACTTTTCAGATCGAGTTAACGACCCTGTCCCAATGGGCAAAAAAGTTCCTATGTTAACACCTATGGATTTTGAGTGAAAAATGGCCCGGAAGCGAAAGTGAAAAAAATTCGTATTTTAACCATTTATATGTGTAAGACTCTTAAACTTGAGCGTTTCCTTACAGATTCGTCGAAAAACATCGAAAGAAACAAAGGTTTTTCACATAGTCATTCGGGTGCCTCCACGAGGGTCTTTTCGTATGGGTTGAGGTTGTGAAGTATTTTCGACACGAGTAAATGTATTTTTTCTTCCATATTTTAAGCGTAGGACAATCTTTAGTGGATATGGAATGATACTAAAACGAGAAAACAACTTTTCAGATCGAGTTAACGACCCTGTCCCAATGGGCAAAAAAGTTCCTATGTTAACACCTATGGATTTTGAGTGAAAAATGGCCCGGAAGCGAAAGTGAAAAAAATTCGTATTTTAACCATTTATATGTGTAAGACTCTTAAACTTGAGCGTTTCCTTACAGATTCGTCGAAAAACATCGAAAGAAACAAAGGTTTTTCACATAGTCATTCGGGTGCCTCCACGAGGGTCTTTTCGTAAGGGTTGAGGTTGTGAAGTCTTTTCGACACGAGTAATTGTTTTTTTTCTTCTATATTTTAAGCGTAGGACAATCTTTAGTGGATATGGTATGATACTAAAACGAGAAAACAACTTTTCAGATCGAGTTAACGACCCTGTCCCAATGGGCAAAAAAGTTCCTACGTGTGACCTATGGATTTTGAGTGAAAAATGGCCCGGAAGCGAAAGTGAAAAAAATTCGTATTTTAACCATTTATATGTGTAAGACTCTTAAACTTGAGCGTTTCCTTACAGATTCGTCGAAAAACATCAAAAGAAACAAAGGTTTTTCACATAGTCATTCGGGTGCCTCCACGAGGGTCTTTTCGTATGGGTTGAGGTTGTGAAGTATTTTCGACACGAGTAAATGTATTTTTTCTTCCATATTTTAAGCTTAGGACAATCTTTAGTGAATATGGAATGATACTAAAACGAGAAAACAACTTTTCAGATCGAGTTAACGACCCTGTCCCAATGGGCAAAAAAGTTCCTATGTTAACACCTATGGATTTTGAGTGAAAAATGGCCCGGAAGCGAAAGTGAAAAAAATTCGTATTTTAACCATTTATATGTGTAAGACTCTTAAACTTGAGCGTTTCCTTACAGATTCGTCGAAAAACATCGAAAGAAACAAAGGTTTTTCACATAGTCATTCGGGTGCCTCCACGAGGGACTTTTCGTATGGGTTTCGGTTGTGAAGTATTTTCGACACGAGTAAATGTATTTTTTCTTCCATATTTTAAGCTTAGGATAATCTTTAGTGGATATGGTATGATACTAAAACGAGAAAACAACTTTTCAGATCGAGTTAACGACCCTGTCCCAATGGGCAAAAAAGTTCCTATGTTAACACCTATGGATTTTGAGTGAAAAATGGCCCGGAAGCGAAAGTGAAAAAAATTCGTATTTTAACCATTTATATGTGTAAGACTCTTAAACTTGAGCGTTTCCTTACAGATTCGTCGAAAAACATCGAAAGAAACAAAGGTTTTTCACATAGTCATTCGGGTGCCTCCACGAGGGTCTTTTCGTAAGGGTTGAGGTTGTGAAGTCTTTTCGACACGAGTAATTGTTTTTTTTCTTCCATATTTTAAGCGTAGGACAATCTTTAGTGGATATGGAATGATACTAAAACGAGAAAACAACTTTTCAGATCGAGTTAACGACCCTGTCCCAATGGGCAAAAAAGTTCCTATGTTAACACCTATGGAATTTGAGTGAAAAATGGCCCGGAAGCGAAAGTGAAAAAAATTCGTATTTTAACCATTTATATGTGTAAGACTCTTAAACTTGAGCGTTTCCTTACAGATTCGTCGAAAAACATCGAAAGAAACAAAGGTTTTTCACATAGTCATTCGGGTGCCTCCACGAGGGTCTTTTCGTAAGGGTTGAGGTTGTGAAGTCTTTTCGACACGAGTAATTGTTTTTTTTCTTTCATATTTTAAGCGTAGGACAATCTTTAGTGGATATGGAATGATACTAAAACGAGAAAACAACTTTTCAGATCGAGTTAACGACCCTTTCCCAATGGGCAAAAAAGTTCCTATGTTAACACCTATGGAATATGAGTGAAAAATGGCCCGGAAGCGAAAGTGAAAAAAATTCGTATTTTAACCATTTATATGTGTAAGACTCTTAAACTTGAGCGTTTCCTAACAGATTCGTCGAAAAACATCGAAAGAAACAAAGGTTTTTCACATAGTCATTCGGGTGCCTCCACGAGGGACTTTTCGTATGGGTTGAGGTTGTGAAGTATTTTCGACACGAGTAAATGTATTTTTTCTTCCATATTTTAAGCTTAGGACAATCTTTAGTGGATATGGTATGATACTAAAACGAGAAAACAACTTTTCAGATCGAGTTAACGACCCTGTCCCAATGGGCAAAAAAGTTCCTATGTTAACACCTATGGATTTTGAGTGAAAAATGGCCCGGAAGCGAAAGTGAAAAAAATTCGTATTTTAACCATTTATATGTGTAAGACTCTTAAACTTGAGCGTTTCCTAACAGATTCGTCGAAAAACATCGAAAGAAACAAAGGTTTTTCACATAGTCATTCGGGTGCCTCCACGAGGGACTTTTCGTATGGCTTGAGGTTGTGAAGTGTTTTCGACACGAGTAAATGTATTTTTTCTTCCATATTTTAAGCTTAGGACAATCTTTAGTGGATATGGTATGATACTAAAACGAGAAAACAACTTTTCAGATCGAGTTAACGACCCTGTCCCAATGGGCAAAAAAGTTCCTATGTTAACACCTATGGATTTTGAGTGAAAAATGGCCCGGAAGCGAAAGTGAAAAAAATTCGTATTTTAACCATTTATATGTGTAAGACTCTTAAACTTGAGCGTTTCCTAACAGATTCGTCGAAAAACATCGAAAGAAACAAAGGTTTTTCACATAGTCATTCGGGTGCCTCCACGAGGGACTTTTCGTATGGGTTGAGGTTGTGAAGTGTTTTCGACACGAGTAAATGTATTTTTTCTTCCATATTTTAAGCTTAGGACAATCTTTAGTGGATATGGTATGATACTAAAACGAGAAAACAACTTTTCAGATCGAGTTAACGACCCTGTCCCAATGGGCAAAAAAGTTCCTATGTTAACACCTATGGATTTTGAGTGAAAAATGGCCCGGAAGCGAAAGTGAAAAAAATTCGTATTTTAACCATTTATATGTGTAAGACTCTTAAACTTGAGCGTTTCCTTACAGATTCGTCGAAAAACATCGAAAGAAACAAAGGTTTTTCACATAGTCATTCGGGTGCCTCCACGAGGGTCTTTTCGTAAGGGTTGAGGTTGTGAAGTCTTTTCGACACGAGTAATTGTTTTTTTTCTTCCATATTTTAAGCGTAGGACAATCTTTAGTGGATATGGAATGATACTAAAACGAGAAAACAACTTTTCAGATCGAGTTAACGACCCTTTCCCAATGGGCAAAAAAGTTCCTATGTTAACACCTATGGATTATGAGTGAAAAATGGCCCGGAAGCGAAAGTGAAAAAAATTCGTATTTTAACCATTTATATGTGTAAGACTCTTAAAATTGAGGGTTTCCTAACAGATTCGTCGAAAAATATCGAAAGAAACAAAGGTTTTTCACATAGTCATTCGGGTGCCTCCACGAGGGACTTTTCGTATGGGTTTCGGTTGTGAAGTATTTTCGACACGAGTAAATGTATTTTTTCTTCCATATTTTAAGCTTAGGACAATCTTTAGTGGATATGGTATGATACTAAAATGAGAAAACAACTTTTCAGATCGAGTTAACGACCCTGTCCCAATGGGCAAAAAAGTTCCTATGTTAACACCTATGGATTTTGAGTGAAAAATGGCCCGGAAGCGAAAGTGAAAAAAATTCGTATTTTAACAATTTATATGTGTAAGACTCTTAAACTTGAGCGTTTCCTAACAGATTCGTCGAAAAACATCGAAAGAAACAAAGGTTTTTCACATAGTCATTCGGGTGCCTCCACGAGGGTCTTTTCGTAAGGGTTGAGGTTGTGAAGTCTTTTCGACATGAGTAATTGTTTTTTTTCTTCCATATTTTAAGCGTAGGACAATCTTTAGTGGATATGGAATGATACTAAAACGAGAAAACAACTTTTCAGATCGAGTTAACGACCCTTTCCCAATGGGCAAAAAAGTTCCTATGTTAACACCTATGGATTATGAGTGAAAAATGGCCCGGAAGCGAAAGTGAAAAAAATTCGTATTTTAACCATTTATATGTGTAAGACTCTTAAACTTGAGCGTTTCCTAACAGATTCGTCGAAAAATATCGAAAGAAACAAAGGTTTTTCACATAGTCATTCGGGTGCCTCCACGAGGGACTTTTCGTATGGGTTTCGGTTGTGAAGTATTTTCGACACGAGTAAATGTATTTTTTCTTCCATATTTTAAGCTTAGGACAATCTTTAGTGGATATGGTATGATACTAAAACGAGAAAACAACTTTTCAGATCGAGTTAACGACCCTGTCCCAATGGGCAAAAAAGTTCCTATGTTAACACCTATGGATTTTGAGTGAAAAATGGCCCGGAAGCGAAAGTGAAAAAAATTCGTATTTTAACCATTTATATGTGTAAGACTCTTAAACTTGAGCGTTTCCTAACAGATTCGTCGAAAAACATCGAAAGAAACAAAGGTTTTTCACATAGTCATTCGGGTGCCTCCACGAGGGACTTTTCGTATGGCTTGAGGTTGTGAAGTGTTTTCGACACGAGTAAATGTATTTTTTCTTCCATATTTTAAGCTTAGGACAATCTTTAGTGGATATGGTATGATACTAAAACGAGAAAACAACTTTTCAGATCGAGTTAACGACCCTGTCCAAATGGGCAAAAAAGTTCCTATGTTAACACCTATGGATTTTGAGTGAAAAATGGCCCGGAAGCGAAAGTGAAAAAAATTCGTATTTTAACCATTTATATGTGTAAGACTCTTAAACTTGAGCGTTTCCTAACAGATTCGTCGAAAAACATCGAAAGAAACAAAGGTTTTTCACATAGTCATTCGGGTGCCTCCACGAGGGACTTTTCGTATGGGTTGAGGTTGTGAAGTGTTTTCGACACGAGTAAATGTATTTTTTCTTCCATATTTTAAGCTTAGGACAATCTTTAGTGGATATGGTATGATACTAAAACGAGAAAACAACTTTTCAGATCGAGTTAACGACCCTGTCCCAATGGGCAAAAAAGTTCCTATGTTAACACCTATGGATTTTGAGTGAAAAATGGCCCGGAAGCGAAAGTGAAAAAAATTCGTATTTTAACCATTTATATGTGTAAGACTCTTAAACTTGAGCGTTTCCTTACAGATTCGTCGAAAAACATCGAAAGAAACAAAGGTTTTTCACATAGTCATTCGGGTGCCTCCACGAGGGTCTTTTCGTAAGGGTTGAGGTTGTGAAGTCTTTTCGACACGAGTAATTGTTTTTTTTCTTCCATATTTTAAGCGTAGGACAATCTTTAGTGGATATGGAATGATACTAAAACGAGAAAACAACTTTTCAGATCGAGTTAACGACCCTTTCCCAATGGGCAAAAAAGTTCCTATGTTAACACCTATGGATTATGAGTGAAAAATGGCCCGGAAGCGAAAGTGAAAAAAATTCGTATTTTAACCATTTATATGTGTAAGACTCTTAAACTTGAGGGTTTCCTAACAGATTCGTCGAAAAATATCGAAAGAAACAAAGGTTTTTCACATAGTCATTCGGGTGCCTCCACGAGGGACTTTTCGTATGGGTTTCGGTTGTGAAGTATTTTCGACACGAGTAAATGTATTTTTTCTTCCATATTTTAAGCTTAGGACAATCTTTAGTGGATATGGTATGATACTAAAATGAGAAAACAACTTTTCAGATCGAGTTAACGACCCTGTCCCAATGGGCAAAAAAGTTCCTATGTTAACACCTATGGATTTTGAGTGAAAAATGGCCCGGAAGCGAAAGTGAAAAAAATTCGTATTTTAACAATTTATATGTGTAAGACTCTTAAACTTGAGCGTTTCCTAACAGATTCGTCGAAAAACATCGAAAGAAACAAAGGTTTTTCACATAGTCATTCGGGTGCCTCCACGAGGGTCTTTTCGTAAGGGTTGAGGTTGTGAAGTCTTTTCGACACGAGTAATTGTTTTTTTTCTTCCATATTTTAAGCGTAGGACAATCTTTAGTGGATATGGAATGATACTAAAACGAGAAAACAACTTTTCAGATCGAGTTAACGACCCTTTCCCAATGGGCAAAAAAGTTCCTATGTTAACACCTATGGATTATGAGTGAAAAATGGCCCGGAAGCGAAAGTGAAAAAAATTCGTATTTTAACCATTTATATGTGTAAGACTCTTAAACTTGAGCGTTTCCTAACAGATTCGTCGAAAAATATCGAAAGAAACAAAGGTTTTTCACATAGTCATTCGGGTGCCTCCACGAGGGACTTTTCGTATGGGTTTCGGTTGTGAAGTATTTTCGACACGAGTAAATGTATTTTTTCTTCCATATTTTAAGCTTAGGACAATCTTTAGTGGATATGGTATGATACTAAAACGAGAAAACAACTTTTCAGATCGAGTTAACGACCCTGTCCCAATGGGCAAAAAAGTTCCTATGTTAACACCTATGGATTTTGAGTGAAAAATGGCCCGGAAGCGAAAGTGAAAAAAATTCGTATTTTAACCATTTATATGTGTAAGACTCTTAAACTTGAGCGTTTCCTTAGAGATTCGTCGAAAAACATCGAAAGAAACAAAGGTTTTTCACATAGTCATTCGGGTGCCTCCACGAGGGTCTTTTCGTAAGGGTTGAGGTTGTGAAGTCTTTTCGACACGAGTAATTGTTTTTTTTCTTCCATATTTTAAGCGTAGGACAATCTTTAGTGGATATGGAATGATACTAAAACGAGAAAACAACTTTTCAGATCGAGTTAACGACCCTGTCCCAATGGGCAAAAAAGTTCCTATGTTAACACCTATGGATTTTGAGTGAAAAATGGCCCGGAAGCGAAAGTGAAAAAAATTCGTATTTTAACCATTTATATGTGTAAGACTCTTAAACTAGAGCGTTTCCTAACAGATTCGTCGAAAAACATCGAAAGAAACAAAGGTTTTTCACATAGTCATTCGGGTGCCTCCACGAGGGACTTTTCGTATTGGTTGAGGTTGTGAAGTATTTTCGACACGAGTAAATGTATTTTTTCTTCCATATTTTAAGCTTAGGACAATCTTTAGTGGATATGGTATGATACTAAAACGAGAAAATAACTTTTCAGATCGAGTTAACGACCCTGTCCCAATGGGCAAAAAAGTTCCTATGTTAACACCTATGGAATATGAGTGAAAAATGGCCCGGAAGCGAAAGTGAAAAAAATTCGTATTTTAACCATTTATATGTGTAAGACTCTTAAACTTGAGCGTTTCCTAACAGATTCGTCGAAAAACATCGAAAGAAACAAAGGTTTTTCACATAGTCATTCGGGTGCCTCCACGAGGGACTTTTCGTATGGGTTGAGGTTGTGAAGTATTTTCGACACGAGTAAATGTATTTTTTCTTCCATATTTTAAGCTTAGGACAATCTTTAGTGGATATGGTATGATACTAAAACGAGAAAACAACTTTTCAGATCGAGTTAACGACCCTGTCCCAATGGGCAAAAAAGTTCCTATGTTAACACCTATGGATTTTGAGTGAAAAATGGCCCGGAAGCGAAAGTGAAAAAAATTCGTATTTTAACCATTTATATGTGTAAGACTCTTAAACTTGAGCGTTTCCTAACAGATTCGTCGAAAAACATCGAAAGAAACAAAGGTTTTTCACATAGTCATTCGGGTGCCTCCACGAGGGACTTTTCGTATGGGTTGAGGTTGTGAAGTGTTTTCGACACGAGTAAATGTATTTTTTCTTCCATATTTTAAGCTTAGGACAATCTTTAGTGGATATGGTATGATACTAAAACGAGAAAACAACTTTTCAGATCGAGTTAACGACCCTGTCCCAATGGGCAAAAAAGTTCCTATGTTAACACCTATGGATTTTGAGTGAAAAATGGCCCGGAAGCGAAAGTGAAAAAAATTCGTATTTTAACCATTCATATGTGTAAGACTCTTAAACTTGAGCGTTTCCTAACAGATTCGTCGAAAAACATCGAAAGAAACAAAGGTTTTTCACATAGTCATTCGGGTGCCTCCACGAGGGACTTTTCGTATGGGTTTCGGTTGTGAAGTATTTTCGACACGAGTAAATGTATTTTTTCTTCCATATTTTAAGCTTAGGACAATCTTTAGTGGATATGGTATGATACTAAAACGAGAAAACAACTTTTCAGATCGAGTTAACGACCCTGTCCCAATGGGCAAAAAAGTTCCTATGTTAACACCTATGGATTTTGAGTGAAAAATGGCCCGGAAGCGAAAGTGAAAAAAATTCGTATTTTAACCATTTATATGTGTAAGACTCTTAAACTTGAGCGTTTCCTTAGAGATTCGTCGAAAAACATCGAAAGAAACAAAGGTTTTTCACATAGTCATTCGGGTGCCTCCACGAGGGTCTTTTCGTAAGGGTTGAGGTTGTGAAGTCTTTTCGACACGAGTAATTGTTTTTTTTCTTCCATATTTTAAGCGTAGGACAATCTTTAGTGGATATGGAATGATACTAAAACGAGAAAACAACTTTTCAGATCGAGTTAACGACCCTGTCCCAATGGGCCAAAAAGTTCCTATGTTAACACCTATGGATTTTGAGTGCAAAATGGCCCGGAAGCGAAAGTGAAAAAAATTCGTATTTTAACCATTTATATGTGTAAGACTCTTAAACTAGAGCGTTTCCTAACAGATTCGTCGAAAAACATCGAAAGAAACAAAGGTTTTTCACATAGTCATTCGGGTGCCTCCACGAGGGACTTTTCGTATTGGTTGAGGTTGTGAAGTATTTTCGACACGAGTAAATGTATTTTTTCTTCCATATTTTAAGCTTAGGACAATCTTTAGTGGATATGGTATGATACTAAAACGAGAAAACAACTTTTCAGATCGAGTTAACGACCCTGTCTCAATGGGCAAAAAAGTTCCTATGTTAACACCTATGGATTTTGAGTGAAAAATGGCCCGGAAGCGAAAGTGAAAAAAATTCGTATTTTAACCATTTATATGTGTAAGACTCTTAAACTTGAGCGTTTCCTTAGAGATTCGTCGAAAAACATCGAAAGAAACAAAGGTTTTTCACATAGTCATTCGGGTGCCTCCACGAGGGTCTTTTCGTAAGGGTTGAGGTTGTGAAGTGTTTTCGACACGAGTAATTGTTTTTTTTCTTCCATATTTTAAGCGTAGGACAATCTTTAGTGGATATGGAATGATACTAAAACGAGAAAACAACTTTTCAGATCGAGTTAACGACCCTGTCCCAATGGGCAAAAAAGTTCCTATGTTAACACCTATGGATTTTGAGTGAAAAATGGCCCGGAAGCGAAAGTGAAAAAAATTCGTATTTTAACCATTTATATGTGTAAGACTCTTAAACTTGAGCGTTTCCTTACAGATTCGTCGAAAAAAATCGAAAGAAACAAAGGTTTTTCACATAGTCATTCGGGTGCCTCCACGAGGGTCTTTTCGTAAGGGTTGAGGTTGTGAAGTCTTTTCGACACGAGTAAATGTGTTTTTTCTTCCATATTTTAGGCTTTGGACAATCTTAAGTGGATATGGTATGGTACTAAAACAAGAAAACAACTTTTCAGATCGAGTTAACGACCCTGTCCCAATGGGCAAAAAAGTTCCTATGTTAACACCTATGGATTTTGATTGAAAAATGGCCCGGAAGCGAAATTGAAAAAAATTCGTATTTTAACCATTTATATGTGTAAGACTCTTAAACTTGAGCGTTTCCTTACAGATTCGTCGAAAAAAATCGAAAGAAACAAAGGTTTTTCACATAGTCATTCGGGTGCCTCCACGAGGGTCTTTTCGTAAGGGTTGAGGTTGTGAAGTCTTTTCGACACGAGTAAATGTGTTTTTTCTTCCATATTTTAGGCTTTGGACAATCTTAAGTGGATATGGTATGGTACTAAAACAAGAAAACAACTTTTCAGATCGAGTTAACGACCCTGTCCCAATGGGCAAAAAAGTTCCTATGTTAACACCTATGGATTTTGAGTGAAAAATGGCCCGGAAGCGAAAGTGAAAAAAATTCGTATTTTAACCATTTATATGTGTAAGACTCTTAAACTTGAGCGTTTCCTAACAGATTCGTCGAAAAACATCGAAAGAAACAAAGGTTTTTCACATAGTCATTCGGGTGCCTCCACGAGGGACTTTTCGTATGGGTTGAGGTTGTGAAGTGTTTTCGACACGAGTAAATGTATTTTTTCTTCCATATTTTAAGCTTAGGACAATCTTTAGTGGATATGGTATGATACTAAAACGAGAAAACAACTTTTCAGATCGAGTTAACGACCCTGTCCCAATGGGCAAAAAAGTTCCTATGTTAACACCTATGGATTTTGAGTGAAAAATGGCCCGGAAGCGAAAGTGAAAAAAATTCGTATTTTAACCATTCATATGTGTAAGACTCTTAAACTTGAGCGTTTCCTAACAGATTCGTCGAAAAACATCGAAAGAAACAAAGGTTTTTCACATAGTCATTCGGGTGCCTCCACGAGGGACTTTTCGTATGGGTTTCGGTTGTGAAGTATTTTCGACACGAGTAAATGTATTTTTTCTTCCATATTTTAAGCTTAGGACAATCTTTAGTGGATATGGTATGATACTAAAACGAGAAAACAACTTTTCAGATCGAGTTAACGACCCTGTCCCAATGGGCAAAAAAGTTCCTATGTTAACACCTATGGATTTTGAGTGAAAAATGGCCCGGAAGCGAAAGTGAAAAAAATTCGTATTTTAACCATTTATATGTGTAAGACTCTTAAACTTGAGCGTTTCCTTAGAGATTCGTCGAAAAACATCGAAAGAAACAAAGGTTTTTCACATAGTCATTCGGGTGCCTCCACGAGGGTCTTTTCGTAAGGGTTGAGGTTGTGAAGTCTTTTCGACACGAGTAATTGTTTTTTTTCTTCCATATTTTAAGCGTAGGACAATCTTTAGTGGATATGGAATGATACTAAAACGAGAAAACAACTTTTCAGATCGAGTTAACGACCCTGTCCCAATGGGCCAAAAAGTTCCTATGTTAACACCTATGGATTTTGAGTGCAAAATGGCCCGGAAGCGAAAGTGAAAAAAATTCGTATTTTAACCATTTATATGTGTAAGACTCTTAAACTAGAGCGTTTCCTAACAGATTCGTCGAAAAACATCGAAAGAAACAAAGGTTTTTCACATAGTCATTCGGGTGCCTCCACGAGGGACTTTTCGTATTGGTTGAGGTTGTGAAGTATTTTCGACACGAGTAAATGTATTTTTTCTTCCATATTTTAAGCTTAGGACAATCTTTAGTGGATATGGTATGATACTAAAACGAGAAAACAACTTTTCAGATCGAGTTAACGACCCTGTCTCAATGGGCAAAAAAGTTCCTATGTTAACACCTATGGATTTTGAGTGAAAAATGGCCCGGAAGCGAAAGTGAAAAAAATTCGTATTTTAACCATTTATATGTGTAAGACTCTTAAACTTGAGCGTTTCCTTAGAGATTCGTCGAAAAACATCGAAAGAAACAAAGGTTTTTCACATAGTCATTCGGGTGCCTCCACGAGGGTCTTTTCGTAAGGGTTGAGGTTGTGAAGTGTTTTCGACACGAGTAATTGTTTTTTTTCTTCCATATTTTAAGCGTAGGACAATCTTTAGTGGATATGGAATGATACTAAAACGAGAAAACAACTTTTCAGATCGAGTTAACGACCCTGTCCCAATGGGCAAAAAAGTTCCTATGTTAACACCTATGGATTTTGAGTGAAAAATGGCCCGGAAGCGAAAGTGAAAAAAATTCGTATTTTAACCATTTATATGTGTAAGACTCTTAAACTTGAGCGTTTCCTAACAGATTCGTCGAAAAACATCGAAAGAAACAAAGGTTTTTCACATAGTCATTCGGGTGCCTCCACGAGGGACTTTTCGTATGGGTTGAGGTTGTGAAGTCTTTTCGACATGAGTAATTGTTTTTTTTCTTCCATATTTTAAGCTTAGGACAATCTTTAGTGGATATGGTATGATACTAAAACGAGAAAACAACTTTTCAGATCGAGTTAACGACCCTGTCTCAATGGGCAAAAAAGTTCCTATGTTAACACCTATGGATTTTGAGTGAAAAATGGCCCGAAAGCGAAAGTGAAAAAAATTCGTATTTTAACCATTTATATGTGTAAGACTCTTAAACTTGAGCGTTTCCTAACAGATTCGTCGAAAAACATCGAAAGAAACAAAGGTTTTTCACATAGTCATTCGGGTGCCTCCACGAGGGACTTTTCGTATGGATTGAGGTTGTGAAGTCTTTTCGACACGAGTAAATGTATTTTTTCTTCCATATTTTAAGCTTAGGACAATCTTTAGTGGATATGGTATGATACTAAAACGAGAAAACAACTTTTCAGATCGAGTTAACGACCCTGTCCCAATGGGCAAAAAAGTTCCTATGTTAACACCTATGGATTTTGAGTGAAAAATGGCCCGGAAGCGAAAGTGAAAAAAATTCGTATTTTAACCATTTATATGTGTAAGACTCTTAAACTTGAGCGTTTCCTCACAGATTCGTCGAAAAACATCGAAAGAAACAAAGGTTTTTCACATATAGTCATTCGGGTGCCTCCACGAGGGTCTTTTCGTAAGGGTTGAGGTTGTGAAGTCTTTTCGACACGAGTAATTGTTTTTTCTTCTTCCATATTTTAAGCTTAGGACAATCTTTAGTGGATATGGTATGATACTAAAACGAGAAAACAACTTTTCAGATCGAGTTAACGACCCTGTCCCAATGGGCAAAAAAGTTCCTATGTTAACACCTATGGATTTTGAGTGAAAAATGGCCCGGAAGCGAAAGTGAAAAAAATTCGTATTTTAACCATTTATATGTGTAAGACTCTTAAACTTGAGCGTTTCCTAACAGATTCGTCGAAAAATATCGAAAGAAACAAAGGTTTTTCACATAGTCATTCGGGTGCCTCCACGAGGGACTTTTCGTATGGGTTGAGGTTGTGAAGTATTTTCTACACGAGTAAATGTATTTTTTCTTCCATATTTTAAGCTTAGGACAATCTTTAGTGGATATGGTATGATACTAAAACGAGAAAACAACTTTTCAGATCGAGTTAACGACCCTGTCCCAATGGGCAAAAAAGTTCCTATGTTAACACCTATGGATTTTGAGTGAAAAATGGCCCGGAAGCGAAAGTGAAAAAAATTCGTATTTTAACCATTTATATGTGTAAGACTCTTAAACTTGAGCGTTTCCTAACAGATTCGTCGAAAAAAATCGAAAGAAACAAAGGTTTTTCACATAGTCATTCGGGTGCCTCCACGAGGGTCTTTTCGTAAGGGTTGAGGTTGTGAAGTCTTTTCGACACGAGTAAATGTTTTTTTTCTTCCATATTTTAAGCTTAGGACAATCTTTTGTGGATATGGTATGATACTAAAACGAGAAAACAACTTTTCAGATCGAGTTAACGACCCTGTCCCAATGGGCAAAAAAGTTCCTATGTTAACACCTATGGATTTTGATTGAAAAATGGCCCGGAAGCGAAATTGAAAAAAATTCGTATTTTAACCATTTATATGTGTAAGACTCTTAAACTTGAGCGTTTCCTTACAGATTCGTCGAAAAAAATCGAAAGAAACAAAGGTTTTTCACATAGTCATTCGGGTGCCTCCACGAGGGTCTTTTCGTAAGGGTTGAGGTTGGGAAGTCTTTTCGACACGAGTAAATGTATTTTTTCTTCCATATTTTAACCTTAGGACAATCTTTAGTGGATATGGTATGATACTAAAATGAGAAAACAACTTTTCAGATCGAGTTAACGACCCTGTCACAATGGGCAAAAAAGTTAATATGTTAACACCTTTGGATTTTGAGTGAAAATGGCCCGGAAGCGAAATTGAAAAAAATTCGTATTTTAACCATTTATATGTGTAAGACTCTTAAACTTGAGCGTTTCCTTACAGATTCGTCGAAAAACATCGAAAGAAACAAAGGTTTTTCAAATAGTGATTCGGATGCCTCCACGAGGGTCTTTCCGTAAGGGTTGAGGTTGTGAAGTCTTTTCGACACGAGTAAATGTTTTTTTTCTTCCATATTTTAAGCTTAGGACAATCTTTTGTGGATATGGTATGATACTAAAACGAGAAAACAACTTTTCAGATCGAGTTAACGACCCTGTCCCAATGGGCAAAAAAGTTCCTATGTTAACACCTATGGATTTTGAGTGAAAAATGGCCCGGAAGCGAAAGTGAAAAAAATTCGTATTTTAACCATTTATATGTGTAAGACTCTTAAACTTGAGCGTTTCCTTACAGATTCGTCGAAAAACATCGAAAGAAACAAAGGTCTTTCACATAGTCATTCGGGTGCCTCCACGAGGGTCTTTTCGTAAGGGTTGAGGTTGTGAAGTCTTTTCGACACGAGTACATGTTTTTTTTCTTCCATATTTTAAGCTTAGGACAATCTTTTGTGGATATGGTATGATACTAAAACGAGAAAACAACTTTTCAGATCGAGTTAACGACCCTGTCCCAATGGGCAAAAAAGTTCCTATGTTAACACCTATGGATTTTGATTGAAAAATGGCCCGGAAGCGAAATTGAAAAAAATTCGTATTTTAACCATTTATATGTGTAAGACTCTTAAACTTGAGCGTTTCCTTACAGATTCGTCGAAAAAAATCGAAAGAAACAAAGGTTTTTCACATAGTCATTCGGGTGCCTCCACGAGGGTCTTTTCGTAAGGGTTGAGGTTGTGAAGTCTTTTCGACACGAGTAAATGTATTTTTTCTTCCATATTCTAAGATTAGGACAATCTTTAGTGGATATGGTATGATACTAAAACGAGAAAACAACTTTTCAGATCGAGTTAACGACCCTGTCTCAATGGGCAAAAAAGTTCCTATGTTAACATCTATGGATTTTGAGTGAAAAATGGCCCGGAAGCGAAAGTGAAAAAAATTCGTATTTTAACCATTTATATGTGTAAGACTCTTAAACTTGAGCGTTTCCTTACAGATTCGTCGAAAAACATCGAAAGAAACAAAGGTCTTTCACATAGTCATTCGGGTGCCTCCACGAGGGTCTTTTCGTAAGGGTTGAGGTTGGGAAGTCTTTTCGACACGAGTAAATGTATTTTTTCTTCCATATTTTAACCTTAGGACAATCTTTAGTGGATATGGTATGATACTAAAACGAGAAAACAACTTTTCAGATCGAGTTAACGATCCTGTCACAATGGTCAAAAAAGTTCCTATGTTAACACCTATGGATTTTGAGTGAAAAATGGCCCGGAAGCGAAAGTGAAAAAAATTCGTATTTTAACCATTTATATGTGTAAGACTCTTAAACTTGAGCGTTTCCTTACAGATTCGTCGAAAAACATCGAAAGAAACAAAGGTCTTTCACATAGAAATTCGGATGCCTCCACGAGGGTCTTTTCGTAAGGGTTGAGGTTGTGAAGTCTTTTCGACACGAGTAAATGTTTTTTTTCTTCCATATTTTAAGCTTAGGACAATCTTTTGTGGATATGGTATGATACTAAAACGAGAAAACAACTTTTCAGATCGAGTTAACGACCCTGTCTCAATGGGCAAAAAAGTTCCTATGTTAACATCTATGGATTTTGAGTGAAAAATGGCCCGGAAGCGAAAGTGAAAAAAATTCGTATTTTAACCATTTATATGTGTAAGACTCTTAAACTTGAGCGTTTCCTTACAGATTCGTCGAAAAACATCGAAAGAAACAAAGGTCTTTCACATAGTCATTCGGGTGCCTCCACGAGGGTCTTTTCGTAAGGGTTGAGGTTGGGAAGTCTTTTCGACACGAGTAAATGTATTTTTTCTTCCATATTTTAACCTTAGGACAATCTTTAGTGGATATGGTATGATACTAAAACGAGAAAACAACTTTTCAGATCGAGTTAACGATCCTGTCACAATGGTCAAAAAAGTTCCTATGTTAACACCTATGGATTTTGAGTGAAAAATGGCCCGGAAGCGAAAGTGAAAAAAATTCGTATTTTAACCATTTATATGTGTAAGACTCTTAAACTTGAGTGTTTCCTTACAGATTCGTCGAAAAACATCGAAAGAAACAAAGGTTTTTCAAATAGTGATTCGGATGCCTCCACGAGGGTCTTTTCGTAAGGGTTGAGGTTGTGAAGTCTTTTCGACACGAGTAAATGTTTTTTTTCTTCCATATTTTAAGCTTAGGACAATCTTAAGTGGATATGGTATGATACTAAAACAAGAAAACAACTTTTCAGATCGAGTTAACGACCCTGTCCCAATGGGCAAAAAAGTTCCTATGTTAACACCTATGGATTTTGAGTGAAAAATGGCCCGGAAGCGAAAGTGAAAAAAATTCGTATTTTAACCATTTATATGTGTAAGACTCTTAAACTTGAGCGTTTCCTTACAGATTCGTCGAAAAACATCGAAAGAAACAAAGGTTTTTCAAATAGTGATTCGGATGCCTCCACGAGGGTCTTTTCGTAAGGGTTGAGGTTGTGAAGTCTTTTCGACACGAGTAAATGTTTTTTTTCTTCCATATTTTAAGCTTAGGACAATCTTTTGTGGATATGGTATGATACTAAAACGAGAAAACAACTTTTCAGATCGAGTTAACGACCCTGTCCCAATGGGCAAAAAAGTTCCTATGTTAACACCTATGGATTTTGATTGAAAAATGGCCCGGAAGCGAAATTGAAAAAAATTCGTATTTTAACCATTTATATGTGTAAGACTCTTAAACTTGAGCGTTTCCTTACAGATTCGTCGAAAAAAATCGAAAGAAACAAAGGTTTTTCACATAGTCATTCGGGTGCCTCCACGAGGGTCTTTTCGTAAGGCTTGAGGTTGTGAAGTCTTTTCGACACGAGTACATGTGTTTTTTCTTCCATATTTTTAGCTTAGGACAATCTTAAGTGGATATGGTATGATACTAAAACAAGAAAACAACTTTTCAGATCGAGTTAACGACCCTGTCCCAATGGGCAAAAAAGTTCCTATGTTAACACCTATGGATTTTGAGTGAAAAATGGCCCGGAAGCGAAAGTGAAAAAAATTCGTATTTTAACCATTTATATGTGTAAGACTCTTAAACTTGAGCGTTTCCTTACAGATTCGTCGAAAAACATCGAAAGAAACAAAGGTCTTTCACATAGTCATTCGGGTGCCTCCACGAGGGTCTTTTCGTAAGGGTTGAGGTTGTGAAGTCTTTTCGACACGAGTACATGTTTTTTTTCTTCCATATTTTAAGCTTAGGACAATCTTTTGTGGATATGGTATGATACTAAAACGAGAAAACAACTTTTCAGATCGAGTTAACGACCCTGTCTCAATGGGCAAAAAAGTTCCTATGTTAACACCTATGGATTTTGAGTGAAAAATGGCCCGGAAGCGAAAGTGAAAAAAATTCGTATTTTAACCATTTATATGTGTAAGACTCTTAAACTTGAGCGTTTCCTTACAGATTCGTCGAAAAACATCGAAAGAAACAAAGGTCTTTCACATAGAAATTCGGATGCCTCCACGAGGGTCTTTTCGTAAGGGTTGAGGTTGTGAAGTCTTTTCGACACGAGTAAATGTATTTTTTCTTCCAAATTTTAAGCTTAGGACAATCTTTAGTGGATATGGTATGATACTAAAACGAGAAAACAACTTTTCAGATCGAGTTAACGACCCTGTCTCAATGGGCCAAAAAGTTCCTATGTTAACAGCTATGGATTTTGATTGAAAAATGGCTCGGAAGCGAAATTGAAAAAAATTCGTATTTTAACCATTTATATGTGTAAGACTCTTAAACTTGAGCGTTTCCTTACAGATTCGTCGAAAAACATCGAAAGAAACAAAGGTTTTTCAAATAGTGATTCGGATGCCTCCACGAGGGTCTTTTCGTAAGGGTTGAGGTTGTGAAGTCTTTTCGACACGAGTAAATGTTTTTTTTCTTCCATATTTTAAGCTTAGGACAATCTTTTGTGGATATGGTATGATACTAAAACGAGAAAACAACTTTTCAGATCGAGTTAACGACCCTGTCCCAATGGGCAAAAAAGTTCCTATGTTAACACCTATGGATTTTGAGTGAAAAATGGCCCGGAAGCGAAAGTGAAAAAAATTCGTATTTTAACCATTTATATGTGTAAGACTCTTAAACTTGAGCGTTTCCTTACAGATTCGTCGAAAAACATCGAAAGAAACAAAGGTCTTTCACATAGAAATTCGGATGCCTCCACGAGGGTCTTTTCGTAAGGGTTGAGGTTGTGAAGTCTTTTCGACACGAGTAAATGTTTTTTTTCTTCCATATTTTAAGCTTAGGACAATCTTTTGTGGATATGGTATGATACTAAAACGAGAAAACAACTTTTCAGATCGAGTTAACGACCCTGTCTCAATGGGCAAAAAAGTTCCTATGTTAACACCTATGGATTTTGAGTGAAAAATGGCCCGGAAGCGAAAGTGAAAAAAATTCGTATTTTAACCATTTATATGTGTAAGACTCTTAAACTTTCGCGTTTCCTTACAGATTCGTCGAAAAACATCGAAAGAAACAAAGGTTTTCCACATCGTCATTCGGGTGCCTCCACGAGGGTCTTTTCGTAAGGGTTGAGGTTATGAAGTCTTTTCGACACGAGTAAATGTATTTTTTCTTCCAAATTTTAAGCTTAGGACAATCTTTAGTGGATATGGTATGATACTAAAACGAGAAAACAACTTTTCAGATCGAGTTAACGACCCTGTCCCAATGGGCAAAAAAGTTCCTATGTTAACACCTATGGATTTTGAGTGAAAATGGCCCGGAAGCGAAAGTGAAAAAAATTCGTATTTTAACCATTTATATGTGTAAGACTCTTAAACTTGAGCGTTTCCTTACAGATTCGTCGAAAAACATCGAAAGAAACAAAGGTTTTTCAAATAGTGATTCGGATGCCTCCACGAGGGTCTTTTCGTAAGGGTTGAGGTTGTGAAGTCTTTTCGACACGAGTACATGTTTTTTTTCTTCCATATTTTAAGCTTAGGACAATCTTTTGTGGATATGGTATGATACTAAAACGAGAAAACAACTTTTCAGATCGAGTTAACGACCCTGTCCCAATGGGCAAAAAAGTTCCTATGTTAACACCTATGGATTTTGAGTGAAAAATGGCCCGGAAGCGAAAGTGAAAAAAATTCGTATTTTAACCATTTATATGTGTAAGACTCTTAAACTTGAGCGTTTCCTTACAGATTCGTCGAAAAACATCGAAAGAAACAAAGGTCTTTCACATAGAAATTCGGATGCCTCCACGAGGGTCTTTTCGTAAGGGTTGAGGTTGTGAAGTCTTTTCGACACGAGTAAATGTTTTTTTTCTTCCATATTTTAAGCTTAGGACAATCTTTTGTGGATATGGTATGATACTAAAACGAGAAAACAACTTTTCAGATCGAGTTAACGACCCTGTCTCAATGGGCAAAAAAGTTCCTATGTTAACACCTATGGATTTTGAGTGAAAAATGGCCCGGAAGCGAAAGTGAAAAAAATTCGTATTTTAACCATTTATATGTGTAAGACTCTTAAACTTTCGCGTTTCCTTACAGATTCGTCGAAAAACATCGAAAGAAACAAAGGTTTTCCACATCGTCATTCGGGTGCCTCCACGAGGGTCTTTTCGTAAGGGTTGAGGTTATGAAGTCTTTTCGACACGAGTAAATGTATTTTTTCTTCCAAATTTTAAGCTTAGGACAATCTTTAGTGGATATGGTATGATACTAAAACGAGAAAACAACTTTTCAGATCGAGTTAACGACCCTGTCCCAATGGGCAAAAAAGTTCCTATGTTAACACCTATGGATTTTGAGTGAAAATGGCCCGGAAGCGAAAGTGAAAAAAATTCGTATTTTAACCATTTATATGTGTAAGACTCTTAAACTTGAGCGTTTCCTTACAGATTCGTCGAAAAACATCGAAAGAAACAAAGGTTTTTCAAATAGTGATTCGGATGCCTCCACGAGGGTCTTTTCGTAAGGGTTGAGGTTGTGAAGTCTTTTCGACACGAGTACATGTTTTTTTTCTTCCATATTTTAAGCTTAGGACAATCTTTTGTGGATATGGTATGATACTAAAACGAGAAAACAACTTTTCAGATCGAGTTAACGACCCTGTCCCAATGGGCAAAAAAGTTCCTATGTTAACACCTATGGATTTTGATTGAAAAATGGCCCGGAAGCGAAATTGAAAAAAATTCGTATTTTAACCATTTATATGTGTAAGACTCTTAAACTTTCGCGTTTCCTTACAGATTCGTCGAAAAAAATCGAAAGAAACAAAGGTTTTTCACATAGTCATTCGGGTGCCTCCACGAGGGTCTTTTCGTAAGGGTTGAGGTTGTGAAGTCTTTTCGACACGAGTAAATGTATTTTTTCTTCCATATTCTAAGATTAGGACAATCTTTAGTGGATATGGTATGATACTAAAACGAGAAAACAACTTTTCAGATCGAGTTAACGACCCTGTCTCAATGGGCAAAAAAGTTCCTATGTTAACACCTATGGATTTTGAGTGAAAAATGGCCCGGAAGCGAAAGTGAAAAAAATTCGTATTTTAACCATTTATATGTGTAAGACTCTTAAACTTTCGCGTTTCCTTACAGATTCGTCGAAAAACATCGAAAGAAACAAAGGTTTTCCACATAGTCACTCGGGTGCCTCCACGAGGGTCTTTTCGTAAGGGTTGAGGTTATGAAGTCTTTTCGACACGAGTAAATGTATTTTTTCTTCCAAATTTTAAGCTTAGGACAATCTTTAGTGGATATGGTATGATACTAAAACGAGAAAACAACTTTTCAGATCGAGTTAACGACCCTGTCTCAATGGGCAAAAAAGTTCCTATGTTAACACTTATGGATTTTGATTGAAAAATGGCTCTGAAGCGAAATTGAAAAAAATTCGTATTTTAACCATTTATATGTGTAAGACTCTTAAACTTGAGCGTATCCTTACAGATTCGTCGAAAAGCATCGAAAGAAACAAAGGTTTTTCACATAGTCATTCGGGTGCCTCCACGAGGGTCTTTTCGTAAGGGTTGAGGTTGTGAAGTCTTTTCGACACGAGTAAATGTATTTTTTCTTCCATATTTTAAGCTTAGGACAATCTTTTGTGGATATGGTATGATACTAAAACGAGAAAACAACTTTTCAGATCGAGTTAACGACCCTGTCCCAATGGGCAAAAAAGTTCCTATGTTAACACCTATGGATTTTGAGTGAAAAATGGCCCGGAAGCGAAAGGGAAAAAATTCGTATTTTAACCATTTATATGTGTAAGACTCTTAAACTTGAGCGTTTCCTTACAGATTCGTCGAAAAACATCGAAAGAAATAAAGGTTTTTCACATAGTCATTCGGGTGCCTCCACGAGGGTCTTTTCGTAAGGGTTGAGGTTGTGAAGTCTTTTCGACACGAGTAAATGTATTTTTTCTTCCATATTTTAAGCTTAGGACAATCTTTAGTGGATATGGTATGATACTAAAATGAGAAAACAACTTTTCAGATCGAGTTAACGACCCTGTCCCAATGGGCAAAAAAGTTCCTATGTTAACACCTATGGATTTTGAGTGAAAAATGGCCCGGAAGCGAAAGTGAAAAAAATTCGTATTTTAACCATTTATATGTGTAAGACTCTTAAACTTGAGCGTTTCCTTACAGATTCGTCGAAAAACATCGAAAGAAACAAAGGTCTTTCACATAGAAATTCGGATGCCTCCACGAGGGTCTTTTCGTAAGGGTTGAGGTTGTGAAGTCTTTTCGACACGAGTAAATGTTTTTTTTCTTCCATATTTTAAGCTTAGGACAATCTTTTGTGGATATGGTATGATACTAAAACGAGAAAACAACTTTTCAGATCGAGTTAACGACCCTGTCCCAATGGGCAAAAAAGTTCCTATGTTAACACCTATGGATTTTGAGTGAAAAATGGCCCGCAAGCGAAAGTGAAAAAAATTCGTATTTTAACCATTTATATGTGTAACTCTTAAACTTGAGCGTTTCCTTACAGATTCGTCGAAAAACATCGAAAGAAACAAAGGTCTTTCACATAGTCATTCGGGTGCCTCCACGAGGGTCTTTTCGTAAGGGTTGAGGTTGTGAAGTCTTTTCGACACGAGTAAATGTATTTTTTCTTCCATATTTTAAGCTTAGGACAATCTTTTGTGGATATGGTATGATACTAAAACGAGAAAACAACTTTTCAGATCGAGTTAACGACCCTGTCCCAATGGGCAAAAAAGTTCCTATGTTAACACCTATGGATTTTGAGTGAAAAATGGCCCGCAAGCGAAAGTGAAAAAAATTCGTATTTTAACCATTTATATGTGTAACTCTTAAACTTGAGCGTTTCCTTACAGATTCGTCGAAAAACATCGAAAGAAACAAAGGTCTTTCACATAGTCATTCGGGTGCCTCCACGAGGGTCTTTTCGTAAGGGTTTAGGTTGTGAAGTCTTTTCGACACAAGTACATGTTTTTTTTCTTCCATATTTTAAGCTTAGGACAATCTTTTGTGGATATGGTATGATACTAAAACGAGAAAACAACTTTTCAGATCGAGTTAACGACCCTGTCCCAATGGGCAAAAAAGTTCCTATGTTAACACCTATGGATTTTGAGTGAAAAATGGCCCGCAAGCGAAAGTGAAAAAAATTCGTATTTTAACCATTTATATGTGTAAGACTCTTAAACTTGAGCGTTTCCTTACAGATTCGTCGAAAAACATCGAAAGAAACAAAGGTTTTTCAAATAGTGATTCGGATGCCTCCACGAGGGTCTTTTCGTAAGGGTTGAGGTTGTGAAGTCTTTTCGACACGAGTACATGTTTTTTTTCTTCCATATTTTAAGCTTAGGACAATCTTTTGTGGATATGGTATGATACTAAAACGAGAAAACAACTTTTCAGATCGAGTTAACGACCCTGTCCCAATGGGCAAAAAAGTTCCTATGTTAACACCTATGGATTTTGATTGAAAAATGGCCCGGAAGCGAAATTGAAAAAAATTCGTATTTTAACCATTTATATGTGTAAGACTCTTAAACTTTCGCGTTTCCTTACAGATTCGTCGAAAAAAATCGAAAGAAACAAAGGTTTTTCACATAGTCATTCGGGTGCCTCCACGAGGGTCTTTTCGTAAGGGTTGAGGTTGTGAAGTCTTTTCGACACGAGTAAATGTATTTTTTCTTCCATATTCTAAGATTAGGACAATCTTTAGTGGATATGGTATGATACTAAAACGAGAAAACAACTTTTCAGATCGAGTTAACGACCCTGTCTCAATGGGCAAAAAAGTTCCTATGTTAACACCTATGGATTTTGAGTGAAAAATGGCCCGGAAGCGAAAGTGAAAAAAATTCGTATTTTAACCATTTATATGTGTAAGACTCTTAAACTTTCACGTTTCCTTACAGATTCGTCGAAAAACATCGAAAGAAACAAAGGTTTTCCACATAGTCACTCGGGTGCCTCCACGAGGGTCTTTTCGTAAGGGTTGAGGTTATGAAGTCTTTTCGACACGAGTAAATGTATTTTTTCTTCCAAATTTTAAGCTTAGGACAATCTTTAGTGGATATGGTATGATACTAAAACGAGAAAACAACTTTTCAGATCGAGTTAACGACCCTGTCTCAATGGGCAAAAAAGTTCCTATGTTAACACTTATGGATTTTGATTGAAAAATGGCTCTGAAGCGAAATTGAAAAAAATTCGTATTTTAACCATTTATATGTGTAAGACTCTTAAACTTGAGCGTTTCCTTACAGATTCGTCGAAAAACATCGAAAGAAACAAAGGTTTTTCAAATAGTGATTCGGATGCCTCCACGAGGGTCTTTTCGTAAGGGTTGAGGTTGTGAAGTCTTTTCGACACGAGTACATGTTTTTTTTCTTCCATATTTTAAGCTTAGGACAATCTTTTGTGGATATGGTATGATACTAAAACGAGAAAACAACTTTTCAGATCGAGTTAACGACCCTGTCCCAATGGGCAAAAAAGTTCCTATGTTAACACCTATGGATTTTGATTGAAAAATGGCCCGGAAGCGAAATTGAAAAAAATTCGTATTTTAACCATTTATATGTGTAAGACTCTTAAACTTTCGCGTTTCCTTACAGATTCGTCGAAAAAAATCGAAAGAAACAAAGGTTTTTCACATAGTCATTCGGGTGCCTCCACGAGGGTCTTTTCGTAAGGGTTGAGGTTGTGAAGTCTTTTCGACACGAGTAAATGTATTTTTTCTTCCATATTCTAAGATTAGGACAATCTTTAGTGGATATGGTATGATACTAAAACGAGAAAACAACTTTTCAGATCGAGTTAACGACCCTGTCTCAATGGGCAAAAAAGTTCCTATGTTAACACCTATGGATTTTGAGTGAAAAATGGCCCGGAAGCGAAAGTGAAAAAAATTCGTATTTTAACCATTTATATGTGTAAGACTCTTAAACTTTCACGTTTCCTTACAGATTCGTCGAAAAACATCGAAAGAAACAAAGGTTTTCCACATAGTCACTCGGGTGCCTCCACGAGGGTCTTTTCGTAAGGGTTGAGGTTATGAAGTCTTTTCGACACGAGTAAATGTATTTTTTCTTCCAAATTTTAAGCTTAGGACAATCTTTAGTGGATATGGTATGATACTAAAACGAGAAAACAACTTTTCAGATCGAGTTAACGACCCTGTCTCAATGGGCAAAAAAGTTCCTATGTTAACACTTATGGATTTTGATTGAAAAATGGCTCTGAAGCGAAATTGAAAAAAATTCGTATTTTAACCATTTATATGTGTAAGACTCTTAAACTTGAGCGTATCCTTACAGATTCGTCGAAAAGCATCGAAAGAAACAAAGGTTTTTCACATAGTCATTCGGGTGCCTCCACGAGGGTCTTTTCGTAAGGGTTGAGGTTGTGAAGTCTTTTCGACACGAGTAAATGTATTTTTTCTTCCATATTTTAAGCTTAGGACAATCTTTTGTGGATATGGTATGATACTAAAACGAGAAAACAACTTTTCAGATCGAGTTAACGACCCTGTCCCAATGGGCAAAAAAGTTCCTATGTTAACACCTATGGATTTTGAGTGAAAAATGGCCCGGAAGCGAAAGGGAAAAAATTCGTATTTTAACCATTTATATGTGTAAGACTCTTAAACTTGAGCGTTTCCTTACAGATTCGTCGAAAAACATCGAAAGAAATAAAGGTTTTTCACATAGTCATTCGGGTGCCTCCACGAGGGTCTTTTCGTAAGGGTTGAGGTTGTGAAGTCTTTTCGACACGAGTAAATGTATTTTTTCTTCCATATTTTAAGCTTAGGACAATCTTTAGTGGATATGGTATGATACTAAAATGAGAAAACAACTTTTCAGATCGAGTTAACGACCCTGTCCCAATGGGCAAAAAAGTTCCTATGTTAACACCTATGGATTTTGAGTGAAAAATGGCCCGGAAGCGAAAGTGAAAAAAATTCGTATTTTAACCATTTATATGTGTAAGACTCTTAAACTTGAGCGTTTCCTTACAGATTCGTCGAAAAACATCGAAAGAAACAAAGGTCTTTCACATAGAAATTCGGATGCCTCCACGAGGGTCTTTTCGTAAGGGTTGAGGTTGTGAAGTCTTTTCGACACGAGTAAATGTTTTTTTTCTTCCATATTTTAAGCTTAGGACAATCTTTTGTGGATATGGTATGATACTAAAACGAGAAAACAACTTTTCAGATCCAGTTAACGACCCTGTCCCAATGGGCAAAAAAGTTCCTATGTTAACACCTATGGATTTTGAGTGAAAAATGGCCCGCAAGCGAAAGTGAAAAAAATTCGTATTTTAACCATTTATATGTGTAAGACTCTTAAACTTGAGCGTTTCCTTACAGATTCGTCGAAAAACATCGAAAGAAACAAAGGTCTTTCACATAGTCATTCGGGTGCCTCCACGAGGGTCTTTTCGTAAGGGTTTAGGTTGTGAAGTCTTTTCGACACAAGTACATGTTTTTTTTCTTCCATATTTTAAGCTTAGGACAATCTTTTGTGGATATGGTATGATACTAAAACGAGAAAACAACTTTTCAGATCGAGTTAACGACCCTGTCTCAATGGGCAAAAAAGTTCCTATGTTAACACCTATGGATTTTGAGTGAAAAATGGCCCGGAAGCGAAAGTGAAAAAAATTCGTATTTTAACCATTTATATGTGTAAGACTCTTAAACTTTCGCGTTTCCTTACAGATTCGTCGAAAAACATCGAAAGAAACAAAGGTTTTCCACATCGTCATTCGGGTGCCTCCACGAGGGTCTTTTCGTAAGGGTTGAGGTTATGAAGTCTTTTCGACACGAGTAAATGTATTTTTTCTTCCAAATTTTAAGCTTAGGACAATCTTTAGTGGATATGGTATGATACTAAAACGAGAAAACAACTTTTCAGATCGAGTTAACGACCCTGTCCCAATGGGCAAAAAAGTTCCTATGTTAACACCTATGGATTTTGAGTGAAAATGGCCCGGAAGCGAAAGTGAAAAAAATTCGTATTTTAACCATTTATATGTGTAAGACTCTTAAACTTGAGCGTTTCCTTACAGATTCGTCGAAAAACATCGAAAGAAACAAAGGTTTTTCAAATAGTGATTCGGATGCCTCCACGAGGGTCTTTTCGTAAGGGTTGAGGTTGTGAAGTCTTTTCGACACGAGTACATGTTTTTTTTCTTCCATATTTTAAGCTTAGGACAATCTTTTGTGGATATGGTATGATACTAAAACGAGAAAACAACTTTTCAGATCGAGTTAACGACCCTGTCCCAATGGGCAAAAAAGTTCCTATGTTAACACCTATGGATTTTGATTGAAAAATGGCCCGGAAGCGAAATTGAAAAAAATTCGTATTTTAACCATTTATATGTGTAAGACTCTTAAACTTTCGCGTTTCCTTACAGATTCGTCGAAAAAAATCGAAAGAAACAAAGGTTTTTCACATAGTCATTCGGGTGCCTCCACGAGGGTCTTTTCGTAAGGGTTGAGGTTGTGAAGTCTTTTCGACACGAGTAAATGTATTTTTTCTTCCATATTCTAAGATTAGGACAATCTTTAGTGGATATGGTATGATACTAAAACGAGAAAACAACTTTTCAGATCGAGTTAACGACCCTGTCTCAATGGGCAAAAAAGTTCCTATGTTAACACCTATGGATTTTGAGTGAAAAATGGCCCGGAAGCGAAAGTGAAAAAAATTCGTATTTTAACCATTTATATGTGTAAGACTCTTAAACTTTCGCGTTTCCTTACAGATTCGTCGAAAAACATCGAAAGAAACAAAGGTTTTCCACATAGTCACTCGGGTGCCTCCACGAGGGTCTTTTCGTAAGGGTTGAGGTTATGAAGTCTTTTCGACACGAGTAAATGTATTTTTTCTTCCAAATTTTAAGCTTAGGACAATCTTTAGTGGATATGGTATGATACTAAAACGAGAAAACAACTTTTCAGATCGAGTTAACGACCCTGTCTCAATGGGCAAAAAAGTTCCTATGTTAACACTTATGGATTTTGATTGAAAAATGGCTCTGAAGCGAAATTGAAAAAAATTCGTATTTTAACCATTTATATGTGTAAGACTCTTAAACTTGAGCGTATCCTTACAGATTCGTCGAAAAGCATCGAAAGAAACAAAGGTTTTTCACATAGTCATTCGGGTGCCTCCACGAGGGTCTTTTCGTAAGGGTTGAGGTTGTGAAGTCTTTTCGACACGAGTAAATGTATTTTTTCTTCCATATTTTAAGCTTAGGACAATCTTTTGTGGATATGGTATGATACTAAAACGAGAAAACAACTTTTCAGATCGAGTTAACGACCCTGTCCCAATGGGCAAAAAAGTTCCTATGTTAACACCTATGGATTTTGAGTGAAAAATGGCCCGGAAGCGAAAGGGAAAAAATTCGTATTTTAACCATTTATATGTGTAAGACTCTTAAACTTGAGCGTTTCCTTACAGATTCGTCGAAAAACATCGAAAGAAATAAAGGTTTTTCACATAGTCATTCGGGTGCCTCCACGAGGGTCTTTTCGTAAGGGTTGAGGTTGTGAAGTCTTTTCGACACGAGTAAATGTATTTTTTCTTCCATATTTTAAGCTTAGGACAATCTTTAGTGGATATGGTATGATACTAAAATGAGAAAACAACTTTTCAGATCGAGTTAACGACCCTGTCCCAATGGGCAAAAAAGTTCCTATGTTAACACCTATGGATTTTGAGTGAAAAATGGCCCGGAAGCGAAAGTGAAAAAAATTCGTATTTTAACCATTTATATGTGTAAGACTCTTAAACTTGAGCGTTTCCTTACAGATTCGTCGAAAAACATCGAAAGAAACAAAGGTCTTTCACATAGAAATTCGGATGCCTCCACGAGGGTCTTTTCGTAAGGGTTGAGGTTGTGAAGTCTTTTCGACACGAGTAAATGTTTTTTTTCTTCCATATTTTAAGCTTAGGACAATCTTTTGTGGATATGGTATGATACTAAAACGAGAAAACAACTTTTCAGATCCAGTTAACGACCCTGTCCCAATGGGCAAAAAAGTTCCTATGTTAACACCTATGGATTTTGAGTGAAAAATGGCCCGCAAGCGAAAGTGAAAAAAATTCGTATTTTAACCATTTATATGTGTAAGACTCTTAAACTTGAGCGTTTCCTTACAGATTCGTCGAAAAACATCGAAAGAAACAAAGGTCTTTCACATAGTCATTCGGGTGCCTCCACGAGGGTCTTTTCGTAAGGGTTTAGGTTGTGAAGTCTTTTCGACACGAGTACATGTTTTTTTTCTTCCATATTTTAAGCTTAGGACAATCTTTTGTGGATATGGTATGATACTAAAACGAGAAAACAACTTTTCAGATCGAGTTAACGACCCTGTCCCAATGGGCAAAAAAGTTCCTATGTTAACACCTATGGATTTTGAGTGAAAAATGGCCCGCAAGCGAAAGTGAAAAAAATTCGTATTTTAACCATTTATATGTGTAAGACTCTTAAACTTTCGCGTTTCCTTACAGATTCGTCGAAAAACATCGAAAGAAACAAAGGTTTTCCACATAGTCATTCGGGTGCCTCCACGAGGGTCTTTTCGTAAGGGTTGAGGTTATGAAGTCTTTTCGACACGAGTAAATGTATTTTTTCTTCCAAATTTTAAGCTTAGGACAATCTTTAGTGGATATGGTATGATACTAAAACGAGAAAACAACTTTTCAGATCGAGTTAACGACCCTGTCTCAATGGGCCAAAAAGTTCCTATGTTAACAGCTATGGATTTTGATTGAAAAATGGCTCGGAAGCGAAATTGAAAAAAATTCGTATTTTAACCATTTATATGTGTAAGACTCTTAAACTTGAGCGTTTCCTTACAGATTCGTCGAAAAACATCGAAAGAAACAAAGGTTTTTCAAATAGTGATTCGGATGCCTCCACGAGGGTCTTTTCGTAAGGGTTGAGGTTGTGAAGTCTTTTCGACACGAGTAAATGTTTTTTTTCTTCCATATTTTAAGCTTAGGACAATCTTTTGTGGATATGGTATGATACTAAAACGAGAAAACAACTTTTCAGATCGAGTTAACGACCCTGTCCCAATGGGCAAAAAAGTTCCTATGTTAACACCTATGGATTTTGAGTGAAAAATGGCCCGGAAGCGAAAGTGAAAAAAATTCGTATTTTAACCATTTATATGTGTAAGACTCTTAAACTTGAGCGTTTCCTTACAGATTCGTCGAAAAACATCGAAAGAAACAAAGGTCTTTCACATAGAAATTCGGAAGCCTCCACGAGGGTCTTTTCGTAAGGGTTGAGGTTGTGAAGTCTTTTCGACACGAGTAAATGTTTTTTTTCTTCCATATTTTAAGCTTAGGACAATCTTTTGTGGATATGGTATGATACTAAAACGAGAAAACAACTTTTCAGATCGAGTTAACGACCCTGTCTCAATGGGCAAAAAAGTTCCTATGTTAACACCTATGGATTTTGAGTGAAAAATGGCCCGGAAGCGAAAGTGAAAAAAATTCGTATTTTAACCATTTATATGTGTAAGACTCTTAAACTTTCGCGTTTCCTTACAGATTCGTCGAAAAACATCGAAAGAAACAAAGGTTTTCCACATCGTCATTCGGGTGCCTCCACGAGGGTCTTTTCGTAAGGGTTGAGGTTATGAAGTCTTTTCGACACGAGTAAATGTATTTTTTCTTCCAAATTTTAAGCTTAGGACAATCTTTAGTGGATATGGTATGATACTAAAACGAGAAAACAACTTTTCAGATCGAGTTAACGACCCTGTCCCAATGGGCAAAAAAGTTCCTATGTTAACACCTATGGATTTTGAGTGAAAATGGCCCGGAAGCGAAAGTGAAAAAAATTCGTATTTTAACCATTTATATGTGTAAGACTCTTAAACTTGAGCGTTTCCTTACAGATTCGTCGAAAAACATCGAAAGAAACAAAGGTTTTTCAAATAGTGATTCGGATGCCTCCACGAGGGTCTTTTCGTAAGGGTTGAGGTTGTGAAGTCTTTTCGACACGAGTACATGTTTTTTTTCTTCCATATTTTAAGCTTAGGACAATCTTTTGTGGATATGGTATGATACTAAAACGAGAAAACAACTTTTCAGATCGAGTTAACGACCCTGTCCCAATGGGCAAAAAAGTTCCTATGTTAACACCTATGGATTTTGATTGAAAAATGGCCCGGAAGCGAAATTGAAAAAAATTCGTATTTTAACCATTTATATGTGTAAGACTCTTAAACTTTCGCGTTTCCTTACAGATTCGTCGAAAAAAATCGAAAGAAACAAAGGTTTTTCACATAGTCATTCGGGTGCCTCCACGAGGGTCTTTTCGTAAGGGTTGAGGTTGTGAAGTCTTTTCGACACGAGTAAATGTATTTTTTCTTCCATATTCTAAGATTAGGACAATCTTTAGTGGATATGGTATGATACTAAAACGAGAAAACAACTTTTCAGATCGAGTTAACGACCCTGTCTCAATGGGCAAAAAAGTTCCTATGTTAACACCTATGGATTTTGAGTGAAAAATGGCCCGGAAGCGAAAGTGAAAAAAATTCGTATTTTAACCATTTATATGTGTAAGACTCTTAAACTTTCGCGTTTCCTTACAGATTCGTCGAAAAACATCGAAAGAAACAAAGGTTTTCCACATCGTCATTCGGGTGCCTCCACGAGGGTCTTTTCGTAAGGGTTGAGGTTATGAAGTCTTTTCGACACGAGTAAATGTATTTTTTCTTCCAAATTTTAAGCTTAGGACAATCTTTAGTGGATATGGTATGATACTAAAACGAGAAAACAACTTTTCAGATCGAGTTAACGACCCTGTCCCAATGGGCAAAAAAGTTCCTATGTTAACACCTATGGATTTTGAGTGAAAATGGCCCGGAAGCGAAAGTGAAAAAAATTCGTATTTTAACCATTTATATGTGTAAGACTCTTAAACTTGAGCGTTTCCTTACAGATTCGTCGAAAAACATCGAAAGAAACAAAGGTTTTTCAAATAGTGATTCGGATGCCTCCACGAGGGTCTTTTCGTAAGGGTTGAGGTTGTGAAGTCTTTTCGACACGAGTACATGTTTTTTTTCTTCCATATTTTAAGCTTAGGACAATCTTTTGTGGATATGGTATGATACTAAAACGAGAAAACAACTTTTCAGATCGAGTTAACGACCCTGTCCCAATGGGCAAAAAAGTTCCTATGTTAACACCTATGGATTTTGATTGAAAAATGGCCCGGAAGCGAAATTGAAAAAAATTCGTATTTTAACCATTTATATGTGTAAGACTCTTAAACTTTCGCGTTTCCTTACAGATTCGTCGAAAAAAATCGAAAGAAACAAAGGTTTTTCACATAGTCATTCGGGTGCCTCCACGAGGGTCTTTTCGTAAGGGTTGAGGTTGTGAAGTCTTTTCGACACGAGTAAATGTATTTTTTCTTCCATATTCTAAGATTAGGACAATCTTTAGTGGATATGGTATGATACTAAAACGAGAAAACAACTTTTCAGATCGAGTTAACGACCCTGTCTCAATGGGCAAAAAAGTTCCTATGTTAACACCTATGGATTTTGAGTGAAAAATGGCCCGGAAGCGAAAGTGAAAAAAATTCGTATTTTAACCATTTATATGTGTAAGACTCTTAAACTTTCGCGTTTCCTTACAGATTCGTCGAAAAACATCGAAAGAAACAAAGGTTTTCCACATCGTCATTCGGGTGCCTCCACGAGGGTCTTTTCGTAAGGGTTGAGGTTATGAAGTCTTTTCGACACGAGTAAATGTATTTTTTCTTCCAAATTTTAAGCTTAGGACAATCTTTAGTGGATATGGTATGATACTAAAACGAGAAAACAACTTTTCAGATCGAGTTAACGACCCTGTCCCAATGGGCAAAAAAGTTCCTATGTTAACACCTATGGATTTTGAGTGAAAATGGCCCGGAAGCGAAAGTGAAAAAAATTCGTATTTTAACCATTTATATGTGTAAGACTCTTAAACTTGAGCGTTTCCTTACAGATTCGTCGAAAAACATCGAAAGAAACAAAGGTTTTTCAAATAGTGATTCGGATGCCTCCACGAGGGTCTTTTCGTAAGGGTTGAGGTTGTGAAGTCTTTTCGACACGAGTACATGTTTTTTTTCTTCCATATTTTAAGCTTAGGACAATCTTTTGTGGATATGGTATGATACTAAAACGAGAAAACAACTTTTCAGATCGAGTTAACGACCCTGTCCCAATGGGCAAAAAAGTTCCTATGTTAACACCTATGGATTTTGAGTGAAAAATGGCCCGGAAGCGAAAGTGAAAAAAATTCGTATTTTAATGATTTATATGTGTAAGACTCTTAAACTTGAGCGTTTCCTTACAGATTCGTCGAAAAACATCGAAAGAAACAAAAGTTTTTCAAATAGTCACTCGGGTGCCTCCACGAGGGTCTTTTCGTAAGGGTTGAGGTTATGAAGTCTTTTCGACACGAGTAAATGTATTTTTTCTTCCAAATTTTAAGCTTAGGACAATCTTTAGTGGATATGGTATGATACTAAAACGAGAAAACAACTTTTCAGATCGAGTTAACGACCCTGTCTCAATGGGCAAAAAAGTTCCTATGTTAACACTTATGGATTTTGATTGAAAAATGGCTCGGAAGCGAAATTGAAAAAAATTCGTATTTTAACCATTTATATGTGTAAGACTCTTAAACTTGAGCGTATCCTTACAGATTCGTCGAAAAACATCGAAAGAAACAAAGGTTTTTCACATAGTCATTCGGGTGCCTCCACGAGGGTCTTTTCGTAAGGGTTGAGGTTGTGAAGTCTTTTCGACACGAGTAAATGTATTTTTCTTCCATATTTTAAGCTTAGGACAATCTTTTGTGGATATGGTATGATACTAAAACGAGAAAACAACTTTTCAGATCGAGTTAACGACCCTGTCCCAATGGGCAAAAAATTTCCTATGTTAACACCTATGGATTTTGAGTGAAAAATGGCCCGGAAGCGAAAGGGAAAAAATTCGTATTTTAACCATTTATATGTGTAAGACTCTTAAACTTGAGCGTTTCCTTACAGATTCGTCGAAAAACATCGAAAGAAATAAAGGTTTTTCACATAGTCATTCGGGTGCCTCCACGAGGGTCTTTTCGTAAGGGTTGAGGTTGTGAAGTCTTTTCGACACGAGTAAATGTATTTTTTCTTCCATATTTTAAGCTTAGGACAATCTTTAGTGGATATGGTATGATACTAAAATGAGAAAACAACTTTTCAGATCGAGTTAACGACCCTGTCCCAATGGGCAAAAAAGTTCCTATGTTAACACCTATGGATTTTGAGTGAAAAATGGCCCGGAAGCGAAAGTGAAAAAAATTCGTATTTTAACCATTTATATGTGTAAGACTCTTAAACTTGAGCGTTTCCTTACAGATTCGTCGAAAAACATCGAAAGAAACAAAGGTCTTTCACATAGAAATTCGGATGCCTCCACGAGGGTCTTTTCGTAAGGGTTGAGGTTGTGAAGTCTTTTCGACACGAGTAAATGTTTTTTTTCTTCCATATTTTAAGCTTAGGACAATCTTTTGTGGATATGGTATGATACTAAAACGAGAAAACAACTTTTCAGATCGAGTTAACGACCCTGTCCCAATGGGCAAAAAAGTTCCTATGTTAACACCTATGGATTTTGAGTGAAAAATGGCCCGCAAGCGAAAGTGAAAAAAATTCGTATTTTAACCATTTATATGTGTAAGACTCTTAAACTTGAGCGTTTCCTTACAGATTCGTCGAAAAACATCGAAAGAAACAAAGGTCTTTCACATAGTCATTCGGGTGCCTCCACGAGGGTCTTTTCGTAAGGGTTTAGGTTGTGAAGTCTTTTCGACACGAGTACATGTTTTTTTTCTTCCATATTTTAAGCTTAGGACAATCTTTTGTGGATATGGTATGATACTAAAACGAGAAAACAACTTTTCAGATCGAGTTAACGACCCTGTCCCAATGGGCAAAAAAGTTCCTATGTTAACACCTATGGATTTTGAGTGAAAAATGGCCCGCAAGCGAAAGTGAAAAAAATTCGTATTTTAACCATTTATATGTGTAAGACTCTTAAACTTGAGCGTTTCCTTACAGATTCGTCGAAAAACATCGAAAGAAACAAAGGTTTTTCAAATAGTGATTCGGATGCCTCCACGAGGGTCTTTTCGTAAGGGTTGAGGTTGTGAAGTCTTTTCGACACGAGTACATGTTTTTTTTCTTCCATATTTTAAGCTTAGGACAATCTTTTGTGGATATGGTATGATACTAAAACGAGAAAACAACTTTTCAGATCGAGTTAACGACCCTGTCCCAATGGGCAAAAAAGTTCCTATGTTAACACCTATGGATTTTGATTGAAAAATGGCCCGGAAGCGAAATTGAAAAAAATTCGTATTTTAACCATTTATATGTGTAAGACTCTTAAACTTTCGCGTTTCCTTACAGATTCGTCGAAAAAAATCGAAAGAAACAAAGGTTTTTCACATAGTCATTCGGGTGCCTCCACGAGGGTCTTTTCGTAAGGGTTGAGGTTGTGAAGTATTTTCGACACGAGTAAATGTATTTTTTCTTCCATATTCTAAGATTAGGACAATCTTTAGTGGATATGGTATGATACTAAAACGAGAAAACAACTTTTCAGATCGAGTTAACGACCCTGTCTCAATGGGCAAAAAAGTTCCTATGTTAACACCTATGGATTTTGAGTGAAAAATGGCCCGGAAGCGAAAGTGAAAAAAATTCGTATTTTAACCATTTATATGTGTAAGACTCTTAAACTTTCGCGTTTCCTTACAGATTCGTCGAAAAACATCGAAAGAAACAAAGGTTTTCCACATAGTCACTCGGGTGCCTCCACGAGGGTCTTTTCGTAAGGGTTGAGGTTATGAAGTCTTTTCGACACGAGTAAATGTATTTTTTCTTCCAAATTTTAAGCTTAGGACAATCTTTAGTGGATATGGTATGATACTAAAACGAGAAAACAACTTTTCAGATCGAGTTAACGACCCTGTCTCAATGGGCAAAAAAGTTCCTATGTTAACACTTATGGATTTTGATTGAAAAATGGCTCTGAAGCGAAATTGAAAAAAATTCGTATTTTAACCATTTATATGTGTAAGACTCTTAAACTTGAGCGTATCCTTACAGATTCGTCGAAAAGCATCGAAAGAAACAAAGGTTTTTCACATAGTCATTCGGGTGCCTCCACGAGGGTCTTTTCGTAAGGGTTGAGGTTGTGAAGTCTTTTCGACACGAGTAAATGTATTTTTTCTTCCATATTTTAAGCTTAGGACAATCTTTTGTGGATATGGTATGATACTAAAACGAGAAAACAACTTTTCAGATCGAGTTAACGACCCTGTCCCAATGGGCAAAAAAGTTCCTATGTTAACACCTATGGATTTTGAGTGAAAAATGGCCCGGAAGCGAAAGGGAAAAAATTCGTATTTTAACCATTTATATGTGTAAGACTCTTAAACTTGAGCGTTTCCTTACAGATTCGTCGAAAAACATCGAAAGAAATAAAGGTTTTTCACATAGTCATTCGGGTGCCTCCACGAGGGTCTTTTCGTAAGGGTTGAGGTTGTGAAGTCTTTTCGACACGAGTAAATGTATTTTTTCTTCCATATTTTAAGCTTAGGACAATCTTTAGTGGATATGGTATGATACTAAAATGAGAAAACAACTTTTCAGATCGAGTTAACGACCCTGTCCCAATGGGCAAAAAAGTTCCTATGTTAACACCTATGGATTTTGAGTGAAAAATGGCCCGGAAGCGAAAGTGAAAAAAATTCGTATTTTAACCATTTATATGTGTAAGACTCTTAAACTTGAGCGTTTCCTTACAGATTCGTCGAAAAACATCGAAAGAAACAAAGGTCTTTCACATAGAAATTCGGATGCCTCCACGAGGGTCTTTTCGTAAGGGTTGAGGTTGTGAAGTCTTTTCGACACGAGTAAATGTTTTTTTTCTTCCATATTTTAAGCTTAGGACAATCTTTTGTGGATATGGTATGATACTAAAACGAGAAAACAACTTTTCAGATCGAGTTAACGACCCTGTCTCAATGGGCAAAAAAGTTCCTATGTTAACACCTATGGATTTTGAGTGAAAAATGGCCCGGAAGCGAAAGTGAAAAAAATTCGTATTTTAACCATTTATATGTGTAAGACTCTTAAACTTTCGCGTTTCCTTACAGATTCGTCGAAAAACATCGAAAGAAACAAAGGTTTTCCACATAGTCATTCGGGTGCCTCCACGAGGGTCTTTTCGTAAGGGTTGAGGTTATGAAGTCTTTTCGACACGAGTAAATGTATTTTTTCTTCCAAATTTTAAGCTTAGGACAATCTTTAGTGGATATGGTATGATACTAAAACGAGAAAACAACTTTTCAGATCGAGTTAACGACCCTGTCGCAATGGGCAAAAAAGTTCCTATGTTAACACCTATGGATTTTGAGTGAAAATGGCCCGGAAGCGAAAGTGAAAAAAATTCGTATTTTAACCATTTATATGTGTAAGACTCTTAAACTTGAGCGTTTCCTTACAGATTCGTCGAAAAACATCGAAAGAAACAAAGGTTTTTCAAATAGTGATTCGGATGCCTCCACGAGGGTCTTTTCGTAAGGGTTGAGGTTGTGAAGTCTTTTCGACACGAGTAAATGTATTTTTTCTTCCATATTTTAAGCTTAGGACAATCTTTTGTGGATATGGTATGATACTAAAACGAGAAAACAACTTTTCAGATCGAGTTAACGACCCTGTCCCAATGGGCAAAAAAGTTCCTATGTTAACACCTATGGATTTTGAGTGAAAAATGGCCCGGAAGCGAAAGGGAAAAAATTCGTATTTTAACCATTTATATGTGTAAGACTCTTAAACTTGAGCGTTTCCTTACAGATTCGTCGAAAAACATCGAAAGAAATAAAGGTTTTTCACATAGTCATTCGGGTGCCTCCACGAGGGTCTTTTCGTAAGGGTTGAGGTTGTGAAGTCTTTTCGACACGAGTAAATGTATTTTTTCTTCCATATTTTAAGCTTAGGACAATCTTTAGTGGATATGGTATGATACTAAAATGAGAAAACAACTTTTCAGATCGAGTTAACGACCCTGTCCCAATGGGCAAAAAAGTTCCTATGTTAACACCTATGGATTTTGAGTGAAAAATGGCCCGGAAGCGAAAGTGAAAAAAATTCGTATTTTAACCATTTATATGTGTAAGACTCTTAAACTTGAGCGTTTCCTTACAGATTCGTCGAAAAACATCGAAAGAAACAAAGGTCTTTCACATAGAAATTCGGATGCCTCCACGAGGGTCTTTTCGTAAGGGTTGAGGTTGTGAAGTCTTTTCGACACGAGTAAATGTTTTTTTTCTTCCATATTTTAAGCTTAGGACAATCTTTTGTGGATATGGTATGATACTAAAACGAGAAAACAACTTTTCAGATCGAGTTAACGACCCTGTCCCAATGGGCAAAAAAGTTCCTATGTTAACACCTATGGATTTTGAGTGAAAAATGGCCCGGAAGCGAAAGTGAAAAAAATTCGTATTTTAACCATTTATATGTGTAAGACTCTTAAATTTGAGCATTTCCTTACAGATTCGTCGAAAAACATCGAAAGAAACAAAGGTTTTCCACATAGTCATTCGGGTGCCTCCACGAGGGTCTTTTCGTAAGGGTTGAGGTTGTGAAGTCTTTTCGACACGAGTAAATGTATTTTTTCTTCCAAATTTTAAGCTTAGGACAATCTTTAGTGGATATGGTATGATACTAAAACGAGAAAACAACTTTTCAGATCGAGTTAACGACCCTGTCGCAATGGGCAAAAAAGTTCCTATGTTAACACCTATGGATTTTGAGTGAAAATGGCCCGGAAGCGAAAGTGAAAAAAATTCGTATTTTAACCATTTATATGTGTAAGACTCTTAAACTTGAGCGTTTCCTTACAGATTCGTCGAAAAACATCGAAAGAAACAAAGGTTTTTCAAATAGTGATTCGGATGCCTCCACGAGGGTCTTTTCGTAAGGGTTGAGGTTGTGAAGTCTTTTCGACACGAGTAAATGTATTTTTTCTTCCATATTTTAAGCTTAGGACAATCTTTTGTGGATATGGTATGATACTAAAACGAGAAAACAACTTTTCAGATCGAGTTAACGACCCTGTCCCAATGGGCAAAAAAGTTCCTATGTTAACACCTATGGATTTTGAGTGAAAAATGGCCCGGAAGCGAAAGAGAAAAAATTCGTATTTTAACCATTTATATGTGTAAGACTCTTAAACTTGAGCGTTTCCTTACAGATTCGTCGAAAAACATCGAAAGAAATAAAGGTTTTTCACATAGTCATTCGGGTGCCTCCACGAGGGTCTTTTCGTAAGGGTTGAGGTTGTGAAGTCTTTTCGACACGAGTAAATGTATTTTTTCTTCCATATTTTAAGCTTAGGACAATCTTTAGTGGATATGGTATGATACTAAAATGAGAAAACAACTTTTCAGATCGAGTTAACGACCCTGTCCCAATGGGCAAAAAAGTTCCTATGTTAACACCTATGGATTTTGAGTGAAAAATGGCCCGGAAGCGAAAGTGAAAAAAATTCGTATTTTAACCATTTATATGTGTAAGACTCTTAAACTTGAGCGTTTCCTTACAGATTCGTCGAAAAACATCGAAAGAAACAAAGGTTTTTCACATAGTCATTCGGGTGCCTCCACGAGGGTCTTTTCGTAAGGGTTGAGGTTGTGAAGTCTTTTCGACACGAGTAAATGTTTTTTTTCTTCCATATTTTAAGCTTAGGACAATCTTTAGTGGATATGGTATGATACTAAAATGAGAAAACAACTTTTCAGATCGAGTTAACGACCCTGTCCCAATGGGCAAAAAAGTTCCTATGTTAACACCTATGGATTTTGAGTGAAAATGGCCCGGAAGCGAAAGTGAAAAAAATTCGTATTTTAACCATTTATATGTGTAAGACTCTTAAACTTGAGCGTTTCCTTACAGATTCGTCGAAAAACATCGAAAGAAACAAAGGTTTTTCAAATAGTGATTCGGATGCCTCCACGAGGGTCTTTTCGTAAGGGTTGAGGTTGTGAAGTCTTTTCGACACGAGTAAATGTTTTTTTTCTTCCATATTTTAAGCTTAGGACAATCTTTTGTGGATATGGTATGATACTAAAACGAGAAAACAACTTTTCAGATCGAGTTAACGACCCTGTCCCAATGGGCAAAAAAGTTCCTATGTTAACACCTATGGATTTTGAGTGAAAAATGGCCCGGAAGCGAAAGTGAAAAAAATTCGTATTTTAACCATTTATATGTGTAAGACTCTTAAATTTGAGCATTTCCTTACAGATTCGTCGAAAAACATCGAAAGAAACAAAGGTTTTCCACATAGTCATTCGGGTGCCTCCACGAGGGTCTTTTCGTAAGGGTTGAGGTTGTGAAGTCTTTTCGACACGAGTAAATGTATTTTTTCTTCCAAATTTTAAGCTTAGGACAATCTTTAGTGGATATGGTATGATACTAAAACGAGAAAACAACTTTTCAGATCGAGTTAACGACCCTGTCTCAATGGGCCAAAAAGTTCCTATGTTAACACCTATGGATTTTGATTGAAAAATGGCTCGGAAGCGAAATTGAAAAAAATTCGTATTTTAACCATTTATATGTGTAAGACTCTTAAACTTGAGCGTTTCCTTACAGATTCGTCGAAAAGCATCGAAAGAAACAAAGGTTTTTCACATAGTCATTCGGGTGCCTCCACGAGGGTCTTTTCGTAAGGGTTGAGGTTGTGAAGTCTTTTCGACACGAGTAAATGTTTTTTTTCTTCCATATTTTAAGCTTAGGACAATCTTTAGTGGATATGGTATGATACTAAAATGAGAAAACAACTTTTCAGATCGAGTTAACGACCCTGTCCCAATGGGCAAAAAAGTTCTTATGTTAACACCTATGGATTTTGAGTGAAAACTGCCCGGAAGCGAAAGTGAAAAAAATTCGTATTTTAACCATTTATATGTGTAAGACTCTTAAACTTGAGCGTTTCCTTACAGATTCGTCGAAAAACATCGAAAGAAACAAAGGTTTTTCAAATAGTGATTCGGATGCCTCCACGAGGGTCTTTTCGTAAGGGTTGAGGTTGTGAAGTCTTTTCGACACGAGTAAATGTTGTTTTTCTTCCATATTTTAAGCTTAGGACAATCTTTTGTGGATATGGTATGATACTAAAACGAGAAAACAACTTTTCAGATCGAGTTAACGACCCTGTCCCAATGGGCAAAAAAGTTCCTATGTTAACACCTATGGATTTTGAGTGAAAAATGGCCCGGAAGCGAAAGTGAAAAAAATTCGTATTTTAACCATTTATATGTGTAAGACTCTTAAATTTGAGCATTTCCTTACAGATTCGTCGAAAAACATCGAAAGAAACAAAGGTTTTCCACATAGTCATTCGGGTGCCTCCACGAGGGTCTTTTCGTAAGGGTTGAGGTTGTGAAGTCTTTTCGACACGAGTAAATGTATTTTTTCTTCCAAATTTTAAGCTTAGGACAATCTTTAGTGGATATGGTATGATACTAAAACGAGAAAACAACTTTTCAGATCGAGTTAACGACCCTGTCTCAATGGGCCAAAAAGTTCCTATGTTAACACCTATGGATTTTGATTGAAAAATGGCTCGGAAGCGAAATTGAAAAAAATTCGTATTTTAACCATTTATATGTGTAAGACTCTTAAATTTGAGCATTTCCTTACAGATTCGTCGAAAAACATCGAAAGAAACAAAGGTCTTTCACATAGTCATTCGGGTGCCTCCACGAGGGTCTTTTCGTAAGGGTTGAGGTTGTGAAGTCTTTTCGACACGAGTACATGTTTTTTTTCTTCCATATTTTAAGCTTAGGACAATCTTTTGTGGATATGGTATGATACTAAAACGAGAAAACAACTTTTCAGATCGAGTTAACGACCCTGTCCCAATGGGCAAAAAAGTTCCTATGTTAACACCTATGGATTTTGATTGAAAAATGGCCCGGAAGCGAAATTGAAAAAAATTCGTATTTTAACCATTTATATGTGTAAGACTCTTAAACTTGAGCGTTTCCTTACAGATTCGTCGAAAAACATCGAAAGAAATAAAGGTTTTTCACATAGTCATTCGGGTGCCTCCACGAGGGTCTTTTCGTAAGGGTTGAGGTTGTGAAGTCTTTTCGACACGAGTTAATGTATTTTTTCTTCCATATTTTAAGCTTAGGACAATCTTTTGTGGATATGGTATGATACTAAAACGAGAAAACAACTTTTCAGATCGAGTTAACGACCCTGTCCCAATGGGCAAAAAAGTTCCTATGTTAACACCTATGGATTTTGAGTGAAAAATGGCCCGGAAGCGAAAGTGAAAAAAATTCGTATTTTAACCATTTATATGTGTAAGACTCTTAAACTTGAGCGTTTCCTTACAGATTCGTCGAAAAACATCGAAAGAAACAAAGGTCTTTCACATAGTCATTCGGGTGCCTCCACGAGGGTCTTTTCGTAAGGGTTGAGGTTGTGAAGTCTTTTCGACACGAGTACATGTTTTTTTTCTTCCATATTTTAAGCTTAGGACAATCTTTTGTGGATATGGTATGATACTAAAACGAGAAAACAACTTTTCAGATCGAGTTAACGACCCTGTCCCAATGGGCAAAAAAGTTCCTATGTTAACACCTATGGATTTTGATTGAAAAATGGCCCGGAAGCGAAATTGAAAAAAATTCGTATTTTAACCATTTATATGTGTAAGACTCTTAAACTTGAGCGTTTCCTTACAGATTCGTCGAAAAACATCGAAAGAAATAAAGGTTTTTCACATAGTCATTCGGGTGCCTCCACGAGGGTCTTTTCGTAAGGGTTGAGGTTGTGAAGTCTTTTCGACACGAGTTAATGTATTTTTTCTTCCATATTTTAAGCTTAGGACAATCTTTTGTGGATATGGTATGATACTAAAACGAGAAAACAACTTTTCAGATCGAGTTAACGACCCTGTCCCAATGGGCAAAAAAGTTCCTATGTTAACACCTATGGATTTTGAGTGAAAAATGGCCCGGAAGCGAAAGTGAAAAAAATTCGTATTTTAACCATTTATATTTGTAAGACTCTTAAACTTGAGCGTTTCCTTACAGATTCGTCGAAAAACATCGAAAGAAACAAAGCTTTTCCACATAGTCATTCGGGTGCCTCCACGAGGGTCTTTTCGTAAGGGTTGAGGTTGTGAAGTCTTTTCGACACGAGTAAATGTATTTTTTCTTCCATATTTTAAGCTTAGGACAATATTTTGTGGATATGGTATGATACTAAAACGAGAAAACAACTTTTCAGATCGAGTTAACGACCCTGTCCCAATGGGCAAAAAAGTTCCTATGTTAACACCTATGGATTTTGAGTGAAAAATGGCCCGGAAGCGAAAGTGAAAAAAATTCGTATTTTAACCATTTATATGTGTAAGACTCTTAAACTTGAGCGTTTCCTTACAGATTCGTCGAAAAACATCGAAAGAAACAAAGGTCTTTCACATAGTCATTCGGGTGCCTCCACGAGGGTCTTTTCGTAAGGGTTGAGGTTGTGAAGTCTTTTCGACACGAGTACATGTTTTTTTTCTTCCATATTTTAAGCTTAGGACAATCTTTTATGGATATGGTATGATACTAAAACGAGAAAACAACTTTTCAGATCGAGTTAACGACCCTGTCCCAATGGGCAAAAAAGTTCCTATGTTAACACCTATGGATTTTGATTGAAAAATGGCCCGGAAGCGAAATTGAAAAAAATTCGTATTTTAACCATTTATATGTGTAAGACTCTTAAACTTGAGCGTTTCCTTACAGATTCGTCGAAAAACATCGAAAGAAACAAAGGTTTTTCAAATAGTGATTCGGATGCCTCCACGAGGGTCTTTTCGTAAGGGTTGAGGTTGTGAAGTCTTTTCGACACGAGTAAATGTTTTTTTTCTTCCATATTTTAAGCTTAGGACAATCTTTTGTGGATATGGTATGATACTAAAACGAGAAAACAACTTTTCAGATCGAGTTAACGACCCTGTCCCAATGGGCAAAAAAGTTCCTATGTTAACACCTATGGATTTTGAGTGAAAAATGGCCCGGAAGCGAAAGTGAAAAAAATTCGTATTTTAACCATTTATATGTGTAAGACTCTTAAATTTGAGCATTTCCTTACAGATTCGTCGAAAAACATCGAAAGAAACAAAGGTTTTCCACATAGTCATTCGGGTGCCTCCACGAGGGTCTTTTCGTAAGGGTTGAGGTTGTGAAGTCTTTTCGACACGAGTAAATGTATTTTTTCTTCCAAATTTTAAGCTTAGGACAATCTTTAGTGGATATGGTATGATACTAAAACGAGAAAACAACTTTTCAGATCGAGTTAACGACCCTGTCTCAATGGGCCAAAAAGTTCCTATGTTAACACCTATGGATTTTGATTGAAAAATGGCTCGGAAGCGAAATTGAAAAAAATTAGTATTTTAACCATTTATATGTGTAAGACTCTTAAACTTGAGCGTTTCCTTACAGATTCGTCGAAAAGCATCGAAAGAAACAAAGGTTTTTCACATAGTCATTCGGGTGCCTCCACGAGGGTCTTTTCGTAAGGGTTGAGGTTGTGAAGTCTTTTCGACACGAGTTAATGTATTTTTTCTTCCATATTTTAAGCTTAGGACAATCTTTTGTGGATATGGTATGATACTAAAACGAGAAAACAACTTTTCAGATCGAGTTAACGACCCTGTCCCAATGGGCAAAAAAGTTCCTATGTTAACACCTATGGATTTTGAGTGAAAATGGCCCGGAAGCGAAAGTGAAAAAAATTCGTATTTTAACCATTTATATGTGTAAGACTCTTAAACTTGAGCGTTTCCTTACAGATTCGTCGAAAAACATCGAAAGAAACAAAGGTTTTTCAAATAGTGATTCGGATGCCTCCACGAGGGTCTTTTCGTAAGGGTTGAGGTTGTGAAGTCTTTTCGACACGAGTAAATGTTTTTTTTCTTCCATATTTTAAGCTTAGGACAATCTTTTGTGGATATGGTATGATACTAAAACGAGAAAACAACTTTTCAGATCGAGTTAACGACCCTGTCCCAATGGGCAAAAAAGTTCCTATGTTAACACCTATGGATTTTGAGTGAAAAATGGCCCGGAAGCGAAAGTGAAAAAAATTCGTATTTTAACCATTTATATGTGTAAGACTCTTAAATTTGAGCATTTCCTTACAGATTCGTCGAAAAACATCGAAAGAAACAAAGGTTTTCCACATAGTCATTCGGGTGCCTCCACGAGGGTCTTTTCGTAAGGGTTGAGGTTGTGAAGTCTTTTCGACACGAGTAAATGTATTTTTTCTTCCAAATTTTAAGCTTAGGACAATCTTTAGTGGATATGGTATGATACTAAAACGAGAAAACAACTTTTCAGATCGAGTTAACGACCCTGTCTCAATGGGCCAAAAAGTTCCTATGTTAACACCTATGGATTTTGATTGAAAAATGGCTCGGAAGCGAAATTGAAAAAAATTCGTATTTTAACCATTTATATGTGTAAGACTCTTAAACTTGAGCGTTTCCTTACAGATTCGTCGAAAAGCATCGAAAGAAACAACGGTTTTTCACATAGTCATTCGGGTGCCTCCACGAGGGTCTTTTCGTAAGGGTTGAGGTTGTGAAGTCTTTTCGACACGAGTTAATGTATTTTTTCTTCCATATTTTAAGCTTAGGACAATCTTTTGTGGATATGGTATGATACTAAAACGAGAAAACAACTTTTCAGATCGAGTTAACGACCCTGTCCCAATGGGCAAAAAAGTTCCTATGTTAACACCTATGGATTTTGAGTGAAAAATGGCCCGGAAGCGAAAGTGAAAAAAATTCGTATTTTAACCATTTATATGTGTAAGACTCTTAAACTTGAGCGTTTCCTTACAGATTCGTCGAAAAACATCGAAAGAAACAAAGGTCTTTCACATAGTCATTCGGGTGCCTCCACGAGGGTCTTTTCGTAAGGGTTGAGGTTGTGAAGTCTTTTCGACACGAGTACATGTTTTTTTTCTTCCATATTTTAAGCTTAGGACAATCTTTTGTGGATATGGTATGATACTAAAACGAGAAAACAACTTTTCAGATCGAGTTAACGACCCTGTCCCAATGGGCAAAAAAGTTCCTATGTTAACACCTATGGATTTTGATTGAAAAATGGCCCGGAAGCGAAATTGAAAAAAATTCGTATTTTAACCATTTATATGTGTAAGACTCTTAAACTTGAGCGTTTCCTTACAGATTCGTCGAAAAACATCGAAAGAAATAAAGGTTTTTCACATAGTCATTCGGGTGCCTCCACGAGGGTCTTTTCGTAAGGGTTGAGGTTGTGAAGTCTTTTCGACACGAGTTAATGTATTTTTTCTTCCATATTTTAAGCTTAGGACAATCTTTTGTGGATATGGTATGATACTAAAACGAGAAAACAACTTTTCAGATCGAGTTAACGACCCTGTCCCAATGGGCAAAAAAGTTCCTATGTTAACACCTATGGATTTTGAGTGAAAAATGGCCCGGAAGCGAAAGTGAAAAAAATTCGTATTTTAACCATTTATATGTGTAAGACTCTTAAACTTGAGCGTTTCCTTACAGATTCGTCGAAAAACATCGAAAGAAACAAAGGTCTTTCACATAGTCATTCGGGTGCCTCCACGAGGGTCTTTTCGTAAGGGTTGAGGTTGTGAAGTCTTTTCGACACGAGTACATGTTTTTTTTCTTCCATATTTTAAGCTTAGGACAATCTTTTGTGGATATGGTATGATACTAAAACGAGAAAACAACTTTTCAGATCGAGTTAACGACCCTGTCCCAATGGGCAAAAAAGTTCTTATGTTAACACCTATGGATTTTGAGTGAAAACTGCCCGGAAGCGAAAGTGAAAAAAATTCGTATTTTAACCATTTATATGTGTAAGACTCTTAAACTTGAGCGTTTCCTTACAGATTCGTCGAAAAACATCGAAAGAAACAAAGGTTTTTCAAATAGTGATTCGGATGCCTCCACGAGGGTCTTTTCGTAAGGGTTGAGGTTGTGAAGTCTTTTCGACACGAGTAAATGTTGTTTTTCTTCCATATTTTAAGCTTAGGACAATCTTTTGTGGATATGGTATGATACTAAAACGAGAAAACAACTTTTCAGATCGAGTTAACGACCCTGTCCCAATGGGCAAAAAAGTTCCTATGTTAACACCTATGGATTTTGAGTGAAAAATGGCCCGGAAGCGAAAGTGAAAAAAATTCGTATTTTAACCATTTATATGTGTAAGACTCTTAAATTTGAGCATTTCCTTACAGATTCGTCGAAAAACATCGAAAGAAACAAAGGTTTTCCACATAGTCATTCGGGTGCCTCCACGAGGGTCTTTTCGTAAGGGTTGAGGTTGTGAAGTCTTTTCGACACGAGTAAATGTATTTTTTCTTCCAAATTTTAAGCTTAGGACAATCTTTAGTGGATATGGTATGATACTAAAACGAGAAAACAACTTTTCAGATCGAGTTAACGACCCTGTCTCAATGGGCCAAAAAGTTCCTATGTTAACACCTATGGATTTTGATTGAAAAATGGCTCGGAAGCGAAATTGAAAAAAATTCGTATTTTAACCATTTATATGTGTAAGACTCTTAAACTTGAGCGTTTCCTTACAGATTCGTCGAAAAGCATCGAAAGAAACAACGGTTTTTCACATAGTCATTCGGGTGCCTCCACGAGGGTCTTTTCGTAAGGGTTGAGGTTGTGAAGTCTTTTCGACACGAGTTAATGTATTTTTTCTTCCATATTTTAAGCTTAGGACAATCTTTTGTGGATATGGTATGATACTAAAACGAGAAAACAACTTTTCAGATCGAGTTAACGACCCTGTCCCAATGGGCAAAAAAGTTCCTATGTTAACACCTATGGATTTTGAGTGAAAAATGGCCCGGAAGCGAAAGTGAAAAAAATTCGTATTTTAACCATTTATATGTGTAAGACTCTTAAACTTGAGCGTTTCCTTACAGATTCGTCGAAAAACATCGAAAGAAACAAAGGTCTTTCACATAGTCATTCGGGTGCCTCCACGAGGGTCTTTTCGTAAGGGTTGAGGTTGTGAAGTCTTTTCGACACGAGTACATGTTTTTTTTCTTCCATATTTTAAGCTTAGGACAATCTTTTGTGGATATGGTATGATACTAAAACGAGAAAACAACTTTTCAGATCGAGTTAACGACCCTGTCCCAATGGGCAAAAAAGTTCCTATGTTAACACCTATGGATTTTGATTGAAAAATGGCCCGGAAGCGAAATTGAAAAAAATTCGTATTTTAACCATTTATATGTGTAAGACTCTTAAACTTGAGCGTTTCCTTACAGATTCGTCGAAAAACATCGAAAGAAATAAAGGTTTTTCACATAGTCATTCGGGTGCCTCCACGAGGGTCTTTTCGTAAGGGTTGAGGTTGTGAAGTCTTTTCGACACGAGTTAATGTATTTTTTCTTCCATATTTTAAGCTTAGGACAATCTTTTGTGGATATGGTATGATACTAAAACGAGAAAACAACTTTTCAGATCGAGTTAACGACCCTGTCCCAATGGGCAAAAAAGTTCCTATGTTAACACCTATGGATTTTGAGTGAAAAATGGCCCGGAAGCGAAAGTGAAAAAAATTCGTATTTTAACCATTTATATGTGTAAGACTCTTAAACTTGAGCGTTTCCTTACAGATTCGTCGAAAAACATCGAAAGAAACAAAGGTCTTTCACATAGTCATTCGGGTGCCTCCACGAGGGTCTTTTCGTAAGGGTTGAGGTTGTGAAGTCTTTTCGACACGAGTACATGTTTTTTTTCTTCCATATTTTAAGCTTAGGACAATCTTTTGTGGATATGGTATGATACTAAAACGAGAAAACAACTTTTCAGATCGAGTTAACGACCCTGTCCCAATGGGCAAAAAAGTTCCTATGTTAACACCTATGGATTTTGATTGAAAAATGGCCCGGAAGCGAAATTGAAAAAAATTCGTATTTTAACCATTTATATGTGTAAGACTCTTAAACTTGAGCGTTTCCTTACAGATTCGTCGAAAAACATCGAAAGAAATAAAGGTTTTTCACATAGTCATTCGGGTGCCTCCACGAGGGTCTTTTCGTAAGGGTTGAGGTTGTGAAGTCTTTTCGACACGAGTTAATGTATTTTTTCTTCCATATTTTAAGCTTAGGACAATCTTTTGTGGATATGGTATGATACTAAAACGAGAAAACAACTTTTCAGATCGAGTTAACGACCCTGTCCCAATGGGCAAAAAAGTTCCTATGTTAACACCTATGGATTTTGAGTGAAAAATGGCCCGGAAGCGAAAGTGAAAAAAATTCGTATTTTAACCATTTATATTTGTAAGACTCTTAAACTTGAGCGTTTCCTTACAGATTCGTCGAAAAACATCGAAAGAAACAAAGCTTTTCCACATAGTCATTCGGGTGCCTCCACGAGGGTCTTTTCGTAAGGGTTGAGGTTGTGAAGTCTTTTCGACACGAGTAAATGTATTTTTTCTTCCATATTTTAAGCTTAGGACAATATTTTGTGGATATGGTATGATACTAAAACGAGAAAACAACTTTTCAGATCGAGTTAACGACCCTGTCCCAATGGGCAAAAAAGTTCCTATGTTAACACCTATGGATTTTGAGTGAAAAATGGCCCGGAAGCGAAAGTGAAAAAAATTCGTATTTTAACCATTTATATGTGTAAGACTCTTAAACTTGAGCGTTTCCTTACAGATTCGTCGAAAAACATCGAAAGAAACAAAGGTCTTTCACATAGTCATTCGGGTGCCTCCACGAGGGTCTTTTCGTAAGGGTTGAGGTTGTGAAGTCTTTTCGACACGAGTACATGTTTTTTTTCTTCCATATTTTAAGCTTAGGACAATCTTTTATGGATATGGTATGATACTAAAACGAGAAAACAACTTTTCAGATCGAGTTAACGACCCTGTCCCAATGGGCAAAAAAGTTCCTATGTTAACACCTATGGATTTTGATTGAAAAATGGCCCGGAAGCGAAATTGAAAAAAATTCGTATTTTAACCATTTATATGTGTAAGACTCTTAAACTTGAGCGTTTCCTTACAGATTCGTCGAAAAACATCGAAAGAAACAAAGGTTTTTCAAATAGTGATTCGGATGCCTCCACGAGGGTCTTTTCGTAAGGGTTGAGGTTGTGAAGTCTTTTCGACACGAGTAAATGTTTTTTTTCTTCCATATTTTAAGCTTAGGACAATCTTTTGTGGATATGGTATGATACTAAAACGAGAAAACAACTTTTCAGATCGAGTTAACGACCCTGTCCCAATGGGCAAAAAAGTTCCTATGTTAACACCTATGGATTTTGAGTGAAAAATGGCCCGGAAGCGAAAGTGAAAAAAATTCGTATTTTAACCATTTATATGTGTAAGACTCTTAAATTTGAGCATTTCCTTACAGATTCGTCGAAAAACATCGAAAGAAACAAAGGTTTTCCACATAGTCATTCGGGTGCCTCCACGAGGGTCTTTTCGTAAGGGTTGAGGTTGTGAAGTCTTTTCGACACGAGTAAATGTATTTTTTCTTCCAAATTTTAAGCTTAGGACAATCTTTAGTGGATATGGTATGATACTAAAACGAGAAAACAACTTTTCAGATCGAGTTAACGACCCTGTCTCAATGGGCCAAAAAGTTCCTATGTTAACACCTATGGATTTTGATTGAAAAATGGCTCGGAAGCGAAATTGAAAAAAATTAGTATTTTAACCATTTATATGTGTAAGACTCTTAAACTTGAGCGTTTCCTTACAGATTCGTCGAAAAGCATCGAAAGAAACAAAGGTTTTTCACATAGTCATTCGGGTGCCTCCACGAGGGTCTTTTCGTAAGGGTTGAGGTTGTGAAGTCTTTTCGACACGAGTTAATGTATTTTTTCTTCCATATTTTAAGCTTAGGACAATCTTTTGTGGATATGGTATGATACTAAAACGAGAAAACAACTTTTCAGATCGAGTTAACGACCCTGTCCCAATGGGCAAAAAAGTTCCTATGTTAACACCTATGGATTTTGAGTGAAAATGGCCCGGAAGCGAAAGTGAAAAAAATTCGTATTTTAACCATTTATATGTGTAAGACTCTTAAACTTGAGCGTTTCCTTACAGATTCGTCGAAAAACATCGAAAGAAACAAAGGTTTTTCAAATAGTGATTCGGATGCCTCCACGAGGGTCTTTTCGTAAGGGTTGAGGTTGTGAAGTCTTTTCGACACGAGTAAATGTTTTTTTTCTTCCATATTTTAAGCTTAGGACAATCTTTTGTGGATATGGTATGATACTAAAACGAGAAAACAACTTTTCAGATCGAGTTAACGACCCTGTCCCAATGGGCAAAAAAGTTCCTATGTTAACACCTATGGATTTTGAGTGAAAAATGGCCCGGAAGCGAAAGTGAAAAAAATTCGTATTTTAACCATTTATATGTGTAAGACTCTTAAATTTGAGCATTTCCTTACAGATTTGTCGAAAAACATCGAAAGAAACAAAGGTTTTCCACATAGTCATTCGGGTGCCTCCACGAGGGTCTTTTCGTAAGGGTTGAGGTTGTGAAGTCTTTTCGACACGAGTAAATGTATTTTTTCTTCCAAATTTTAAGCTTAGGACAATCTTTAGTGGATATGGTATGATACTAAAACGAGAAAACAACTTTTCAGATCGAGTTAACGACCCTGTCTCAATGGGCCAAAAAGTTCCTATGTTAACACCTATGGATTTTGATTGAAAAATGGCTCGGAAGCGAAATTGAAAAAAATTAGTATTTTAACCATTTATATGTGTAAGACTCTTAAACTTGAGCGTTTCCTTACAGATTCGTCGAAAAGCATCGAAAGAAACAAAGGTTTTTCACATAGTCATTCGGGTGCCTCCACGAGGGTCTTTTCGTAAGGGTTGAGGTTGTGAAGTCTTTTCGACACGAGTTAATGTATTTTTTCTTCCATATTTTAAGCTTAGGACAATCTTTTGTGGATATGGTATGATACTAAAACGAGAAAACAACTTTTCAGATCGAGTTAACGACCCTGTCCCAATGGGCAAAAAAGTTCCTATGTTAACACCTATGGATTTTGAGTGAAAATGGCCCGGAAGCGAAAGTGAAAAAAATTCGTATTTTAACCATTTATATGTGTAAGACTCTTAAACTTGAGCGTTTCCTTACAGATTCGTCGAAAAACATCGAAAGAAACAAAGGTTTTTCAAATAGTGATTCGGATGCCTCCACGAGGGTCTTTTCGTAAGGGTTGAGGTTGTGAAGTCTTTTCGACACGAGTAAATGTTTTTTTTCTTCCATATTTTAAGCTTAGGACAATCTTTTGTGGATATGGTATGATACTAAAACGAGAAAACAACTTTTCAGATCGAGTTAACGACCCTGTCCCAATGGGCAAAAAAGTTCCTATGTTAACACCTATGGATTTTGAGTGAAAATGGCCCGGAAGCGAAAGTGAAAAAAATTCGTATTTTAACCATTTATATGTGTAAGACTCTTAAACTTGAGCGTTTCCTTACAGATTCGTCGAAAAACATCGAAAGAAACAAAGGTTTTTCAAATAGTGATTCGGATGCCTCCACGAGGGTCTTTTCGTAAGGGTTGAGGTTGTGAAGTCTTTTCGACACGAGTAAATGTTTTTTTTCTTCCATATTTTAAGCTTAGGACAATCTTTTGTGGATATGGTATGATACTAAAACGAGAAAACAACTTTTCAGATCGAGTTAACGACCCTGTCCCAATGGGCAAAAAAGTTCCTATGTTAACACCTATGGATTTTGAGTGAAAAATGGCCCGGAAGCGAAAGTGAAAAAAATTCGTATTTTAACCATTTATATGTGTAAGACTCTTAAATTTGAGCATTTCCTTACAGATTCGTCGAAAAACATCGAAAGAAACAAAGGTTTTCCACATAGTCATTCGGGTGCCTCCACGAGGGTCTTTTCGTAAGGGTTGAGGTTGTGAAGTCTTTTCGACACGAGTAAATGTATTTTTTCTTCCAAATTTTAAGCTTAGGACAATCTTTAGTGGATATGGTATGATACTAAAACGAGAAAACAACTTTTCAGATCGAGTTAACGACCCTGTCTCAATGGGCCAAAAAGTTCCTATGTTAACACCTATGGATTTTGATTGAAAAATGGCTCGGAAGCGAAATTGAAAAAAATTAGTATTTTAACCATTTATATGTGTAAGACTCTTAAACTTGAGCGTTTCCTTACAGATTCGTCGAAAAGCATCGAAAGAAACAAAAGTTTTTCAAATAGTGATTCGGATGCCTCCACGAGGGTCTTTTCGTAAGGGTTGAGGTTGTGAAGTCTTTTCGACACGAGTAAATGTATTTTTTCTTCCATATTTTAAGCTTAGGACAATCTTTTGTGGATATGGTATGATACTAAAACGAGAAAACAACTTTTCAGATCGAGTTAACGACCCTGTCCCAATGGGCAAAAAAGTTCCTATGTTAACACCTATGGATTTTGAGTGAAAATGGCCCGGAAGCGAAAGTGAAAAAAATTCGTATTTTAACCATTTATATGTGTAAGACTCTTAAACTTGAGCGTTTCCTTACAGATTCGTCGAAAAACATCGAAAGAAACAAAGGTTTTTCAAATAGTGATTCGGATGCCTCCACGAGGGTCTTTTCGTAAGGGTTGAGGTTGTGAAGTCTTTTCGACACGAGTAAATGTTTTTTTTCTTCCATATTTTAAGCTTAGGACAATCTTTTGTGGATATGGTATGATACTAAAACGAGAAAACAACTTTTCAGATCGAGTTAACGACCCTGTCCCAATGGGCAAAAAAGTTCCTATGTTAACACCTATGGATTTTGAGTGAAAATGGCCCGGAAGCGAAAGTGAAAAAAATTCGTATTTTAACCATTTATATGTGTAAGACTCTTAAACTTGAGCGTTTCCTTACAGATTCGTCGAAAAACATCGAAAGAAACAAAGGTTTTTCAAATAGTGATTCGGATGCCTCCACGAGGGTCTTTTCGTAAGGGTTGAGGTTGTGAAGTCTTTTCGACACGAGTAAATGTTTTTTTTCTTCCATATTTTAAGCTTAGGACAATCTTTTGTGGATATGGTATGATACTAAAACGAGAAAACAACTTTTCAGATCGAGTTAACGACCCTGTCCCAATGGGCAAAAAAGTTCCTATGTTAACACCTATGGATTTTGAGTGAAAAATGGCCCGGAAGCGAAAGTGAAAAAAATTCGTATTTTAACCATTTATATGTGTAAGACTCTTAAACTTGAGCGTTTCCTTACAGATTCGTCGAAAAACATCGAAAGAAACAAAGGTTTTTCAAATAGTGATTCGGATGCCTCCACGAGGGTCTTTTCGTAAGGGTTGAGGTTGTGAAGTCTTTTCGACACGAGTTAATGTATTTTTTCTTCCATATTTTAAGCTTAGGACAATCTTTTGTGGATATGGTATGATACTAAAACGAGAAAACAACTTTTCAGATCGAGTTAACGACCCTGTCCCAATGGGCAAAAAAGTTCCTATGTTAACACCTATGGATTTTGAGTGAAAATGGCCCGGAAGCGAAAGTGAAAAAAATTCGTATTTTAACCATTTATATGTGTAAGACTCTTAAACTTGAGCGTTTCCTTACAGATTCGTCGAAAAACATCGAAAGAAACAAAGGTTTTTCAAATAGTGATTCGGATGCCTCCACGAGGGTCTTTTCGTAAGGGTTGAGGTTGTGAAGTCTTTTCGACACGAGTAAATGTTTTTTTTCTTCCATATTTTAAGCTTAGGACAATCTTTTGTGGATATGGTATGATACTAAAACGAGAAAACAACTTTTCAGATCGAGTTAACGACCCTGTCCCAATGGGCAAAAAAGTTCCTATGTTAACACCTATGGATTTTGAGTGAAAATGGCCCGGAAGCGAAAGTGAAAAAAATTCGTATTTTAACCATTTATATGTGTAAGACTCTTAAACTTGAGCGTTTCCTTACAGATTCGTCGAAAAACATCGAAAGAAACAAAGGTTTTTCAAATAGTGATTCGGATGCCTCCACGAGGGTCTTTTCGTAAGGGTTGAGGTTGTGAAGTCTTTTCGACACGAGTAAATGTTTTTTTTCTTCCATATTTTAAGCTTAGGACAATCTTTTGTGGATATGGTATGATACTAAAACGAGAAAACAACTTTTCAGATCGAGTTAACGACCCTGTCCCAATGGGCAAAAAAGTTCCTATGTTAACACCTATGGATTTTGAGTGAAAAATGGCCCGGAAGCGAAAGTGAAAAAAATTCGTATTTTAACCATTTATATGTGTAAGACTCTTAAATTTGAGCATTTCCTTACAGATTCGTCGAAAAACATCGAAAGAAACAAAGGTTTTCCACATAGTCATTCGGGTGCCTCCACGAGGGTCTTTTCGTAAGGGTTGAGGTTGTGAAGTCTTTTCGACACGAGTAAATGTATTTTTTCTTCCAAATTTTAAGCTTAGGACAATCTTTAGTGGATATGGTATGATACTAAAACGAGAAAACAACTTTTCAGATCGAGTTAACGACCCTGTCTCAATGGGCCAAAAAGTTCCTATGTTAACACCTATGGATTTTGATTGAAAAATGGCTCGGAAGCGAAATTGAAAAAAATTAGTATTTTAACCATTTATATGTGTAAGACTCTTAAACTTGAGCGTTTCCTTACAGATTCGTCGAAAAGCATCGAAAGAAACAAAGGTTTTTCACATAGTCATTCGGGTGCCTCCACGAGGGTCTTTTCGTAAGGGTTGAGGTTGTGAAGTCTTTTCGACACGAGTTAATGTATTTTTTCTTCCATATTTTAAGCTTAGGACAATCTTTTGTGGATATGGTATGATACTAAAACGAGAAAACAACTTTTCAGATCGAGTTAACGACCCTGTCCCAATGGGCAAAAAAGTTCCTATGTTAACACCTATGGATTTTGAGTGAAAATGGCCCGGAAGCGAAAGTGAAAAAAATTCGTATTTTAACCATTTATATGTGTAAGACTCTTAAACTTGAGCGTTTCCTTACAGATTCGTCGAAAAACATCGAAAGAAACAAAGGTTTTTCAAATAGTGATTCGGATGCCTCCACGAGGGTCTTTTCGTAAGGGTTGAGGTTGTGAAGTCTTTTCGACACGAGTAAATGTTTTTTTTCTTCCATATTTTAAGCTTAGGACAATCTTTTGTGGATATGGTATGATACTAAAACGAGAAAACAACTTTTCAGATCGAGTTAACGACCCTGTCCCAATGGGCAAAAAAGTTCCTATGTTAACACCTATGGATTTTGAGTGAAAATGGCCCGGAAGCGAAAGTGAAAAAAATTCGTATTTTAACCATTTATATGTGTAAGACTCTTAAACTTGAGCGTTTCCTTACAGATTCGTCGAAAAACATCGAAAGAAACAAAGGTTTTTCAAATAGTGATTCGGATGCCTCCACGAGGGTCTTTTCGTAAGGGTTGAGGTTGTGAAGTCTTTTCGACACGAGTAAATGTTTTTTTTCTTCCATATTTTAAGCTTAGGACAATCTTTTGTGGATATGGTATGATACTAAAACGAGAAAACAACTTTTCAGATCGAGTTAACGACCCTGTCCCAATGGGCAAAAAAGTTCCTATGTTAACACCTATGGATTTTGAGTGAAAAATGGCCCGGAAGCGAAAGTGAAAAAAATTCGTATTTTAACCATTTATATGTGTAAGACTCTTAAATTTGAGCATTTCCTTACAGATTCGTCGAAAAACATCGAAAGAAACAAAGGTTTTCCACATAGTCATTCGGGTGCCTCCACGAGGGTCTTTTCGTAAGGGTTGAGGTTGTGAAGTCTTTTCGACACGAGTAAATGTATTTTTTCTTCCAAATTTTAAGCTTAGGACAATCTTTAGTGGATATGGTATGATACTAAAACGAGAAAACAACTTTTCAGATCGAGTTAACGACCCTGTCTCAATGGGCCAAAAAGTTCCTATGTTAACACCTATGGATTTTGATTGAAAAATGGCTCGGAAGCGAAATTGAAAAAAATTAGTATTTTAACCATTTATATGTGTAAGACTCTTAAACTTGAGCGTTTCCTTACAGATTCGTCGAAAAGCATCGAAAGAAACAAAGGTTTTTCACATAGTCATTCGGGTGCCTCCACGAGGGTCTTTTCGTAAGGGTTGAGGTTGTGAAGTCTTTTCGACACGAGTTAATGTATTTTTTCTTCCATATTTTAAGCTTAGGACAATCTTTTGTGGATATGGTATGATACTAAAACGAGAAAACAACTTTTCAGATCGAGTTAACGACCCTGTCCCAATGGGCAAAAAAGTTCCTATGTTAACACCTATGGATTTTGAGTGAAAAATGGCCCGGAAGCGAAAGTGAAAAAAATTCGTATTTTAACCATTTATATGTGTAAGACTCTTAAATTTGAGCATTTCCTTACAGATTCGTCGAAAAACATCGAAAGAAACAAAGGTTTTCCACATAGTCATTCGGGTGCCTCCACGAGGGTCTTTTCGTAAGGGTTGAGGTTGTGAAGTCTTTTCGACACGAGTAAATGTATTTTTTCTTCCAAATTTTAAGCTTAGGACAATCTTTAGTGGATATGGTATGATACTAAAACGAGAAAACAACTTTTCAGATCGAGTTAACGACCCTGTCTCAATGGGCCAAAAAGTTCCTATGTTAACACCTATGGATTTTGATTGAAAAATGGCTCGGAAGCGAAATTGAAAAAAATTAGTATTTTAACCATTTATATGTGTAAGACTCTTAAACTTGAGCGTTTCCTTACAGATTCGTCGAAAAGCATCGAAAGAAACAAAGGTTTTTCACATAGTCATTCGGGTGCCTCCACGAGGGTCTTTTCGTAAGGGTTGAGGTTGTGAAGTCTTTTCGACACGAGTTAATGTATTTTTTCTTCCATATTTTAAGCTTAGGACAATCTTTTGTGGATATGGTATGATACTAAAACGAGAAAACAACTTTTCAGATCGAGTTAACGACCCTGTCCCAATGGGCAAAAAAGTTCCTATGTTAACACCTATGGATTTTGATTGAAAAATGGCCCGGAAGCGAAATTGAAAAAAATTCGTATTTTAACCATTTATATGTGTAAGACTCTTAAACTTGAGCGTTTCCTTACAGATTCGTCGAAAAAAATCGAAAGAAACAAAGGTTTTTCACATAGTCATTCGGGTGCCTCCACGAGGGTCTTTTCGTAAGGGTTGAGGTTGTGAAGTCTTTTCGACACGAGTAAATGTATTTTTTCTTCCATATTCTAAGATTAGGACAATCTTTAGTGGATATGGTATGATACTAAAACGAGAAAACAACTTTTCAGATCGAGTTAACGACCCTGTCCCAATGGGCACAAAAGTTCCTATGTTAACACCTATGGATTTTGAGTGAAAAATGGCCCGGAAGCGAAAGTGAAAAAAATTCGTATTTTAACCATTTATATGTGTAAGACTCTTAAATTTGAGCATTTCCTTACAGATTCGTCGAAAAACATCGAAAGAAACAAAGGTTTTCCACATAGTCATTCGGGTGCCTCCACGAGGGTCTTTTCGTAAGGGTTGAGGTTGTGAAGTCTTTTCGACACGAGTAAATGTATTTTTTCTTCCAAATTTTAAGCTTAGGACAATCTTTAGTGGATATGGTATGATACTAAAACGAGAAAACAACTTTTCAGATCGAGTTAACGACCCTGTCTCAATGGGCCAAAAAGTTCCTATGTTAACACCTATGGATTTTGATTGAAAAATGGCTCGGAAGCGAAATTGAAAAAAATTCGTATTTTAACCATTTATATGTGTAAGACTCTTAAACTTGAGCGTTTCCTTACAGATTCGTCGAAAAGCATCGAAAGAAACAAAGGTTTTTCACATAGTCATTCGGGTGCCTCCACGAGGGTCTTTTCGTAAGGGTTGAGGTTGTGAAGTCTTTTCGACACGAGTTAATGTATTTTTTCTTCCATATTTTAAGCTTAGGACAATCTTTTGTGGATATGGTATGATACTAAAACGAGAAAACAACTTTTCAGATCGAGTTAACGACCCTGTCCCAATGGGCAAAAAAGTTCCTATGTTAACACCTATGGATTTTGAGTGAAAAATGGCCCGGAAGCGAAAGGGAAAAAATTCGTATTTTAACCATTTATATGTGTAAGACTCTTAAACTTGAGCGTTTCCTTACAGATTCGTCGAAAAACATCGAAAGAAATAAAGGTTTTTCACATAGTCATTCGGGTGCCTCCACGAGGGTCTTTTCGTAAGGGTTGAGGTTGTGAAGTCTTTTCGACACGAGTAAATGTATTTTTTCTTCCATATTTTAAGCTTAGGACAATCTTTTGTGGATATGGTATGATACTAAAACGAGAAAACAACTTTTCAGATCGAGTTAACGACCCTGTCCCAATGGGCAAAAAAGTTCCTATGTTAACACCTATGGATTTTGAGTGAAAAATGGCCCGGAAGCGAAAGGGAAAAAATTCGTATTTTAACCATTTATATGTGTAAGACTCTTAAACTTGAGCGTTTCCTTACAGATTCGTCGAAAAACATCGAAAGAAATAAAGGTTTTTCACATAGTCATTCGGGTGCCTCCACGAGGGTCTTTTCGTAAGGGTTGAGGTTGTGAAGTCTTTTCGACACGAGTAAATGTATTTTTTCTTCCATATTTTAAGCTTAGGACAATCTTTAGTGGATATGGTATGATACTAAAACGAGAAAACAACTTTTCAGATCGAGTTAACGACCCTGTCCCAATGGGCAAAAAAGTTCCTATGTTAACACCTATGGATTTTGAGTGAAAATGGCCCGGAAGCGAAAGTGAAAAAAATTCGTATTTTAACCATTTATATGTGTAAGACTCTTAAACTTGAGCGTTTCCTTACAGATTCGTCGAAAAACATCGAAAGAAACAAAAGTTTTTCAAATAGTGATTCGGATGCCTCCACGAGGGTCTTTTCGTAAGGGTTGAGGTTGTGAAGTCTTTTCGACACGAGTAAATGTATTTTTTCTTCCATATTTTAAGCTTAGGACAATCTTTTGTGGATATGGTATGATACTAAAACGAGAAAACAACTTTTCAGATCGAGTTAACGACCCTGTCCCAATGGGCAAAAAAGTTCCTATGTTAACACCTATGGATTTTGAGTGAAAAATGGCCCGGAAGCGAAAGGGAAAAAATTCGTATTTTAACCATTTATATGTGTAAGACTCTTAAACTTGAGCGTTTCCTTACTGTTTCGTCGAAAAACATCGAAAGAAATAAAGGTTTTTCACATAGTCATTCGGGTGCCTCCACGAGGGTCTTTTCGTAAGGGTTGAGGTTGTGAAGTCTTTTCGACACGAGTAAATGTATTTTTTCTTCCATATTTTAAGCTTAGGACAATCTTTAGTGGATATGGTATGATACTAAAACGAGAAAACAACTTTTCAGATCGAGTTAACGACCCTGTCCCAATGGGCAAAAAAGTTCCTATGTTAACACCTATGGATTTTGAGTGAAAAATGGCCCGGAAGCGAAAGTGAAAAAAATTCGTATTTTAACCATTTATATGTGTAAGACTCTTAAACTTGAGCGTTTCCTTACAGATTCGTCGAAAAACATCGAAAGAAACAAAAGTTTTTCAAATAGTGATTCGGATGCCTCCACGAGGGTCTTTTCGTAAGGGTTGAGGTTGTGAAGTCTTTTCGACACGAGTAAATGTATTTTTTCTTCCATATTTTAAGCTTAGGACAATCTTTTGTGGATATGGTATGATACTAAAACGAGAAAACAACTTTTCAGATCGAGTTAACGACCCTGTCCCAATGGGCAAAAAAGTTCCTATGTTAACACCTATGGATTTTGAGTGAAAAATGGCCCGGAAGCGAAAGGGAAAAAATTCGTATTTTAACCATTTATATGTGTAAGACTCTTAAACTTGAGCGTTTCCTTACAGATTCGTCGAAAAACATCGAAAGAAATAAAGGTTTTTCACATAGTCATTCGGGTGCCTCCACGAGGGTCTTTTCGTAAGGGTTGAGGTTGTGAAGTCTTTTCGACACGAGTAAATGTATTTTTTCTTCCATATTTTAAGCTTAGGACAATCTTTAGTGGATATGGTATGATACTAAAACGAGAAAACAACTTTTCAGATCGAGTTAACGACCCTGTCCCAATGGGCAAAAAAGTTCCTATGTTAACACCTATGGATTTTGAGTGAAAATGGCCCGGAAGCGAAAGTGAAAAAAATTCGTATTTTAACCATTTATATGTGTAAGACTCTTAAACTTGAGCGTTTCCTTACAGATTCGTCGAAAAACATCGAAAGAAACAAAAGTTTTTCAAATAGTGATTCGGATGCCTCCACGAGGGTCTTTTCGTAAGGGTTGAGGTTGTGAAGTCTTTTCGACACGAGTAAATGTATTTTTTCTTCCATATTTTAAGCTTAGGACAATCTTTTGTGGATATGGTATGATACTAAAACGAGAAAACAACTTTTCAGATCGAGTTAACGACCCTGTCCCAATGGGCAAAAAAGTTCCTATGTTAACACCTATGGATTTTGAGTGAAAAATGGCCCGGAAGCGAAAGGGAAAAAATTCGTATTTTAACCATTTATATGTGTAAGACTCTTAAACTTGAGCGTTTCCTTACAGATTCGTCGAAAAACATCGAAAGAAATAAAGGTTGTTCACATAGTCATTCGGGTGCCTCCACGAGGGTCTTTTCGTAAGGGTTGAGGTTGTGAAGTCTTTTCGACACGAGTAAATGTATTTTTTCTTCCATATTTTAAGCTTAGGACAATCTTTAGTGGATATGGTATGATACTAAAACGAGAAAACAACTTTTCAGATCGAGTTAACGACCCTGTCCCAATGGGCAAAAAAGTTCCTATGTTAACACCTATGGATTTTGAGTGAAAATGGCCCGGAAGCGAAAGTGAAAAAAATTCGTATTTTAACAATTTATATGTGTAAGACTCTTAAACTTGAGCGTTTCCTTACAGATTCGTCGAAAAACATCGAAAGAAACAAAGGTTTTTCAAATAGTGATTCGGATGCCTCCACGAGGGTCTTTTCGTAAGGGTTGAGGTTGTGAAGTCTTTTCGACACGAGTAAATGTTTTTTTTCTTCCATATTTTAAGCTTAGGACAATCTTTTGTGGATATGGTATGATACTAAAACGAGAAAACAACTTTTCAGATCGAGTTAACGACCCTGTCCCAATGGGCACAAAAGTTCCTATGTTAACACCTATGGATTTTGAGTGAAAAATGGCCCGGAAGCGAAAGTGAAAAAAATTCGTATTTTAACCATTTATATGTGTAAGACTCTTAAATTTGAGCATTTCCTTACAGATTCGTCGAAAAACATCGAAAGAAACAAAGGTTTTCCACATAGTCATTCGGGTGCCTCCACGAGGGTCTTTTCGTAAGGGTTGAGGTTGTGAAGTCTTTTCGACACGAGTAAATGTATTTTTTCTTCCAAATTTTAAGCTTAGGACAATCTTTAGTGGATATGGTATGATACTAAAACGAGAAAACAACTTTTCAGATCGAGTTAACGACCCTGTCTCAATGGGCCAAAAAGTTCCTATGTTAACACCTATGGATTTTGATTGAAAAATGGCTCGGAAGCGAAATTGAAAAAAATTGTATTTTAACCATTTATATGTGTAAGACTCTTAAACTTGAGCGTTTCCTTACAGATTCGTCGAAAAGCATCGAAAGAAACAAAGGTTTTTCACATAGTCATTCGGGTGCCTCCACGAGGGTCTTTTCGTAAGGGTTGAGGTTGTGAAGTCTTTTCGACACGAGTTAATGTATTTTTTCTTCCATATTTTAAGCTTAGGACAATCTTTTGTGGATATGGTATGATACTAAAACGAGAAAACAACTTTTCAGATCGAGTTAACGACCCTGTCCCAATGGGCAAAAAAGTTCCTATGTTAACACCTATGGATTTTGAGTGAAAAATGGCCCGGAAGCGAAAGGGAAAAAATTCGTATTTTAACCATTTATATGTGTAAGACTCTTAAACTTGAGCGTTTCCTTACAGATTCGTCGAAAAACATCGAAAGAAATAAAGGTTTTTCACATAGTCATTCGGGTGCCTCCACGAGGGTCTTTTCGTAAGGGTTGAGGTTGTGAAGTCTTTTCGACACGAGTAAATGTATTTTTTCTTCCATATTTTAAGCTTAGGACAATCTTTAGTGGATATGGTATGATACTAAAACGAGAAAACAACTTTTCAGATCGAGTTAACGACCCTGTCCCAATGGGCAAAAAAGTTCCTATGTTAACACCTATGGATTTTGAGTGAAAATGGCCCAGAAGCGAAAGTGAAAAAAATTCGTATTTTAACCATTTATATGTGTAAGACTCTTAAACTTGAGCGTTTCCTTACAGATTCGTCGAAAAACATCGAAAGAAACAAAAGTTTTTCAAATAGTGATTCGGATGCCTCCACGAGGGTCTTTTCGTAAGGGTTGAGGTTGTGAAGTCTTTTCGACACGAGTAAATGTTTTTTTTCTTCCATATTTTAAGCTTAGGACAATCTTTTGTGGATATGGTATGATACTAAAACGAGAAAACAACTTTTCAGATCGAGTTAACGACCCTGTCCCAATGGGCAAAAAAGTTCCTATGTTAACACCTATGGATTTTGATTGAAAAATGGCCCGGAAGCGAAATTGAAAAAAATTCGTATTTTAACCATTTATATGTGTAAGACTCTTAAACTTGAGCGTTTCCTTACAGATTCGTCGAAAAAAATCGAAAGAAACAAAGGTTTTTCACATAGTCATTCGGGTGCCTCCACGAGGGTCTTTTCGTAAGGGTTGAGGTTGTGAAGTCTTTTCGACACGAGTAAATGTATTTTTTCTTCCATATTCTAAGATTAGGACAATCTTTAGTGGATATGGTATGATACTAAAACGAGAAAACAACTTTTCAGATCGAGTTAACGACCCTGTCTCAATGGGCAAAAAAGTTCCTATGTTAACACCTATGGATTTTGAGTGAAAAATGGCCCGGAAGCGAAAGTGAAAAAAATTCGTATTTTAACCATTTATATGTGTAAGACTCTTAAACTTTCGCGTTTCCTTACAGATTCGTCGAAAAACATCGAAAGAAACAAAGGTTTTCCACATAGTCACTCGGGTGCCTCCACGAGGGTCTTTTCGTAAGGGTTGAGGTTATGAAGTCTTTTCGACACGAGTAAATGTATTTTTTCTTCCAAATTTTAAGCTTAGGACAATCTTTAGTGGATATGGTATGATACTAAAACGAGAAAACAACTTTTCAGATCGAGTTAACGACCCTGTCTCAATGGGCAAAAAAGTTCCTATGTTAACACTTATGGATTTTGATTGAAAAATGGCTCGGAAGCGAAATTGAAAAAAATTCGTATTTTAACCATTTATATGTGTAAGACTCTTAAACTTGAGCGTATCCTTACAGATTCGTCGAAAAACATCGAAAGAAACAAAGGTTTTTCACATAGTCATTCGGGTGCCTCCACGAGGGTCTTTTCGTAAGGGTTGAGGTTGTGAAGTCTTTTCGACACGAGTAAATGTATTTTTTCTTCCATATTTTAAGCTTAGGACAATCTTTTGTGGATATGGTATGATACTAAAACGAGAAAACAACTTTTCAGATCGAGTTAACGACCCTGTCCCAATGGGCAAAAAAGTTCCTATGTTAACACCTATGGATTTTGAGTGAAAAATGGCCCGGAAGCGAAAGTGAAAAAAATTCGTATTTTAACCATTTATATGTGTAAGACTCTTAAATTTGAGCATTTCCTTACAGATTCGTCGAAAAACATCGAAAGAAACAAAGGTTTTCCACATAGTCATTCGGGTGCCTCCACGAGGGTCTTTTCGTAAGGGTTGAGGTTGTGAAGTCTTTTCGACACGAGTAAATGTATTTTTTCTTCCATATTTTAAGCTTAGGACAATCTTTAGTGGATATGGTATGATACTAAAACGAGAAAACAACTTTTCAGATCGAGTTAACGACCCTGTCCCAATGGGCAAAAAAGTTCCTATGTTAACACCTATGGATTTTGAGTGAAAATGGCCCGGAAGCGAAAGTGAAAAAAATTCGTATTTTAACCATTTATATGTGTAAGACTCTTAAACTTGAGCGTTTCCTTACAGATTCGTCGAAAAACATCGAAAGAAACAAAGGTTTTTCAAATAGTGATTCGGATGCCTCCACGAGGGTCTTTTCGTAAGGGTTGAGGTTGTGAAGTCTTTTCGACACGAGTAAATGTTTTTTTTCTTCCATATTTTAAGCTTAGGACAATCTTTTGTGGATATGGTATGATACTAAAACGAGAAAACAACTTTTCAGATCGAGTTAACGACCCTGTCCCAATGGGCAAAAAAGTTCCTATGTTAACACCTATGGATTTTGAGTGAAAAATGGCCCGGAAGCGAAAGTGAAAAAAATTCGTATTTTAACCATTTATATGTGTAAGACTCTTAAATTTGAGCATTTCCTTACAGATTCGTCGAAAAACATCGAAAGAAACAAAGGTTTTCCACATAGTCATTCGGGTGCCTCCACGAGGGTCTTTTCGTAAGGGTTGAGGTTGTGAAGTCTTTTCGACACGAGTAAATGTATTTTTTCTTCCAAATTTTAAGCTTAGGACAATCTTTAGTGGATATGGTATGATACTAAAACGAGAAAACAACTTTTCAGATCGAGTTAACGACCCTGTCTCAATGGGCCAAAAAGTTCCTATGTTAACACCTATGGATTTTGATTGAAAAATGGCTCGGAAGCGAAATTGAAAAAAATTCGTATTTTAACCATTTATATGTGTAAGACTCTTAAACTTGAGCGTTTCCTTACAGATTCGTCGAAAAGCATCGAAAGAAACAAAGGTTTTTCACATAGTCATTCGGGTGCCTCCACGAGGGTCTTTTCGTAAGGGTTGAGGTTGTGAAGTCTTTTCGACACGAGTTAATGTATTTTTTCTTCCATATTTTAAGCTTAGGACAATCTTTTGTGAATATGGTATGATACTAAAACGAGAAAACAACTTTTCAGATCGAGTTAACGACCCTGTCCCAATGGGCAAAAAAGTTCCTATGTTAACACCTATGGATTTTGAGTGAAAAATGGCCCTGAAGCGAAAGTGAAAAAAATTCGTATTTTAACCATTTATATTTGTAAGACTCTTAAACTTGAGCGTTTCCTTACAGATTCGTCGAAAAACATCGAAAGAAACAAAGCTTTTCCACATAGTCATTCGGGTGCCTCCACGAGGGTCTTTTCGTAAGGGTTGAGGTTGTGAAGTCTTTTCGACACGAGTAAATGTATTTTTTCTTCCATATTTTAAGCTTAGGACAATCTTTTGTGGATATGGTATGATACTATAACGAGAAAACAACTTTTCAGATCGAGTTAACGACCCTGTCCCAATGGGCAAAAAAGTTCCTATGTTAACACCTATGGATTTTGAGTGAAAAATGGCCCGGAAGCGAAAGTGAAAAAAATTCGTATTTTAACCATTTATATGTGTAAGACTCTTAAACTTGAGCGTTTCCTTACAGATTCGTCGAAAAACATCGAAAGAAACAAAGGTCTTTCACATAGTCATTCGGGTGCCTCCACGAGGGTCTTTTCGTAAGGGTTTAGGTTGTGAAGTCTTTTCGACACGAGTACATGTTTTTTTTCTTCCATATTTTAAGCTTAGGACAATCTTTTGTGGATATGGTATGATACTAAAACGAGAAAACAACTTTTCAGATCGAGTTAACGACCCTGTCCCAATGGGCAAAAAAGTTCCTATGTTAACACCTATGGATTTTGAGTGAAAAATGGCCCGGAAGCGAAAGTGAAAAAAATTCGTATTTTAACCATTTATATTTGTAAGACTCTTAAACTTGAGCGTTTCCTTACAGATTCGTCGAAAAACATCGAAAGAAACAAAGCTTTTCCACATAGTCATTCGGGTGCCTCCACGAGGGTCTTTTCGTAAGGGTTGAGGTTGTGAAGTCTTTTCGACACGAGTAAATGTATTTTTTCTTCCAAATTTTAAGCTTAGGACAATCTTTAGTGGATATGGTATGATACTAAAACGAGAAAACAACTTTTCAGATCGAGTTAACGACCCTGTCTCAATGGGCCAAAAAGTTCCTATGTTAACACCTATGGATTTTGATTGAAAAATGGCTCGGAAGCGAAATTGAAAAAAATTCGTATTTTAACCATTTATATGTGTAAGACTCTTAAACTTGAGCGCTTCCTTACCGATTCGTCGAAAAGCATCGAAAGAAACAAAGGTTTTTCACATAGTCATTCGGGTGCCTCCACGAGGGTCTTTTCGTAAGGGTTGAGGTTGTGAAGTCTTTTCGACACGAGTTAATGTATTTTTTCTTCCATATTTTAAGCTTAGGACAATCTTTTGTGGATATGGTATGATACTAAAACGAGAAAACAACTTTTCAGATCGAGTTAACGACCCTGTCCCAATGGGCAAAAAAGTTCCTATGTTAACACCTATGGATTTTGAGTGAAAAATGGCCCGGAAGCGAAAGTGAAAAAAATTCGTATTTTAACCATTTATATTTGTAAGACTCTTAAACTTGAGCGTTTCCTTACAGATTCGTCGAAAAACATCGAAAGAAACAAAGCTTTTCCACATAGTCATTCGGGTGCCTCCACGAGGGTCTTTTCGTAAGGGTTGAGGTTGTGAAGTCTTTTCGACACGAGTAAATGTACTTTTTCTTCCATATTTTAAGCTTAGGACAATCTTTTGTGGATATGGTATGATACTAAAACGAGAAAACAACTTTTCAGATCGAGTTAACGACCCTGTCCCAATGGGCAAAAAAGTTCCTATGTTAACACCTATGGATTTTGAGTGAAAAATGGCCCGGAAGCGAAAGTGAAAAAAATTCGTATTTTAACCATTTATATGTGTAAGACTCTTAAACTTGAGCGTTTCCTTACAGATTCGTCGAAAAACATCGAAAGAAACAAAGCTCTTTCACATAGTCATTCGGGTGCCTCCACGAGGGTCTTTTCGTAAGGGTTGAGGTTGGGAAGTCTTTTCGACACGAGTAAATGTATTTTTTCTTCCATATTTTAACCTTAGGACAATCTTTAGTGGATATGGTATGATACTAAAACGAGAAAACAACTTTTCAGATCGAGTTAACGACCCTGTCACAATGGGCAAAAAAGTTCCTATGTTAACACCTATGGATTTTGAGTGAAAAATGGCCCGGAAGCGAAAGTGAAAAAAATTCGTATTTTAACCATTTATATGTGTAAGACTCTTAAACTTGAGCGTTTCCTTAAAGATTTGTCGAAAAACATCGAAAGAAACAAAGGTTTTTCCCATAGTCATTCGGGTGCCTCCCCGAGGGTCTTTTCGTAAGGGTTGAGGTTGTGAAGTCTTTTCGACACTTGTAAATGTTTTTTTTCTTCCATATTTTAAGCTTAGGACAATCTTTAGTGGATATGGTATGATACTAAAACGAGAAAACAACTTTTCAGATCGAGTTAACGACCCTGTCCCAATGGGCAAAAAAGTTCCTATGTTAACTCCTATGGATTTTGAGTGCAAAATGGCCCGGAAGCGAAAGTGAAAAAATACCATATTTCAACCATTTATATGTGTAAGACTCTTAAACTTGAGCGTTTCCTTAAAGATTTGTCGAAAAACATCGAAAGAAACAAAGGTTTTTCCCATAGTCATTCGGGTGCCTCCCCGAGGGTCTTTTCGTAAGGGTTGAGGTTGTGAAGTCTTTTCGACACTTGTAAATGTTTTTTTTCTTCCATATTTTAAGCTTAGGACAATCTTTAGTGGATATGGTATGATACTAAAACGAGAAAACAACTTTTAAGATCGAGTTAACGACCCTGTCCCAATGGGCAAAAAAGTTCCTATGTTAACTCCTATGGATTTTGAGTGCAAAATGGCCCGGAAGCGAAAGTGAAAAAATACCATATTTCAACCATTTATATGTGTAAGACTCTTAAACTTGAGCGTTTCCTTAAAGATTTGTCGAAAAACATCGAAAGAAACAAAGGTTTTTCCCATAGTCATTCGGGTGCCTCCCCGAGGGTCTTTTCGTAAGGGTTGAGGTTGTGAAGTCTTTTCGACACTTGTAAATGTTTTTTTTCTTCCATATTTTAAGCTTAGGACAATCTTTAGTGGATATGGTATGATACTAAAACGAGAAAACAACTTTTCAGAACGAGTTAACGACCCTGTCTCAATGGGCAAAAAAGTTCCTATGTTAACACCTATGGATTTTGAGTGAAAAATGGTCCGGAAGCGAAAGTGAAAAAAATTCGTATTTTAACTATTTATATGTGTAAGACTCTTAAACTTGAGCGTTTCCTTACAGATTCGTCGAAAAAGATCGAAAGAAACAAAGGTTTTTCACATAGTCATTCGGGTGCCTCCACGAGGGTCTTTTCGTAAGGGTTGAGGTTGTGAAGTCTTTTCGACACGAGTAAATGTATTTTTTCTTCCATATTTTAAGCTTAGGACAATCTTTAGTGGATATGGTATGATACTAAAACGAGAAAATAACTTTTCAGATCGAGTTAACGACCCTGTCCCAATGGGCAAAAAAGTTCCTATGTTAACACCTATGGATATTGAGTGAAAAATGGCCCGGAAGCGAAAGTGAAAAAAATTCGTATTTTAACCATTTATATGTGTAAGACTCTTAAACTTGAGCGTTTCCTTACAGATTCGTCGAAAAACATCGAAAGAAACAAAGGTTTTTCACATAGTCATTCGGGTGCCTCCACGAGGGTCTTTTCGTAAGGGTTGAGGTTTTGAAGTCTTTTCGACACGAGTAAATGTATTTTTTCTTCCATATTTTAAGCTTAGGAAAATCTTTAGTGGATATGGTATGATACTAAAATGAGAAAACAACTTTTCAGATCGAGTTAACGACCCTGTCCCAATGGGCAAAAAAGTTCCTATGTTAACTCCTATGGATTTTGAGTGCAAAATGGCCCGGAAGCGAAAGTGAAAAAATACCATATTTCAACCATTTATATGTGTAAGACTCTTAAACTTGAGCATTTCCTTAAAGATTTGTCGAAAAACATCGAAAGAAACAAAGGTTTTTCACATAGTCATTCCGGTGCCTACCCGAGGGTCTTTTCGTAAGGGTTGAGGTTGTGAAGTCTTTTCGACACGAGTTAATGTATTTTTTCTTCCATATTTTAAGCTTAGGACAATCTTTTGTGGATATGGTATGATACTAAAACGAGAAAACAACTTTTCAGATCGAGTTAACGACCCTGTCCCAATGGGCAAAAAAGTTCCTATGTTAACACCTATGGATTTTGAGTGAAAAATGGCCCGGAAGCGAAAGTGAAAAAAATTCGTATTTTAACCATTTATATGTGTAAGACTCTTAAACTTGAGCGTTTCCTTACAGATTCGTCGAAAAAAATCGAAAGAAACAAAGGTTTTTCACATAGTCATTCGGGTGCCTCCACGAGGGTCTTTTCGTAAGGGTTGAGGTTGTGAAGTCTTTTCGACATGAGTAAATGTATTTTTTCTTCCATATTCTAAGATTAGGACAATCTTTAGTGGATATGGTATGATACTAAAACGAGAAAACAACTTTTCAGATCGAGTTAACGACCCTGTCTCAATGGGCAAAAAAGTTCCTATGTTAACACCTATGGATTTTGAGTGAAAAATGGCCCGGAAGCGAAAGTGAAAAAAATTCGTATTTTAACCATTTATATGTGTAAGACTCTTAAACTTTCGCGTTTCCTTACAGATTCGTCGAAAAACATCGAAAGAAACAAAGGTTTTCCACATAGTCACTCGGGTGCCTCCACGAGGGTCTTTTCGTAAGGGTTGAGGTTATGAAGTCTTTTCGACACGAGTAAATGTATTTTTTCTTCCAAATTTTAAGCTTAGGACAATCTTTAGTGGATATGGTATGATACTAAAACGAGAAAACAACTTTTCAGATCGAGTTAACGACCCTGTCTCAATGGGCAAAAAAGTTCCTATGTTAACACTTATGGATTTTGATTGAAAAATGGCTCGGAAGCGAAATTGAAAAAAATTCGTATTTTAACCATTTATATGTGTAAGACTCTTAAACTTGAGCGTATCCTTACAGATTCGTCGAAAAACATCGAAAGAAACAAAGGTTTTTCACATAGTCATTCGGGTGCCTCCACGAGGGTCTTTTCGTAAGGGTTGAGGTTGTGAAGTCTTTTCGACACGAGTAAATGTATTTTTTCTTCCATATTTTAAGCTTAGGACAATCTTTTGTGGATATGGTATGATACTAAAACGAGAAAACAACTTTTCAGATCGAGTTAACGACCCTGTCCCAATGGGCAAAAAAGTTCCTATGTTAACACCTATGGATTTTGAGTGAAAAATGGCCCGGAAGCGAAAGGGAAAAAATTCGTATTTTAACCATTTATATGTGTAAGACTCTTAAACTTGAGTGTTTCCTTACAGATTCGTCGAAAAACATCGAAAGAAATAAAGGTTTTTCACATAGTCATTCGGGTGCCTCCACGAGGGTCTTTTCGTAAGGGTTGAGGTTGTGAAGTCTTTTCGACACGAGTAAATGTATTTTTTCTTCCATATTTTAAGCTTAGGACAATCTTTAGTGGATATGGTATGATACTAAAACGAGAAAACAACTTTTCAGATCGAGTTAACGACCCTGTCCCAATGGGCAAAAAAGTTCCTATGTTAACACCTATGGATTTTGAGTGAAAATGGCCCGGAAGCGAAAGTGAAAAAAATTCGTATTTTAACCATTTATATGTGTAAGACTCTTAAACTTGAGCGTTTCCTTACAGATTCGTCGAAAAACATCGAAAGAAACAAAGGTTTTTCAAATAGTGATTCGGATGCCTCCACGAGGGTCTTTTCGTAAGGGTTGAGGTTGTGAAGTCTTTTCGACACGAGTAAATGTTTTTTTTCTTCCATATTTTAAGCTTAGGACAATCTTTTGTGGATATGGTATGATACTAAAACGAGAAAACAACTTTTCAGATCGAGTTAACGACCCTGTCCCAATGGGCAAAAAAGTTCCTATGTTAACACCTATGGATTTTGAGTGAAAAATGGCCCGGAAGCGAAAGTGAAAAAAATTCGTATTTTAACAATTTATATGTGTAAGACTCTTAAATTTGAGCATTTCCTTACAGATTCGTCGAAAAACATCGAAAGAAACAAAGGTTTTCCACATAGTCATTCGGGTGCCTCCACGAGGGTCTTTTCGTAAGGGTTGAGGTTGTGAAGTCTTTTCGACACGAGTAAATGTATTTTTTCTTCCAAATTTTAAGCTTAGGACAATCTTTAGTGGATATGGTATGATACTAAAACGAGAAAACAACTTTTCAGATCGAGTTAACGACCCTGTCTCAATGGGCCAAAAAGTTCCTATGTTAACACCTATGGATTTTGATTGAAAAATGGCTCGGAAGCGAAATTGAAAAAAATTCGTATTTTAACCATTTATATGTGTAAGACTCTTAAACTTGAGCGTTTCCTTACAGATTCGTCGAAAAGCATCGAAAGAAACAAAGGTTTTTCACATAGTCATTCGGGTGCCTCCACGAGGGTCTTTTCGTAAGGGTTGAGGTTGTGAAGTCTTTTCGACACGAGTTAATGTATTTTTTCTTCCATATTTTAAGCTTAGGACAATCTTTTGTGGATATGGTATGATACTAAAACGAGAAAACAACTTTTCAGATCGAGTTAACGACCCTGTCCCAATGGGCAAAAAAGTTCCTATGTTAACACCTATGGATTTTGAGTGAAAAATGGCCCGGAAGCGAAAGTGAAAAAAATTCGTATTTTAACCATTTATATTTGTAAGACTCTTAAACTTGAGCGTTTCCTTACAGATTCGTCGAAAAACATCGAAAGAAACAAAGCTTTTCCACATAGTCATTCGGGTGCCTCCACGAGGGTCTTTTCGTAAGGGTTGAGGTTGTGAAGTCTTTTCGACACGAGTAAATGTATTTTTTCTTCCATATTTTAAGCTTAGGACAATCTTTTGTGGATATGGTATGATACTAAAATGAGAAAACAACTTTTCAGATCGAGTTAACGACCCTGTCCCAATGGGCAAAAAAGTTCCTATGTTAACACCTATGGATTTTGAGTGAAAAATGGCCCGGAAGCGAAAGTGAAAAAAATTCGTATTTTAACCATTTATATGTGTAAGACTCTTAAACTTGAGCGTTTCCTTACAGATTCGTCGAAAAACATCGAAAGAAACAAAGGTTTTTCACATAGTCATTCGGGTGCCTCCACGAGGGTCTTTTCGTAAGGGTTGAGGTTGTGAAGTCTTTTCGACACGAGTAAATGTATTTTTTCTTCCATATTTTAAGCTTAGGACAATCTTTAGTGGATATGGTATGATACTAAAACGAGAAAACAACTTTTCAGATCGAGTTAACGACCCTGTCCCAATGGGCAAAAAAGTTCCTATGTTAACACCTATGGATTTTGAGTGAAAAATGGCCCGGAAGCGAAAGTGAAAAAAATTCGTATTTTAACAATTTATATGTGTAAGACTCTTAAATTTGAGCATTTCCTTACAGATTCGTCGAAAAACATCGAAAGAAACAAAGGTTTTCCACATAGTCATTCGGGTGCCTCCACGAGGGTCTTTTCGTAAGGGTTGAGGTTGTGAAGTCTTTTCGACACGAGTAAATGTATTTTTTCTTCCAAATTTTAAGCTTAGGACAATCTTTAGTGGATATGGTATGATACTAAAACGAGAAAACAACTTTTCAGATCGAGTTAACGACCCTGTCTCAATGGGCCAAAAAGTTCCTATGTTAACACCTATGGATTTTGATTGAAAAATGGCTCGGAAGCGAAATTGAAAAAAATTCGTATTTTAACCATTTATATGTGTAAGACTCTTAAACTTGAGCGTTTCCTTACAGATTCGTCGAAAAGCATCGAAAGAAACAAAGGTTTTTCACATAGTCATTCGGGTGCCTCCACGAGGGTCTTTTCGTAAGGGTTGAGGTTGTGAAGTCTTTTCGACACGAGTTAATGTATTTTTTCTTCCATATTTTAAGCTTAGGACAATCTTTAGTGGATATGGTATGATACTAAAACGAGAAAACAACTTTTCAGATCGAGTTAACGACCCTGTCTCAATGGGCAAAAAAGTTCCTATGTTAACACTTATGGATTTTGATTGAAAAATGGCTCGGAAGCGAAATTGAAAAAAATTCGTATTTTAACCATTTATATGTGTAAGACTCTTAAACTTGAGCGTATCCTTACAGATTCGTCGAAAAACATCGAAAGAAACAAAGGTTTTTCACATAGTCATTCGGGTGCCTCCACGAGGGTCTTTTCGTAAGGGTTGAGGTTGTGAAGTCTTTTCGACACGAGTAAATGTATTTTTTCTTCCATATTTTAAGCTTAGGACAATCTTTTGTGGATATGGTATGATACTAAAACGAGAAAACAACTTTTCAGATCGAGTTAACGACCCTGTCCCAATGGGCAAAAAAGTTCCTATGTTAACACCTATGGATTTTGAGTGAAAAATGGCCCGGAAGCGAAAGTGAAAAAAATTCGTATTTTAACCATTTATATGTGTAAGACTCTTAAACTTGAGCGTTTCCTTACAGATTCGTCGAAAAACATCGAAAGAAACAAAGCTTTTCCACATAGTCATTCGGGTGCCTCCACGAGGGTCTTTTCGTAAGGGTTGAGGTTGTGAAGTCTTTTCGACACGAGTAAATGTATTTTTTCTTCCATATTTTAAGCTTAGGACAATCTTTTGTGGATATGGTATGATACTAAAATGAGAAAACAACTTTTCAGATCGAGTTAACGACCCTGTCCCAATGGGCAAAAAAGTTCCTATGTTAACACCTATGGATTTTGAGTGAAAAATGGCCCGGAAGCGAAAGTGAAAAAAATTCGTATTTTAACCATTTATATGTGTAAGACTCTTAAACTTGAGCGTTTCCTTACAGATTCGTCGAAAAACATCGAAAGAAACAAAGGTTTTTCACATAGTCATTCGGGTGCCTCCACGAGGGTCTTTTCGTAAGGGTTGAGGTTGTGAAGTCTTTTCGACACGAGTAAATGTATTTTTTCTTCCATATTTTAAGCTTAGGACAATCTTTAGTGGATATGGTATGATACTAAAACGAGAAAATAACTTTTCAGATCGAGTTAACGACCCTGTCCCAATGGGCAAAAAAGTTCCTATGTTAACACCTATGGATATTGAGTGAAAAATGGCCCGGAAGCGAAAGTGAAAAAAATTCGTATTTTAACCATTTATATGTGTAAGACTCTTAAACTTGAGCGTTTCCTTACAGATTCGTCGAAAAACATCGAAAGAAACAAAGGTTTTTCACATAGTCATTCGGGTGCCTCCACGAGGGTCTTTTCGTAAGGGTTGAGGTTTTGAAGTCTTTTCGACACGAGTAAATGTATTTTTTCTTCCATATTTTAAGCTTAGGAAAATCTTTAGTGGATATGGTATGATACTAAAATGAGAAAACAACTTTTCAGATCGAGTTAACGACCCTGTCCCAATGGGCAAAAAAGTTCCTATGTTAACTCCTATGGATTTTGAGTGCAAAATGGCCCGGAAGCGAAAGTGAAAAAATACCATATTTCAACCATTTATATGTGTAAGACTCTTAAACTTGAGCATTTCCTTAAAGATTTGTCGAAAAACATCGAAAGAAATAAAGGTTTTTCACATAGTCATTCCGGTGCCTCCCCGAGGGTCTTTTCGTAAGGGTTGAGGTTGTGAAGTCTTTTCGACACGAGTTAATGTATTTTTTCTTCCATATTTTAAGCTTAGGACAATCTTTTGTGGATATGGTATGATACTAAAACGAGAAAACAACTTTTCAGATCGAGTTAACGACCCTGTCCCAATGGGCAAAAAAGTTCCTATGTTAACACCTATGGATTTTGAGTGAAAAATGGCCCGGAAGCGAAAGTGAAAAAAATTCGTATTTTAACCATTTATATGTGTAAGACTCTTAAACTTGAGCGTTTCCTTACAGATTCGTCGAAAAAAATCGAAAGAAACAAAGGTTTTTCACATAGTCATTCGGGTGCCTCCACGAGGGTCTTTTCGTAAGGGTTGAGGTTGTGAAGTCTTTTCGACATGAGTAAATGTATTTTTTCTTCCATATTCTAAGATTAGGACAATCTTTAGTGGATATGGTATGATACTAAAACGAGAAAACAACTTTTCAGATCGAGTTAACGACCCTGTCTCAATGGGCAAAAAAGTTCCTATGTTAACACCTATGGATTTTGAGTGAAAAATGGCCCGGAAGCGAAAGTGAAAAAAATTCGTATTTTAACCATTTATATGTGTAAGACTCTTAAACTTTCGCGTTTCCTTACAGATTCGTCGAAAAACATCGAAAGAAACAAAGGTTTTCCACATAGTCACTCGGGTGCCTCCACGAGGGTCTTTTCGTAAGGGTTGAGGTTATGAAGTCTTTTCGACACGAGTAAATGTATTTTTTCTTCCAAATTTTAAGCTTAGGACAATCTTTAGTGGATATGGTATGATACTAAAACGAGAAAACAACTTTTCAGATCGAGTTAACGACCCTGTCTCAATGGGCAAAAAAGTTCCTATGTTAACACTTATGGATTTTGATTGAAAAATGGCTCGGAAGCGAAATTGAAAAAAATTCGTATTTTAACCATTTATATGTGTAAGACTCTTAAACTTGAGCGTATCCTTACAGATTCGTCGAAAAACATCGAAAGAAACAAAGGTTTTTCACATAGTCATTCGGGTGCCTCCACGAGGGTCTTTTCGTAAGGGTTGAGGTTGTGAAGTCTTTTCGACACGAGTAAATGTATTTTTTCTTCCATATTTTAAGCTTAGGACAATCTTTTGTGGATATGGTATGATACTAAAACGAGAAAACAACTTTTCAGATCGAGTTAACGACCCTGTCCCAATGGGCAAAAAAGTTCCTATGTTAACACCTATGGATTTTGAGTGAAAAATGGCCCGGAAGCGAAAGTGAAAAAAATTCGTATTTTAACCATTTATATGTGTAAGACTCTTAAACTTGAGCGTTTCCTTACAGATTCGTCGAAAAACATCGAAAGAAACAAAGCTTTTCCACATAGTCATTCGGGTGCCTCCACGAGGGTCTTTTCGTAAGGGTTGAGGTTGTGAAGTCTTTTCGACACGAGTAAATGTATTTTTTCTTCCATATTTTAAGCTTAGGACAATCTTTTGTGGATATGGTATGATACTAAAATGAGAAAACAACTTTTCAGATCGAGTTAACGACCCTGTCCCAATGGGCAAAAAAGTTCCTATGTTAACACCTATGGATTTTGAGTGAAAAATGGCCCGGAAGCGAAAGTGAAAAAAATTCGTATTTTAACCATTTATATGTGTAAGACTCTTAAACTTGAGCGTTTCCTTACAGATTCGTCGAAAAACATCGAAAGAAACAAAGGTTTTTCACATAGTCATTCGGGTGCCTCCACGAGGGTCTTTTCGTAAGGGTTGAGGTTGTGAAGTCTTTTCGACACGAGTAAATGTATTTTTTCTTCCATATTTTAAGCTTAGGACAATCTTTAGTGGATATGGTATGATACTAAAACGAGAAAATAACTTTTCAGATCGAGTTAACGACCCTGTCCCAATGGGCAAAAAAGTTCCTATGTTAACACCTATGGATATTGAGTGAAAAATGGCCCGGAAGCGAAAGTGAAAAAAATTCGTATTTTAACCATTTATATGTGTAAGACTCTTAAACTTGAGCGTTTCCTTACAGATTCGTCGAAAAACATCGAAAGAAACAAAGGTTTTTCACATAGTCATTCGGGTGCCTCCACGAGGGTCTTTTCGTAAGGGTTGAGGTTTTGAAGTCTTTTCGACACGAGTAAATGTATTTTTTCTTCCATATTTTAAGCTTAGGAAAATCTTTAGTGGATATGGTATGATACTAAAATGAGAAAACAACTTTTCAGATCGAGTTAACGACCCTGTCCCAATGGGCAAAAAAGTTCCTATGTTAACTCCTATGGATTTTGAGTGCAAAATGGCCCGGAAGCGAAAGTGAAAAAATACCATATTTCAACCATTTATATGTGTAAGACTCTTAAACTTGAGCATTTCCTTAAAGATTTGTCGAAAAACATCGAAAGAAACAAAGGTTTTTCACATAGTCATTCCGGTGCCTCCCCGAGGGTCTTTTCGTAAGGGTTGAGGTTGTGAAGTCTTTTCGACACGAGTTAATGTATTTTTTCTTCCATATTTTAAGCTTAGGACAATCTTTTGTGGATATGGTATGATACTAAAACGAGAAAACAACTTTTCAGATCGAGTTAACGACCCTGTCCCAATGGGCAAAAAAGTTCCTATGTTAACACCTATGGATTTTGAGTGAAAAATGGCCCGGAAGCGAAAGTGAAAAAAATTCGTATTTTAACCATTTATATGTGTAAGACTCTTAAACTTGAGCGTTTCCTTACAGATTCGTCGAAAAAAATCGAAAGAAACAAAGGTTTTTCACATAGTCATTCGGGTGCCTCCACGAGGGTCTTTTCGTAAGGGTTGAGGTTGTGAAGTCTTTTCGACATGAGTAAATGTATTTTTTCTTCCATATTCTAAGATTAGGACAATCTTTAGTGGATATGGTATGATACTAAAACGAGAAAACAACTTTTCAGATCGAGTTAACGACCCTGTCTCAATGGGCAAAAAAGTTCCTATGTTAACACCTATGGATTTTGAGTGAAAAATGGCCCGGAAGCGAAAGTGAAAAAAATTCGTATTTTAACCATTTATATGTGTAAGACTCTTAAACTTTCGCGTTTCCTTACAGATTCGTCGAAAAACATCGAAAGAAACAAAGGTTTTCCACATAGTCACTCGGGTGCCTCCACGAGGGTCTTTTCGTAAGGGTTGAGGTTATGAAGTCTTTTCGACACGAGTAAATGTATTTTTTCTTCCAAATTTTAAGCTTAGGACAATCTTTAGTGGATATGGTATGATACTAAAACGAGAAAACAACTTTTCAGATCGAGTTAACGACCCTGTCTCAATGGGCCAAAAAGTTCCTATGTTAACACCTATGGATTTTGATTGAAAAATGGCTCGGAAGCGAAATTGAAAAAAATTCGTATTTTAACCATTTATATGTGTAAGACTCTTAAACTTGAGCGTTTCCTTACAGATTCGTCGAAAAGCATCGAAAGAAACAAAGGTTTTTCACATAGTCATTCGGGTGCCTCCACGAGGGTCTTTTCGTAAGGGTTGAGGTTGTGAAGTCTTTTCGACACGAGTTAATGTATTTTTTCTTCCATATTTTAAGCTTAGGACAATCTTTTGTGGATATGGTATGATACTAAAACGAGAAAACAACTTTTCAGATCGAGTTAACGACCCTGTCCCAATGGGCAAAAAAGTTCCTATGTTAACACCTATGGATTTTGAGTGAAAAATGGCCCGGAAGCGAAAGTGAAAAAAATTCGTATTTTAACCATTTATATGTGTAAGACTCTTAAACTTGAGCGTTTCCTTACAGATTCGTCGAAAAAAATCGAAAGAAACAAAGGTTTTTCACATAGTCATTCGGGTGCCTCCACGAGGGTCTTTTCGTAAGGGTTGAGGTTGTGAAGTCTTTTCGACATGAGTAAATGTATTTTTTCTTCCATATTCTAAGATTAGGACAATCTTTAGTGGATATGGTATGATACTAAAACGAGAAAACAACTTTTCAGATCGAGTTAACGACCCTGTCTCAATGGGCAAAAAAGTTCCTATGTTAACACCTATGGATTTTGAGTGAAAAATGGCCCGGAAGCGAAAGTGAAAAAAATTCGTATTTTAACCATTTATATGTGTAAGACTCTTAAACTTTCGCGTTTCCTTACAGATTCGTCGAAAAACATCGAAAGAAACAAAGGTTTTCCACATAGTCACTCGGGTGCCTCCACGAGGGTCTTTTCGTAAGGGTTGAGGTTATGAAGTCTTTTCGACACGAGTAAATGTATTTTTTCTTCCAAATTTTAAGCTTAGGACAATCTTTAGTGGATATGGTATGATACTAAAACGAGAAAACAACTTTTCAGATCGAGTTAACGACCCTGTCTCAATGGGCAAAAAAGTTCCTATGTTAACACTTATGGATTTTGATTGAAAAATGGCTCGGAAGCGAAATTGAAAAAAATTCGTATTTTAACCATTTATATGTGTAAGACTCTTAAACTTGAGCGTATCCTTACAGATTCGTCGAAAAACATCGAAAGAAACAAAGGTTTTTCACATAGTCATTCGGGTGCCTCCACGAGGGTCTTTTCGTAAGGGTTGAGGTTGTGAAGTCTTTTCGACACGAGTAAATGTATTTTTTCTTCCATATTTTAAGCTTAGGACAATCTTTTGTGGATATGGTATGATACTAAAACGAGAAAACAACTTTTCAGATCGAGTTAACGACCCTGTCCCAATGGGCAAAAAAGTTCCTATGTTAACACCTATGGATTTTGAGTGAAAAATGGCCCGGAAGCGAAAGTGAAAAAAATTCGTATTTTAACCATTTATATGTGTAAGACTCTTAAACTTGAGCGTTTCCTTACAGATTCGTCGAAAAACATCGAAAGAAACAAAGCTTTTCCACATAGTCATTCGGGTGCCTCCACGAGGGTCTTTTCGTAAGGGTTGAGGTTGTGAAGTCTTTTCGACACGAGTAAATGTATTTTTTCTTCCATATTTTAAGCTTAGGACAATCTTTTGTGGATATGGTATGATACTAAAATGAGAAAACAACTTTTCAGATCGAGTTAACGACCCTGTCCCAATGGGCAAAAAAGTTCCTATGTTAACACCTATGGATTTTGAGTGAAAAATGGCCCGGAAGCGAAAGTGAAAAAAATTCGTATTTTAACCATTTATATGTGTAAGACTCTTAAACTTGAGCGTTTCCTTACAGATTCGTCGAAAAACATCGAAAGAAACAAAGGTTTTTCACATAGTCATTCGGGTGCCTCCACGAGGGTCTTTTCGTAAGGGTTGAGGTTGTGAAGTCTTTTCGACACGAGTAAATGTATTTTTTCTTCCATATTTTAAGCTTAGGACAATCTTTAGTGGATATGGTATGATACTAAAACGAGAAAATAACTTTTCAGATCGAGTTAACGACCCTGTCCCAATGGGCAAAAAAGTTCCTATGTTAACACCTATGGATATTGAGTGAAAAATGGCCCGGAAGCGAAAGTGAAAAAAATTCGTATTTTAACCATTTATATGTGTAAGACTCTTAAACTTGAGCGTTTCCTTACAGATTCGTCGAAAAACATCGAAAGAAACAAAGGTTTTTCACATAGTCATTCGGGTGCCTCCACGAGGGTCTTTTCGTAAGGGTTGAGGTTTTGAAGTCTTTTCGACACGAGTAAATGTATTTTTTCTTCCATATTTTAAGCTTAGGAAAATCTTTAGTGGATATGGTATGATACTAAAATGAGAAAACAACTTTTCAGATCGAGTTAACGACCCTGTCCCAATGGGCAAAAAAGTTCCTATGTTAACTCCTATGGATTTTGAGTGCAAAATGGCCCGGAAGCGAAAGTGAAAAAATACCATATTTCAACCATTTATATGTGTAAGACTCTTAAACTTGAGCATTTCCTTAAAGATTTGTCGAAAAACATCGAAAGAAACAAAGGTTTTTCACATAGTCATTCCGGTGCCTCCCCGAGGGTCTTTTCGTAAGGGTTGAGGTTGTGAAGTCTTTTCGACACGAGTTAATGTATTTTTTCTTCCATATTTTAAGCTTAGGACAATCTTTTGTGGATATGGTATGATACTAAAACGAGAAAACAACTTTTCAGATCGAGTTAACGACCCTGTCCCAATGGGCAAAAAAGTTCCTATGTTAACACCTATGGATTTTGAGTGAAAAATGGCCCGGAAGCGAAAGTGAAAAAAATTCGTATTTTAACCATTTATATGTGTAAGACTCTTAAACTTGAGCGTTTCCTTACAGATTCGTCGAAAAAAATCGAAAGAAACAAAGGTTTTTCACATAGTCATTCGGGTGCCTCCACGAGGGTCTTTTCGTAAGGGTTGAGGTTGTGAAGTCTTTTCGACATGAGTAAATGTATTTTTTCTTCCATATTCTAAGATTAGGACAATCTTTAGTGGATATGGTATGATACTAAAACGAGAAAACAACTTTTCAGATCGAGTTAACGACCCTGTCTCAATGGGCAAAAAAGTTCCTATGTTAACACCTATGGATTTTGAGTGAAAAATGGCCCGGAAGCGAAAGTGAAAAAAATTCGTATTTTAACCATTTATATGTGTAAGACTCTTAAACTTTCGCGTTTCCTTACAGATTCGTCGAAAAACATCGAAAGAAACAAAGGTTTTCCACATAGTCACTCGGGTGCCTCCACGAGGGTCTTTTCGTAAGGGTTGAGGTTATGAAGTCTTTTCGACACGAGTAAATGTATTTTTTCTTCCAAATTTTAAGCTTAGGACAATCTTTAGTGGATATGGTATGATACTAAAACGAGAAAACAACTTTTCAGATCGAGTTAACGACCCTGTCTCAATGGGCAAAAAAGTTCCTATGTTAACACTTATGGATTTTGATTGAAAAATGGCTCGGAAGCGAAATTGAAAAAAATTCGTATTTTAACCATTTATATGTGTAAGACTCTTAAACTTGAGCGTATCCTTACAGATTCGTCGAAAAACATCGAAAGAAACAAAGGTTTTTCACATAGTCATTCGGGTGCCTCCACGAGGGTCTTTTCGTAAGGGTTGAGGTTGTGAAGTCTTTTCGACACGAGTAAATGTATTTTTTCTTCCATATTTTAAGCTTAGGACAATCTTTTGTGGATATGGTATGATACTAAAACGAGAAAACAACTTTTCAGATCGAGTTAACGACCCTGTCCCAATGGGCAAAAAAGTTCCTATGTTAACACCTATGGATTTTGAGTGAAAAATGGCCCGGAAGCGAAAGGGAAAAAATTCGTATTTTAACCATTTATATGTGTAAGACTCTTAAACTTGAGCGTTTCCTTACAGATTCGTCGAAAAACATCGAAAGAAATAAAGGTTTTTCACATAGTCATTCGGGTGCCTCCACGAGGGTCTTTTCGTAAGGGTTGAGGTTGTGAAGTCTTTTCGACACGAGTAAATGTATTTTTTCTTCCATATTTTAAGCTTAGGACAATCTTTAGTGGATATGGTATGATACTAAAACGAGAAAACAACTTTTCAGATCGAGTTAACGACCCTGTCCCAATGGGCAAAAAAGTTCCTATGTTAACACCTATGGATTTTGAGTGAAAATGGCCCGGAAGCGAAAGTGAAAAAAATTCGTATTTTAACCATTTATATGTGTAAGACTCTTAAACTTGAGCGTTTCCTTACAGATTCGTCGAAAAACATCGAAAGAAACAAAGGTTTTTCAAATAGTGATTCGGATGCCTCCACGAGGGTCTTTTCGTAAGGGTTGAGGTTGTGAAGTCTTTTCGACACGAGTAAATGTTTTTTTTCTTCCATATTTTAAGCTTAGGACAATCTTTTGTGGATATGGTATGATACTAAAACGAGAAAACAACTTTTCAGATCGAGTTAACGACCCTGTCCCAATGGGCAAAAAAGTTCCTATGTTAACACCTATGGATTTTGAGTGAAAAATGGCCCGGAAGCGAAAGTGAAAAAAATTCGTATTTTAACAATTTATATGTGTAAGACTCTTAAATTTGAGCATTTCCTTACAGATTCGTCGAAAAACATCGAAAGAAACAAAGGTTTTCCACATAGTCATTCGGGTGCCTCCACGAGGGTCTTTTCGTAAGGGTTGAGGTTGTGAAGTCTTTTCGACACGAGTAAATGTATTTTTTCTTCCAAATTTTAAGCTTAGGACAATCTTTAGTGGATATGGTATGATACTAAAACGAGAAAACAACTTTTCAGATCGAGTTAACGACCCTGTCTCAATGGGCCAAAAAGTTCCTATGTTAACACCTATGGATTTTGATTGAAAAATGGCTCGGAAGCGAAATTGAAAAAAATTCGTATTTTAACCATTTATATGTGTAAGACTCTTAAACTTGAGCGTTTCCTTACAGATTCGTCGAAAAGCATCGAAAGAAACAAAGGTTTTTCACATAGTCATTCGGGTGCCTCCACGAGGGTCTTTTCGTAAGGGTTGAGGTTGTGAAGTCTTTTCGACACGAGTTAATGTATTTTTTCTTCCATATTTTAAGCTTAGGACAATCTTTTGTGGATATGGTATGATACTAAAACGAGAAAACAACTTTTCAGATCGAGTTAACGACCCTGTCCCAATGGGCAAAAAAGTTCCTATGTTAACACCTATGGATTTTGAGTGAAAAATGGCCCGGAAGCGAAAGTGAAAAAAATTCGTATTTTAACCATTTATATTTGTAAGACTCTTAAACTTGAGCGTTTCCTTACAGATTCGTCGAAAAACATCGAAAGAAACAAAGCTTTTCCACATAGTCATTCGGGTGCCTCCACGAGGGTCTTTTCGTAAGGGTTGAGGTTGTGAAGTCTTTTCGACACGAGTAAATGTATTTTTTCTTCCATATTTTAAGCTTAGGACAATCTTTTGTGGATATGGTATGATACTAAAATGAGAAAACAACTTTTCAGATCGAGTTAACGACCCTGTCCCAATGGGCAAAAAAGTTCCTATGTTAACACCTATGGATTTTGAGTGAAAAATGGCCCGGAAGCGAAAGTGAAAAAAATTCGTATTTTAACCATTTATATGTGTAAGACTCTTAAACTTGAGCGTTTCCTTACAGATTCGTCGAAAAACATCGAAAGAAACAAAGGTCTTTCACATAGTCATTCGGGTGCCACCACGAGGGTCTTTTCGTAAGGGTTGAGGTTGGGAAGTCTTTTCGACACGAGTAAATGTATTTTTTCTTCCATATTTTAACCTTAGGACAATCTTTAGTGGATATGGTATGATACTAAAACGAGAAAACAACTTTTCAGATCGAGTTAACGACCCTGTCACAATGGGCAAAAAAGTTCCTATGTTAACACCTATGGATTTTGAGTGAAAAATGGCCCGGAAGCGAAAGTGAAAAAAATTCGTATTTTAACCATTTATATGTGTAAGACTCTTAAACTTGAGCGTTTCCTTAAAGATTTGTCGAAAAACATCGAAAGAAACAAAGGTTTTTCCCATAGTCATTCGGGTGCCTCCACGAGGGTCTTTTCGTAAGGGTTGAGGTTGTGAAGTCTTTTCGACACGAGTAAATGTATTTTTTCTTCCAAATTTTAAGCTTAGGACAATCTTTAGTGGATATGGTATGATACTAAAACGAGAAAACAACTTTTCAGATCGAGTTAACGACCCTGTCTCAATGGGCCAAAAAGTTCCTATGTTAACACCTATGGATTTTGATTGAAAAATGGCTCGGAAGCGAAATTGAAAAAAATTCGTATTTTAACCATTTATATGTGTAAGACTCTTAAACTTGAGCGTTTCCTTACAGATTCGTCGAAAAGCATCGAAAGAAACAAAGGTTTTTCACATAGTCATTCGGGTGCCTCCACGAGGGTCTTTTCGTAAGGGTTGAGGTTGTGAAGTCTTTTCGACACGAGTAAATGTATTTTTTCTTCCATATTTTAAGCTTAGGACAATCTTTTGTGGATATGGTATGATACTAAAATGAGAAAACAACTTTTCAGATCGAGTTAACGACCCTGTCCCAATGGGCAAAAAAGTTCCTATGTTAACACCTATGGATTTTGAGTGAAAAATGGCCCGGAAGCGAAAGTGAAAAAAATTCGTATTTTAACCATTTATATGTGTAAGACTCTTAAACTTGAGCGTTTCCTTACAGATTCGTCGAAAAACATCGAAAGAAACAAAGGTCTTTCACATAGTCATTCGGGTGCCTCCACGAGGGTCTTTTCGTAAGGGTTGAGGTTGGGAAGTCTTTTCGACACGAGTAAATGTATTTTTTCTTCCATATTTTAACCTTAGGACAATCTTTAGTGGATATGGTATGATACTAAAACGAGAAAACAACTTTTCAGATCGAGTTAACGACCCTGTCACAATGGGCAAAAAAGTTCCTATGTTAACACCTATGGATTTTGAGTGAAAAATGGCCCGGAAGCGAAAGTGAAAAAAATTCGTATTTTAACCATTTATATGTGTAAGACTCTTAAACTTGAGCGTTTCCTTAAAGATTTGTCGAAAAACATCGAAAGAAACAAAGGTTTTTCCCATAGTCATTCGGGTGCCTCCACGAGGGTCTTTTCGTAAGGGTTGAGGTTGTGAAGTCTTTTCGACACGAGTAAATGTATTTTTTCTTCCAAATTTTAAGCTTAGGACAATCTTTAGTGGATATGGTATGATACTAAAACGAGAAAACAACTTTTCAGATCGAGTTAACGACCCTGTCTCAATGGGCCAAAAAGTTCCTATGTTAACACCTATGGATTTTGATTGAAAAATGGCTCGGAAGCGAAATTGAAAAAAATTCGTATTTTAACCATTTATATGTGTAAGACTCTTAAACTTGAGCGTTTCCTTACAGATTCGTCGAAAAGCATCGAAAGAAACAAAGGTTTTTCACATAGTCATTCGGGTGCCTCCACGAGGGTCTTTTCGTAAGGGTTGAGGTTGTGAAGTCTTTTCGACACGAGTAAATGTATTTTTTCTTCCATATTTTAAGCTTAGGACAATCTTTTGTGGATATGGTATGATACTAAAATGAGAAAACAACTTTTCAGATCGAGTTAACGACCCTGTCCCAATGGGCAAAAAAGTTCCTATGTTAACACCTATGGATTTTGAGTGAAAAATGGCCCGGAAGCGAAAGTGAAAAAAATTCGTATTTTAACCATTTATATGTGTAAGACTCTTAAACTTGAGCGTTTCCTTACAGATTCGTCGAAAAACATCGAAAGAAACAAAGGTCTTTCACATAGTCATTCGGGTGCCTCCACGAGGGTCTTTTCGTAAGGGTTGAGGTTGGGAAGTCTTTTCGACACGAGTAAATGTATTTTTTCTTCCATATTTTAACCTTAGGACAATCTTTAGTGGATATGGTATGATACTAAAACGAGAAAACAACTTTTCAGATCGAGTTAACGACCCTGTCACAATGGGCAAAAAAGTTCCTATGTTAACACCTATGGATTTTGAGTGAAAAATGGCCCGGAAGCGAAAGTGAAAAAAATTCGTATTTTAACCATTTATATGTGTAAGACTCTTAAACTTGAGCGTTTCCTTACAGATTCGTCGAAAAACATCGAAAGAAACAAAGGTTTTTCAAATAGTGATTCGGATGCCTCCACGAGGGTCTTTTCGTAAGGGTTGAGGTTGGGAAGTCTTTTCGACACGAGTAAATGTATTTTTTCTTCCATATTTTAACCTTAGGACAATCTTTAGTGGATATGGTATGATACTAAAACGAGAAAACAACTTTTCAGATCGAGTTAACGACCCTGTCACAATGGGCAAAAAAGTTCCTATGTTAACACCTTTGGATTTTCAGTGAAAATGGCCCGGAAGCGTAATTGAAAGAAATTCGTATTTTAACCATTTATATGTGTAAGACTCTTAAACTTGAGCGTTTCCTTACAGATTCGTCGAAAAACATCGAAAGAAACAAAGGTCTTTCACATAGTCATTCGGGTGCCTCCACGAGGGTCTTTTCGTAAGGGTTGAGGTTGGGAAGTCTTTTCGACACGAGTAAATGTATTTTTTCTTCCATATTTTAACCTTAGGACAATCTTTAGTGGATATGGTATGATACTAAAACGAGAAAACAACTTTTCATATCGAGTTAACGACCCTGTCCCAATGGGCAAAAAAGTTCCTATGTTAACACCTATGGATTTTGATTGAAAAATGGCCCGGAAGCGAAATTGAAAAAAATTCGTATTTTAACCATTTATATGTGTAAGACTCTTAAACTTGAGCATTTCCTTACAGATTCGTCGAAAAAAATCGAAAGAAACAAAGGTTTTTCACATAGTCATTCGGGTGCCTCCACGAGGGTCTTTTCGTAAGGGTTGAGGTTGTGAAGTCTTTTCGACACGAGTAAATGTGTTTTTTCTTCCATATTTTAAGCTTAGGACAATCTTAAGTGGATATGGTATGATACTAAAACAAGAAAACAACTTTTCAGATCGAGTTAACGACCCTGTCCCAATGGGCAAAAAAGTTCCTATGTTAACACCTATGGATTTTGAGTGAAAAATTGCCCGGAAGCGAAAGTGAAAAAAATTCGTATTTTAACCATTTATATGTGTAAGACTCTTAAACTTGAGCGTTTCCTTACAGATTCGTCGAAAAACATCGAAAGAAACAAAGGTTTTTCAAATAGTGATTCGGATGCCTCCACGAGGGTCTTTTCGTAAGGGTTGAGGTTGTGAAGTCTTTTCGACACGAGTAAATGTTTTTTTTCTTCCATATTTTAAGCTTAGGACAATCTTTTGTTGATATGGTATGATACTAAAACGAGAAAACAACTTTTCATATCGAGTTAACGACCCTGTCCCAATGGGCAAAAAAGTTCCTATGTTAACACCTATGGATTTTGATTGAAAAATGGCCCGGAAGCGAAATTGAAAAAAATTCGTATTTTAACCATTTATATGTGTAAGACTCTTAAACTTGAGCATTTCCTTACAGATTCGTCGAAAAAAATCGAAAGAAACAAAGCTTTTTCACATAGTCATTCGGGTGCCTCCACGAGGGTCTTTTCGTAAGGGTTGAGGTTGTGAAGTCTTTTCGACACGAGTAAATGTGTTTTTTCTTCCATATTTTAAGCTTAGGACAATCTTAAGTGGATATGGTATGATACTAAAACAAGAAAACAACTTTTCAGATCGAGTTAACGACCCTGTCCCAATGGGCAAAAAAGTTCCTATGTTAACACCTATGGATTTTGAGTGAAAAATGGCCCGGAAGCGAAAGTGAAAAAAATTCGTATTTTAACCATTTGTATGTGTAAGACTCTTAAACTTGAGCATTTCCTTACAGATTCGTCGAAAAAAATCGAAAGAAACAAAGGTTTTTCACATAGTCATTCGGGTGCCTCCACGAGGGTCTTTTCGTAAGGGTTGAGGTTGTGAAGTCTTTTCGACACGAGTAAATGTGTTTTTTCTTCCATATTTTAAGCTTAGGACAATCTTAAGTGGATATGGTATGATACTAAAACAAGAAAACAACTTTTCAGATCGAGTTAACGACCCTGTCCCAATGGGCAAAAAAGTTCCTATGTTAACACCTATGGATTTTGAGTGAAAAATGGCCCGGAAGCGAAAGTGAAAAGAATTCGTATTTTAACCATTTATATGTGTAAGACTCTTAAACTTGAGCGTTTCCTTACAGATTCGTCGAAAAACATCGAAAGAAACAAAGGTTTTTCAAATAGTGATTCGGATGCCTCCACGAGGGTCTTTTCGTAAGGGTTGAGGTTGTGAAGTCTTTTCGACACGAGTAAATGTTTTTTTTCTTCCATATTTTAAGCTTAGGACAATCTTTTGTGGATATGGTATGATACTAAAACGAGAAAACAACTTTTCAGATCGAGTTAACGACCCTGTCCCAATGGGCAAAAAAGTTCCTATGTTAACACCTATGGATTTTGAGTGAAAAATGGCCCGGAAGCGAAAGTGAAAAAAATTCGTATTTTAACCATTTATATGTGTAAGACTCTTAAACTTGAGCGTTTCCTTACAGATTCGTCGAAAAACATCGAAAGAAACAAAGGTCTTTCACATAGAAATTCGGGTGCCTCCACGAGGGTCTTTTCGTAAGGGTTGAGGTTGGGAAGTCTTTTCGACACGAGTAAATGTATTTTTTCTTCCATATTTTAACCTTAGGACAATCTTTAGTGGATATGGTATGATACTAAAACGAGAAAACAACTTTTCAGATCGAGTTAACGACCCTGTCACAAAGGGCAAAAAAGTTCCTATGTTAACACCTTTGGATTTTGAGTGAAAATGGCCCGGAAGCGAAATTGAAAAAAATTCGTATTTTAACCATTTATATGTGTAAGACTCTTAAACTTGAGCGTTTCCTTACAGATTCGTCGAAAAACATCGAAAGAAACAAAGGTCTTTCACATAGAAATTCGGGTGCCTCCACGAGGGTCTTTTCGTAAGGGTTGAGGTTGTGAAGTCTTTTCGACACGAGTAAATGTGTTTTTTCTTCCATATTTTAAGCTTAGGACAATCTTAAGTGGATATGGTATGATACTAAAACAAGAAAACAACTTTTCAGATCGAGTTAACGACCCTGTCCCAATGGGCAAAAAAGTTCCTATGTTAACACCTATGGATTTTGAGTGAAAAATGGCCCGGAAGCGAAAGTGAAAAAAATTCGTATTTTAACCATTTATATGTGTAAGACTCTTACACTTGAGCGTTTCCTTACAGATTCGTCGAAAAACATCGAAAGAAACAAAGGTTTTTCAAATAGTGATTCGGATGCCTCCACGAGGGTCTTTTCGTAAGGGTTGAGGTTGTGAAGTCTTTTCGACACGAGTAAATGTTTTTTTTCTTCCATATTTTAAGCTTAGGACAATCTTTTGTTGATATGGTATGATACTAAAACGAGAAAACAACTTTTCATATCGAGTTAACGACCCTGTCCCAATGGGCAAAAAAGTTCCTATGTTAACACCTATGGATTTTGATTGAAAAATGGCCCGGAAGCGAAATTGAAAAAAATTCGTATTTTAACCATTTATATGTGTAAGACTCTTAAACTTGAGCATTTCCTTACAGATTCGTCGAAAAAAATCGAAAGAAACAAAGGTTTTTCACATAGTCATTCGGGTGCCTCCACGAGGGTCTTTTCGTAAGGGTTGAGGTTGTGAAGTCTTTTCGACACGAGTAAATGTGTTTTTTCTTCCATATTTTAAGCTTAGGACAATCTTAAGTGGATATGGTATGATACTAAAACAAGAAAACAACTTTTCAGATCGAGTTAACGACCCTGTCCCAATGGGCAAAAAAGTTCCTATGTTAACACCTATGGATTTTGAGTGAAAAATGGCCCGGAAGCGAAAGTGAAAAAAATTCGTATTTTAACCATTTATATGTGTAAGACTCTTAAACTTGAGCGTTTCCTTACAGATTCGTCGAAAAACATCGAAAGAAACAAAGGTTTTTCAAATAGTGATTCGGATGCCTCCACGAGGGTCTTTTCGTAAGGGTTGAGGTTGTGAAGTCTTTTCGACACGAGTAAATGTTTTTTTTCTTCCATATTTTAAGCTTAGGACAATCTTTTGTTGATATGGTATGATACTAAAACGAGAAAACAACTTTTCATATCGAGTTAACGACCCTGTCCCAATGGGCAAAAAAGTTCCTATGTTAACACCTATGGATTTTGATTGAAAAATGGCCCGGAAGCGAAATTGAAAAAAATTCGTATTTTAACCATTTATATGTGTAAGACTCTTAAACTTGAGCATTTCCTTACAGATTCGTCGAAAAAAATCGAAAGAAACAAAGGTTTTTCACATAGTCATTCGGGTGCCTCCACGAGGGTCTTTTCGTAAGGGTTGAGGTTGTGAAGTCTTTTCGACACGAGTAAATGTGTTTTTTCTTCCATATTTTAAGCTTAGGACAATCTTAAGTGGATATGGTATGATACTAAAACAAGAAAACAACTTTTCAGATCGAGTTAACGACCCTGTCCCAATGGGCAAAAAAGTTCCTATGTTAACACCTATGGATTTTGAGTGAAAAATGGCCCGGAAGCGAAAGTGAAAAGAATTCGTATTTTAACCATTTATATGTGTAAGACTCTTAAACTTGAGCGTTTCCTTACAGATTCGTCGAAAAACATCGAAAGAAACAAAGGTTTTTCAAATAGTGATTCGGATGCCTCCACGAGGGTCTTTTCGTAAGGGTTGAGGTTGTGAAGTCTTTTCGACACGAGTAAATGTTTTTTTTCTTCCATATTTTAAGCTTAGGACAATCTTTTGTGGATATGGTATGATACAAAAACGAGAAAACAACTTTTCAGATCGAGTTAACGACCCTGTCCCAATGGGCAAAAAAGTTCCTATGTTAACACCTATGGATTTTGATTGAAAAATGGCCCGGAAGCGAAATTGAAAAAAATTCGTATTTTAACCATTTATATGTGTAAGACTCTTAAACTTGAGCATTTCCTTACAGATTCGTCGAAAAAAATCGAAAGAAACAAAGCTTTTTCACATAGTCATTCGGGTGCCTCCACGAGGGTCTTTTCGTAAGGGTTGAGGTTGTGAAGTCTTTTCGACACGAGTAAATGTGTTTTTTCTTCCATATTTTAAGCTTAGGACAATCTTAAGTGGATATGGTATGATACTAAAACAAGAAAACAACTTTTCAGATCGAGTTAACGACCCTGTCCCAATGGGCAAAAAAGTTCCTATGTTAACACCTATGGATTTTGAGTGAAAAATGGCCCGGAAGCGAAAGTGAAAAGAATTCGTATTTTAACCATTTATATGTGTAAGACTCTTAAACTTGAGCGTTTCCTTACAGATTCGTCGAAAAACATCAAAAGAAACAAAGGTTTTTCAAATAGTGATTCGGATGCCTCCACGAGGGTCTTTTCGTAAGGGTTGAGGTTGTGAAGTCTTTTCGACACGAGTAAATGTTTTTTTTCTTCCATATTTTAAGCTTAGGACAATCTTTTGTGGATATGGTATGATACTAAAACGAGAAAACAACTTTTCAGATCGAGTTAACGACCCTGTCCCAATGGGCAAAAAAGTTCCTATGTTAACACCTATGGATTTTGAGTGAAAAATGGCCCGGAAGCGAAAGTGAAAAAAATTCGTATTTTAACCATTTATATGTGTAAGACTCTTAAACTTGAGCGTTTCCTTACAGATTCGTCGAAAAACATCGAAAGAAACAAAGGTCTTTCACATAGAAATTCGGGTGCCTCCACGAGGGTCTTTTCGTAAGGGTTGAGGTTGGGAAGTCTTTTCGACACGAGTAAATGTATTTTTTCTTCCATATTTTAACCTTAGGACAATCTTTAGTGGATATGGTATGATACTAAAACGAGAAAACAACTTTTCAGATCGAGTTAACGACCCTGTCACAAAGGGCAAAAAAGTTCCTATGTTAACACCTTTGGATTTTGAGTGAAAATGGCCCGGAAGCGAAATTGAAAAAAATTCGTATTTTAACCATTTATATGTGTAAGACTCTTAAACTTGAGCGTTTCCTTACAGATTCGTTGAAAAACATCGAAAGAAACAAAGGTCTTTCACATAGAAATTCGGGTGCCTCCACGAGGGTCTTTTCGTAAGGGTTGAGGTTGGGAAGTTTTTCGACACGAGTAAATGTATTTTTTCTTCCATATTTTAACCTTAGGACAATCTTTAGTGGATATGGTATGATACTAAAACGAGAAAACAACTTTTCAGATCGAGTTAACGACCCTGTCACAAAGGGCAAAAAAGTTCCTATGTTAACACCTTTGGATTTTGAGTGAAAATGGCCCGGAAGCGAAATTGAAAAAAATTCGTATTTTAACCATTTATATGTGTAAGACTCTTAAACTTGAGCGTTTCCTTACAGATTCGTCGAAAAACATCGAAAGAAACAAAGGTTTTTCAAATAGTGATTTGGATGCCTCCACGAGGGTCTTTTCGTAAGGGTTGAGGTTGTGAAGTCTTTTCGACACGAGTAAATGTTTTTTTTCTTCCATATTTTAAGCTTAGGACAATCTTAAGTGGATATGGTATGATACTAAAACAAGAAAACAACTTTTCAGATCGAGTTAACGACCCTGTCCCAATGGGCAAAAAAGTTCCTATGTTAACACCTATGGATTTTGAGTGAAAAATGGCCCGGAAGCGAAAGTGAAAAAAATTCGTATTTTAACCATTTATATGTGTAAGACTCTTAAACTTGAGCGTTTCCTTACAGATTCGTCGAAAAACATCGAAAGAAACAAAGGTTTTTCAAATAGTGATTCGGATGCCTCCACGAGGGTCTTTTCGTAAGGGTTGAGGTTGTGAAGTCTTTTCGACACGAGTAAATGTTTTTTTTCTTCCATATTTTAAGCTTAGGACAATCTTTTGTGGATATGGTATGATACTAAAACGAGAAAACAACTTTTCAGATCGAGTTAACGACCCTGTCCCAATGGGCAAAAAAGTTCCTATGTTAACACCTATGGATTTTGATTGAAAAATGGCCCGGAAGCGAAATTGAAAAAAATTCGTATTTTAACCATTTATATGTGTAAGACTCTTAAACTTGAGCGTTTCCTTACAGATTCGTCGAAAAAAATCGAAAGAAACAAAGGTTTTTCACATAGTCATTCGGGTGCCTCCACGAGGGTCTTTTCGTAAGGGTTGAGGTTGTGAAGTCTTTTCGACACGAGTAAATGTGTTTTTTCTTCCATATTTTAAGCTTAGGACAATCTTAAGTGGATATGGTATGATACTAAAACAAGAAAACAACTTTTCAGATCGAGTTAACGACCTTGTCCCAATGGGCAAAAAAGTTCATATGTTAACACCTATGGATTTTGAGTGAAAAATGGCCCGGAAGCGAAAGTGAAAAAAATTCGTATTTTAACCATTTATATGTGTAAGACTCTTAAACTTGAGCGTTTCCTTACAGATTCGTCGAAAAACATCGAAAGAAACAAAGGTTTTTCAAATAGTGATTCGGATGCCTCCACGAGGGTCTTTTCGTAAGGGTTGAGGTTGTGAAGTCTTTTCGACACGAGTAAATGTTTTTTTTCTTCCATATTTTAAGCTTAGGACAATCTTTTGTTGATATGGTATGATACTAAAACGAGAAAACAACTTTTCATATCGAGTTAACGACCCTGTCCCAATGGGCAAAAAAGTTCCTATGTTAACACCTATGGATTTTGATTGAAAAATGGCCCGGAAGCGAAATTGAAAAAAATTCGTATTTTAACCATTTATATGTGTAAGACTCTTAAACTTGAGCATTTCCTTACAGATTCGTCGAAAAAAATCGAAAGAAACAAAGGTTTTTCACATAGTCATTCGGGTGCCTCCACGAGGGTCTTTTCGTAAGGGTTGAGGTTGTGAAGTCTTTTCGACACGAGTAAATGTGTTTTTTCTTCCATATTTTAAGCTTAGGACAATCTTAAGTGGATATGGTATGATACTAAAACAAGAAAACAACTTTTCAGATCGAGTTAACGACCCTGTCCCAATGGGCAAAAAAGTTCCTATGTTAACACCTATGGATTTTGAGTGAAAAATGGCCCGGAAGCGAAAGTGAAAAGAATTCGTATTTTAACCATTTATATGTGTAAGACTCTTAAACTTGAGCGTTTCCTTACAGATTCGTCGAAAAACATCGAAAGAAACAAAGGTTTTTCAAATAGTGATTCGGATGCCTCCACGAGGGTCTTTTCGTAAGGGTTGAGGTTGTGAAGTCTTTTCGACACGAGTAAATGTTTTTTTTCTTCCATATTTTAAGCTTAGGACAATCTTTTGTGGATATGGTATGATACAAAAACGAGAAAACAACTTTTCAGATCGAGTTAACGACCCTGTCCCAATGGGCAAAAAAGTTCCTATGTTAACACCTATGGATTTTGATTGAAAAATGGCCCGGAAGCGAAATTGAAAAAAATTCGTATTTTAACCATTTATATGTGTAAGACTTTTAAACTTGAGCATTTCCTTACAGATTCGTCGAAAAAAATCGAAAGAAACAAAGGTTTTTCACATAGTCATTCGGGTGCCTCCACGAGGGTCTTTTCGTAAGGGTTGAGGTTGTGAAGTCTTTTCGACACGAGTAAATGTGTTTTTTCTTCCATATTTTAAGCTTAGGACAATCTTAAGTGGATATGGTATGATACTAAAACAAGAAAACAACTTTTCAGATCGAGTTAACGACCCTGTCCCAATGGGCAAAAAAGTTCCTATGTTAACACCTATGGATTTTGAGTGAAAAATGGCCCGGAAGCGAAAGTGAAAAGAATTCGTATTTTAACCATTTATATGTGTAAGACTCTTAAACTTGAGCGTTTCCTTACAGATTCGTCGAAAAACATCGAAAGAAACAAAGGTTTTTCAAATAGTGATTCGGATGCCTCCACGAGGGTCTTTTCGTAAGGGTTGAGGTTGTGAAGTCTTTTCGACACGAGTAAATGTTTTTTTTCTTCCATATTTTAAGCTTAGGACAATCTTTTGTGGATATGGTATGATACTAAAACGAGAAAACAACTTTTCAGATCGAGTTAACGACCCTGTCCCAATGGGCAAAAAAGTTCCTATGTTAACACCTATGGATTTTGAGTGAAAAATGGCCCAGAAGCGAAAGTGAAAAAAATTCGTATTTTAACCATTTATATGTGTAAGACTCTTAAACTTGAGCGTTTCCTTACAGATTCGTCGAAAAACATCGAAAGAAACAAAGGTCTTTCACATAGAAATTCGGGTGCCTCCACGAGGGTCTTTTCGTAAGGGTTGAGGTTGGGAAGTCTTTTCGACACGAGTAAATGTATTTTTTCTTCCATATTTTAACCTTAGGACAATCTTTAGTGGATATGGTATGATACTAAAACGAGAAAACAACTTTTCAGATCGAGTTAACGACCCTGTCACAAAGGGCAAAAAAGTTCCTATGTTAACACCTTTGGATTTCGAGTGAAAATGGCCCGGAAGCGAAATTGAAAAAAATTCGTATTTTAACCATTTATATGTGTAAGACTCTTAAACTTGAGCGTTTCCTTACAGATTCGTTGAAAAACATCGAAAGAAACAAAGGTCTTTCACATAGAAATTCGGGTGCCTCCACGAGGGTCTTTTCGTAAGGGTTGAGGTTGGGAAGTTTTTCGACACGAGTAAATGTATTTTTTCTTCCATATTTTAACCTTAGGACAATCTTTAGTGGATATGGTATGATACTAAAACGAGAAAACAACTTTTCAGATCGAGTTAACGACCCTGTCACAAAGGGCAAAAAAGTTCCTATGTTAACACCTTTGGATTTTGAGTGAAAATGGCCCGGAAGCGAAATTGAAAAAAATTCGTATTTTAACCATTTATATGTGTAAGACTCTTAAACTTGAGCGTTTCCTTACAGATTCGTCGAAAAACATCGAAAGAAACAAAGGTTTTTCAAATAGTGATTTGGATGCCTCCACGAGGGTCTTTTCGTAAGGGTTGAGGTTGTGAAGTCTTTTCGACACGAGTAAATGTTTTTTTTCTTCCATATTTTAAGCTTAGGACAATCTTAAGTGGATATGGTATGATACTAAAACAAGAAAACAACTTTTCAGATCGAGTTAACGACCCTGTCCCAATGGGCAAAAAAGTTCCTATGTTAACACCTATGGATTTTGAGTGAAAAATGGCCCGGAAGCGAAAGTGAAAAAAATTCGTATTTTAACCATTTATATGTGTAAGACTCTTAAACTTGAGCGTTTCCTTACAGATTCGTCGAAAAACATCGAAAGAAACAAAGGTTTTTCAAATAGTGATTCGGATGCCTCCACGAGGGTCTTTTCGTAAGGGTTGAGGTTGTGAAGTCTTTTCGACACGAGTAAATGTTTTTTTTCTTCCATATTTTAAGCTTAGGACAATCTTTTGTGGATATGGTATGATACTAAAACGAGAAAACAACTTTTCAGATCGAGTTAACGACCCTGTCCCAATGGGCAAAAAAGTTCCTATGTTAACACCTATGGATTTTGATTGAAAAATGGCCCGGAAGCGAAATTGAAAAATATTCGTATTTTAACCATTTATATGTGTAAGACTCTTAAACTTGAGCGTTTCCTTACAGATTCGTCGAAAAAAATCGAAAGAAACAAAGGTTTTTCACATAGTCATTCGGGTGCCTCCACGAGGGTCTTTTCGTAAGGGTTGAGGTTGTGAAGTCTTTTCGACACGAGTAAATGTGTTTTTTCTTCCATATTTTAAGCTTAGGACAATCTTAAGTGGATATGGTATGATACTAAAACAAGAAAACAACTTTTCAGATCGAGTTAACGACCCTGTCCCAATGGGCAAAAAAGTTCCTATGTTAACACCTATGGATTTTGAGTGAAAAATGGCCCGGAAGCGAAAGTGAAAAAAATTCGTATTTTAACCATTTATATGTGTAAGACTCTTAAACTTGAGCGTTTCCTTACAGATTCGTCGAAAAACATCGAAAGAAACAAAGGTCTTTCACATAGAAATTCGGGTGCCTCCACGAGGGTCTTTTCGTAAGGGTTGAGGTTGGGAAGTCTTTTCGACACGAGTAAATGTATTTTTTCTTCCATATTTTAACCTTAGGACAATCTTTAGTGGATATGGTATGATACTAAAACGAGAAAACAACTTTTCAGATCGAGTTAACGACCCTGTCACAAAGGGCAAAAAAGTTCCTATGTTAACACCTTTGGATTTTGAGTGAAAATGGCCCGGAAGCGAAATTGAAAAAAATTCGTATTTTAACCATTTATATGTGTAAGACTCTTAAACTTGAGCGTTTCCTTACAGATTCGTCGAAAAACATCGAAAGAAACAAAGGTTTTTCAAATAGTGATTTGGATGCCTCCACGAGGGTCTTTTCGTAAGGGTTGAGGTTGTGAAGTCTTTTCGACACGAGTAAATGTTTTTTTTCTTCCATATTTTAAGCTTAGGACAATCTTAAGTGGATATGGTATGATACTAAAACAAGAAAACAACTTTTCAGATCGAGTTAACGACCCTGTCCCAATGGGCAAAAAAGTTCCTATGTTAACACCTATGGATTTTGAGTGAAAAATGGCCCGGAAGCGAAAGTGAAAAAAATTCGTATTTTAACCATTTATATGTGTAAGACTCTTAAACTTGAGCGTTTCCTTACAGATTCGTCGAAAAACATCGAAAGAAACAAAGGTTTTTCAAATAGTGATTCGGATGCCTCCACGAGGGTCTTTTCGTAAGGGTTGAGGTTGTGAAGTCTTTTCGACACGAGTAAATGTTTTTTTTCTTCCATATTTTAAGCTTAGGACAATCTTTTGTGGATATGGTATGATACTAAAACGAGAAAACAACTTTTCAGATCGAGTTAACGACCCTGTCCCAATGGGCAAAAAAGTTCCTATGTTAACACCTATGGATTTTGATTGAAAAATGGCCCGGAAGCGAAATTGAAAAAAATTCGTATTTTAACCATTTATATGTGTAAGACTCTTAAACTTGAGCGTTTCCTTACAGATTCGTCGAAAAAAATCGAAAGAAACAAAGGTTTTTCACATAGTCATTCGGGTGCCTCCACGAGGGTCTTTTCGTAAGGGTTGAGGTTGTGAAGTCTTTTCGACACGAGTAAATGTGTTTTTTCTTCCATATTTTAAGCTTAGGACAATCTTAAGTGGATATGGTATGATACTAAAACAAGAAAACAACTTTTCAGATCGAGTTAACGACCCTGTCCCAATGGGCAAAAAAGTTCCTATGTTAACACCTATGGATTTTGAGTGAAAAATGGCCCGGAAGCGAAAGTGAAAAAAATTCGTATTTTAACCATTTATATGTGTAAGACTCTTAAACTTGAGCGTTTCCTTACAGATTCGTCGAAAAACATCGAAAGAAACAAAGGTCTTTCACATAGAAATTCGGGTGCCTCCACGAGGGTCTTTTCGTAAGGGTTGAGGTTGGGAAGTCTTTTCGACACGAGTAAATGTATTTTTTCTTCCATATTTTAACCTTAGGACAATCTTTAGTGGATATGGTATGATACTAAAACGAGAAAACAACTTTTCAGATCGAGTTAACGACCCTGTCACAATGGGCAAAAAAGTTCCTATGTTAACACCTTTGGATTTTGAGTGAAAATGGCCCGGAAGCGAAATTGAAAAAAATTCGTATTTTAACCATTTATATGTGTAAGACTCTTAAACTTGAGCGTTTCCTTACAGATTCGTCGAAAAACATCGAAAGAAACAAAGGTTTTTCAAATAGTGATTCGGATGCCACCACGAGGGTCTTTTCGTAAGGGTTGAGGTTGTGAAGTCTTTTCGACACGAGTAAATGTTTTTTTTCTTCCATATTTTAAGCTTAGGACAATCTTTTGTGGATATGGTATGATACTAAAACGAGAAAATAACTTTTCAGATCGAGTTAACGACCCTGTCCCAATGGGCAAAAAAGTTCCTATGTTAACACCTATGGATTTTGAGTGAAAAATGGCCCGGAAGCGAAAGTGAAAAAAATTCGTATTTTAACCATTTATATGTGTAAGACTCTTAAACTTGAGCGTTTCCTTACAGATTCGTCGAAAAACATCGATAGAAACAAAGGTTTTTCAAATAGTGATTCGGATGCCTCCACGAGGGTCTTTTCGTAAGGGTTGAGGTTGTGAAGTCTTTTCGACACGAGTAAATGTTTTTTTTCTTCCATATTTTAAGCTTAGGACAATCTTTTGTGGATATGGTATGATACTAAAATGAGAAAAAAACTTTTCAGATCGAGTGAACGACCCTGTCCCAATGGGCAAAAAAGTTCCTATGTTAACACCTATGGATTTTGATTGAAAAATGGCCCGGAAGCGAAATTGAAAAAAATTCGTATTTTAACCATTTATATGTGTAAGACTCTTAAACTTGAGCGTTTCCTTACAGATTCGTCGAAAAAAATCGAAAGAAACAAAGGTTTTTCACATAGTCATTCGGGTGCCTCCACGAGGGTCTTTTCGTAAGGGTTGAGGTTGTGAAGTCTTTTCGACACGAGAAAATGTGTTTTTTCTTCCATATTTTAAGCTGAGGACAATCTTAAGTGGATATGGTATGATACTAAAACAAGAAAACAACTTTTCAGATCGAGTTAACGACCCTGTCCCAATGGGCAAAAAAGTTCCTATGTTAACACCTATGGATTTTGATTGAAAAATGGCCCGGAAGCGAAAGTGAAAAAAATTCGTATTTTAACCATTTATATGTGTAAGACTCTTAAACTTGAGCGTTTCCTTACAGATTCGTCGAAAAACATCGAAAGAAACAAAGGTCTTTCACATAGTCATTCGGGTGCCTCCACGAGGGTCTTTTCGTAAGGGTTGAGGTTGGGAAGTCTTTTCGACACGAGTAAATGTATTTTTTCTTCCATATTTTAACCTTAGGACAATCTTTAGTGGATATGGTATGATACTAAAACGAGAAGACAACTTTTCAGATCGAGTTAACGATCCTGTCACAATGGGCAAAAAAGTTCCTATGTTAACACCTATGGATTTTGAGTGAAAAATGGCCCGGAAGCGAAAGTGAAAAAAATTCGTATTTTAACCATTTATATGTGTAAGACTCTTAAACTTGAGCGTTTCCTTACAGATTCGTCGAAAAACATCGAAAGAAACAAAGGTCTTTCACATAGAAATTCGGGTGCCTCCACGAGGGTCTTTTCGTAAGGGTTGAGGTTGGGAAGTCTTTTCGACACGAGTAAATGTATTTTTTCTTCCATATTTTAACCTTAGGACAATCTTTAGTGGATATGGTATGATACTAAAACGAGAAAACAACTTTTCAGATCGAGTTAACGACCCTGTCACAAAGGGCAAAAAAGTTCCTCTGTTAACACCTTTGGATTTTGAGTGAAAATGGCCCGGAAGCGAAATTGAAAAAAATTCGTATTTTAACCATTTATATGTGTAAGACTCTTAAACTTAAGCGTTTCCTTACAGATTCGTCGAAAAACATCGAAAGAAACAAAGGTTTTTCAAATAGTGATTCGGATGCCTCCACGAGGGTCTTTTCGTAAGGGTTGAGGTTGGGAAGTCTTTTCGACACGAGTAAATGTATTTTTTCTTCCATATTTTAACCTTAGGACAATCTTTAGTGGATATGGTATGATACTAAAACGAGAAAACAACTTTTCAGATCGAGTTAACGACCCTGTCACAAAGGGCAAAAAAGTTCCTATGTTAACACCTTTGGATTTTGAGTGAAAATGGCCCGGAAGCGAAATTGAAAAAAATTCGTATTTTAACCATTTATATGTGTAAGACTCTTAAACTTGAGCGTTTCCTTACAGATTCGTCGAAAAACATCGAAAGAAACAAAGGTTTTTCAAATAGTGATTCGGATGCCTCCACGAGGGTCTTTTCGTAAGGGTTGAGGTTGTGAAGTCTTTTCGACACGAGTAAATGTTTTTTTTCTTCCATATTTTAAGCTTAGGACAATCTTTTGTGGATATGGTATGATACTAAAACGAGAAAACAACTTTTCAGATCGAGTTAACGACCCTGTCCCAATGGGCAAAAAAGTTCCTATGTTAACACCTATGGATTTTGAGTGAAAAATGGCCCGGAAGAGAAAGTGAAAAAAATTCGTATTTTAACCATTTATATGTGTAAGACTCTTAAACTTGAGCGTTTCCTTACAGATTCGTCGAAAAACATCGAAAGAAACAAAGGTCTTTCACATAGAAATTCGGGTGCCTCCACGAGGGTCTTTTCGTAAGGGTTGAGGTTGGGAAGTCTTTTCGACACGAGTAAATGTATTTTTTCTTCCATATTTTAACCTTAGGACAATCTTTAGTGGATATGGTATGATACTAAAACGAGAAAACAACTTTTCAGATCGAGTTAACGACCCTGTCACAAAGGGCAAAAAAGTTCCTATGTTAACACCTTTGGATTTTGAGTGAAAATGGCCCGGAAGCGAAATTGAAAAAAATTCGTATTTTAACCATTTATATGTGTAAGACTCTTAAACTTGAGCGTTTCCTTACAGATTCGTCGAAAAACATCGAAAGAAACAAAGGTCTTTCACATAGAAATTCGGGTGCCTCCACGAGGGTCTTTTCGTAAGGGTTGAGGTTGGGAAGTTTTTCGACACGAGTAAATGTATTTTTTCTTCCATATTTTAACCTTAGGACAATCTTTAGTGGATATGGTATGATACTAAAACGAGAAAACAACTTTTCAGATCGAGTTAACGACCCTGTCACAAAGGGCAAAAAAGTTCCTATGTTAACACCTTTGGATTTTGAGTGAAAATGGCCCGGAAGCGAAATTGAAAAAAATTCGTATTTTAACCATTTATATGTGTAAGACTCTTAAACTTGAGCGTTTCCTTACAGATTCGTCGAAAAACATCGAAAGAAACAAAGGTTTTTCAAATAGTGATTTGGATGCCTCCACGAGGGTCTTTTCGTAAGGGTTGAGGTTGTGAAGTCTTTTCGACACGAGTAAATGTTTTTTTTCTTCCATATTTTAAGCTTAGGACAATCTTAAGTGGATATGGTATGATACTAAAACAAGAAAACAACTTTTCAGATCGAGTTAACGACCCTGTCCCAATGGGCAAAAAAGTTCCTATGTTAACACCTATGGATTTTGAGTGAAAAATGGCCCGGAAGCGAAAGTGAAAAAAATTCGTATTTTAACCATTTATATGTGTAAGTCTCTTAAACTTGAGCGTTTCCTTACAGATTCGTCGAAAAACATCGAAAGAAACAAAGGTTTTTCAAATAGTGATTCGGATGCCTCCACGAGGGTCTTTTCGTAAGGGTTGAGGTTGTGAAGTCTTTTCGACACGAGTAAATGTTTTTTTTCTTCCATATTTTAAGCTTAGGACAATCTTTTGTGGATATGGTATGATACTAAAACGAGAAAACAACTTTTCAGATCGAGTTAACGACCCTGTCCCAATGGGCAAAAAAGTTCCTATGTTAACACCTATGGATTTTGATTGAAAAATGGCCCGGAAGCGAAATTGAAAAAAATTCGTATTTTAACCATTTATATGTGTAAGACTCTTAAACTTGAGCGTTTCCTTACAGATTCGTCGAAAAAAATCGAAAGAAACAAAGGTTTTTCACATAGTCATTCGGGTGCCTCCACGAGGGTCTTTTCGTAAGGGTTGAGGTTGTGAAGTCTTTTCGACACGAGTAAATGTGTTTTTTCTTCCATATTTTAAGCTTAGGACAATCTTAAGTGGATATGGTATGATACTAAAACAAGAAAACAACTTTTCAGATCGAGTTAACGACCCTGTCCCAATGGGCAAAAAAGTTCCTATGTTAACACCTATGGATTTTGATTGAAAAATGGCCCGGAAGCGAAATTGAAAAAAATTCGTATTTTAACCATTTATATGTGTAAGACTCTTAAACTTGAGCGTTTCCTTACAGATTCGTCGAAAAACATCGAAAGAAACAAAGGTCTTTCACATAGAAATTCGGGTGCCTCCACGAGGGTCTTTTCGTAAGGGTTGAGGTTGGGAAGTTTTTCGACACGAGTAAATGTATTTTTTCTTCCATATTTTAACCTTAGGACAATCTTTAGTGGATATGGTATGATACTAAAACGAGAAAACAACTTTTCAGATCGAGTTAACGACCCTGTCACAAAGGGCAAAAAAGTTCCTATGTTAACACCTTTGGATTTTGAGTGAAAATGGCCCGGAAGCGAAATTGAAAAAAATTCGTATTTTAACCATTTATATGTGTAAGACTCTTAAACTTGAGCGTTTCCTTACAGATTCGTCGAAAAACATCGAAAGAAACAAAGGTTTTTCAAATAGTGATTTGGATGCCTCCACGAGGGTCTTTTCGTAAGGGTTGAGGTTGTGAAGTCTTTTCGACACGAGTAAATGTTTTTTTTCTTCCATATTTTAAGCTTAGGACAATCTTAAGTGGATATGGTATGATACTAAAACAAGAAAACAACTTTTCAGATCGAGTTAACGACCCTGTCCCAATGGGCAAAAAAGTTCCTATGTTAACACCTATGGATTTTGAGTGAAAAATGGCCCGGAAGCGAAAGTGAAAAAAATTCGTATTTTAACCATTTATATGTGTAAGTCTCTTAAACTTGAGCGTTTCCTTACAGATTCGTCGAAAAACATCGAAAGAAACAAAGGTTTTTCAAATAGTGATTCGGATGCCTCCACGAGGGTCTTTTCGTAAGGGTTGAGGTTGTGAAGTCTTTTCGACACGAGTAAATGTTTTTTTTCTTCCATATTTTAAGCTTAGGACAATCTTTTGTGGATATGGTATGATACTAAAACGAGAAAACAACTTTTCAGATCGAGTTAACGACCCTGTCCCAATGGGCAAAAAAGTTCCTATGTTAACACCTATGGATTTTGATTGAAAAATGGCCCGGAAGCGAAATTGAAAAAAATTCGTATTTTAACCATTTATATGTGTAAGACTCTTAAACTTGAGCGTTTCCTTACAGATTCGTCGAAAAAAATCGAAAGAAACAAAGGTTTTTCACATAGTCATTCGGGTGCCTCCACGAGGGTCTTTTCGTAAGGGTTGAGGTTGTGAAGTCTTTTCGACACGAGTAAATGTGTTTTTTCTTCCATATTTTAAGCTTAGGACAATCTTAAGTGGATATGGTATGATACTAAAACAAGAAAACAACTTTTCAGATCGAGTTAACGACCCTGTCCCAATGGGCAAAAAAGTTCCTATGTTAACACCTATGGATTTTGAGTGAAAAATGGCCCGGAAGCGAAAGTGAAAAAAATTCGTATTTTAACCATTTATATGTGTAAGACTCTTAAACTTGAGCGTTTCCTTACAGATTCGTCGAAAAACATCGAAAGAAACAAAGGTCTTTCACATAGAAATTCGGGTGCCTCCACGAGGGTCTTTTCGTAAGGGTTGAGGTTGGGAAGTCTTTTCGACACGAGTAAATGTATTTTTTCTTCCATATTTTAACCTTAGGACAATCTTTAGTGGATATGGTATGATACTAAAACGAGAAAACAACTTTTCAGATCGAGTTAACGACCCTGTCACAATGGGCAAAAAAGTTCCTATGTTAACACCTTTGGATTTTGAGTGAAAATGGCCCGGAAGCGAAATTGAAAAAAATTCGTATTTTAACCATTTATATGTGTAAGACTCTTAAACTTGAGCGTTTCCTTACAGATTCGTCGAAAAACATCGAAAGAAACAAAGGTTTTTCAAATAGTGATTCGGATGCCACCACGAGGGTCTTTTCGTAAGGGTTGAGGTTGTGAAGTCTTTTCGACACGAGTAAATGTTTTTTTTCTTCCATATTTTAAGCTTAGGACAATCTTTTGTGGATATGGTATGATACTAAAACGAGAAAATAACTTTTCAGATCGAGTTAACGACCCTGTCCCAATGGGCAAAAAAGTTCCTATGTTAACACCTATGGATTTTGAGTGAAAAATGGCCCGGAAGCGAAAGTGAAAAAAATTCGTATTTTAACCATTTATATGTGTAAGACTCTTAAACTTGAGCGTTTCCTTACAGATTCGTCGAAAAACATCGATAGAAACAAAGGTTTTTCAAATAGTGATTCGGATGCCTCCACGAGGGTCTTTTCGTAAGGGTTGAGGTTGTGAAGTCTTTTCGACACGAGTAAATGTTTTTTTTCTTCCATATTTTAAGCTTAGGACAATCTTTTGTGGATATGGTATGATACTAAAATGAGAAAAAAACTTTTCAGATCGAGTGAACGACCCTGTCCCAATGGGCAAAAAAGTTCCTATGTTAACACCTATGGATTTTGATTGAAAAATGGCCCGGAAGCGAAATTGAAAAAAATTCGTATTTTAACCATTTATATGTGTAAGACTCTTAAACTTGAGCGTTTCCTTACAGATTCGTCGAAAAAAATCGAAAGAAACAAAGGTTTTTCACATAGTCATTCGGGTGCCTCCACGAGGGTCTTTTCGTAAGGGTTGAGGTTGTGAAGTCTTTTCGACACGAGAAAATGTGTTTTTTCTTCCATATTTTAAGCTTAGGACAATCTTAAGTGGATATGGTATGATACTAAAACAAGAAAACAACTTTTCAGATCGAGTTAACGACCCTGTCCCAATGGGCAAAAAAGTTCCTATGTTAACACCTATGGATTTTGATTGAAAAATGGCCCGGAAGCGAAAGTGAAAAAAATTCGTATTTTAACCATTTATATGTGTAAGACTCTTAAACTTGAGCGTTTCCTTACAGATTCGTCGAAAAACATCGAAAGAAACAAAGGTCTTTCACATAGTCATTCGGGTGCCTCCACGAGGGTCTTTTCGTAAGGGTTGAGGTTGGGAAGTCTTTTCGACACGAGTAAATGTATTTTTTCTTCCATATTTTAACCTTAGGACAATCTTTAGTGGATATGGTATGATACTAAAACGAGAAGACAACTTTTCAGATCGAGTTAACGATCCTGTCACAATGGGCAAAAAAGTTCCTATGTTAACACCTATGGATTTTGAGTGAAAAATGGCCCGGAAGCGAAAGTGAAAAAAATTCGTATTTTAACCATTTATATGTGTAAGACTCTTAAACTTGAGCGTTTCCTTACAGATTCGTCGAAAAACATCGAAAGAAACAAAGGTTTTTCAAATAGTGATTCGGATGCCTCCACGAGGGTCTTTTCGTAAGGGTTGAGGTTGTGAAGTCTTTTCGACACGAGTAAATGTTTTTTTTCTTCCATATTTTAAGCTTAGGACAATCTTTTGTGGATATGGTATGATACTAAAACGAGAAAACAACTTTTCAGATCGAGTTAACGACCCTGTCCCAATGGGCAAAAAAGTTCCTATGTTAACACATATGGATTTTGAGTGAAAAATGGCCCGGAAGCGAAAGTGAAAAAAATTCGTATTTTAACCATTTATATGTGTAAGACTCTTAAACTTGAGCGTTTCCTTACAGATTCGTCGAAAAACATCGAAAGAAACAAAGGTTTTTCAAATAGTGATTCGGATGCCTCCACGAGGGTCTTTTCGTAAGGGTTGAGGTTGTGAAGTCTTTTCGACACGAGTAAATGTTTTTTTTCTTCCATATTTTAAGCTTAGGACAATCTTTTGTGGATATGGTATGATACTAAAACGAGAAAACAACTTTTCAGATCGAGTTAACGACCCTGTCCCAATGGGCAAAAAAGTTCCTATGTTAACACCTATGGATTTTGAGTGAAAAATGGCCCGGAAGCGAAAGTGAAAAAAATTCGTATTTTAACCATTTATATGTGTAAGACTCTTAAACCTTGCGTTTCCTTACATATTCGTCGAAAAAAATCGAAAGAAACAAAGGTTTTTCACATAGTCATTCGGGTGCCTCCACGAGGGTCTTTTCGTAAGGGTTGAGGTTGTGAAGTCTTTTTGACACGAGTAAATGTGTTTTTTCTTCCATATTTTAAGCTTAGGACAATCTTAAGTGGATATGGTATGATACTAAAACAAGAAAACAACTTTTCAGATCGAGTTAACGACCCTGTCCCAATGGGCAAAAAAGTTCCTATGTTAACACCTATGGATTTTGAGTGAAAAATGGCCCGGAAGCGAAAGTGAAAAGAATTCGTATTTTAACCATTTATATGTGTAAGACTCTTAAACTTGAGCGTTTCCTTACAGATTCGTCGAAAAACATCGAAAGAAACAAAGGTTTTTCAAATAGTGATTCGGATGCCTCCACGAGGGTCTTTTCGTAAGGGTTGAGGTTGTGAAGTCTTTTCGACACGAGTAAATGTTTTTTTTCTTCCATATTTTAAGCTTAGGACAATCTTTTGTGGATATGGTATGATACTAAAACGAGAAAACAACTTTTCAGATCGAGTTAACGACCCTGTCCCAATGGGCAAAAAAGTTCCTATGTTAACACCTATGGATTTTGAGTGAAAAATGGCCCGGAAGCGAAAGTGAAAAAAATTCGTATTTTAACCATTTATATGTGTAAGACTCTTAAACTTGAGCGTTTCCTTACAGATTCGTCGAAAAACATCGAAAGAAACAAAGGTCTTTCACATAGAAATTCGGGTGCCTCCACGAGGGTCTTTTCGTAAGGGTTGAGGTTGGGAAGTCTTTTCGACACGAGTAAATGTATTTTTTCTTCCATATTTTAACCTTAGGACAATCTTTAGTGGATATGGTATGATACTAAAACGAGAAAACAACTTTTCAGATCGAGTTAACGACCCTGTCACAAAGGGCAAAAAAGTTCCTATGTTAACACCTTTGGATTTTGAGTGAAAATGGCCCGGAAGCGAAATTGAAAAAAATTCGTATTTTAACCATTTATATGTGTAAGACTCTTAAACTTGAGCGTTTCCTTACAGATTCGTCGAAAAACATCGAAAGAAACAAAGGTTTTTCAAATAGTGATTCGGATGCCTCCACGAGGGTCTTTTCGTAAGGGTTGAGGTTGGGAAGTCTTTTCGACACGAGTAAATGTATTTTTTCTTCCATATTTTAACCTTAGGACAATCTTTAGTGGATATGGTATGATACTAAAACGAGAAAACAACTTTTCAGATCGAGTTAACGACCCTGTCACAAAGGGCAAAAAAGTTCCTATGTTAACACCTTTGGATTTTGAGTGAAAATGGCCCGGAAGCGAAATTGAAAAAAATTCGTATTTTAACCATTTATATGTGTAAGACTCTTAAACTTGAGCGTTTCCTTACAGATTCGTCGAAAAACATCGAAAGAAACAAAGGTCTTTCACATAGAAATTCGGGTGCCTCCACGAGGGTCTTTTCGTAAGGGTTGAGGTTGTGAAGTTTTTCGACACGAGTAAATGTATTTTTTCTTCCATATTTTAACCTTAGGACAATCTTTAGTGGATATGGTATGATACTAAAACGAGAAAACAACTTTTCAGATCGAGTTAACGACCCTGTCACAATGGGCAAAAAAGTTCCTATGTTAACACCTTTGGATTTTGAGTGAAAATGGCCCGGAAGCGAAATTGAAAAAAATTCGTATTTTAACCATTTATATGTGTAAGACTCTTAAACTTGAGCGTTTCCTTACAGATTCGTCGAAAAACATCGAAAGAAACAAAGGTTTTTCAAATAGTGATTCGGATGCCTCCACGAGGGTCTTTTCGTAAGGGTTGAGGTTGTGAAGTCTTTTCGACACGAGTAAATGTTTTTTTTCTTCCATATTTTAAGCTTAGGACAATCTTTTGTGGATATGGTATGATACTAAAACGAGAAAACAACTTTTCAGATCGAGTTAACGACCCTGTCCCAATGGGCAAAAAAGTTCCTATGTTAACACCTATGGATTTTGAGTGAAAAATGGCCCGGAAGCGAAAGTGAAAAAAATTCGTATTTTAACCATTTATATGTGTAAGACTCTTAAACTTGAGCGTTTCCTTACAGATTCGTCGAAAAACATCGAAAGAAACAAAGGTCTTTCACATAGAAATTCGGGTGCCTCCACGAGGGTCTTTTCGTAAGGGTTGAGGTTGGGAAGTCTTTTCGACACGAGTAAATGTATTTTTTCTTCCATATTTTAACCTTAGGACAATCTTTAGTGGATATGGTATGATACTAAAACGAGAAAACAACTTTTCAGATCGAGTTAACGACCCTGTCACAAAGGGCAAAAAAGTTCCTATGTTAACACCTTTGGATTTTGAGTGAAAATGGCCCGGAAGCGAAATTGAAAAAAATTCGTATTTTAACCATTTATATGTGTAAGACTCTTAAACTTGAGCGTTTCCTTACAGATTCGTCGAAAAACATCGAAAGAAACAAAGGTCTTTCACATAGAAATTCGGGTGCCTCCACGAGGGTCTTTTCGTAAGGGTTGAGGTTGGGAAGTTTTTCGACACGAGTAAATGTATTTTTTCTTCCATATTTTAACCTTAGGACAATCTTTAGTGGATATGGTATGATACTAAAACGAGAAAACAACTTTTTAGATCGAGTTAACGACCCTGTCACAAAGGGCAAAAAAGTTCCTATGTTAACACCTTTGGATTTTGAGTGAAAATGGCCCGGAAGCGAAATTGAAAAAAATTCGTATTTTAACCATTTATATGTGTAAGACTCTTAAACTTGAGCGTTTCCTTACAGATTCGTCGAAAAACATCGAAAGAAACAAAGGTTTTTCAAATAGTGATTTGGATGCCTCCACGAGGGTCTTTTCGTAAGGGTTGAGGTTGTGAAGTCTTTTCGACACGAGTAAATGTTTTTTTTCTTCCATATTTTAAGCTTAGGACAATCTTAAGTGGATATGGTATGATACTAAAACAAGAAAACAACTTTTCAGATCGAGTTAACGACCCTGTCCCAATGGGCAAAAAAGTTCCTATGTTAACACCTATGGATTTTGAGTGAAAAATGGCCCGGAAGCGAAAGTGAAAAAAATTCGTATTTTAACCATTTATATGTGTAAGACTCTTAAACTTGAGCGTTTCCTTACAGATTCGTCGAAAAACATCGAAAGAAACAAAGGTTTTTCAAATAGTGATTCGGATGCCTCCACGAGGGTCTTTTCGTAAGGGTTGAGGTTGTGAAGTCTTTTCGACACGAGTAAATGTTTTTTTTCTTCCATATTTTAAGCTTAGGACAATCTTTTGTGGATATGGTATGATACTAAAACGAGAAAACAACTTTTCAGATCGAGTTAACGACCCTGTCCCAATGGGCAAAAAAGTTCCTATGTTAACACCTATGGATTTTGATTGAAAAATGGCCCGGAAGCGAAATTGAAAAAAATTCGTATTTTAACCATTTATATGTGTAAGACTCTTAAACTTGAGCGTTTCCTTACAGATTCGTCGAAAAAAATCGAAAGAAACAAAGGTTTTTCACATAGTCATTCGGGTGCCTCCACGAGGGTCTTTTCGTAAGGGTTGAGGTTGTGAAGTCTTTTCGACACGAGTAAATGTGTTTTTTCTTCCATATTTTAAGCTTAGGACAATCTTAAGTGGATATGGTATGATACTAAAACAAGAAAACAACTTTTCAGATCGAGTTAACGACCCTGTCCCAATGGGCAAAAAAGTTCCTATGTTAACACCTATGGATTTTGAGTGAAAAATGGCCCGGAAGCGAAAGTGAAAAAAATTCGTATTTTAACCATTTATATGTGTAAGACTCTTAAACTTGAGCGTTTCCTTACAGATTCGTCGAAAAACATCGAAAGAAACAAAGGTTTTTCAAATAGTGATTCGGATGCCTCCACGAGGGTCTTTTCGTAAGGGTTGAGGTTGTGAAGTCTTTTCGACACGAGTAAATGTTTTTTTTCTTCCATATTTTAAGCTTAGGACAATCTTTTGTGGATATGGTATGATACTAAAACGAGAAAACAACTTTTCAGATCGAGTTAACGACCCTGTCCCAATGGGCAAAAAAGTTCCTATGTTAACACCTATGGATTTTGATTGAAAAATGGCCCGGAAGCGAAATTGAAAAAAATTCGTATTTTAACCATTTATATGTGTAAGACTCTTAAACTTGAGCGTTTCCTTACAGATTCGTCGAAAAAAATCGAAAGAAACAAAGGTTTTTCACATAGTCATTCGGGTGCCTCCACGAGGGTCTTTTCGTAAGGGTTGAGGTTGTGAAGTCTTTTCGACACGAGTAAATGTGTTTTTTCTTCCATATTTTAAGCTTAGGACAATCTTAAGTGGATATGGTATGATACTAAAACAAGAAAACAACTTTTCAGATCGAGTTAACGACCCTGTCCCAATGGGCAAAAAAGTTCCTATGTTAACACCTATGGATTTTGAGTGAAAAATGGCCCGGAAGCGAAAGTGAAAAAAATTCGTATTTTAACCATTTATATGTGTAAGACTCTTAAACTTGAGCGTTTCCTTACAGATTCGTCGAAAAACATCGAAAGAAACAAAGGTCTTTCACATAGAAATTCGGGTGCCTCCACGAGGGTCTTTTCGTAAGGGTTGAGGTTGGGAAGTCTTTTCGACACGAGTAAATGTATTTTTTCTTCCATATTTTAACCTTAGGACAATCTTTAGTGGATATGGTATGATACTAAAACGAGAAAACAACTTTTCAGATCGAGTTAACGACCCTGTCACAATGGGCAAAAAAGTTCCTATGTTAACACCTTTGGATTTTGAGTGAAAATGGCCCGGAAGCGAAATTGAAAAAAATTCGTATTTTAACCATTTATATGTGTAAGACTCTTAAACTTGAGCGTTTCCTTACAGATTCGTCGAAAAACATCGAAAGAAACAAAGGTTTTTCAAATAGTGATTTGGATGCCTCCACGAGGGTCTTTTCGTAAGGGTTGAGGTTGTGAAGTCTTTTCGACACGAGTAAATGTTTTTTTTCTTCCATATTTTAAGCTTAGGACAATCTTAAGTGGATATGGTATGATACTAAAACAAGAAAACAACTTTTCAGATCGAGTTAACGACCCTGTCCCAATGGGCAAAAAAGTTCCTATGTTAACACCTATGGATTTTGAGTGAAAAATGGCCCGGAAGCGAAAGTGAAAAAAATTCGTATTTTAACCATTTATATGTGTAAGACTCTTAAACTTGAGCGTTTCCTTACAGATTCGTCGAAAAACATCGAAAGAAACAAAGGTTTTTCAAATAGTGATTCGGATGCCTCCACGAGGGTCTTTTCGTAAGGGTTGAGGTTGTGAAGTCTTTTCGACACGAGTAAATGTTTTTTTTCTTCCATATTTTAAGCTTAGGACAATCTTTTGTGGATATGGTATGATACTAAAACGAGAAAACAACTTTTCAGATCGAGTTAACGACCCTGTCCCAATGGGCAAAAAAGTTCCTATGTTAACACCTATGGATTTTGATTGAAAAATGGCCCGGAAGCGAAATTGAAAAAAATTCGTATTTTAACCATTTATATGTGTAAGACTCTTAAACTTGAGCGTTTCCTTACAGATTCGTCGAAAAAAATCGAAAGAAACAAAGGTTTTTCACATAGTCATTCGGGTGCCTCCACGAGGGTCTTTTCGTAAGGGTTGAGGTTGTGAAGTCTTTTCGACACGAGTAAATGTGTTTTTTCTTCCATATTTTAAGCTTAGGACAATCTTAAGTGGATATGGTATGATACTAAAACAAGAAAACAACTTTTCAGATCGAGTTAACGACCCTGTCCCAATGGGCGAAAAAGTTCCTATGTTAACACCTATGGATTTTGAGTGAAAAATGGCCCGGAAGCGAAAGTGAAAAAAATTCGTATTTTAACCATTTATATGTGTAAGACTCTTAAACTTGAGCGTTTCCTTACAGATTCGTCGAAAAACATCGAAAGAAACAAAGGTCTTTCACATAGAAATTCGGGTGCCTCCACGAGGGTCTTTTCGTAAGGGTTGAGGTTGGGAAGTCTTTTCGACACGAGTAAATGTATTTTTTCTTCCATATTTTAACCTTAGGACAATCTTTAGTGGATATGGTATGATACTAAAACGAGAAAACAACTTTTCAGATCGAGTTAACGACCCTGTCACAATGGGCAAAAAAGTTCCTATGTTAACACCTTTGGATTTTGAGTGAAAATGGCCCGGAAGCGAAATTGAAAAAAATTCGTATTTTAACCATTTATATGTGTAAGACTCTTAAACTTGAGCGTTTCCTTACAGATTCGTCGAAAAACATCGAAAGAAACAAAGGTTTTTCAAATAGTGATTCGGATGCCACCACGAGGGTCTTTTCGTAAGGGTTGAGGTTGTGAAGTCTTTTCGACACGAGTAAATGTTTTTTTTCTTCCATATTTTAAGCTTAGGACAATCTTTTGTGGATATGGTATGATACTAAAACGAGAAAATAACTTTTCAGATCGAGTTAACGACCCTGTCCCAATGGGCAAAAAAGTTCCTATGTTAACACCTATGGATTTTGAGTGAAAAATGGCCCGGAAGCGAAAGTGAAAAAAATTCGTATTTTAACCATTTATATGTGTAAGACTCTTAAACTTGAGCGTTTCCTTACAGATTCGTCGAAAAACATAGAAAGAAACAAAGGTTTTTCAAATAGTGATTCGGATGCCTCCACGAGGGTCTTTTCGTAAGGGTTGAGGTTGTGAAGTCTTTTCGACACGAGTAAATGTTTTTTTTCTTCCATATTTTAAGCTTAGGACAATCTTTTGTGGATATGGTATGATACTAAAACGAGAAAACAACTTTTCAGATCGAGTTAACGACCCTGTCCCAATGGGCAAAAAAGTTCCTATGTTAACACCTATGGATTTTGATTGAAAAATGGCCCGGAAGCGAAATTGAAAAAAATTCGTATTTTAACCATTTATATGTGTAAGACTCTTAAACTTGAGCGTTTCCTTACAGATTCGTCGAAAAAAATCGAAAGAAACAAAGGTTTTTCACATAGTCATTCGGGTGCCTCCACGAGGGTCTTTTCGTAAGGGTTGAGGTTGTGAAGTCTTTTCGACACGAGTAAATGTGTTTTTTCTTCCATATTTTAAGCTTAGGACAATCTTAAGTGGATATGGTATGATACTAAAACAAGAAAACAACTTTTCAGATCGAGTTAACGACCCTGTCCCAATGGGCAAAAAAGTTCCTATGTTAACACCTATGGATTTTGAGTGAAAAATGGCCCGGAAGCGAAAGTGAAAAGAATTCGTATTTTAACCATTTATATGTGTAAGACTCTTAAACTTGAGCGTTTCCTTACAGATTCGTCGAAAAACATCGATAGAAACAAAGGTTTTTCAAATAGTGATTCGGATGCCTCCACGAGGGTCTTTTCGTAAGGGTTGAGGTTGTGAAGTCTTTTCGACACGAGTAAATGTTTTTTTTCTTCCATATTTTAAGCTTAGGACAATCTTTTGTGGATATGGTATGATACTAAAATGAGAAAAAAACTTTTCAGATCGAGTGAACGACCCTGTCCCAATGGGCAAAAAAGTTCCTATGTTAACACCTATGGATTTTGATTGAAAAATGGCCCGGAAGCGAAATTGAAAAAAATTCGTATTTTAACCATTTATATGTGTAAGACTCTTAAACTTGAGCGTTTCCTTACAGATTCGTCGAAAAAAATCGAAAGAAACAAAGGTTTTTCACATAGTCATTCGGGTGCCTCCACGAGGGTCTTTTCGTAAGGGTTGAGGTTGTGAAGTCTTTTCGACACGAGAAAATGTGTTTTTTCTTCCATATTTTAAGCTTAGGACAATCTTAAGTGGATATGGTATGATACTAAAACAAGAAAACAACTTTTCAGATCGAGTTAACGACCCTGTCCCAATGGGCAAAAAAGTTCCTATGTTAACACCTATGGATTTTGATTGAAAAATGGCCCGGAAGCGAAAGTGAAAAAAATTCGTATTTTAACCATTTATATGTGTAAGACTCTTAAACTTGAGCGTTTCCTTACAGATTCGTCGAAAAACATCGAAAGAAACAAAGGTCTTTCACATAGTCATTCGGGTGCCTCCACGAGGGTCTTTTCGTAAGGGTTGAGGTTGGGAAGTCTTTTCGACACGAGTAAATGTATTTTTTCTTCCATATTTTAACCTTAGGACAATCTTTAGTGGATATGGTATGATACTAAAACGAGAAGACAACTTTTCAGATCGAGTTAACGATCCTGTCACAATGGGCAAAAAAGTTCCTATGTTAACACCTATGGATTTTGAGTGAAAAATATCCCGGAAGCGAAAGTGAAAAAAATTCGTATTTTAACCATTTATATGTGTAAGACTCTTAAACTTGAGCGTTTCCTTACAGATTCGTCGAAAAACATCGAAAGAAACAAAGGTTTTTCAAATAGTGATTCGGATGCCTCCACGAGGGTCTTTTCGTAAGGGTTGAGGTTGTGAAGTCTTTTCGACACGAGTAAATGTTTTTTTTCTTCCATATTTTAAGCTTAGGACAATCTTTTGTGGATATGGTATGATACTAAAACGAGAAAACAACTTTTCAGATCGAGTTAACGACCCTGTCCCAATGGGCAAAAAAGTTCCTATGTTAACACCTATGGATTTTGAGTGAAAAATGGCCCGGAAGCGAAAGTGAAAAAAATTCGTATTTTAACCATTTATATGTGTAAGACTCTTAAACTTGAGCGTTTCCTAACAGATTCGTCGAAAAATATCGAAAGAAACAAAGGTTTTTCACATAGTCATTCGGGTGCCTCCACGAGGGACTTTTCGTATGGGTTGAGGTTGTGAAGTATTTTCTACACGAGTAAATGTATTTTTTCTTCCATATTTTAAGCTTAGGACAATCTTTAGTGGATATGGTATGATACTAAAACGAGAAAACAACTTTTCAGATCGAGTTAACGACCCTGTCCCAATGGGCAAAAAAGTTCCTATGTTAACACCTATGGATTTTGATTGAAAAATGGCCCGGAAGCGAAAGTGAAAAAAATTCGTATTTTAACCATTTATATGTGTAAGACTCTTAAACTTGAGCGTTTCCTTACAGATTCGTCGAAAAACATCGAAAGAAACAAAGGTCTTTCACATAGTCATTCGGGTGCCTCCACGAGGGTCTTTTCGTAAGGGTTGAGGTTGGGAAGTCTTTTCGACACGAGTAAATGTATTTTTTCTTCCATATTTTAACCTTAGGACAATCTTTAGTGGATATGGTATGATACTAAAACGAGAAGACAACTTTTCAGATCGAGTTAACGATCCTGTCACAATGGGCAAAAAAGTTCCTATGTTAACACCTATGGATTTTGAGTGAAAAATGGCCCGGAAGCGAAAGTGAAAAGAATTCGTATTTTAACCATTTATATGTGTAAGACTCTTAAACTTGAGCGTTTCCTTACAGATTCGTCGAAAAACATCGAAAGAAACAAAGGTTTTTCAAATAGTGATTCGGATGCCTCCACGAGGGTCTTTTCGTAAGGGTTGAGGTTGTGAAGTCTTTTCGACACGAGTAAATGTTTTTTTTCTTCCATATTTTAAGCTTAGGACAATCTTTTGTGGATATGGTATGATACTAAAACGAGAAAACAACTTTTCAGATCGAGTTAACGACCCTGTCCCAATGGGCAAAAAAGTTCCTATGTTAACACCTATGGATTTTGATTGAAAAATGGCCCGGAAGCGAAATTGAAAAAAATTCGTATTTTAACCATTTATATGTGTAAGACTCTTAAACTTGAGCGTTTCCTTACAGATTCGTCGAAAAAAATCGAAAGAAACAAAGGTTTTTCACATAGTCATTCGGGTGCCTCCACGAGGGTCTTTTCGTAAGGGTTGAGGTTGTGAAGTCTTTTCGACACGAGTAAATGTGTTTTTTCTTCCATATTTTAAGCTTAGGACAATCTTAAGTGGATATGGTATGATACTAAAACAAGAAAACAACTTTTCAGATCGAGTTAACGACCCTGTCCCAATGGGCAAAAAAGTTCCTATGTTAACACCTATGGATTTTGATTGAAAAATGGCCCAGAAGCGAAAGTGAAAAAAATTCGTATTTTAACCATTTATATGTGTAAGACTCTTAAACTTGAGCGTTTCCTTACAGATTCGTCGAAAAACATCGAAAGAAACAAAGGTCTTTCACATAGTCATTCGGGTGCCTCCACGAGGGTCTTTTCGTAAGGGTTGAGGTTGGGAAGTCTTTTCGACACGAGTAAATGTATTTTTTCTTCCATATTTTAACCTTAGGACAATCTTTAGTGGATATGGTATGATACTAAAACGAGAAGACAACTTTTCAGATCGAGTTAACGATCCTGTCACAATGGGCAAAAAAGTTCCTATGTTAACACCTATGGATTTTGAGTGAAAAATATCCCGGAAGCGAAAGTGAAAAAAATTCGTATTTTAACCATTTATATGTGTAAGACTCTTAAACTTGAGCGTTTCCTTACAGATTCGTCGAAAAACATCGAAAGAAACAAAGGTTTTTCAAATAGTGATTCGGATGCCTCCACGAGGGTCTTTTCGTAAGGGTTGAGGTTGTGAAGTCTTTTCGACACGAGTAAATGTTTTTTTTCTTCCATATTTTAAGCTTAGGACAATCTTTTGTGGATATGGTATGATACTAAAACGAGAAAACAACTTTTCAGATCGAGTTAACGACCCTGTCCCAATGGGCAAAAAAGTTCCTATGTTAACACCTATGGATTTTGAGTGAAAAATGGCCCGGAAGCGAAAGTGAAAAAAATTCGTATTTTAACCATTTATATGTGTAAGACTCTTAAACTTGAGCGTTTCCTAACAGATTCGTCGAAAAATATCGAAAGAAACAAAGGTTTTTCACATAGTCATTCGGGTGCCTCCACGAGGGACTTTTCGTATGGGTTGAGGTTGTGAAGTATTTTCTACACGAGTAAATGTATTTTTTCTTCCATATTTTAAGCTTAGGACAATCTTTAGTGGATATGGTATGATACTAAAACGAGAAAACAACTTTTCAGATCGAGTTAACGACCCTGTCCCAATGGGCAAAAAAGTTCCTATGTTAACACCTATGGATTTTGATTGAAAAATGGCCCGGAAGCGAAAGTGAAAAAAATTCGTATTTTAACCATTTATATGTGTAAGACTCTTAAACTTGAGCGTTTCCTTACAGATTCGTCGAAAAACATCGAAAGAAACAAAGGTCTTTCACATAGTCATTCGAGTGCCTCCACGAGGGTCTTTTCGTAAGGGTTGAGGTTGGGAAGTCTTTTCGACACGAGTAAATGTATTTTTTCTTCCATATTTTAACCTTAGGACAATCTTTAGTGGATATGGTATGATACTAAAACGAGAAGACAACTTTTCAGATCGAGTTAACGATCCTGTCACAATGGGCAAAAAAGTTCCTATGTTAACACCTATGGATTTTGAGTGAAAAATATCCCGGAAGCGAAAGTGAAAAAAATTCGTATTTTAACCATTTATATGTGTAAGACTCTTAAACTTGAGCGTTTCCTTACAGATTCGTCGAAAAACATCGAAAGAAACAAAGGTTTTTCAAATAGTGATTCGGATGCCTCCACGAGGGTCTTTTCGTAAGGGTTGAGGTTGTGAAGTCTTTTCGACACGAGTAAATGTTTTTTTTCTTCCATATTTTAAGCTTAGGACAATCTTTTGTGGATATGGTATGATACTAAAACGAGAAAACAACTTTTCAGATCGAGTTAACGACCCTGTCCCAATGGGCAAAAAAGTTCCTATGTTAACACCTATGGATTTTGAGTGAAAAATGGCCCGGAAGCGAAAGTGAAAAAAATTCGTATTTTAACCATTTATATGTGTAAGACTCTTAAACTTGAGCGTTTCCTAACAGATTCGTCGAAAAATATCGAAAGAAACAAAGGTTTTTCACATAGTCATTCGGGTGCCTCCACGAGGGACTTTTCGTATGGGTTGAGGTTGTGAAGTATTTTCTACACGAGTAAATGTATTTTTTCTTCCATATTTTAAGCTTAGGACAATCTTTAGTGGATATGGTATGATACTAAAACGAGAAAACAACTTTTCAGATCGAGTTAACGACCCTGTCCCAATGGGCAAAAAAGTTCCTATGTTAACACCTATGGATTTTGATTGAAAAATGGCCCGGAAGCGAAAGTGAAAAAAATTCGTATTTTAACCATTTATATGTGTAAGACTCTTAAACTTGAGCGTTTCCTTACAGATTCGTCGAAAAACATCGAAAGAAACAAAGGTCTTTCACATAGTCATTCGGGTGCCTCCACGAGGGTCTTTTCGTAAGGGTTGAGGTTGGGAAGTCTTTTCGACACGAGTAAATGTATTTTTTCTTCCATATTTTAACCTTAGGACAATCTTTAGTGGATATGGTATGATACTAAAACGAGAAGACAACTTTTCAGATCGAGTTAACGATCCTGTCACAATGGGCAAAAAAGTTCCTATGTTAACACCTATGGATTTTGAGTGAAAAATGGCCCGGAAGCGAAAGTGAAAAAAATTCGTATTTTAACCATTTATATGTGTAAGACTCTTAAACTTGAGCGTTTCCTTACAGATTCGTCGAAAAACATCGAAAGAAACAAAGGTTTTTCAAATAGTGATTCGGATGCCTCCACGAGGGTCTTTTCGTAAGGGTTGAGGTTGTGAAGTCTTTTCGACACGAGTAAATGTTTTTTTTCTTCCATATTTTAAGCTTAGGACAATCTTTTGTGGATATGGTATGATACTAAAACGAGAAAACAACTTTTCAGATCGAGTTAACGACCCTGTCCCAATGGGCAAAAAAGTTCCTATGTTAACACCTATGGATTTTGAGTGAAAAATGGCCCGGAAGCGAAAGTGAAAAAAATTCGTATTTTAACCATTTATATGTGTAAGACTCTTAAACTTGAGCGTTTCCTTACAGATTCGTCGAAAAACATCGAAAGAAACAAAGGTTTTTCAAATAGTGATTCGGATGCCTCCACGAGGGTCTTTTCGTAAGGGTTGAGGTTGTGAAGTCTTTTCGACACGAGTAAATGTTTTTTTTCTTCCATATTTTAAGCTTAGGACAATCTTTTGTGGATATGGTATGATACTAAAATGAGAAGACAACTTTTCAGATCGAGTTAACGATCCTGTCACAATGGGCAAAAAAGTTCCTATGTTAACACCTTTGGATTTGGAGTGAAAATGGCCCGGAAGCGAAATTGAAAAAAATTCGTATTTTAACCATTTATATGTGTAAGACTCTTAAACTTGAGCGTTTCCTTACAGATTCGTCTAAAAACATCGAAAGAAACAAAGGTTTTTCAAATAGTGATTCGGATGCCTCCACGAGGGTCTTTTCGTAAGGGTTGAGGTTGTGAAGTCTTTTCGACACGAGTAAATGTTTTTTTTCTTCCATATTTTAAGCTTAGGACAATCTTTTGTGGATATGGTATGATACTAAAACGAGAAAACAACTTTTCAGATCGAGTTAACGACCCTGTCCCAATGGGCAAAAAAGTTCCTATGTTAACACCTATGGATTTTGATTGAAAAATGGCCCGGAAGCGAAATTGAAAAAAATTCGTATTTTAACCATTTATATGTGTAAGACTCTTAAACTTGAGCGTTTCCTTACAGATTCGTCGAAAAAAATCGAAAGAAACAAAGGTTTTTCACATAGTCATTCGGGTGCCTCCACGAGGGTCTTTTCGTAAGGGTTGAGGTTGTGAAGTCTTTTCGACACGAGAAAATGTGTTTTTTCTTCCATATTTTAAGCTTAGGACAATCTTAAGTGGATATGGTATGATACTAAAACAAGAAAACAACTTTTCAGATCGAGTTAACGACCCTGTCCCAATGGGCAAAAAAGTTCCTATGTTAACACCTATGGATTTTGAGTGAAAAATGGCCCGGAAGCGAAAGTGAAAAAAATTCGTATTTTAACCATTTATATGTGTAAGACTCTTAAACTTGAGCGTTTCCTTACAGATTCGTCGAAAAACATCGATAGAAACAAAGGTCTTTCACATAGAAATTCGGGTGCCTCCACGAGGGTCTTTTCGTAAGGGTTGAGGTTGGGAAGTCTTTTCGACACGAGTAAATGTATTTTTTCTTCCATATTTTAACCTTAGGACAATCTTTAGTGGATATGGTATGATACTAAAACGAGAAGACAACTTTTCAGATCGAGTTAACGATCCTGTCACAATGGGCAAAAAAGTTCCTATGTTAACACCTTTGGATTTGGAGTGAAAATGGCCCGGAAGCGAAATTGAAAAAAATTCGTATTTTAACCATTTATATGTGTAAGACTCTTAAACTTGAGCGTTTCCTTACAGATTCGTCTAAAAACATCGAAAGAAACAAAGGTTTTTCAAATAGTGATTCGGATGCCTCCACGAGGGTCTTTTCGTAAGGGTTGAGGTTGTGAAGTCTTTTCGACACGAGTAAATGTTTTTTTTCTTCCATATTTTAAGCTTAGGACAATCTTTTGTGGATATGGTATGATACTAAAACGAGAAAACAACTTTTCAGATCGAGTTAACGACCCTGTCCCAATGGGCAAAAAAGTTCCTATGTTAACACCTATGGATTTTGAGTGAAAAATGGCCCGGAAGCGAAAGTGAAAAAAATTCGTATTTTAACCATTTATATGTGTAAGACTCTTAAACTTGAGCGTTTCCTTACAGATTCGTCGAAAAACATCGAAAGAAACAAAGGTTTTTCAAATAGTGATTCGGATGCCTCCACGAGGGTCTTTTCGTAAGGGTTGAGGTTGTGAAGTCTTTTCGACACGAGTAAATGTTTTTTTTCTTCCATATTTTAAGCTTAGGACAATCTTTTGTGGATATGGTATGATACTAAAACGAGAAAATAACTTTTCAGATCGAGTTAACGACCCTGTCCCAATGGGCAAAAAAGTTCCTATGTTAACACCTATGGATTTTGAGTGAAAAATGGCCCGGAAGCGAAAGTGAAAAAAATTCGTATTTTAACCATTTATATGTGTAAGACTCTTAAACTTGAGCGTTTCCTTACAGATTCGTCGAAAAACATCGATAGAAACAAAGGTTTTTCAAATAGTGATTCGGATGCCTCCACGAGGGTCTTTTCGTAAGGGTTGAGGTTGTGAAGTCTTTTCGACACGAGTAAATGTTTTTTTTCTTCCATATTTTAAGCTTAGGACAATCTTTTGTGGATATGGTATGATACTAAAACGAGAAAAAAACTTTTCAGATCGAGTGAACGACCCTGTCCCAATGGGCAAAAAAGTTCCTATGTTAACACCTATGGATTTTGATTGAAAAATGGCCCGGAAGCGAAATTGAAAAAAATTCGTATTTTAACCATTTATATGTGTAAGACTCTTAAACTTGAGCGTTTCCTTACAGATTCGTCGAAAAAAATCGAAAGAAACAAAGGTTTTTCACATAGTCATTCGGGTGCCTCCACGAGGGTCTTTTCGTAAGGGTTGAGGTTGTGAAGTCTTTTCGACACGAGAAAATGTGTTTTTTCTTCCATATTTTAAGCTTAGGACAATCTTAAGTGGATATGGTATGATACTAAAACAAGAAAACAACTTTTCAGATCGAGTTAACGACCCTGTCCCAATGGGCAAAAAAGTTCCTATGTTAACACCTATGGATTTTGAGTGAAAAATGGCCCGGAAGCGAAAGTGAAAAAAATTCGTATTTTAACCATTTATATGTGTAAGACTCTTAAACTTGAGCGTTTCCTTACAGATTCGTCGAAAAACATCGATAGAAACAAAGGTCTTTCACATAGAAATTCGGGTGCCTCCACGAGGGTCTTTTCGTAAGGGTTGAGGTTGGGAAGTGTTTTCGACACGAGTAAATGTATTTTTTCTTCCATATTTTAACCTTAGGACAATCTTTAGTGGATATGGTATGATACTAAAACGAGAAAACAACTTTTCAGATCGAGTTAACGACCCTGTCACAAAGGGCAAAAAAGTTCCTATGTTAACACCTTTGGATTTTGAGTGAAAATGGCCCGGAAGCGAAATTGAAAAAAATTCGTATTTTAACCATTTATATGTGTAAGACTCTTAAACTTGAGCGTTTCCTTACAGATTCGTCTAAAAACATCGAAAGAAACAAAGGTTTTTCAAATAGTGATTCGGATGCCTCCACGAGGGTCTTTTCGTAAGGGTTGAGGTTGTGAAGTCTTTTCGACACGAGTAAATGTTTTTTTTCTTCCATATTTTAAGCTTAGGACAATCTTTTGTGGATATGGTATGATACTAAAACGAGAAAACAACTTTTCAGATCGAGTTAACGACCCTGTCCCAATGGGCAAAAAAGTTCCTATGTTAACACCTATGGATTTTGAGTGAAAAATGGCCCGGAAGCGAAAGTGAAAAAAATTCGTATTTTAACCATTTATATGTGTAAGACTCTTAAACTTGAGCGTTTCCTTACAGATTCGTCGAAAAACATCGATAGAAACAAAGGTCTTTCACATAGAAATTCGGGTGCCTCCACGAGGGTCTTTTCGTAAGGGTTGAGGTTGGGAAGTCTTTTCGACACGAGTAAATGTATTTTTTCTTCCATATTTTAACCTTAGGACAATCTTTAGTGGATATGGTATGATACTAAAACGAGAAGACAACTTTTCAGATCGAGTTAACGATCCTGTCACAATGGGCAAAAAAGTTCCTATGTTAACACCTATGGATTTTGAGTGAAAAATGGCCCGGAAGCGAAAGTGAAAAAAATTCGTATTTTAACCATTTATATGTGTAAGACTCTTAAACTTGAGCGTTTCCTTACAGATTCGTCGAAAAACATCGAAAGAAACAAAGGTTTTTCAAATAGTGATTCGGATGCCTCCACGAGGGTCTTTTCGTAAGGGTTGAGGTTGTGAAGTCTTTTCGACACGAGTAAATGTTTTTTTTCTTCCATATTTTAAGCTTAGGACAATCTTTTGTGGATATGGTATGATACTAAAACGAGAAAACAACTTTTCAGATCGAGTTAACGACCCTGTCCCAATGGGCAAAAAAGTTCCTATGTTAACACCTTTGGATTTTGAGTGAAAATGGCCCGGAAGCGAAATTGAAAAAAATTCGTATTTTAACCATTTATATGTGTAAGACTCTTAAACTTGAGCGTTTCCTTACAGATTCGTCGAAAAACATCGAAAGAAACAAAGGTCTTTCACATAGAAATTCGCGTGCCTCCACGAGGGTCTTTTCGTAAGGGTTGAGGTTGGGAAGTCTTTTCGACACGAGTAAATGTATTTTTTCTTCCATATTTTAACCTTAGGACAATCTTTAGTGGATATGGTATGATACTAAAACGAGAAAACAACTTTTCAGATCGAGTTAACGACCCTGTCACAAAGGGCAAAAAAGTTCCTATGTTAACACCTTTGGATTTTGAGTGAAAATGGCCCAGAAGCGAAATTGAAAAAAATTCGTATTTTAACCATTTATATGTGTAAGACTCTTAAACTTGAGCGTTTCCTTACAGATTCGTCTAAAAACATCGAAAGAAACAAAGGTTTTTCAAATAGTGATTCGGATGCCTCCACGAGGGTCTTTTCGTAAGGGTTGAGGTTGTGAAGTCTTTTCGACACGAGTAAATGTTTTTTTTCTTCCATATTTTAAGCTTAGGACAATCTTTTGTGGATATGGTATGATACTAAAACGAGAAAACAACTTTTCAGATCGAGTTAACGACCCTGTCCCAATGGGCAAAAAAGTTCCTATGTTAACACCTATGGATTTTGAGTGAAAAATGGCCCGGAAGCGAAAGTGAAAAAAATTCGTATTTTAACCATTTATATGTGTAAGACTCTTAAACTTGAGCGTTTCCTTACAGATTCGTCGAAAAACATCGATAGAAACAAAGGTCTTTCACATAGAAATTCGGGTGCCTCCACGAGGGTCTTTTCGTAAGGGTTGAGGTTGGGAAGTCTTTTCGACACGAGTAAATGTATTTTTTCTTCCATATTTTAACCTTAGGACAATCTTTAGTGGATATGGTATGATACTAAAACGAGAAGACAACTTTTCAGATCGAGTTAACGATCCTGTCACAATGGGCAAAAAAGTTCCTATGTTAACACCTATGGATTTTGAGTGAAAAATGGCCCGGAAGCGAAAGTGAAAAAAATTCGTATTTTAACCATTTATATGTGTAAGACTCTTAAACTTGAGCGTTTCCTTACAGATTCGTCGAAAAACATCGAAAGAAACAAAGGTTTTTCAAATAGTGATTCGGATGCCTCCACGAGGGTCTTTTCGTAAGGGTTGAGGTTGTGAAGTCTTTTCGACACGAGTAAATGTTTTTTTTCTTCCATATTTTAAGCTTAGGACTATCTTTTGTGGATATGGTATGATACTAAAACGAGAAAATAACTTTTCAGATCGAGTTAACGATCCTGTCCCAATGGGCAAAAAAGTTCCTATGTTAACACCTATGGATTTTGAGTGAAAAATGGCCCGGAAGCGAAAGTGAAAAAAATTCGTATTTTAACCATTTATATGTGTAAGACTCTTAAACTTGAGCGTTTCCTTACAGATTCGTCGAAAAACATCGATAGAAACAAAGGTTTTTCAAATAGTGATTCGGATGCCTCCACGAGGGTCTTTTCGTAAGGGTTGAGGTTGTGAAGTCTTTTCGACACGAGTAAATGTTTTTTTTCTTCCATATTTTAAGCTTAGGACAATCTTTTGTGGATATGGTATGATACTAAAACGAGAAAAAAACTTTTCAGATCGAGTGAACGACCCTGTCCCAATGGGCAAAAAAGTTCCTATGTTAACACCTATGGATTTTGATTGAAAAATGGCCCGGAAGCGAAATTGAAAAAAATTCGTATTTTAACCATTTATATGTGTAAGACTCTTAAACTTGAGCGTTTCCTTACAGATTCGTCGAAAAAAATCGAAAGAAACAAAGGTTTTTCACATAGTCATTCGGGTGCCTCCACGAGGGTCTTTTCGTAAGGGTTGAGGTTGTGAAGTCTTTTCGACACGAGAAAATGTGTTTTTTCTTCCATATTTTAAGCTTAGGACAATCTTAAGTGGATATGGTATGATACTAAAACAAGAAAACAACTTTTCAGATCGAGTTAACGACCCTGTCCCAATGGGCAAAAAAGTTCCTATGTTAACACCTATGGATTTTGAGTGAAAAATGGCCCGGAAGCGAAAGTGAAAAAAATTCGTATTTTAACCATTTATATGTGTAAGACTCTTAAACTTGAGCGTTTCCTTACAGATTCGTCGAAAAACATCGATAGAAACAAAGGTCTTTCACATAGAAATTCGGGTGCCTCCACGAGGGTCTTTTCGTAAGGGTTGAGGTTGGGAAGTCTTTTCGACACGAGTAAATGTATTTTTTCTTCCATATTTTAACCTTAGGACAATCTTTAGTGGATATGGTATGATACTAAAACGAGAAGACAACTTTTCAGATCGAGTTAACGATCCTGTCACAATGGGCAAAAAAGTTCCTATGTTAACACCTATGGATTTTGAGTGAAAAATGGCCCGGAAGCGAAAGTGAAAAAAATTCGTATTTTAACCATTTATATGTGTAAGACTCTTAAACTTGAGCGTTTCCTTACAGATTCGTCGAAAAACATCGAAAGAAACAAAGGTTTTTCAAATAGTGATTCGGATGCCTCCACGAGGGTCTTTTCGTAAGGGTTGAGGTTGTGAAGTCTTTTCGACACGAGTAAATGTTTTTTTTCTTCCATATTTTAAGCTTAGGACAATCTTTTGTGGATATGGTATGATACTAAAACGAGAAAATAACTTTTCAGATCGAGTTAACGACCCTGTCCCAATGGGCAAAAAAGTTCCTATGTTAACACCTATGGATTTTGAGTGAAAAATGGCCCGGAAGCGAAAGTGAAAAAAATTCGTATTTTAACCATTTATATGTGTAAGACTCTTAAACTTGAGCGTTTCCTTACAGATTCGTCGAAAAACATCGATAGAAACAAAGGTTTTTCAAATAGTGATTCGGATGCCTCCACGAGGGTCTTTTCGTAAGGGTTGAGGTTGTGAAGTCTTTTCGACACGAGTAAATGTTTTTTTTCTTCCATATTTTAAGCTTAGGACAATCTTTTGTGGATATGGTATGATACTAAAACGAGAAAAAAACTTTTCAGATCGAGTGAACGACCCTGTCCCAATGGGCAAAAAAGTTCCTATGTTAACACCTATGGATTTTGATTGAAAAATGGCCCGGAAGCGAAATTGAAAAAAATTCGTATTTTAACCATTTATATGTGTAAGACTCTTAAACTTGAGCGTTTCCTTACAGATTCGTCGAAAAAAATCGAAAGAAACAAAGGTTTTTCACATAGTCATTCGGGTGCCTCCACGAGGGTCTTTTCGTAAGGGTTGAGGTTGTGAAGTCTTTTCGACACGAGAAAATGTGTTTTTTCTTCCATATTTTAAGCTTAGGACAATCTTAAGTGGATATGGTATGATACTAAAACAAGAAAACAACTTTTCAGATCGAGTTAACGACCCTGTCCCAATGGGCAAAAAAGTTCCTATGTTAACACCTATGGATTTTGAGTGAAAAATGGCCCGGAAGCGAAAGTGAAAAAAATTCGTATTTTAACCATTTATATGTGTAAGACTCTTAAACTTGAGCGTTTCCTTACAGATTCGTCGAAAAACATCGAAAGAAACAAAGGTCTTTCACATAGTCATTCGGGTGCCTCCACGAGGGTCTTTTCGTAAGGGTTGAGGTTGGGAAGTCTTTTCGACACGAGTAAATGTATTTTTTCTTCCATATTTTAACCTTAGGACAATCTTTAGTGGATATGGTATGATACTAAAACGAGAAGACAACTTTTCAGATCGAGTTAACGATCCTGTCACAATGGGCAAAAAAGTTCCTATGTTAACACCTATGGATTTTGAGTGAAAAATGGCCCGGAAGCGAAAGTGAAAAAAATTCGTATTTTAACCATTTATATGTGTAAGACTCTTAAACTTGAGCGTTTCCTTACAGATTCGTCGAAAAACATCGAAAGAAACAAAGGTCTTTCACATAGAAATTCGGGTGCCTCCACGAGGGAATTTTCGTAAGGGTTGAGGTTGGGAAGTCTTTTCGACACGAGTAAATGTATTTTTTCTTCCATATTTTAACCATAGGACAATCTTTAGTGGATATGGTATGATACTAAAACGAGAAAACAACTTTTCAGATCGAGTTAACGACCCTGTCACAATGGGCAAAAAAGTTCCTATGTTAACACCTTTGGATTTTGAGTGAAAATGGCCCGGAAGCGAAATTGAAAAAAATTCGTATTTTAACCATTTATATGTGTAAGACTCTTAAACTTGAGCGTTTCCTTACAGATTCATCGAAAAACATCGAAAGAAACAAAGGTTTTTCAAATAGTGATTCGGATGCCTCCACGAGGGTCTTTTCGTAAGGGTTGAGGTTGTGAAGTCTTTTCGACACGAGTAAATGTTTTTTTTCTTCCATATTTTAAGCTTAGGACAATCTTTTGTGGATATGGTATGATACTAAAACGAGAAAACAACTTTTCAGATCGAGTTAACGACCCTGTCCCAATGGGCAAAAAAGTTCCTATGTTAACACCTATGGATTTTGAGTGAAAAATGGCCCGGAAGCGAAAGTGAAAAAAATTCGTATTTTAACCATTTATATGTGTAAGACTCTTAAACTTGAGCGTTTCCTTACAGATTCGTCGAAAAACATCGAAAGAAACAAAGGTCTTTCACATAGAAATTCGGGTGCCTCCACGAGGGTCTTTTCGTAAGGGTTGAGGTTGGGAAGTCTTTTCGACACGAGTAAATGTATTTTTTCTTCCATATTTTAACCTTAGGACAATCTTTAGTGGATATGGTATGATACTAAAACGAGAAAACAACTTTTCAGATCGAGTTAACGACCCTGTCACAAAGGGCAAAAAAGTTCCTATGTTAACACCTTTGGATTTTGAGTGAAAATGGCCCGGAAGCGAAATTGAAAAAAATTCGTATTTTAACCATTTATATGTGTAAGACTCTTAAACTTGAGCGTTTCCTTACAGATTCGTCTAAAAACATCGAAAGAAACAAAGGTTTTTCAAATAGTGATTCGGATGCCTCCACGAGGGTCTTTTCGTAAGGGTTGAGGTTGTGAAGTCTTTTCGACACGAGTAAATGTTTTTTTTCTTCCATATTTTAAGCTTAGGACAATCTTTTGTGGATATGGTATGATACTAAAACGAGAAAACAACTTTTCAGATCGAGTTAACGACCCTGTTCCAATGGGCAAAAAAGTTCCTATGTTAACACCTATGGATTTTGAGTGAAAAATGGCCCGGAAGCGAAAGTGAAAAAAATTCGTATTTTAACCATTTATATGTGTAAGACTCTTAAACTTGAGCGTTTCCTTACAGATTCGTCGAAAAACATCGATAGAAACAAAGGTCTTTCACATAGAAATTCGGGTGCCTCCACGAGGGTCTTTTCGTAAGGGTTGAGGTTGGGAAGTCTTTTCGACACGAGTAAATGTATTTTTTCTTCCATATTTTAACCTTAGGACAATCTTTAGTGGATATTGTATGATACTAAAACGAGAAGACAACTTTTCAGATCGAGTTAACGATCCTGTCACAATGGGCAAAAAAGTTCCTATGTTAACACCTATGGATTTTGAGTGAAAAATGGCCCGGAAGCGAAAGTGAAAAAAATTCGTATTTTAACCATTTATATGTGTAAGACTCTTAAACTTGAGCGTTTCCTTACAGATTCGTCGAAAAACATCGAAAGAAACAAAGGTTTTTCAAATAGTGATTCGGATGCCTCCACGAGGGTCTTTTCGTAAGGGTTGAGGTTGTGAAGTCTTTTCGACACGAGTAAATGTTTTTTTTCTTCCATATTTTAAGCTTAGGACAATCTTTTGTGGATATGGTATGATACTAAAACGAGAAAATAACTTTTCAGATCGAGTTAACGACCCTGTCCCAATGGGCAAAAAAGTTCCTATGTTAACACCTATGGATTTTGAGTGAAAAATGGCCCGGAAGCGAAAGTGAAAAAAATTCGTATTTTAACCATTTATATGTGTAAGACTCTTAAACTTGAGCGTTTCCTTACAGATTCGTCGAAAAACATCGATAGAAACAAAGGTTTTTCAAATAGTGATTCGGATGCCTCCACGAGGGTCTTTTCGTAAGGGTTGAGGTTGTGAAGTCTTTTCGACACGAGTAAATGTTTTTTTTCTTCCATATTTTAAGCTTAGGACAATCTTTTGTGGATATGGTATGATACTAAAACGAGAAAAAAACTTTTCAGATCGAGTGAACGACCCTGTCCCAATGGGCAAAAAAGTTCCTATGTTAACACCTATGGATTTTGATTGAAAAATGGCCCGGAAGCGAAATTGAAAAAAATTCGTATTTTAACCATTTATATGTGTAAGACTCTTAAACTTGAGCGTTTCCTTACAGATTCGTCGAAAAAAATCGAAAGAAACAAAGGTTTTTCACATAGTCATTCGGGTGCCTCCACGAGGGTCTTTTCGTAAGGGTTGAGGTTGTGAAGTCTTTTCGACACGAGAAAATGTGTTTTTTCTTCCATATTTTAAGCTTAGGACAATCTTAAGTGGATATGGTATGATACTAAAACAAGAAAACAACTTTTCAGATCGAGTTAACGACCCTGTCCCAATGGGCAAAAAAGTTCCTATGTTAACACCTATGGATTTTGAGTGAAAAATGGCCCGGAAGCGAAAGTGAAAAAAATTCGTATTTTAACCATTTATATGTGTAAGACTCTTAAACTTGAGCGTTTCCTTACAGATTCGTCGAAAAACATCGATAGAAACAAAGGTCTTTCACATAGAAATTCGGGTGCCTCCACGAGGGTCTTTTCGTAAGGGTTGAGGTTGGGAAGTCTTTTCGACACGAGTAAATGTATTTTTTCTTCCATATTTTAACCTTAGGACAATCTTTAGTGGATATGGTATGATACTAAAACGAGAAGACAACTTTTCAGATCGAGTTAACGATCCTGTCACAATGGGCAAAAAAGTTCCTATGTTAACACCTATGGATTTTGAGTGAAAAATGGCCCGGAAGCGAAAGTGAAAAAAATTCGTATTTTAACCATTTATATGTGTAAGACTCTTAAACTTGAGCGTTTCCTTACAGATTCGTCGAAAAACATCGAAAGAAACAAAGGTTTTTCAAATAGTGATTCGGATGCCTCCACGAGGGTCTTTTCGTAAGGGTTGAGGTTGTGAAGTCTTTTCGACACGAGTAAATGTTTTTTTTCTTCCATATTTTAAGCTTAGGACAATCTTTTGTGGATATGGTATGATACTAAAACGAGAAAATAACTTTTCAGATCGAGTTAACGACCCTGTCCCAATGGGCAAAAAAGTTCCTATGTTAACACCTATGGATTTTGAGTGAAAAATGGCCCGGAAGCGAAAGTGAAAAAAATTCGTATTTTAACCATTTATATGTGTAAGACTCTTAAACTTGAGCGTTTCCTTACAGATTCGTCGAAAAACATCGATAGAAACAAAGGTTTTTCAAATAGTGATTCGGATGCCTCCACGAGGGTCTTTTCGTAAGGGTTGAGGTTGTGAAGTCTTTTCGACACGAGTAAATGTTTTTTTTCTTCCATATTTTAAGCTTAGGACAATCTTTTGTGGATATGGTATGATACTAAAACGAGAAAAAAACTTTTCAGATCGAGTGAACGACCCTGTCCCAATGGGCAAAAAAGTTCCTATGTTAACACCTATGGATTTTGATTGAAAAATGGCCCGGAAGCGAAATTGAAAAAAATTCGTATTTTAACCATTTATATGTGTAAGACTCTTAAACTTGAGCGTTTCCTTACAGATTCGTCGAAAAAAATCGAAAGAAACAAAGGTTTTTCACATAGTCATTCGGGTGCCTCCACGAGGGTCTTTTCGTAAGGGTTGAGGTTGTGAAGTCTTTTCGACACGAGAAAATGTGTTTTTTCTTCCATATTTTAAGCTTAGGACAATCTTAAGTGGATATGGTATGATACTAAAACAAGAAAACAACTTTTCAGATCGAGTTAACGACCCTGTCCCAATGGGCAAAAAAGTTCCTATGTTAACACCTATGGATTTTGAGTGAAAAATGGCCCGGAAGCGAAAGTGAAAAAAATTCGTATTTTAACCATTTATATGTGTAAGACTCTTAAACTTGAGCGTTTCCTTACAGATTCGTCGAAAAACATCGATAGAAACAAAGGTCTTTCACATAGAAATTCGGGTGCCTCCACGAGGGTCTTTTCGTAAGGGTTGAGGTTGGGAAGTCTTTTCGACACGAGTAAATGTATTTTTTCTTCCATATTTTAACCTTAGGACAATCTTTAGTGGATATGGTATGATACTAAAACGAGAAGACAACTTTTCAGATCGAGTTAACGATCCTGTCACAATGGGCAAAAAAGTTCCTATGTTAACACCTATGGATTTTGAGTGAAAAATGGCCCGGAAGCGAAAGTGAAAAAAATTCGTATTTTAACCATTTATATGTGTAAGACTCTTAAACTTGAGCGTTTCCTTACAGATTCGTCGAAAAACATCGAAAGAAACAAAGGTGTTTCAAATAGTGATTCGGATGCCTCCACGAGGGTCTTTTCGTAAGGGTTGAGGTTGTGAAGTCTTTTCGACACGAGTAAATGTTTTTTTTCTTCCATATTTTAAGCTTAGGACAATCTTTTGTGGATATGGTATGATACTAAAACGAGAAAATAACTTTTCAGATCGAGTTAACGACCCTGTCCCAATGGGCAAAAAAGTTCCTATGTTAACACCTATGGATTTTGAGTGAAAAATGGCCCGGAAGCGAAAGTGAAAAAAATTCGTATTTTAACCATTTATATGTGTAAGACTCTTAAACTTGAGCGTTTCCTTACAGATTCGTCGAAAAACATCGATAGAAACAAAGGTTTTTCAAATAGTGATTCGGATGCCTCCACGAGGGTCTTTTCGTAAGGGTTGAGGTTGTGAAGTCTTTTCGACACGAGTAAATGTTTTTTTTCTTCCATATTTTAAGCTTAGGACAATCTTTAGTGGATATGGTATGATACTAAAACGAGAAAACAACTTTTCAGATCGAGTTAACGACCCTGTCCCAATGGGCAAAAAAGTTCCTATGTTAACAACTATGGATTTTGATTGAAAAATGGCCCGGAAGCGAAATTGAAAAAAATTCGTATTTTAACCATTTATATGTGTAAGACTCTTAAACTTGAGCGTTTCCTTAAAGATTCGTCGAAAAAAATCGAAAGAAACAAAGGTTTTTCACATAGTCATTCGGGTGCCTCCACGAGGGTCTTTTCGTAAGGGTTGAGGTTGTGAAGTCTTTTCGACACGAGAAAATGTGTTTTTTCTTCCATATTTTAAGCTTAGGACAATCTTAAGTGGATATGGTATGATACTAAAACAAGAAAACAACTTTTCAGATCGAGTTAACGACCCTGTCCCAATGGGCAAAAAAGTTCCTATGTTAACACCTATGGATTTTGAGTGAAAAATGGCCCGGAAGCGAAAGTGAAAAAAATTCGTATTTTAACCATTTATATGTGTAAGACTCTTAAACTTGAGCGTTTCCTTACAGATTCGTCGAAAAACATCGATAGAAACAAAGGTCTTTCACATAGAAATTCGGGTGCCTCCACGAGGGTCTTTTCGTAAGGGTTGAGGTTGGGAAGTCTTTTCGACACGAGTAAATGTATTTTTTCTTCCATATTTTAACCTTAGGACAATCTTTAGTGGATATGGTATGATACTAAAACGAGAAGACAACTTTTCAGATCGAGTTAACGATCCTGTCACAATGGGCAAAAAAGTTCCTATGTTAACACCTATGGATTTTGAGTGAAAAATGGCCCGGAAGCGAAAGTGAAAAAAATTCGTATTTTAACCATTTATATGTGTAAGACTCTTAAACTTGAGCGTTTCCTTACAGATTCGTCGAAAAACATCGAAAGAAACAAAGGTTTTTCAAATAGTGATTCGGATGCCTCCACGAGGGTCTTTTCGTAAGGGTTGAGGTTGTGAAGTCTTTTCGACACGAGTAAATGTTTTTTTTCTTCCATATTTTAAGCTTAGGACAATCTTTTGTGGATATGGTATGATACTAAAACGAGAAAATAACTTTTCAGATCGAGTTAACGACCCTGTCCCAATGGGCAAAAAAGTTCCTATGTTAACACCTATGGATTTTGAGTGAAAAATGGCCCGGAAGCGAAAGTGAAAAAAATTCGTATTTTAACCATTTATATGTGTAAGACTCTTAAACTTGAGCGTTTCCTTACAGATTCGTCGAAAAACATCGATAGAAACAAAGGTTTTTCAAATAGTGATTCGGATGCCTCCACGAGGGTCTTTTCGTAAGGGTTGAGGTTGTGAAGTCTTTTCGACACGAGTAAATGTTTTTTTTCTTCCATATTTTAAGCTTAGGACAATCTTTTGTGGATATGGTATGATACTAAAACGAGAAAAAAACTTTTCAGATCGAGTGAACGACCCTGTCCCAATGGGCAAAAAAGTTCCTATGTTAACACCTATGGATTTTGATTGAAAAATGGCCCGGAAGCGAAATTGAAAAAAATTCGTATTTTAACCATTTATATGTGTAAGACTCTTAAACTTGAGCGTTTCCTTACAGATTCGTCGAAAAAAATCGAAAGAAACAAAGGTTTTTCACATAGTCATTCGGGTGCCTCCACGAGGGTCTTTTCGTAAGGGTTGAGGTTGTGAAGTCTTTTCGACACGAGAAAATGTGTTTTTTCTTCCATATTTTAAGCTTAGGACAATCTTAAGTGGATATGGTATGATACTAAAACAAGAAAACAACTTTTCAGATCGAGTTAACGACCCTTTCCCAATGGGCAAAAAAGTTCCTATGTTAACACCTATGGATTTTGAGTGAAAAATGGCCCGGAAGCGAAAGTGAAAAAAATTCGTATTTTAACCATTTATATGTGTAAGACTCTTAAACTTGAGCGTTTCCTTACAGATTCGTCGAAAAACATCGAAAGAAACAAAGGTCTTTCACATAGTCATTCGGGTGCCTCCACGAGGGTCTTTTCGTAAGGGTTGAGGTTGGGAAGTCTTTTCGACACGAGTAAATGTATTTTTTCTTCCATATTTTAACCTTAGGACAATCTTTAGTGGATATGGTATGATACTAAAACGAGAAGACAACTTTTCAGATCGAGTTAACGATCCTGTCACAATGGGCAAAAAAGTTCCTATGTTAACACCTATGGATTTTGAGTGAAAAATGGCCCGGAAGCGAAAGTGAAAAAAATTCGTATTTTAACCATTTATATGTGTAAGACTCTTAAACTTGAGCGTTTCCTTACAGATTCGTCGAAAAACATCGAAAGAAACAAAGGTTTTTCAAATAGTGATTCGGATGCCTCCACGAGGGTCTTTTCGTAAGGGTTGAGGTTGTGAAGTCTTTTCGACACGAGTAAATGTTTTTTTTCTTCCATATTTTAAGCTTAGGACAATCTTTTGTGGATATGGTATGATACTAAAACGAGAAAATAACTTTTCAGATCGAGTTAACGACCCTGTCCCAATGGGCAAAAAAGTTCCTATGTTAACACCTATGGATTTTGAGTGAAAAATGGCCCGGAAGCGAAAGTGAAAAAAATTCGTATTTTAACCATTTATATGTGTAAGACTCTTAAACTTGAGCGTTTCCTTACAGATTCGTCGAAAAACATCGATAGAAACAAAGGTTTTTCAAATAGTGATTCGGATGCCTCCACGAGGGTCTTTTCGTAAGGGTTGAGGTTGTGAAGTCTTTTCGACACGAGTAAATGTTTTTTTTCTTCCATATTTTAAGCTTAGGACAATCTTTTGTGGATATGGTATGATACTAAAACGAGAAAATAACTTTTCAGATCGAGTTAACGACCCTGTCCCAATGGGCAAAAAAGTTCCTATGTTAACACCTATGGATTTTGAGTGAAAAATGGCCCGGAAGCGAAAGTGAAAAAAATTCGTATTTTAACCATTTATATGTGTAAGACTCTTAAACTTGAGCGTTTCCTTACAGATTCGTCGAAAAACATCGATAGAAACAAAGGTTTTTCAAATAGTGATTCGGATGCCTCCACGAGGGTCTTTTCGTAAGGGTTGAGGTTGTGAAGTCTTTTCGACACGAGTAAATGTTTTTTTTCTTCCATATTTTAAGCTTAGGACAATCTTTTGTGGATATGGTATGATACTAAAACGAGAAAAAAACTTTTCAGATCGAGTGAACGACCCTGTCCCAATGGGCAAAAAAGTTCCTATGTTAACACCTATGGATTTTGATTGAAAAATGGCCCGGAAGCGAAATTGAAAAAAATTCGTATTTTAACCATTTATATGTGTAAGACTCTTAAACTTGAGCGTTTCCTTACAGAATCGTCGAAAAAAATCGAAAGAAACAAAGGTTTTTCACATAGTCATTCGGGTGCCTCCACGAGGGTCTTTTCGTAAGGGTTGAGGTTGTGAAGTCTTTTCGACACGAGAAAATGTGTTTTTTCTTCCATATTTTAAGCTTAGGACAATCTTAAGTGGATATGGTATGATACTAAAACAAGAAAACAACTTTTCAGATCGAGTTAACGACCCTGTCCCAATGGGCAAAAAAGTTCCTATGTTAACACCTATGGATTTTGATTGAAAAATGGCCCGGAAGCGAAAGTGAAAAAAATTCGTATTTTAACCATTTATATGTGTAAGACTCTTAAACTTGAGCGTTTCCTTACAGATTCGTCGAAAAACATCGAAAGAAACAAAGGTCTTTCACATAGTCATTCGGGTGCCTCCACGAGGGTCTTTTCGTAAGGGTTGAGGTTGGGAAGTCTTTTCGACACGAGTAAATGTATTTTTTCTTCCATATTTTAACCTTAGGACAATCTTTAGTGGATATGGTATGATACTAAAACGAGAAGACAACTTTTCAGATCGAGTTAACGATCCTGTCACAATGGGCAAAAAAGTTCCTATGTTAACACCTATGGATTTTGAGTGAAAAATGGCCCGGAAGCGAAAGTGAAAAAAATTCGTATTTTAACCATTTATATGTGTAAGACTCTTAAACTTGAGCGTTTCCTTACAGATTCGTCGAAAAACATCGAAAGAAACAAAGGTTTTTCAAATAGTGATTCGGATGCCTCCACGAGGGTCTTTTCGTAAGGGTTGAGGTTGTGAAGTCTTTTCGACACGAGTAAATGTTTTTTTTCTTCCATATTTTAAGCTTAGGACAATCTTTTGTGGATATGGTATGATACTAAAACGAGAAAACAACTTTTCAGATCGAGTTAACGACCCTGTCACAATGGGCAAAAAAGTTCCTATGTTAACACCTATGGATTTTGAGTGAAAAATGGCCCGGAAGCGAAAGTGAAAAAAATTCGTATTTTAACCATTTATATGTGTAAGACTCTTAAACTTGAGCGTTTCCTTACAGATTCGTCGAAAAACATCGAAAGAAACAAAGGTTTTTCAAATAGTGATTCGGATGCCTCCACGAGGGTCTTTTCGTAAGGGTTGAGGTTGTGAAGTCTTTTCGACACGAGTAAATGTTTTTTTTCTTCCATATTTTAAGCTTAGGACAATCTTTTGTGGATATGGTATGATACTAAAACGAGAAAACAACTTTTCAGATCGAGTTAACGACCCTGTCCCAATGGGCAAAAAAGTTCCTATGTTAACACCTATGGATTTTGATTGAAAAATGGCCCGGAAGCGAAAGTGAAAAAAATTCGTATTTTAACCATTTATATGTGTAAGACTCTTAAACTTGAGCGTTTCCTTACAGATTCGTCGAAAAACATCGAAAGAAACAAAGGTCTTTCACATAGTCATTCGGGTGCCTCCACGAGGGTCTTTTCGTAAGGGTTGAGGTTGGGAAGTCTTTTCGACACGAGTAAATGTATTTTTTCTTCCATATTTTAACCTTAGGACAATCTTTAGTGGATATGGTATGATACTAAAACGAGAAGACAACTTTTCAGATCGAGTTAACGATCCTGTCACAATGGGCAAAAAAGTTCCTATGTTAACACCTATGGATTTTGAGTGAAAAATGGCCCGGAAGCGAAAGTGAAAAAAATTCGTATTTTAACCATTTATATGTGTAAGACTCTTAAACTTGAGCGTTTCCTTACAGATTCGTCGAAAAACATCGAAAGAAACAAAGGTTTTTCAAATAGTGATTCGGATGCCTCCACGAGGGTCTTTTCGTAAGGGTTGAGGTTGTGAAGTCTTTTCGACACGAGTAAATGTTTTTTTTCTTCCATATTTTAAGCTTAGGACAATCTTTTGTGGATATGGTATGATACTAAAACGAGAAAACAACTTTTCAGATCGAGTTAACGACCCTGTCACAATGGGCAAAAAAGTTCCTATGTTAACACCTATGGATTTTGAGTGAAAAATGGCCCGGAAGCGAAAGTGAAAAAAATTCGTATTTTAACCATTTATATGTGTAAGACTCTTAAACTTGAGCGTTTCCTTACAGATTCGTCGAAAAACATCGAAAGAAACAAAGGTTTTTCAAATAGTGATTCGGATGCCTCCACGAGGGTCTTTTCGTAAGGGTTGAGGTTGTGAAGTCTTTTCGACACGAGTAAATGTTTTTTTTCTTCCATATTTTAAGCTTAGGACAATCTTTTGTGGATATGGTATGATACTAAAACGAGAAAACAACTTTTCAGATCGAGTTAACGACCCTGTCCCAATGGGCAAAAAAGTTCCTATGTTAACACCTATGGATTTTGAGTGAAAAATGGCCCGGAAGCGAAAGTGAAAAAAATTCGTATTTTAACCATTTATATGTGTAAGACTCTTAAACTTGAGCGTTTCCTTACAGATTCGTCGAAAAACATCGAAAGAAACAAAGGTCTTTCACATAGAAATTCGGGTGCCTCCACGAGGGTCTTTTCGTAAGGGTTGAGGTTGGGAAGTCTTTTCGACACGAGTAAATGTATTTTTTCTTCCATATTTTAACCTTAGGAAAATCTTTAGTGGATATGGTATGATACTAAAACGAGAAAACAACTTTTCAGATCGAGTTAACGACCCTGTCACAATGGGCAAAAAAGTTCCTATGTTAACACCTTTGGATTTTGAGTGAAAATGGCCCGGAAGCGAAATTGAAAAAAATTCGTATTTTAACCATTTATATGTGTAAGACTCTTAAACTTGAGCGTTTCCTTACAGATTCGTCGAAAAACATCGAAAGAAACAAAGGTTTTTCAAATAGTGATTCGGATGCCTCCACGAGGGTCTTTTCGTAAGGGTTGAGGTTGTGAAGTCTTTTCGACACGAGTAAATGTTTTTTTTCTTCCATATTTTAAGCTTAGGACAATCTTAAGTGGATATGGTATGATACTAAAACGAGAAAACAACTTTTCAGATCGAGTTAACGACCCTGTCCCAATGGGCAAAAAAGTTCCTATGTTAACACCTATGGATTTTGAGTGAAAAATGGCCCGGAAGCGAAAGTGAAAAAAATTCGTATTTTAACCATTTATATGTGTAAGACTCTTAAACTTGAGCGTTTCCTTACAGATTCGTCGAAAAACATCGAAAGAAACAAAGGTCTTTCACATAGAAATTCGGGTGCCTCCACGAGGGTCTTTTCGTAAGGGTTGAGTATGGGAAGTCTTTTCGACACGAGTAAATGTATTTTTTCTTCCATATTTTAACCTTAGGACAATCTTTAGTGGATATGGTATGATACTAAAACGAGAAAACAACTTTTCAGATCGAGTTAACGACCCTGTCACAATGGGCAAAAAAGTTCCTATGTTAACACCTTTGGATTTTGAGTGAAAATGGCCCGGAAGCGAAATTGAAAAAAATTCGTATTTTAACCATTTATATGTGTAAGACTCTTAAACTTGAGCGTTTCCTTACAGATTCGTCGAAAAACATCGAAAGAAACAAAGGTTTTTCAAATAGTGATTCGGATGCCTCCACGAGGGTCTTTTCGTAAGGGTTGAGGTTGTGAAGTCTTTTCGACACGAGTAAATGTTTTTTTTCTTCCATATTTTAAGCTTAGGACAATCTTTTGTGGATATGGTATGATACTAAAACGAGAAAACAACTTTTCAGATCGAGTTAACGACCCTGTCCCAATGGGCAAAAAAGTTCCTATGTTAACACCTATGGATTTTGAGTGAAAAATGGCCCGGAAGCTAAAGTGAAAAAAATTCGTATTTTAACCATTTATATGTGTAAGACTCTTAAACTTGAGCGTTTCCTTACAGATTCGTCGAAAAACATCGATAGAAACAAAGGTTTTTCAAATAGTGATTCGGATGCCTCCACGAGGGTCTTTTCGTAAGGGTTGAGGTTGTGAAGTCTTTTCGACACGAGTAAATGTTTTTTTTCTTCCATATTTTAAGCTTAGGACAATCTTTTGTGGATATGGTATGATACTAAAACGAGAAAACAACTTTTCAGATCGAGTTAACGACCCTGTCTCAATGGGCAAAAAAGTTCCTATGTTAACACCTATGGATTTTGAGTGAAAAATGGCCCGGAAGCGAAAGTGAAAAAAATTCGTATTTTAACCATTTATATGTGTAAGACTCTTAAACTTGAGCGTTTCCTTACAGATTCGTCGAAAAAAATCGAAAGAAACAAAGGTTTTTCACATAGTCATTCGGATGCCTCCACGAGGGTCTTTTCGTAAGGGTTGAGGTTGTGAAGTCTTTTCGACACGAGTAAATGTTTTTTTTCTTCCATATTTTAAGCTTAGGACAATCTTTTGTGGATATGGTATGATACTAAAACGAGAAAACAACTTTTCAGATCGAGTTAACGACCCTGTCCCAATGGGCAAAAAAGTTCCTATGTTAACACCTATGGATTTTGATTGAAAAATGGCCCGGAAGCGAAATTGAAAAAAATTCGTATTTTAACCATTTATATGTGTAAGACTCTTAAACTTGAGCGTTTCCTTACAGATTCGTCGAAAAAAATCGAAAGAAACAAAGGTTTTTCACATAGTCATTCGGGAGCCTCCACGAGGGTCTTTTCGTAAGGGTTGAGGTTGTGAAGTCTTTTCGACACGAGTAAATGTGTTTTTTCTTCCATATTTTAAGCTTAGGACAATCTTAAGTGGATATGGTATGATACTAAAACAAGAAAACAACTTTTCAGATCGAGTTAACGACCCTGTCCCAATGGGCAAAAAAGTTCCTATGTTAACACCTATGGATTTTGAGTGAAAATGGCCCGGAAGCGAAAGTGAAAAAAATTCGTATTTTAACCATTTATATGTGTAAGACTCTTAAACTTGAGCGTTTCCTTACAGATTCGTCGAAAAAAATCGAAAGAAACAAAGGTTTTTCACATAGTCATTCGGGAGCCTCCACGAGGGTCTTTTCGTAAGGGTTGAGGTTGTGAAGTCTTTTCGACACGAGTAAATGTGTTTTTTCTTCCATATTTTAAGCTTAGGACAATCTTAAGTGGATATGGTATGATACTAAAACAAGAAAACAACTTTTCAGATCGAGTTAACGACCCTGTCCCAATGGGCAAAAAAGTTCCTATGTTAACACCTTTGGATTTTGAGTGAAAATGGCCCGGAAGCGAAATTGAAAAAAATTCGTATTTTAACCATTTATATGTGTAAGACTCTTAAACTTGAGCGTTTCCTTACAGATTCGTCGAAAAACATCGAAAGAAACAAAGGTTTTTCAAATAGTGATTCGGATGCCTCCACGAGGGTCTTTTCGTAAGGGTTGAGGTTGTGAAGTCTTTTCGACACGAGTAAATGTTTTTTTTCTTCCATATTTTAAGCTTAGGACAATCTTTTGTGGATATGGTATGATACTAAAACGAGAAAACAACTTTTCAGATCGAGTTAACGACCCTGTCCCAATGGGCAAAAAAGTTCCTATGTTAACACCTATGGATTTTGAGTGAAAAATGGCCCGGAAGCTAAAGTGAAAAAAATTCGTATTTTAACCATTTATATGTGTAAGACTCTTAAACTTGAGCGTTTCCTTACAGATTCGTCGAAAAACATCGAAAGAAACAAAGGTTTTTCAAATAGTGATTCGGATGCCTCCACGAGGGTCTTTTCGTAAGGGTTGAGGTTGTGAAGTCTTTTCGACACGAGTAAATGTTTTTTTTCTTCCATATTTTAAGCTTAGGACAATCTTTTGTGGATATGGTATGATACTAAAACGAGAAAACAACTTTTCAGATCGAGTTAACGACCCTGTCCCAATGGGCAAAAAAGTTCCTATGTTAACACCTTTGGATTTTGAGTGAAAATGGCCCGGAAGCGAAATTGAAAAAAATTCGTATTTTAACCATTTATATGTGTAAGACTCTTAAACTTGAGCGTTTCCTTACAGATTCGTCGAAAAACATCGAAAGAAACAAAGGTTTTTCAAATAGTGATTCGGATGCCTCCACGAGGGTCTTTTCGTAAGGGTTGAGGTTGTGAAGTCTTTTCGACACGAGTAAATGTTTTTTTTCTTCCATATTTTAAGCTTAGGACAATCTTAAGTGGATATGGTATGATACTAAAACGAGAAAACAACTTTTCAGATCGAGTTAACGACCCTGTCCCAATGGGCAAAAAAGTTCCTATGTTAACACCTATGGATTTTGAGTGAAAAATGGCCCGGAAGCGAAAGTGAAAAAAATTCGTATTTTAACCATTTATATGTGTAAGACTCTTAAACTTGAGCGTTTCCTTACAGATTCGTCGAAAAACATCGAAAGAAACAAAGGTCTTTCACATAGAAATTCGGGTGCCTCCACGAGGGTCTTTTCGTAAGGGTTGAGTATGGGAAGTCTTTTCGACACGAGTAAATGTATTTTTTCTTCCATATTTTAACCTTAGGACAATCTTTAGTGGATATGGTATGATACTAAAACGAGAAAACAACTTTTCAGATCGAGTTAACGACCCTGTCACAATGGGCAAAAAAGTTCCTATGTTAACACCTTTGGATTTTGAGTGAAAATGGCCCGGAAGCGAAATTGAAAAAAATTCGTATTTTAACCATTTATATGTGTAAGACTCTTAAACTTGAGCGTTTCCTTACAGATTCGTCGAAAAAAATCGAAAGAAACAAAGGTTTTTCACATAGTCATTCGGGTGCCTCCACGAGGGTCTTTTCGTAAGGGTTGAGGTTGTGAAGTCTTTTCGACACGAGTAAATGTGTTTTTTCTTCCATATTTTAAGCTTAGGACAATCTTAAGTGGATATGGTATGATACTAAAACAAGAAAACAACTTTTCAGATCGAGTTAACGACCCTGTCCCAATGGGCAAAAAAGTTCCTATGTTAACACCTATGGATTTTGAGTGAAAAATGGCCCGGAAGCGAAAGTGAAAAAAATTCGTATTTTAACCATTTATATGTGTAAGACTCTTAAACTTGAGCGTTTCCTTACAGATTCGTCGAAAAACATCGAAAGAAACAAAGGTCTTTTACATAGAAATTCGGGTGCCTCCACGAGGGTCTTTTCGTAAGGGTTGAGGTTGGGAAGTCTTTTCGACACGAGTAAATGTATTTTTTCTTCCATATTTTAACCTTAGGACAATCTTTAGTGGATATGGTATGATACTAAAACGAGAAAACAACTTTTCAGATCGAGTTAACGACCCTGTCACAATGGGCAAAAAAGTTCCTATGTTAACACCTTTGGATTTTGAGTGAAAATGGCCCGGAAGCGAAATTGAAAAAAATTCGTATTTTAACCATTTATATGTGTAAGACTCTTAAACTTGAGCGTTTCCTTACAGATTCGTCGAAAAACATCGAAAGAAACAAAGGTTTTTCAAATAGTGATTCGGATGCCTCCACGAGGGTCTTTTCGTAAGGGTTGAGGTTGTGAAGTCTTTTCGACACGAGTAAATGTTTTTTTTCTTCCATATTTTAAGCTTAGGACAATCTTTTGTGGATATGGTATGATACTAAAACGAGAACAGATCGAGTTAACGACCCTGTCCCAATGGGCAAAAAAGTTCCTATGTTAACACCTATGGATTTTGAGTGAAAAATGGCCCGGAAGCTAAAGTGAAAAAAATTCGTATTTTAACCATTTATATGTGTAAGACTCTTAAACTTGAGCGTTTCCTTACAGATTCGTCGAAAAACATCGATAGAAACAAAGGTTTTTCAAATAGTGATTCGGATGCCTCCACGAGGGTCTTTTCGTAAGGGTTGAGGTTGTGAAGTCTTTTCGACACGAGTAAATGTTTTTTTTCTTCCATATTTTAAGCTTAGGACAATCTTTTGTGGATATGGTATGATACTAAAACGAGAAAACAACTTTTCAGATCGAGTTAACGACCCTGTCTCAATGGGCAAAAAAGTTCCTATGTTAACACCTATGGATTTTGAGTGAAAAATGGCCCGGAAGCGAAAGTGAAAAAAATTCGTATTTTAACCATTTATATGTGTAAGACTCTTAAACTTGAGCGTTTCCTTACAGATTCGTCGAAAAAAATCGAAAGAAACAAAGGTTTTTCACATAGTCATTCGGATGCCTCCACGAGGGTCTTTTCGTAAGGGTTGAGGTTGTGAAGTCTTTTCGACACGAGTAAATGTTTTTTTTCTTCCATATTTTAAGCTTAGGACAATCTTTTGTGGATATGGTATGATACTAAAACGAGAAAACAACTTTTCAGATCGAGTTAACGACCCTGTCCCAATGGGCAAAAAAGTTCCTATGTTAACACCTATGGATTTTGATTGAAAAATGGCCCGGAAGCGAAATTGAAAAAAATTCGTATTTTAACCATTTATATGTGTAAGACTCTTAAACTTGAGCGTTTCCTTACAGATTCGTCGAAAAAAATCGAAAGAAACAAAGGTTTTTCACATAGTCATTCGGGTGCCTCCACGAGGGTCTTTTCGTAAGGGTTGAGGTTGTGAAGTCTTTTCGACACGAGTAAATGTGTTTTTTCTTCCATATTTTAAGCTTTGGACAATCTTAAGTGGATATGGTATGATACTAAAACAAGAAAACAACTTTTCAGATCGAGTTAACGACCCTGTCCCAATGGGCAAAAAAGTTCCTATGTTAACACCTATGGATTTTGAGTGAAAAATGGCCCCGAAGCGAAAGTGAAAAAAATTCGTATTTTAACCATTTATATGTGTAAGACTCTTAAAGTTGAGCGTTTCCTTACAGATTCGTCGAAAAACATCGAAAGAAACAAAGGTCTTTCACATAGTCATTCGGGTGCCTCCACGAGGGTCTTTTCGTAAGGGTTGAGGTTGGGAAGTCTTTTCGACACGACTAAATGTATTTTTTCTTCCATATTTTAACCTTAGGACAATCTTTAGTGGATATGGTATGATACTAAAACGAGAAAACAACTTTTCAGATCGAGTTAACGATCCTGTCACAATGGGCAAAAAAGTTCCTATGTTAACACCTTTGGATGTTGAGTGAAAAATGGCCCGGAAGCGAAAGTGAAAAAAATTCGTATTTTAACCATTTATATGTGTAAGACTCTTAAACTTGAGCGTTTCCTTACAGATTCGTTGAAAAACATCGAAAGAAATAAAGGTTTTTCAAATAGTAATTCGGATGCCTCCACGAGGGTCTTTTCGTAAGGGTTGAGGTTGTGAAGTCTTTTCGACACGAGTAAATGTTTTTTTTCTTCCATATTTTAAGCTTAGGACAATCTTAAGTGGATATGGTATGATACTAAAACAAGAAAACAACTTTTCAGATCGAGTTAACGACCCTGTCCCAATGGGCAAAAAAGTTCCTATGTTAACACCTATGGATTTTGAGTGAAAAATGGCCCGGAAGCTAAAGTGAAAAAAATTCGTATTTTAACCATTTATATGTGTAAGACTCTTAAACTTGAGCGTTTCCTTACAGATTCGTCGAAAAACATCGATAGAAACAAAGGTTTTTCAAATAGTGATTCGGATGCCTCCACGAGGGTCTTTTCGTAAGGGTTGAGGTTGTGAAGTCTTTTCGACACGAGTAAATGTTTTTTTTCTTCCATATTTTAAGCTTAGGACAATCTTTTGTGGATATGGTATGATACTAAAACGAGAACAGATCGAGTTAACGACCCTGTCCCAATGGGCAAAAAAGTTCCTATGTTAACACCTATGGATTTTGAGTGAAAAATGGCCCGGAAGCTAAAGTGAAAAAAATTCGTATTTTAACCATTTATATGTGTAAGACTCTTAAACTTGAGCGTTTCCTTACAGATTCGTCGAAAAACATCGATAGAAACAAAGGTTTTTCAAATAGTGATTCGGATGCCTCCACGAGGGTCTTTTCGTAAGGGTTGAGGTTGTGAAGTCTTTTCGACACGAGTAAATGTTTTTTTTCTTCCATATTTTAAGCTTAGGACAATCTTTTGTGGATATGGTATGATACTAAAACGAGAAAACAACTTTTCAGATCGAGTTAACGACCCTGTCTCAATGGGCAAAAAAGTTCCTATGTTAACACCTATGGATTTTGAGTGAAAAATGGCCCGGAAGCGAAAGTGAAAAAAATTCGTATTTTAACCATTTATATGTGTAAGACTCTTAAACTTGAGCGTTTCCTTACAGATTCGTCGAAAAAAATCGAAAGAAACAAAGGTTTTTCACATAGTCATTCGGATGCCTCCACGAGGGTCTTTTCGTAAGGGTTGAGGTTGTGAAGTCTTTTCGACACGAGTAAATGTTTTTTTTCTTCCATATTTTAAGCTTAGGACAATCTTTTGTGGATATGGTATGATACTAAAACGAGAAAACAACTTTTCAGATCGAGTTAACGACCCTGTCCCAATGGGCAAAAAAGTTCCTATGTTAACACCTATGGATTTTGATTGAAAAATGGCCCGGAAGCGAAATTGAAAAAAATTCGTATTTTAACCATTTATATGTGTAAGACTCTTAAACTTGAGCGTTTCCTTACAGATTCGTCGAAAAAAATCGAAAGAAACAAAGGTTTTTCACATAGTCATTCGGGTGCCTCCACGAGGGTCTTTTCGTAAGGGTTGAGGTTGTGAAGTCTTTTCGACACGAGTAAATGTGTTTTTTCTTCCATATTTTAAGCTTTGGACAATCTTAAGTGGATATGGTATGATACTAAAACAAGAAAACAACTTTTCAGATCGAGTTAACGACCCTGTCCCAATGGGCAAAAAAGTTCCTATGTTAACACCTATGGATTTTGAGTGAAAAATGGCCCCGAAGCGAAAGTGAAAAAAATTCGTATTTTAACCATTTATATGTGTAAGACTCTTAAAGTTGAGCGTTTCCTTACAGATTCGTCGAAAAACATCGAAAGAAACAAAGGTCTTTCACATAGTCATTCGGGTGCCTCCACGAGGGTCTTTTCGTAAGGGTTGAGGTTGGGAAGTCTTTTCGACACGACTAAATGTATTTTTTCTTCCATATTTTAACCTTAGGACAATCTTTAGTGGATATGGTATGATACTAAAACGAGAAAACAACTTTTCAGATCGAGTTAACGATCCTGTCACAATGGGCAAAAAAGTTCCTATGTTAACACCTTTGGATTTTGAGTGAAAAATGGCCCGGAAGCGAAAGTGAAAAAAATTCGTATTTTAACCATTTATATGTGTAAGACTCTTAAACTTGAGCGTTTCCTTACAGATTCGTTGAAAAACATCGAAAGAAATAAAGGTTTTTCAAATAGTAATTCGGATGCCTCCACGAGGGTCTTTTCGTAAGGGTTGAGGTTGTGAAGTCTTTTCGACACGAGTAAATGTTTTTTTTCTTCCATATTTTAAGCTTAGGACAATCTTAAGTGGATATGGTATGATACTAAAACAAGAAAACAACTTTTCAGATCGAGTTAACGACCCTGTCCCAATGGGCAAAAAAGTTCCTATGTTAACACCTATGGATTTTGAGTGAAAAATGGCCCGGAAGCTAAAGTGAAAAAAATTCGTATTTTAACCATTTATATGTGTAAGACTCTTAAACTTGAGCGTTTCCTTACAGATTCGTCGAAAAACATCGATAGAAACAAAGGTTTTTCAAATAGTGATTCGGATGCCTCCACGAGGGTCTTTTCGTAAGGGTTGAGGTTGTGAAGTCTTTTCGACACGAGTAAATGTTTTTTTTCTTCCATATTTTAAGCTTAGGACAATCTTTTGTGGATATGGTATGATACTAAAACGAGAAAACAACTTTTCAGATCGAGTTAACGACCCTGTCTCAATGGGCAAAAAAGTTCCTATGTTAACACCTATGGATTTTGAGTGAAAAATGGCCCGGAAGCGAAAGTGAAAAAAATTCGTATTTTAACCATTTATATGTGTAAGACTCTTAAACTTGAGCGTTTCCTTACAGATTCGTCGAAAAAAATCGAAAGAAACAAAGGTTTTTCACATAGTCATTCGGATGCCTCCACGAGGGTCTTTTCGTAAGGGTTGAGGTTGTGAAGTCTTTTCGACACGAGTAAATGTTTTTTTTCTTCCATATTTTAAGCTTAGGACAATCTTTTGTGGATATGGTATGATACTAAAACGAGAAAACAACTTTTCAGATCGAGTTAACGACCCTGTCCCAATGGGCAAAAAAGTTCCTATGTTAACACCTATGGATTTTGATTGAAAAATGTCCCGGAAGCGAAATTGAAAAAAATTCGTATTTTAACCATTTATATGTGTAAGACTCTTAAACTTGAGCGTTTCCTTACAGATTCGTCGAAAAAAATCGAAAGAAACAAAGGTTTTTCACATAGTCATTCGGGTGCCTCCACGAGGGTCTTTTCGTAAGGGTTGAGGTTGTGAAGTCTTTTCGACACGAGTAAATGTGTTTTTTCTTCCATATTTTAAGCTTTGGACAATCTTAAGTGGATATGGTATGATACTAAAACAAGAAAACAACTTTTCAGATCGAGTTAACGACCCTGTCCCAATGGGCAAAAAAGTTCCTATGTTAACACCTATGGATTTTGAGTGAAAAATGGCCCGGAAGCGAAAGTGAAAAAAATTCGTATTTTAACCATTTATATGTGTAAGACTCTTAAACTTGAGCGTTTCCTTACAGATTCGTCGAAAAACATCGAAAGAAACAAAGGTCTTTTACATAGAAATTCGGGTGCCTCCACGAGGGTCTTTTCGTAAGGGTTGAGGTTGGGAAGTCTTTTCGACACGAGTAAATGTATTTTTCCTTCCATATTTTAACCTTAGGACAATCTTTAGTGGATATGGTATGATACTAAAACGAGAAAACAACTTTTCAGATCGAGTTAACGACCCTGTCACAATGGGCAAAAAAGTTCCTATGTTAACACCTTTGGATTTTGAGTGAAAATGGCCCGGAAGCGAAATTGAAAAAAATTCGTATTTTAACCATTTATATGTGTAAGACTCTTAAACTTGAGCGTTTCCTTACAGATTCGTCGAAAAACATCGAAAGAAACAAAGGTTTTTCAAATAGTGATTCGGATGCCTCCACGAGGGTCTTTTCGTAAGGGTTGAGGTTGTGAAGTCTTTTCGACACGAGTAAATGTTTTTTTTCTTCCATATTTTAAGCTTAGGACAATCTTTTGTGGATATGGTATGATACTAAAACGAGAACAGATCGAGTTAACGACCCTGTCCCAATGGGCAAAAAAGTTCCTATGTTAACACCTATGGATTTTGAGTGAAAAATGGCCCGGAAGCTAAAGTGAAAAAAATTCGTATTTTAACCATTTATATGTGTAAGACTCTTAAACTTGAGCGTTTCCTTACAGATTCGTCGAAAAACATCGATAGAAACAAAGGTTTTTCAAATAGTGATTCGGATGCCTCCACGAGGGTCTTTTCGTAAGGGTTGAGGTTGTGAAGTCTTTTCGACACGAGTAAATGTTTTTTTTCTTCCATATTTTAAGCTTAGGACAATCTTTTGTGGATATGGTATGATACTAAAACGAGAAAACAACTTTTCAGATCGAGTTAACGACCCTGTCTCAATGGGCAAAAAAGTTCCTATGTTAACACCTATGGATTTTGAGTGAAAAATGGCCCCGAAGCGAAAGTGAAAAAAATTCGTATTTTAACCATTTATATGTGTAAGACTCTTAAAGTTGAGCGTTTCCTTACAGATTCGTCGAAAAACATCGAAAGAAACAAAGGTCTTTCACATAGTCATTCGGGTGCCTCCACGAGGGTCTTTTCGTAAGGGTTGAGGTTGGGAAGTCTTTTCGACACGACTAAATGTATTTTTTCTTCCATATTTTAACCTTAGGACAATCTTTAGTGGATATGGTATGATACTAAAACGAGAAAACAACTTTTCAGATCGAGTTAACGATCCTGTCACAATGGGCAAAAAAGTTCCTATGTTAACACCTTTGGATTTTGAGTGAAAAATGGCCCGGAAGCGAAAGTGAAAAAAATTCGTATTTTAACCATTTATATGTGTAAGACTCTTAAACTTGAGCGTTTCCTTACAGATTCGTTGAAAAACATCGAAAGAAATAAAGGTTTTTCAAATAGTAATTCGGATGCCTCCACGAGGGTCTTTTCGTAAGGGTTGAGGTTGTGAAGTCTTTTCGACACGAGTAAATGTTTTTTTTCTTCCATATTTTAAGCTTAGGACAATCTTAAGTGGATATGGTATGATACTAAAACAAGAAAACAACTTTTCAGATCGAGTTAACGACCCTGTCCCAATGGGCAAAAAAGTTCCTATGTTAACACCTATGGATTTTGAGTGAAAAATGGCCCGGAAGCTAAAGTGAAAAAAATTCGTATTTTAACCATTTATATGTGTAAGACTCTTAAACTTGAGCGTTTCCTTACAGATTCGTCGAAAAACATCGATAGAAACAAAGGTTTTTCAAATAGTGATTCGGATGCCTCCACGAGGGTCTTTTCGTAAGGGTTGAGGTTGTGAAGTCTTTTCGACACGAGTAAATGTTTTTTTTCTTCCATATTTTAAGCTTAGGACAATCTTTTGTGGATATGGTATGATACTAAAACGAGAAAACAACTTTTCAGATCGAGTTAACGACCCTGTCTCAATGGGCAAAAAAGTTCCTATGTTAACACCTATGGATTTTGAGTGAAAAATGGCCCGGAAGCGAAAGTGAAAAAAATTCGTATTTTAACCATTTATATGTGTAAGACTCTTAAACTTGAGCGTTTCCTTACAGATTCGTCGAAAAAAATCGAAAGAAACAAAGGTTTTTCACATAGTCATTCGGATGCCTCCACGAGGGTCTTTTCGTAAGGGTTGAGGTTGTGAAGTCTTTTCGACACGAGTAAATGTTTTTTTTCTTCCATATTTTAAGCTTAGGACAATCTTTTGTGGATATGGTATGATACTAAAACGAGAAAACAACTTTTCAGATCGAGTTAACGACCCTGTCCCAATGGGCAAAAAAGTTCCTATGTTAACACCTATGGATTTTGATTGAAAAATGGCCCGGAAGCGAAATTGAAAAAAATTCGTATTTTAACCATTTATATGTGTAAGACTCTTAAACTTGAGCGTTTCCTTACAGATTCGTCGAAAAAAATCGAAAGAAACAAAGGTTTTTCACATAGTCATTCGGGTGCCTCCACGAGGGTCTTTTCGTAAGGGTTGAGGTTGTGAAGTCTTTTCGACACGAGTAAATGTGTTTTTTCTTCCATATTTTAAGCTTTGGACAATCTTAAGTGGATATGGTATGATACTAAAACAAGAAAACAACTTTTCAGATCGAGTTAACGACCCTGTCCCAATGGGCAAAAAAGTTCCTATGTTAACACCTATGGATTTTGAGTGAAAAATGGCCCGGAAGCGAAAGTGAAAAAAATTCGTATTTTAACCATTTATATGTGTAAGACTCTTAAACTTGAGCGTTTCCTTACAGATTCGTCGAAAAACATCGAAAGAAACAAAGGTCTTTTACATAGAAATTCGGGTGCCTCCACGAGGGTCTTTTCGTAAGGGTTGAGGTTGGGAAGTCTTTTCGACACGAGTAAATGTATTTTTCCTTCCATATTTTAACCTTAGGACAATCTTTAGTGGATATGGTATGATACTAAAACGAGAAAACAACTTTTCAGATCGAGTTAACGACCCTGTCACAATGGGCAAAAAAGTTCCTATGTTAACACCTTTGGATTTTGAGTGAAAATGGCCCGGAAGCGAAATTGAAAAAAATTCGTATTTTAACCATTTATATGTGTAAGACTCTTAAACTTGAGCGTTTCCTTACAGATTCGTCGAAAAACATCGAAAGAAACAAAGGTTTTTCAAATAGTGATTCGGATGCCTCCACGAGGGTCTTTTCGTAAGGGTTGAGGTTGTGAAGTCTTTTCGACACGAGTAAATGTTTTTTTTCTTCCATATTTTAAGCTTAGGACAATCTTTTGTGGATATGGTATGATACTAAAACGAGAACAGATCGAGTTAACGACCCTGTCCCAATGGGCAAAAAAGTTCCTATGTTAACACCTATGGATTTTGAGTGAAAAATGGCCCGGAAGCTAAAGTGAAAAAAATTCGTATTTTAACCATTTATATGTGTAAGACTCTTAAACTTGAGCGTTTCCTTACAGATTCGTCGAAAAACATCGATAGAAACAAAGGTTTTTCAAATAGTGATTCGGATGCCTCCACGAGGGTCTTTTCGTAAGGGTTGAGGTTGTGAAGTCTTTTCGACACGAGTAAATGTTTTTTTTCTTCCATATTTTAAGCTTAGGACAATCTTTTGTGGATATGGTATGATACTAAAACGAGAAAACAACTTTTCAGATCGAGTTAACGACCCTGTCTCAATGGGCAAAAAAGTTCCTATGTTAACACCTATGGATTTTGAGTGAAAAATGGCCCGGAAGCGAAAGTGAAAAAAATTCGTATTTTAACCATTTATATGTGTAAGACTCTTAAACTTGAGCGTTTCCTTACAGATTCGTCGAAAAAAATCGAAAGAAACAAAGGTTTTTCACATAGTCATTCGGATGCCTCCACGAGGGTCTTTTCGTAAGGGTTGAGGTTGTGAAGTCTTTTCGACACGAGTAAATGTTTTTTTTCTTCCATATTTTAAGCTTAGGACAATCTTTTGTGGATATGGTATGATACTAAAACGAGAAAACAACTTTTCAGATCGAGTTAACGACCCTGTCCCAATGGGCAAAAAAGTTCCTATGTTAACACCTATGGATTTTGATTGAAAAATGGCCCGGAAGCGAAATTGAAAAAAATTCGTATTTTAACCATTTATATGTGTAAGACTCTTAAACTTGAGCGTTTCCTTACAGATTCGTCGAAAAAAATCGAAAGAAACAAAGGTTTTTCACATAGTCATTCGGGTGCCTCCACGAGGGTCTTTTCGTAAGGGTTGAGGTTGTGAAGTCTTTTCGACACGAGTAAATGTGTTTTTTCTTCCATATTTTAAGCTTAGGACAATCTTAAGTGGATATGGTATGATACTAAAACAAGAAAACAACTTTTCAGATCGAGTTAACGACCCTGTCCCAATGGGCAAAAAAGTTCCTATGTTAACACCTATGGATTTTGAGTGAAAAATGGCCCGGAAGCGAAAGTGAAAAAAATTCGTATTTTAACCATTTATATGTGTAAGACTCTTAAACTTGAGCGTTTCCTTACAGATTCGTCGAAAAAAATCGAAAGAAACAAAGGTTTTTCACATAGTCATTCGGATGCCTCCACGAGGGTCTTTTCGTAAGGGTTGAGGTTGTGAAGTCTTTTCGACACGAGTAAATGTTTTTTTTCTTCCATATTTTAAGCTTAGGACAATCTTTTGTGGATATGGTATGATACTAAAACGAGAAAACAACTTTTCAGATCGAGTTAACGACCCTGTCCCAATGGGCAAAAAAGTTCCTATGTTAACACCTATGGATTTTGAGTGAAAAATGGCCCGGAAGCGAAAGTGAAAAAAATTCGTATTTTAACCATTTATATGTGTAAGACTCTTAAACTTGAGCGTTTCCTTACAGATTCGTCGAAAAAAATCGAAAGAAACAAAGGTTTTTCACATAGTCATTCGGATGCCTCCACGAGGGTCTTTTCGTAAGGGTTGAGGTTGTGAAGTCTTTTCGACACGAGTAAATGTTTTTTTTCTTCCATATTTTAAGCTTAGGACAATCTTTTGTGGATATGGTATGATACTAAAACGAGAAAACAACTTTTCAGATCGAGTTAACGACCCTGTCCCAATGGGCAAAAAAGTTCCTATGTTAACACCTATGGATTTTGATTGAAAAATGGCCCGGAAGCGAAATTGAAAAAAATTCGTATTTTAACCATTTATATGTGTAAGACTCTTAAACTTGAGCGTTTCCTTACAGATTCGTCGAAAAACATCGAAAGAAACAAAGGTTTTTCACATAGTCATTCGGGTGCCTCCACGAGGGTCTTTTCGTAAGGGTTGAGGTTGTGAAGTCTTTTCGACACGAGTAAATGTGTTTTTTCTTCCATATTTTAAGCTTAGGACAATCTTTTGTGGATATGGTATGATACTAAAACGAGAACAGATCGAGTTAACGACCCTGTCCCAATGGGCAAAAAAGTTCCTATGTTAACACCTATGGATTTTGAGTGAAAAATGGCCCGGAAGCTAAAGTGAAAAAAATTCGTATTTTAACCATTTATATGTGTAAGACTCTTAAACTTGAGCGTTTCCTTACAGATTCGTCGAAAAACATCGATAGAAACAAAGGTTTTTCAAATAGTGATTCGGATGCCTCCACGAGGGTCTTTTCGTAAGGGTTGAGGTTGTGAAGTCTTTTCGACACGAGTAAATGTTTTTTTTCTTCCATATTTTAAGCTTAGGACAATCTTTTGTGGATATGGTATGATACTAAAACGAGAAAACAACTTTTCAGATCGAGTTAACGACCCTGTCTCAATGGGCAAAAAAGTTCCTATGTTAACACCTATGGATTTTGAGTGAAAAATGGCCCGGAAGCGAAAGTGAAAAAAATTCGTATTTTAACCATTTATATGTGTAAGACTCTTAAACTTGAGCGTTTCCTTACAGATTCGTCGAAAAAAATCGAAAGAAACAAAGGTTTTTCACATAGTCATTCGGATGCCTCCACGAGGGTCTTTTCGTAAGGGTTGAGGTTGTGAAGTCTTTTCGACACGAGTAAATGTTTTTTTTCTTCCATATTTTAAGCTTAGGACAATCTTTTGTGGATATGGTATGATACTAAAACGAGAAAACAACTTTTCAGATCGAGTTAACGACCCTGTCCCAATGGGCAAAAAAGTTCCTATGTTAACACCTATGGATTTTGATTGAAAAATGGCCCGGAAGCGAAATTGAAAAAAATTCGTATTTTAACCATTTATATGTGTAAGACTCTTAAACTTGAGCGTTTCCTTACAGATTCGTCGAAAAAAATCGAAAGAAACAAAGGTTTTTCACATAGTCATTCGGGTGCCTCCACGAGGGTCTTTTCGTAAGGGTTGAGGTTGTGAAGTCTTTTCGACACGAGTAAATGTGTTTTTTCTTCCATATTTTAAGCTTAGGACAATCTTAAGTGGATATGGTATGATACTAAAACAAGAAAACAACTTTTCAGATCGAGTTAACGACCCTGTCCCAATGGGCAAAAAAGTTCCTATGTTAACACCTATGGATTTTGAGTGAAAAATGGCCCGGAAGCGAAAGTGAAAAAAATTCGTATTTTAACCATTTATATGTGTAAGACTCTTAAACTTGAGCGTTTCCTTACAGATTCGTCGAAAAAAATCGAAAGAAACAAAGGTTTTTCACATAGTCATTCGGATGCCTCCACGAGGGTCTTTTCGTAAGGGTTGAGGTTGTGAAGTCTTTTCGACACGAGTAAATGTTTTTTTTCTTCCATATTTTAAGCTTAGGACAATCTTTTGTGGATATGGTATGATACTAAAACGAGAAAACAACTTTTCAGATCGAGTTAACGACCCTGTCCCAATGGGCAAAAAAGTTCCTATGTTAACACCTATGGATTTTGATTGAAAAATGGCCCGGAAGCGAAATTGAAAAAAATTCGTATTTTAACCATTTATATGTGTAAGACTCTTAAACTTGAGCGTTTCCTTACAGATTCGTCGAAAAAAATCGAAAGAAACAAAGGTTTTTCACATAGTCATTCGGGTGCCTCCACGAGGGTCTTTTCGTAAGGGTTGAGGTTGTGAAGTCTTTTCGACACGAGTAAATGTGTTTTTTCTTCCATATTTTAAGCTTAGGACAATCTTAAGTGGATATGGTATGATACTAAAACAAGAAAACAACTTTTCAGATCGAGTTAACGACCCTGTCCCAATGGGCAAAAAAGTTCCTATGTTAACACCTATGGATTTTGAGTGAAAAATGGCCCGGAAGCGAAAGTGAAAAAAATTCGTATTTTAACCATTTATATGTGTAAGACTCTTAAACTTGAGCGTTTCCTTACAGATTCGTCGAAAAACATCGAAAGAAACAAAGGTCTTTCACATAGAAATTCGGGTGCCTCCACGAGGGTCTTTTCGTAAGGGTTGAGGTTGGGAAGTCTTTTCGACACGAGTAAATGTATTTTTTCTTCCATATTTTAACCTTAGGACAATCTTTAGTGGATATGGTGTGATACTAAAACGAGAAAACAACTTTTCAGATCGAGTTAACGACCCTGTCACAATGGGCAAAAAAGTTCCTATGTTAACACCTTTGGATTTTGAGTGAAAATGGCCCGGAAGCGAAATTGAAAAAAATTCGTATTTTAACCATTTATATGTGTAAGACTCTTAAACTTGAGCGTTTCCTTACAGATTCGTCGAAAAACATCGAAAGAAACAAAGGTTTTTCAAATAGTGATTCGGATGCCTCCACGAGGGTCTTTTCGTAAGTGTTGAGGTTGTGAAGTCTTTTCGACACGAGTAAATGTTTTTTTTCTTCCATATTTTAAGCTTAGGACAATCTTTTGTGGATATGGTATGATACTAAAACGAGAAAACAACTTTTCAGATCGAGTTAACGACCCTGTCCCAATGGGCAAAAAAGTTCCTATGTTAACACCTATGGATTTTGATTGAAAAATGGCCCGGAAGCGAAATTGAAAAAAATTCGTATTTTAACCATTTATATGTGTAAGACTCTTAAACTTGAGCGTTTCCTTACAGATTCGTCGAAAAAAATCGAAAGAAACAAAGGTTTTTCACATAGTCATTCGGGTGCCTCCACGAGGGTCTTTTCGTAAGGGTTGAGGTTGTGAAGTCTTTTCGACACGAGTAAATGTTTTTTTTTCTTCCATATTTTAAGCTTAGGACAATCTTTTGTGGATATGGTATGATACTAAAACGAGAAAACAACTTTTCAGATCGAGTTAACGACCCTGTCCCAATGGGCAAAAAAGTTCCTATGTTAACACCTATGGATTTTGATTGAAAAATGGCCCGGAAGCGAAATTGAAAAAAATTCGTATTTTAACCATTTATATGTGTAAGACTCTTAAACTTGAGCGTTTCCTTACAGATTCGTCGAAAAAAATCGAAAGAAACAAAGGTTTTTCACATAGTCATTCGGGTGCCTCCACGAGGGTCTTTTCGTAAGGGTTGAGGTTGTGAAGTCTTTTCGACACGAGTAAATGTGTTTTTTCTTCCATATTTTAAGCTTAGGACAATCTTAAGTGGATATGGTATGATACTAAAACAAGAAAACAACTTTTCAGATCGAGTTAACGACCCTGTCCCAATGGGCAAAAAAGTTCCTATGTTAACACCTATGGATTTTGAGTGAAAAATGGCCCGGAAGCGAAAGTGAAAAAAATTCGTATTTTAACCATTTATATGTGTAAGACTCTTAAACTTGAGCGTTTCCTTACAGATTCGTCGAAAAAAATCGAAAGAAACAAAGGTTTTTCACATAGTCATTCGGATGCCTCCACGAGGGTCTTTTCGTAAGGGTTGAGGTTGTGAAGTCTTTTCGACACGAGTAAATGTTTTTTTTCTTCCATATTTTAAGCTTAGGACAATCTTTTGTGGATATGGTATGATACTAAAACGAGAAAACAACTTTTCAGATCGAGTTAACGACCCTGTCCCAATGGGCAAAAAAGTTCCTATGTTAACACCTATGGATTTTGATTGAAAAATGGCCCGGAAGCGAAATTGAAAAAAATTCGTATTTTAACCATTTATATGTGTAAGACTCTTAAACTTGAGCGTTTCCTTACAGATTCGTCGAAAAAAATCGAAAGAAACAAAGGTTTTTCACATAGTCATTCGGGTGCCTCCACGAGGGTCTTTTCGTAAGGGTTGAGGTTGTGAAGTCTTTTCGACACGAGTAAATGTGTTTTTTCTTCCATATTTTAAGCTTAGGACAATCTTAAGTGGATATGGTATGATACTAAAACAAGAAAACAACTTTTCAGATCGAGTTAACGACCCTGTCCCAATGGGCAAAAAAGTTCCTATGTTAACACCTATGGATTTTGAGTGAAAAATGGCCCGGAAGCGAAAGTGAAAAAAATTCGTATTTTAACCATTTATATGTGTAAGACTCTTAAACTTGAGCGTTTCCTTACAGATTCGTCGAAAAACATCGAAAGAAACAAAGGTCTTTCACATAGAAATTCGGGTGCCTCCACGAGGGTCTTTTCGTAAGGGTTGAGGTTGGGAAGTCTTTTCGACACGAGTAAATGTATTTTTTCTTCCATATTTTAACCTTAGGACAATCTTTAGTGGATATGGTGTGATACTAAAACGAGAAAACAACTTTTCAGATCGAGTTAACGACCCTGTCACAATGGGCAAAAAAGTTCCTATGTTAACACCTTTGGATTTTGAGTGAAAATGGCCCGGAAGCGAAATTGAAAAAAATTCGTATTTTAACCATTTATATGTGTAAGACTCTTAAACTTGAGCGTTTCCTTACAGATTCGTCGAAAAACATCGAAAGAAACAAAGGTTTTTCAAATAGTGATTCGGATGCCTCCACGAGGGTCTTTTCGTAAGTGTTGAGGTTGTGAAGTCTTTTCGACACGAGTAAATGTTTTTTTTCTTCCATATTTTAAGCTTAGGACAATCTTTTGTGGATATGGTATGATACTAAAACGAGAAAACAACTTTTCAGATCGAGTTAACGACCCTGTCCCAATGGGCAAAAAAGTTCCTATGTTAACACCTATGGATTTTGATTGAAAAATGGCCCGGAAGCGAAATTGAAAAAAATTCGTATTTTAACCATTTATATGTGTAAGACTCTTAAACTTGAGCGTTTCCTTACAGATTCGTCGAAAAAAATCGAAAGAAACAAAGGTTTTTCACATAGTCATTCGGGTGCCTCCACGAGGGTCTTTTCGTAAGGGTTGAGGTTGTGAAGTCTTTTCGACACGAGTAAATGTGTTTTTTCTTCCATATTTTAAGCTTAGGACAATCTTTTGTGGATATGGTATGATACTAAAACGAGAAAACAACTTTTCAGATCGAGTTAACGACCCTGTCCCAATGGGCAAAAAAGTTCCTATGTTAACACCTATGGATTTTGATTGAAAAATGGCCCGGAAGCGAAATTGAAAAAAATTCGTATTTTAACCATTTATATGTGTAAGACTCTTAAACTTGAGCGTTTCCTTACAGATTCGTCGAAAAAAATCGAAAGAAACAAAGGTTTTTCACATAGTCATTCGGGTGCCTCCACGAGGGTCTTTTCGTAAGGGTTGAGGTTGTGAAGTCTTTTCGACACGAGTAAATGTGTTTTTTCTTCCATATTTTAAGCTTAGGACAATCTTAAGTGGATATGGTATGATACTAAAACAAGAAAACAACTTTTCAGATCGAGTTAACGACCCTGTCCCAATGGGCAAAAAAGTTCCTATGTTAACACCTATGGATTTTGAGTGAAAAATGGCCCGGAAGCGAAAGTGAAAAAAATTCGTATTTTAACCATTTATATGTGTAAGACTCTTAAACTTGAGCGTTCCCTTACAGATTCGTCGAAAAACATCGAAAGAAACAAAGGTGTTTCACATAGAAATTCGGGTGCCTCCACGAGGGTCTTTTCGTAAGGGTTGAGGTTTGGAAGTCTTTTCGACACGAGTAAATGTATTTTTTCTTCCATATTTTAACCTTAGGACAATCTTTAGTGGATATGGTATGATACTAAAACGAGAAAACAACTTTTCAGATCGAGTTAACGACCCTGTCACAATGGGCAAAAAAGTTCCTATGTTAACACCTTTGGATTTTGAGTGAAAATGGCCCGGAAGCGAAATTGAAAAAAATTCGTATTTTAACCATTTATATGTGTAAGACTCTTAAACTTGAGCGTTTCCTTACAGATTCGTCGAAAAACATCGAAAGAAACAAAGGTCTTTCACATAGAAATTCGGGTGCCTCCACGAGGGTCTTTTCGTAAGGGTTGAGGTTGGGAAGTCTTTTCGACACGAGTAAATGTATTTTTTCTTCCATATTTTAACCTTAGGACAATCTTTAGTGGTTATGGTATGATACTAAAACGAGAAAACAACTTTTCAGATCGAGTTAACGACCCTGTCACAATGGGCAAAAAAGTTCCTATGTTAACACCTTTGGATTTTGAGTGAAAATGGCCCGGAAGCGAAAGTGAAAAAAATTCGTATTTTAACCATTTATATGTGTAAGACTCTTAAACTTGAGCGTTTCCTTACAGATTCGTCGAAAAACATCGAAAGAAACAAAGGTCTTTTACATAGAAATTCGGGTGCCTCCACGAGGGTCTTTTCGTAAGGGTTGAGGTTGTGAAGTCTTTTCGACACGAGTAAATGTTTTTTTTCTTCCATATTTTAAGCTTAGGACAATCTTTTGTGGATATGGTATGATACTAAAACGAGAAAACAACTTTTCAGATCGAGTTAACAACCCTGTCCCAATGGGCAAAAAAGTTCCTATGTTAACACCTATGGATTTTGAGTGAAAAATGGCCCGGAAGCGAAAGTGAAAAAAATTCGTATTTTAACCATTTATATGTGTAAGACTCTTAAACTTGAGCGTTTCCTTACAGATTCGTCGAAAAACATCGAATGAAACAAAGGTGTTTCACATAGAAATTCGGGTGCCTCCACGAGGGTCTTTTCGTAAGGGTTGAGGTTTGGAAGTCTTTTCGACACGAGTAAATGTATTTTTTCTTCCATATTTTAACCTTAGGACAATCTTTTGTGGATATGGTATGATACTAAAACGAGAAAACAACTTTTCAGATCGAGTTAACGACCCTGTCCCAATGGGCAAAAAAGTTCCTATGTTAACACCTATGGATTTTGAGTGAAAAATGGCCCGGAAGCGAAAGTGAAAAAAATTCGTATTTTAACCATTTATATGTGTAAGACTCTTAAACTTGAGCGTTTCCTTACAGATTCGTCGAAAAACATCGAAAGAAACAAAGGTCTTTCACATAGAAATTCGGGTGCCTCCACGAGGGTCTTTTCGTAAGGGTTGAGGTTGGGAAGTCTTTTCGACACGAGTAAATGTATTTTTTCTTCCATATTTTAACCTTAGGACAATCTTTAGTGGATATGGTGTGATACTAAAACGAGAAAACAACTTTTCAGATCGAGTTAACGACCCTGTCACAATGGGCAAAAAAGTTCCTATGTTAACACCTTTGGATTTTGAGTGAAAATGGCCCGGAAGCGAAATTGAAAAAAATTCGTATTTTAACCATTTATATGTGTAAGACTCTTAAACTTGAGCGTTTCCTTACAGATTCGTCGAAAAACATCGAAAGAAACAAAGGTTTTTCAAATAGTGATTCGGATGCCTCCACGAGGGTCTTTTCGTAAGTGTTGAGGTTGTGAAGTCTTTTCGACACGAGTAAATGTTTTTTTTCTTCCATATTTTAAGCTTAGGACAATCTTTTGTGGATATGGTATGATACTAAAACGAGAAAACAACTTTTCAGATCGAGTTAACGACCCTGTCCCAATGGGCAAAAAAGTTCCTATGTTAACACCTATGGATTTTGATTGAAAAATGGCCCGGAAGCGAAATTGAAAAAAATTCGTATTTTAACCATTTATATGTGTAAGACTCTTAAACTTGAGCGTTTCCTTACAGATTCGTCGAAAAAAATCGAAAGAAACAAAGGTTTTTCACATAGTCATTCGGGTGCCTCCACGAGGGTCTTTTCGTAAGGGTTGAGGTTGTGAAGTCTTTTCGACACGAGTAAATGTGTTTTTTCTTCCATATTTTAAGCTTAGGACAATCTTTTGTGGATATGGTATGATACTAAAACGAGAAAACAACTTTTCAGATCGAGTTAACGACCCTGTCCCAATGGGCAAAAAAGTTCCTATGTTAACACCTATGGATTTTGATTGAAAAATGGCCCGGAAGCGAAATTGAAAAAAATTCGTATTTTAACCATTTATATGTGTAAGACTCTTAAACTTGAGCGTTTCCTTACAGATTCGTCGAAAAAAATCGAAAGAAACAAAGGTTTTTCACATAGTCATTCGGGTGCCTCCACGAGGGTCTTTTCGTAAGGGTTGAGGTTGTGAAGTCTTTTCGACACGAGTAAATGTGTTTTTTCTTCCATATTTTAAGCTTAGGACAATCTTTAGTGGATATGGTATGATACTAAAACGAGAAAACAACTTTTCAGATCGAGTTAACGACCCTGTCCCAATGGGCAAAAAAGTTCCTATGTTAACACCTATGGATTTTGAGTGAAAAATGGCCCGGAAGCGAAAGTGAAAAAAATTCGTATTTTAACCATTTATATGTGTAAGACTCTTAAACTTGAGCGTTTCCTTACAGATTCGTCGAAAAACATCGAAAGAAACAAAGGTTTTTCACATAGTCATTCGGATGCCTCCACGAGGGTCTTTTCGTAAGGGTTGAGGTTGTGAAGTCTTTTCGACACGAGTAAATGTTTTTTTTCTTCCATATTTTAAGCTTAGGACAATCTTTTGTGGATATGGTATGATACTAAAACGAGAAAACAACTTTTCAGATCGAGTTAACGACCCTGTCCCAATGGGCAAAAAAGTTCCTATGTTAACACCTATGGATTTTGATTGAAAAATGGCCCGGAAGCGAAATTGAAAAAAATTCGTATTTTAACCATTTATATGTGTAAGACTCTTAAACTTGAGCGTTTCCTTACAGATTCGTCGAAAAAAATCGAAAGAAACAAAGGTTTTTCACATAGTCATTCGGGTGCCTCCACGAGGGTCTTTTCGTAAGGGTTGAGGTTGTGAAGTCTTTTCGACACGAGTAAATGTGTTTTTTCTTCCATATTTTAAGCTTAGGACAATCTTAAGTGGATATGGTATGATACTAAAACAAGAAAACAACTTTTCAGATCGAGTTAACGACCCTGTCCCAATGGGCAAAAAAGTTCCTATGTTAACACCTATGGATTTTGAGTGAAAAATGGCCCGGAAGCGAAAGTGAAAAAAATTCGTATTTTAACCATTTATATGTGTAAGACTCTTAAACTTGAGCGTTTCCTTACAGATTCGTCGAAAAACATCGAAAGAAACAAAGGTGTTTCACATAGAAATTCGGGTGCCTCCACGAGGGTCTTTTCGTAAGGGTTGAGGTTTGGAAGTCTTTTCGACAGGAGTAAATGTATTTTTTCTTCCATATTTTAACCTTAGGACAATCTTTAGTGGATATGGTATGATACTAAAACGAGAAAACAACTTTTCAGATCGAGTTAACGACCCTGTCACAATGGGCAAAAAAGTTCCTATGTTAACACCTTTGGATTTTGAGTGAAAATGGCCCGGAAGCGAAATTGAAAAAAATTCGTATTTTAACCATTTATATGTGTAAGACTCTTAAACTTGAGCGTTTCCTTACAGATTCGTCGAAAAACATCGAAAGAAACAAAGGTTTTTCAAATAGTGATTCGGATGCCTCCACGAGGGTCTTTTCGTAAGGGTTGAGGTTGTGAAGTCTTTTCGACACGAGTAAATGTTTTTTTTCTTCCATATTTTAAGCTTAGGACAATCTTTAGTGGATATGGTATGATACTAAAACGAGAAAACAACTTTTCAGATCGAGTTAACGACCCTGTCCCAATGGGCAAAAAAGTTCCTATGTTAACACCTATGGATTTTGAGTGAAAAATGGCCCGGAAGCGAAAGTGAAAAAAATTCGTATTTTAACCATTTATATGTGTAAGACTCTTAAACTTGAGCGTTTCCTTACAGATTCGTCGAAAAAAATCGAAAGAAACAAAGGTTTTTCACATAGTCATTCGGGTGCCTCCACGAGGGTCTTTTCGTAAGGGTTGAGGTTGTGAAGTCTTTTCGACACGAGTAAATGTTTTTTTTCTTCCATATTTTAAGCTTAGGACAATCTTTAGTGGATATGGTATGATACTAAAACGAGAAAACAACTTTTCAGATCGAGTTAACGACCCTGTCCCAATGGGCAAAAAAGTTCCTATGTTAACACCTATGGATTTTGAGTGAAAAATGGCCCGGAAGCGAAAGTGAAAAAAATTCGTATTTTAACCATTTATATGTGTAAGACTCTTAAACTTGAGCGTTTCCTTACAGATTCGTCGAAAAACATCGAAAGAAACAAAGGTTTTTCACATAGTCATTCGGATGCCTCCACGAGGGTCTTTTCGTAAGGGTTGAGGTTGTGAAGTCTTTTCGACACGAGTAAATGTTTTTTTTCTTCCATATTTTAAGCTTAGGACAATCTTTTGTGGATATGGTATGATACTAAAACGAGAAAACAACTTTTCAGATCGAGTTAACGACCCTGTCCCAATGGGCAAAAAAGTTCCTATGTTAACACCTATGGATTTTGATTGAAAAATGGCCCGGAAGCGAAATTGAAAAAAATTCGTATTTTAACCATTTATATGTGTAAGACTCTTAAACTTGAGCGTTTCCTTACAGATTCGTCGAAAAAAATCGAAAGAAACAAAGGTTTTTCACATAGTCATTCGGGTGCCTCCACGAGGGTCTTTTCGTAAGGGTTGAGGTTGTGAAGTCTTTTCGACACGAGTAAATGTGTTTTTTCTTCCATATTTTAAGCTTAGGACAATCTTAAGTGGATATGGTATGATACTAAAACAAGAAAACAACTTTTCAGATCGAGTTAACGACCCTGTCCCAATGGGCAAAAAAGTTCCTATGTTAACACCTATGGATTTTGATTGAAAAATGGCCCGGAAGCGAAATTGAAAAAAATTCGTATTTTAACCATTTATATGTGTAAGACTCTTAAACTTGAGCGTTTCCTTACAGATTCGTCGAAAAAAATCGAAAGAAACAAAGGTTTTTCACATAGTCATTCGGGTGCCTCCACGAGGGTCTTTTCGTAAGGGTTGAGGTTGTGAAGTCTTTTCGACACGAGTAAATGTGTTTTTTCTTCCATATTTTAAGCTTAGGACAATCTTAAGTGGATATGGTATGATACTAAAACAAGAAAACAACTTTTCAGATCGAGTTAACGACCCTGTCCCAATGGGCAAAAAAGTTCCTATGTTAACACCTATGGATTTTGAGTGAAAAATGGCCCGGAAGCGAAAGTGAAAAAAATTCGTATTTTAACCATTTATATGTGTAAGACTCTTAAACTTGAGCGTTTCCTTACAGATTCGTCGAAAAACATCGAAAGAAACAAAGGTGTTTCACATAGAAATTCGGGTGCCTCCACGAGGGTCTTTTCGTAAGGGTTGAGGTTTGGAAGTCTTTTCGACACGAGTAAATGTATTTTTTCTTCCATATTTTAACCTTAGGACAATCTTTAGTGGATATGGTATGATACTAAAACGAGAAAACAACTTTTCAGATCGAGTTAACGACCCTGTCACAATGGGCAAAAAAGTTCCTATGTTAACACCTTTGGATTTTGAGTGAAAATGGCCCGGAAGCGAAATTGAAAAAAATTCGTATTTTAACCATTTATATGTGTAAGACTCTTAAACTTGAGCGTTTCCTTACAGATTCGTCGAAAAACATCGAAAGAAACAAAGGTTTTTCAAATAGTGATTCGGATGCCTCCACGAGGGTCTTTTCGTAAGGGTTGAGGTTGTGAAGTCTTTTCGACACGAGTAAATGTTTTTTTTCTTCCATATTTTAAGCTTAGGACAATCTTTAGTGGATATGGTATGATACTAAAACGAGAAAACAACTTTTCAGATCGAGTTAACGACCCTGTCCCAATGGGCAAAAAAGTTCCTATGTTAACACCTATGGATTTTGAGTGAAAAATGGCCCGGAAGCGAAAGTGAAAAAAATTCGTATTTTAACCATTTATATGTGTAAGACTCTTAAACTTGAGCGTTTCCTTACAGATTCGTCGAAAAAAATCGAAAGAAACAAAGGTTTTTCACATAGTCATTCGGGTGCCTCCACGAGGGTCTTTTCGTAAGGGTTGAGGTTGTGAAGTCTTTTCGACACGAGTAAATGTTTTTTTTCTTCCATATTTTAAGCTTAGGACAATCTTTAGTGGATATGGTATGATACTAAAACGAGAAAACAACTTTTCAGATCGAGTTAACGACCCTGTCCCAATGGGCAAAAAAGTTCCTATGTTAACACCTATGGATTTTGAGTGAAAAATGGCCCGGAAGCGAAAGTGAAAAAAATTCGTATTTTAACCATTTATATGTGTAAGACTCTTAAACTTGAGCGTTTCCTTACAGATTCGTCGAAAAACATCGAAAGAAACAAAGGTCTTTCACATAGAAATTCGGGTGCCTCCACGAGGGTCTTTTCGTAAGGGTTGAGGTTGGGAAGTCTTTTCGACACGAGTAAATGTATTTTTTCTTCCATATTTTAACCTTAGGACAATCTTTAGTGGATATGGTATGATACTAAAACGAGAAAACAACTTTTCAGATCGAGTTAACGACCCTGTCACAATGGGCAAAAAAGTTCCTATGTTAACACCTTTGGATTTTGAGTGAAAATGGCCCGGAAGCGAAATTGAAAAAAATTCGTATTTTAACCATTTATATGTGTAAGACTCTTAAACTTGAGCGTTTCCTTACAGATTCGTCGAAAAACATCGAAAGAAACAAAGGTTTTTCAAATAGTGATTCGGATGCCTCCACGAGGGTCTTTTCGTAAGGGTTGAGGTTGTGAAGTCTTTTCGACACGAGTAAATGTTTTTTTTCTTCCATATTTTAAGCTTAGGACAATCTTTTGTGGATATGGTATGATACTAAAACGAGAAAACAACTTTTCAGATCGAGTTAACAACCCTGTCCCAATGGGCAAAAAAGTTCCTATGTTAACACCTATGGATTTTGAGTGAAAAATGGCCCGGAAGCGAAAGTGAAAAAAATTCGTATTTTAACCATTTATATGTGTAAGACTCTTAAACTTGAGCGTTTCCTTACAGATTCGTCGAAAAACATCGAAAGAAACAAAGGTCTTTCACATAGAAATTCGGGTGCCTCCACGAGGGTCTTTTCGTAAGGGTTGAGGTTGGGAAGTCTTTTCGACACGAGTAAATGTATTTTTTCTTCCATATTTTAACCTTAGGACAATCTTTAGTGGATATGGTATGATACTAAAACGAGAAAACAACTTTTTAGATCGAGTTAACGACCCTGTCACAATGGGCAAAAAAGTTCCTATGTTAACACCTTTGGATTTTGAGTGAAAAATGGCCCGGAAGCGAAAGGGAAAAAATTCGTATTTTAACCATTTATATGTGTAAGACTCTTAAACTTGAGCGTTTCCTTACAGATTCGTCGAAAAACATCGAAAGAAATAAAGGTTTTTCACATAGTCATTCGGGTGCCTCCACGAGGGTCTTTTCGTAAGGGTTGAGGTTGTGAAGTCTTTTCGACACGAGTAAATGTATTTTTTCTTCCATATTTTAAGCTTAGGACAATCTTTAGTGGATATGGTATCATACTAAAACGAGAAAACAACTTTTCAGATCGAGTTAACGACCCTGTCCCAATGGGCAAAAAAGTTCCTATGTTAACACCTATGGATTTTGAGTGAAAAATGGCCCGGAAGCGAAAGGGAAAAAATTCGTATTTTAACCATTTATATGTGTAAGACTCTTAAACTTGAGCGTTTCCTTACAGATTCGTCGAAAAACATCGAAAGAAATAAAGGTTTTTCACATAGTCATTCGGGTGCCTCCACGAGGGTCTTTTCGTAAGGGTTGAGGTTGTGAAGTCTTTTCGACACGAGTAAATGTATTTTTTCTTCCATATTTTAAGCTTAGGACAATCTTTAGTGGATATGGTATGATACTAAAAGGAGAAAACAACTTTTCAGATCGAGTTAACGACCCTGTCCCAATGGGCAAAAAAGTTCCTATGTTAACACCTATGGATTTTGAGTGAAAAATGGCCCGGAAGCGAAAGGGAAAAAATTCGTATTTTAACCATTTATATGTGTAACACTCTTAAACTTGAGCGTTTCCTTACAGATTCGTCGAAAAACATCGAAAGAAATAAAGGTTTTTCACATAGTCATTCGGGTGCCTCCACGAGGGTCTTTTCGTAAGGGTTGAGGTTGTGAAGTCTTTTCGACACGAGTAAATGTATTTTTTCTTCCATATTTTAAGCTTAGGACAATCTTTAGTGGATATGGTATCATACTAAAACGAGAAAACAACTTTTCAGATCGAGTTAACGACCCTGTCCCAATGGGCAAAAAAGTTCCTATGTTAACACCTATGGATTTTGAGTGAAAAATGGCCCGGAAGCGAAAGGGAAAAAATTCGTATTTTAACCATTTATATGTGTAACACTCTTAAACTTGAGCGTTTCCTTACAGATTCGTCGAAAAACATCGAAAGAAATAAAGGTTTTTCACATAGTCATTCGGGTGCCTCCACGAGGGTCTTTTCGTAAGGGTTGAGGTTGTGAAGTCTTTTCGACACGAGTAAATGTATTTTTTCTTCCATATTTTAAGCTTAGGACAATCTTTAGTGGATATGGTATCATACTAAAACGAGAAAACAACTTTTCAGATCGAGTTAACGACCCTGTCCCAATGGGCAAAAAAGTTCCTATGTTAACACCTATGGATTTTGAGTGAAAAATGGCCCGGAAGCGAAAGGGAAAAAATTCGTATTTTAACCATTTATATGTGTAACACTCTTAAACTTGAGCGTTTCCTTACAGATTCGTCGAAAAACATCGAAAGAAATAAAGGTTTTTCACATAGTCATTCGGGTGCCTCCACGAGGGTCTTTTCGTAAGGGTTGAGGTTGTGAAGTCTTTTCGACACGAGTAAATGTATTTTTTCTTCCATATTTTAAGCTTAGGACAATCTTTAGTGGATATGGTATCATACTAAAACGAGAAAACAACTTTTCAGATCGAGTTAACGACCCTGTCCCAATGGGCAAAAAAGTTCCTATGTTAACACCTATGGATTTTGAGTGAAAAATGGCCCGGAAGCGAAAGGGAAAAAATTCGTATTTTAACCATTTATATGTGTAAGACTCTTAAACTTGAGCGTTTCCTTACAGATTCGTCGAAAAACATCGAAAGAAATAAAGGTTTTTCACATAGTCATTCGGGTGCCTCCACGAGGGTCTTTTCGTAAGGGTTGAGGTTGTGAAGTCTTTTCGACACGAGTAAATGTATTTTTTCTTCCATATTTTAAGCTTAGGACAATCTTTAGTGGATATGGTATCATACTAAAACGAGAAAACAACTTTTCAGATCGAGTTAACGACCCTGTCCCAATGGGCAAAAAAGTTCCTATGTTAACACCTATGGATTTTGAGTGAAAAATGGCCCGGAAGCGAAAGGGAAAAAATTCGTATTTTAACCATTTATATGTGTAAGACTCTTAAACTTGAGCGTTTCCTTACAGATTCGTCGAAAAACATCGAAAGAAATAAAGGTTTTTCACATAGTCATTCGGGTGCCTCCACGAGGGTCTTTTCGTAAGGGTTGAGGTTGTGAAGTCTTTTCGACACGAGTAAATGTATTTTTTCTTCCATATTTTAAGCTTAGGACAATCTTTAGTGGATATGGTATGATACTAAAAGGAGAAAACAACTTTTCAGATCGAGTTAACGACCCTGTCCCAATGGGCAAAAAAGTTCCTATGTTAACACCTATGGATTTTGAGTGAAAAATGGCCCGGAAGCGAAAGGGAAAAAATTCGTATTTTAACCATTTATATGTGTAACACTCTTAAACTTGAGCGTTTCCTTACAGATTCGTCGAAAAACATCGAAAGAAATAAAGGTTTTTCACATAGTCATTCGGGTGCCTCCACGAGGGTCTTTTCGTAAGGGTTGAGGTTGTGAAGTCTTTTCGACACGAGTAAATGTATTTTTTCTTCCATATTTTAAGCTTAGGACAATCTTTAGTGGATATGGTATCATACTAAAACGAGAAAACAACTTTTCAGATCGAGTTAACGACCCTGTCCCAATGGGCAAAAAAGTTCCTATGTTAACACCTATGGATTTTGAGTGAAAAATGGCCCGGAAGCGAAAGGGAAAAAATTCGTATTTTAACCATTTATATGTGTAAGACTCTTAAACTTGAGCGTTTCCTTACAGATTCGTCGAAAAACATCGAAAGAAATAAAGGTTTTTCACATAGTCATTCGGGTGCCTCCACGAGGGTCTTTTCGTAAGGGTTGAGGTTGTGAAGTCTTTTCGACACGAGTAAATGTATTTTTTCTTCCATATTTTAAGCTTAGGACAATCTTTAGTGGATATGGTATCATACTAAAACGAGAAAACAACTTTTCAGATCGAGTTAACGACCCTGTCCCAATGGGCAAAAAAGTTCCTATGTTAACACCTATGGATTTTGAGTGAAAAATGGCCCGGAAGCGAAAGGGAAAAAATTCGTATTTTAACCATTTATATGTGTAAGACTCTTAAACTTGAGCGTTTCCTTACAGATTCGTCGAAAAACATCGAAAGAAATAAAGGTTTTTCACATAGTCATTCGGGTGCCTCCACGAGGGTCTTTTCGTAAGGGTTGAGGTTGTGAAGTCTTTTCGACACGAGTAAATGTATTTTTTCTTCCATATTTTAAGCTTAGGACAATCTTTAGTGGATATGGTATGATACTAAAACGAGAAAACAACTTTTCAGATCGAGTTAACGACCCTGTCCCAATGGGCAAAAAAGTTCCTATGTTAACACCTATGGATTTTGAGTGAAAAATGGCCCGGAAGCGAAAGGGAAAAAATTCGTATTTTAACCATTTATATGTGTAAGACTCTTAAACTTGAGCGTTTCCTTACAGATTCGTCGAAAAACATCGAAAGAAATAAAGGTTTTTCACATAGTCATTCGGGTGCCTCCACGAGGGTCTTTTCGTAAGGGTTGAGGTTGTGAAGTCTTTTCGACACGAGTAAATGTATTTTTTCTTCCATATTTTAAGCTTAGGACAATCTTTAGTGGATATGGTATCATACTAAAACGAGAAAACAACTTTTCAGATCGAGTTAACGACCCTGTCCCAATGGGCAAAAAAGTTCCTATGTTAACACCTATGGATTTTGAGTGAAAAATGGCCCGGAAGCGAAAGGGAAAAAATTCGTATTTTAACCATTTATATGTGTAAGACTCTTAAACTTGAGCGTTTCCTTACAGATTCGTCGAAAAACATCGAAAGAAATAAAGGTTTTTCACATAGTCATTCGGGTGCCTCCACGAGGGTCTTTTCGTAAGGGTTGAGGTTGTGAAGTCTTTTCGACACGAGTAAATGTATTTTTTCTTCCATATTTTAAGCTTAGGACAATCTTTAGTGGATATGGTATGATACTAAAAGGAGAAAACAACTTTTCAGATCGAGTTAACGACCCTGTCCCAATGGGCAAAAAAGTTCCTATGTTAACACCTATGGATTTTGAGTGAAAAATGGCCCGGAAGCGAAAGGGAAAAAATTCGTATTTTAACCATTTATATGTGTAACACTCTTAAACTTGAGCGTTTCCTTACAGATTCGTCGAAAAACATCGAAAGAAATAAAGGTTTTTCACATAGTCATTCGGGTGCCTCCACGAGGGTCTTTTCGTAAGGGTTGAGGTTGTGAAGTCTTTTCGACACGAGTAAATGTATTTTTTCTTCCATATTTTAAGCTTAGGACAATCTTTAGTGGATATGGTATCATACTAAAACGAGAAAACAACTTTTCAGATCGAGTTAACGACCCTGTCCCAATGGGCAAAAAAGTTCCTATGTTAACACCTATGGATTTTGAGTGAAAAATGGCCCGGAAGCGAAAGGGAAAAAATTCGTATTTTAACCATTTATATGTGTAAGACTCTTAAACTTGAGCGTTTCCTTACAGATTCGTCGAAAAACATCGAAAGAAATAAAGGTTTTTCACATAGTCATTCGGGTGCCTCCACGAGGGTCTTTTCGTAAGGGTTGAGGTTGTGAAGTCTTTTCGACACGAGTAAATGTATTTTTTCTTCCATATTTTAAGCTTAGGACAATCTTTAGTGGATATGGTATCATACTAAAACGAGAAAACAACTTTTCAGATCGAGTTAACGACCCTGTCCCAATGGGCAAAAAAGTTCCTATGTTAACACCTATGGATTTTGAGTGAAAAATGGCCCGGAAGCGAAAGGGAAAAAATTCGTATTTTAACCATTTATATGTGTAAGACTCTTAAACTTGAGCGTTTCCTTACAGATTCGTCGAAAAACATCGAAAGAAATAAAGGTTTTTCACATAGTCATTCGGGTGCCTCCACGAGGGTCTTTTCGTAAGGGTTGAGGTTGTGAAGTCTTTTCGACACGAGTAAATGTATTTTTTCTTCCATATTTTAAGCTTAGGACAATCTTTAGTGGATATGGTATCATACTAAAACGAGAAAACAACTTTTCAGATCGAGTTAACGACCCTGTCCCAATGGGCAAAAAAGTTCCTATGTTAACACCTATGGATTTTGAGTGAAAAATGGCCCGGAAGCGAAAGGGAAAAAATTCGTATTTTAACCATTTATATGTGTAACACTCTTAAACTTGAGCGTTTCCTTACAGATTCGTCGAAAAACATCGAAAGAAATAAAGGTTTTTCACATAGTCATTCGGGTGCCTCCACGAGGGTCTTTTCGTAAGGGTTGAGGTTGTGAAGTCTTTTCGACACGAGTAAATGTATTTTTTCTTCCATATTTTAAGCTTAGGACAATCTTTAGTGGATATGGTATCATACTAAAACGAGAAAACAACTTTTCAGATCGAGTTAACGACCCTGTCCCAATGGGCAAAAAAGTTCCTATGTTAACACCTATGGATTTTGAGTGAAAAATGGCCCGGAAGCGAAAGGGAAAAAATTCGTATTTTAACCATTTATATGTGTAACACTCTTAAACTTGAGCGTTTCCTTACAGATTCGTCGAAAAACATCGAAAGAAATAAAGGTTTTTCACATAGTCATTCGGGTGCCTCCACGAGGGTCTTTTCGTAAGGGTTGAGGTTGTGAAGTCTTTTCGACACGAGTAAATGTATTTTTTCTTCCATATTTTAAGCTTAGGACAATCTTTAGTGGATATGGTATCATACTAAAACGAGAAAACAACTTTTCAGATCGAGTTAACGACCCTGTCCCAATGGGCAAAAAAGTTCCTATGTTAACACCTATGGATTTTGAGTGAAAAATGGCCCGGAAGCGAAAGGGAAAAAATTCGTATTTTAACCATTTATATGTGTAACACTCTTAAACTTGAGCGTTTCCTTACAGATTCGTCGAAAAACATCGAAAGAAATAAAGGTTTTTCACATAGTCATTCGGGTGCCTCCACGAGGGTCTTTTCGTAAGGGTTGAGGTTGTGAAGTCTTTTCGACACGAGTAAATGTATTTTTTCTTCCATATTTTAAGCTTAGGACAATCTTTAGTGGATATGGTATGATACTAAAACGAGAAAACAACTTTTCAGATCGAGTTAACGACCCTGTCCCAATGGGCAAAAAAGTTCCTATGTTAACACCTATGGATTTTGAGTGAAAAATGGCCCGGAAGCGAAAGGGAAAAAATTCGTATTTTAACCATTTATATGTGTAACACTCTTAAACTTGAGCGTTTCCTTACAGATTCGTCGAAAAACATCGAAAGAAATAAAGGTTTTTCACATAGTCATTCGGGTGCCTCCACGAGGGTCTTTTCGTAAGGGTTGAGGTTGTGAAGTCTTTTCGACACGAGTAAATGTATTTTTTCTTCCATATTTTAAGCTTAGGACAATCTTTAGTGGATATGGTATCATACTAAAACGAGAAAACAACTTTTCAGATCGAGTTAACGACCCTGTCCCAATGGGCAAAAAAGTTCCTATGTTAACACCTATGGATTTTGAGTGAAAAATGGCCCGGAAGCGAAAGGGAAAAAATTCGTATTTTAACCATTTATATGTGTAACACTCTTAAACTTGAGCGTTTCCTTACAGATTCGTCGAAAAACATCGAAAGAAATAAAGGTTTTTCACATAGTCATTCGGGTGCCTCCACGAGGGTCTTTTCGTAAGGGTTGAGGTTGTGAAGTCTTTTCGACACGAGTAAATGTATTTTTTCTTCCATATTTTAAGCTTAGGACAATCTTTAGTGGATATGGTATGATACTAAAACGAGAAAACAACTTTTCAGATCGAGTTAACGACCCTGTCCCAATGGGCAAAAAAGTTCCTATGTTAACACCTATGGATTTTGAGTGAAAAATGGCCCGGAAGCGAAAGGGAAAAAATTCGTATTTTAACCATTTATATGTGTAACACTCTTAAACTTGAGCGTTTCCTTACAGATTCGTCGAAAAACATCGAAAGAAATAAAGGTTTTTCACATAGTCATTCGGGTGCCTCCACGAGGGTCTTTTCGTAAGGGTTGAGGTTGTGAAGTCTTTTCGACACGAGTAAATGTATTTTTTCTTCCATATTTTAAGCTTAGGACAATCTTTAGTGGATATGGTATCATACTAAAACGAGAAAACAACTTTTCAGATCGAGTTAACGACCCTGTCCCAATGGGCAAAAAAGTTCCTATGTTAACACCTATGGATTTTGAGTGAAAAATGGCCCGGAAGCGAAAGGGAAAAAATTCGTATTTTAACCATTTATATGTGTAACACTCTTAAACTTGAGCGTTTCCTTACAGATTCGTCGAAAAACATCGAAAGAAATAAAGGTTTTTCACATAGTCATTCGGGTGCCTCCACGAGGGTCTTTTCGTAAGGGTTGAGGTTGTGAAGTCTTTTCGACACGAGTAAATGTATTTTTTCTTCCATATTTTAAGCTTAGGACAATCTTTAGTGGATATGGTATGATACTAAAACGAGAAAACAACTTTTCAGATCGAGTTAACGACCCTGTCCCAATGGGCAAAAAAGTTCCTATGTTAACACCTATGGATTTTGAGTGAAAAATGGCCCGGAAGCGAAAGGGAAAAAATTCGTATTTTAACCATTTATATGTGTAACACTCTTAAACTTGAGCGTTTCCTTACAGATTCGTCGAAAAACATCGAAAGAAATAAAGGTTTTTCACATAGTCATTCGGGTGCCTCCACGAGGGTCTTTTCGTAAGGGTTGAGGTTGTGAAGTCTTTTCGACACGAGTAAATGTATTTTTTCTTCCATATTTTAAGCTTAGGACAATCTTTAGTGGATATGGTATCATACTAAAACGAGAAAACAACTTTTCAGATCGAGTTAACGACCCTGTCCCAATGGGCAAAAAAGTTCCTATGTTAACACCTATGGATTTTGAGTGAAAAATGGCCCGGAAGCGAAAGGGAAAAAATTCGTATTTTAACCATTTATATGTGTAAGACTCTTAAACTTGAGCGTTTCCTTACAGATTCGTCGAAAAACATCGAAAGAAATAAAGGTTTTTCACATAGTCATTCGGGTGCCTCCACGAGGGTCTTTTCGTAAGGGTTGAGGTTGTGAAGTCTTTTCGACACGAGTAAATGTATTTTTTCTTCCATATTTTAAGCTTAGGACAATCTTTAGTGGATATGGTATGATACTAAAACGAGAAAACAACTTTTCAGATCGAGTTAACGATCCTGTCACAATGGTCAAAAAAGTTCCTATGTTAACACCTATGGATTTTGAGTGAAAAATGGCCCGGAAGCGAAAGTGAAAAAAATTCGTATTTTAACCATTTATATGTGTAAGACTCTTAAACTTGAGCGTTTCCTTACAGATTCGTCGAAAAACATCGAAAGAAACAAAGGTTTTTCAAATAGTGATTCGGATGCCTCCACGAGGGTCTTTTCGTAAGGGTTGAGGTTGTGAAGTCTTTTCGACACGAGTAAATGTTTTTTTTCTTCCATATTTTAAGCTTAGGACTATCTTTTGTGGATATGGTATGATACTAAAACGAGAAAATAACTTTTCAGATCGAGTTAACGATCCTGTCCCAATGGGCAAAAAAGTTCCTATGTTAACACCTATGGATTTTGAGTGAAAAATGGCCCGGAAGCGAAAGTGAAAAAAATTCGTATTTTAACCATTTATATGTGTAAGACTCTTAAACTTGAGCGTTTCCTTACAGATTCGTCGAAAAACATCGATAGAAACAAAGGTTTTTCAAATAGTGATTCGGATGCCTCCACGAGGGTCTTTTCGTAAGGGTTGAGGTTGTGAAGTCTTTTCGACACGAGTAAATGTTTTTTTTCTTCCATATTTTAAGCTTAGGACAATCTTTTGTGGATATGGTATGATACTAAAACGAGAAAAAAACTTTTCAGATCGAGTTAACGACCCTGTCCCAATGGGCAAAAAAGTTCCTATGTTAACACCTATGGATTTTGAGTGAAAAATGGCCCGGAAGCGAAAGGGAAAAAATTCGTATTTTAACCATTTATATGTGTAAGACTCTTAAACTTGAGCGTTTCCTTACAGATTCGTCGAAAAACATCGAAAGAAATAAAGGTTTTTCACATAGTCATTCGGGTGCCTCCACGAGGGTCTTTTCGTAAGGGTTGAGGTTGTGAAGTCTTTTCGACACGAGTAAATGTATTTTTTCTTCCATATTTTAAGCTTAGGACAATCTTTAGTGGATATGGTATGATACTAAAACGAGAAAACAACTTTTCAGATCGAGTTAACGACCCTGTCACAATGGGCAAAAAAGTTCGTATGTTAACACCTTTGGATTTTGAGTGAAAATGGCCCGGAAGCGAAATTGAAAAAAAATCGTATTTTAACCATTTATATGTGTAAGACTCTTAAACTTGAGCGTTTCCTTACAGATTCGTCGAAAAACATCGAAAGAAACAAAGGTTTTTCAAATAGTGATTCGGATGCCTCCACGAGGGTCTTTTCGTAAGGGTTGAGGTTGTGAAGTCTTTTCGACACGAGTAAATGTTTTTTTTCTTCCATATTTTAAGCTTAGGACAATCTTTTGTGGATATGGTATGATACTAAAACGAGAAAACAACTTTTCAGATCGAGTTAACGATCCTGTCACAATGGTCAAAAAAGTTCCTATGTTAACACCTATGGATTTTGAGTGAAAAATGGCCCGGAAGCGAAAGTGAAAAAAATTCGTATTTTAACCATTTATATGTGTAAGACTCTTAAACTTGAGCGTTTCCTTACAGATTCGTCGAAAAACATCGAAAGAAACAAAGGTTTTTCAAATAGTGATTCGGATGCCTCCACGAGGGTCTTTTCGTAAGGGTTGAGGTTGTGAAGTCTTTTCGACACGAGTAAATGTTTTTTTTCTTCCATATTTTAAGCTTAGGACTATCTTTTGTGGATATGGTATGATACTAAAACGAGAAAATAACTTTTCAGATCGAGTTAACGATCCTGTCCCAATGGGCAAAAAAGTTCCTATGTTAACACCTATGGATTTTGAGTGAAAAATGGCCCGGAAGCGAAAGTGAAAAAAATTCGTATTTTAACCATTTATATGTGTAAGACTCTTAAACTTGAGCGTTTCCTTACAGATTCGTCGAAAAACATCGATAGAAACAAAGGTTTTTCAAATAGTGATTCGGATGCCTCCACGAGGGTCTTTTCGTAAGGGTTGAGGTTGTGAAGTCTTTTCGACACGAGTAAATGTTTTTTTTCTTCCATATTTTAAGCTTAGGACAATCTTTTGTGGATATGGTATGATACTAAAACGAGAAAAAAACTTTTCAGATCGAGTTAACGACCCTGTCCCAATGGGCAAAAAAGTTCCTATGTTAACACCTATGGATTTTGAGTGAAAAATGGCCCGGAAGCGAAAGGGAAAAAATTCGTATTTTAACCATTTATATGTGTAAGACTCTTAAACTTGAGCGTTTCCTTACAGATTCGTCGAAAAACATCGAAAGAAATAAAGGTTTTTCACATAGTCATTCGGGTGCCTCCACGAGGGTCTTTTCGTAAGGGTTGAGGTTGTGAAGTCTTTTCGACACGAGTAAATGTATTTTTTCTTCCATATTTTAAGCTTAGGACAATCTTTAGTGGATATGGTATGATACTAAAACGAGAAAACAACTTTTCAGATCGAGTTAACGACCCTGTCACAATGGGCAAAAAAGTTCGTATGTTAACACCTTTGGATTTTGAGTGAAAATGGCCCGGAAGCGAAATTGAAAAAAAATCGTATTTTAACCATTTATATGTGTAAGACTCTTAAACTTGAGCGTTTCCTTACAGATTCGTCGAAAAACATCGAAAGAAACAAAGGTTTTTCAAATAGTGATTCGGATGCCTCCACGAGGGTCTTTTCGTAAGGGTTGAGGTTGTGAAGTCTTTTCGACACGAGTAAATGTTTTTTTTCTTCCATATTTTAAGCTTAGGACAATCTTTTGTGGATATGGTATGATACTAAAACGAGAAAACAACTTTTCAGATCGAGTTAACGACCCTGTCCCAATGGGCAAAAAAGTTCCTATGTTAACACCTATGGATTTTGATGGAAAAATGGCCCGGAAGCGAAATTGAAAAAAATTCGTATTTTAACCATTTATATGTGTAAGACTCTTAAACTTGAGCGTTTCCTTACAGATTCGTCGAAAAAAATCGAAAGAAACAAAGGTTTTTCACATAGTCATTCGGGTGCCTCCACGAGGGTCTTTTCGTAAGGGTTGAGGTTGTGAAGTCTTTTCGACACGAGTAAATGTATTTTTTCTTCCATATTCTAAGATTAGGACAATCTTTAGTGGATATGGTATGATACTAAAACGAGAAAACAACTTTTCAGATCGAGTTAACGACCCTGTCTCAATGGGCAAAAAAGTTCCTATGTTAACACCTATGGATTTTGAGTGAAAAATGGCCCGGAAGCGAAAGTGAAAAAAATTCGTATTTTAACCATTTATATGTGTAAGACTCTTAAACTTGAGCGTTTCCTTACAGATTCGTCGAAAAACATCGAAAGAAACAAAGGTTTTCCACATAGTCACTCGGGTGCCTCCACGAGGGTCTTTTCGTAAGGGTTGAGGTTATGAAGTCTTTTCGACACGAGTAAATGTATTTTTTCTTCCAAATTTTAAGCTTAGGACAATCTTTAGTGGATATGGTATGATACTAAAACGAGAAAACAACTTTTCAGATCGAGTTAACGACCCTGTCTCAATGGGCCAAAAAGTTCCTATGTTAAGACCTATGGATTTTGATTGAAAAATGGCTCGGAAGCGAAATTGAAAAAAATTCGTATTTTAACCATTTATATGTGTAAGACTCTTAAACTTGAGCGTATCCTTACAGATTCGTCGAAAAGCATCGAAAGAAACAAAGGTTTTTCACATAGTCATTCGGGTGCCTCCACGAGGGTCTTTTCGTAAGGGTTGAGGTTGTGAAGTCTTTTCGACACGAGTAAATGTATTTTTTCTTCCATATTTTAAGCTTAGGACAATCTTTTGTGGATATGGTATGATACTAAAACGAGAAAACAACTTTTCAGATCGAGTTAACGACCCTGTCCCAATGGGCAAAAAAGTTCCTATGTTAACACCTATGGATTTTGAGTGAAAAATGGCCCGGAAGCGAAAGGGAAAAAATTCGTATTTTAACCATTTATATGTGTAAGACTCTTAAACTTGAGCGTTTCCTTACAGATTCGTCGAAAAACATCGAAAGAAATAAAGGTTTTTCACATAGTCATTCGGGTGCCTCCACGAGGGTCTTTTCGTAAGGGTTGAGGTTGTGAAGTCTTTTCGACACGAGTAAATGTATTTTTTCTTCCATATTTTCAGCTTAGGACAATCTTTAGTGGATATGGTATGATACTAAAACGAGAAAACAACTTTTCAGATCGAGTTAACGACCCTGTCCCAATGGGCAAAAAAGTTCCTATGTTAACACCTATGGATTTTGAGTGAAAAATGGCCCGGAAGCGAAAGGGAAAAAATTCGTATTTTAACCATTTATATGTGTAAGACTCTTAAACTTGAGCGTTTCCTTACAGATTCGTCGAAAAACATCGAAAGAAATAAAGGTTTTTCACATAGTCATTCGGGTGCCTCCACGAGGGTCTTTTCGTAAGGGTTGAGGTTGTGAAGTCTTTTCGACACGAGTAAATGTATTTTTTCTTCCATATTTTCAGCTTAGGACAATCTTTAGTGGATATGGTATGATACTAAAACGAGAAAACAACTTTTCAGATCGAGTTAACGACCCTGTCCCAATGGGCAAAAAAGTTCCTATGTTAACACCTATGGATTTTGAGTGAAAAATTTCCCGGAAGCGAAAGTGAAAAAAATTCGTATTTTAACCATTTATATGTGTAAGACTCTTAAACTTGAGCGTTTCCTTACAGATTCGTCGAAAAACATCGAAAGAAACAAAGGTCTTTCACATAGTCATTCGGGTGCCTCCACGAGGGTCTTTTCGTAAGGGTTGAGGTTGGGAAGTCTTTTCGACACGAGTAAATGTATTTTTTCTTCCATATTTTAACCTTAGGACAATCTTTAGTGGATATGGTATGATACTAAAACGAGAAAACAACTTTTCAGATCGAGTTAACGACCCTGTCACAATGGGCAAAAAAGTTCCTATGTTAACACCTTTGGATTTTGAGTGAAAATTGCCCGGAAGCGAAATTGAAAAAAATTCGTATTTTAACCATTTATATGTGTAAGACTCTTAAACTTGAGCGTTTTCTTACAGATTCGTCGAAAAACATCGAAAGAAACAAAGGTTTTTCAAATAGTGATTCGGATGCCTCCACGAGGGTCTTTTCGTAAGGGTTGAGGTTGTGAAGTCTTTTCGACACGAGTAAATGTTTTTTTTCTTCCATATTTTAAGCTTAGGACAATCTTTAGTGGATATGGTATGATACTAAAACGAGAAAACAACTTTTCAGATCGAGTTAACGACCCTGTCTCAATGGGCCAAAAAGTTCCTATGTTAAGACCTATGGATTTTGATTGAAAAATGGCTCGGAAGCGAAATTGAAAAAAATTCGTATTTTAACCATTTATATGTGTAAGACTCTTAAACTTGAGCGTATCCTTACAGATTCGTCGAAAAGCATCGAAAGAAACAAAGGTTTTTCACATAGTCATTCGGGTGCCTCCACGAGGGTCTTTTCGTAAGGGTTGAGGTTGTGAAGTCTTTTCGACACGAGTAAATGTATTTTTTCTTCCAAATTTTAAGCTTAGGACAATCTTTAGTGGATATGGTATGATACTAAAACGAGAAAACAACTTTTCAGATCGAGTTAACGACCCTGTCTCAATTGGCCAAAAAGTTCCTATGTTAACACCTATGGATTTTGATTGAAAAATGGCTCGGAAGCGAAATTGAAAAAAATTCGTATTTTAACCATTTATATGTGTAAGACTCTTAAACTTGAGCGTTTCCTTACAGATTCGTCGAAAAGCATCGAAAGAAACAAAGGTTTTTCACATAGTCATTCGGGTGCCTCCACGAGGGTCTTTTCGTAAGGGTTGAGGTTGTGAAGTCTTTTCGACACGAGTAAATGTGTTTTTTCTTCCATATTTTAAGCTTAGGACAATCTTAAGTGGATATGGTATGATACTAAAACAAGAAAACAACTTTTCAGATCGAGTTAACGACCCTGTCCCAATGGGCAAAAAAGTTCCTATGTTAACACCTATGGATTTTGAGTGAAAAATGGCCCGGAAGCGAAAGTGAAAAAAATTCGTATTTTAACCATTTATATTTGTAAGACTCTTAAACTTGAGCGTTTCCTTACAGATTCGTCGAAAAACATCGAAAGAAACAAAGCTTTTCCACATAGTCATTCGGGTGCCTCCACGAGGGTCTTTTCGTAAGGGTTGAGGTTGTGAAGTCTTTTCGACACGAGTAAATGTATTTTTTCTTCCATATTTTAAGCTTAGGACAATCTTTTGTGGATATGGTATGATACTAAAACGAGAAAACAACTTTTCAGATCGAGTTAACGACCCTGTCCCAATGGGCAAAAAAGTTCCTATGTTAACACCTATGGATTTTGAGTGAAAAATGGCCCGGAAGCGAAAGTGAAAAAAATTCGTATTTTAACCATTTATATGTGTAAGACTCTTAAACTTGAGCGTTTCCTTACAGATTCGTCGAAAAACATCGAAAGAAACAAAGGTCTTTCACATAGTCATTCGGGTGCCTCCACGAGGGTCTTTTCGTAAGGGTTGAGGTTGGGAAGTCTTTTCGACACGAGTAAATGTATTTTTTCTTCCATATTTTAACCTTAGGACAATCTTTAGTGGATATGGTATGATACTAAAACGAGAAAACAACTTTTCAGATCGAGTTAACGACCCTGTCACAATGGGCAAAAAAGTTCCTATGTTAACACCTTTGGATTTTGAGTGAAAATTGCCCGGAAGCGAAATTGAAAAAAATTCGTATTTTAACCATTTATATGTGTAAGACTCTTAAACTTGAGCGTTTCCTTACAGATTCGTCGAAAAGCATCGAAAGAAACAAAGGTTTTTCACATAGTCATTCGGGTGCCTCCACGAGGGTCTTTTCGTAAGGGTTGAGGTTGTGAAGTCTTTTCGACACGAGTACATGTTTTTTTTCTTCCATATTTTAAGCTTAGGACAATCTTTTGTGGATATGGTATGATACTAAAACGAGAAAACAACTTTTCAGATCGAGTTAACGACCCTGTCTCAATGGGCCAAAAAGTTCCTATGTTAACACCTATGGATTTTGATTGAAAAATGGCTCGGAAGCGAAATTGAAAAAAATTCGTATTTTAACCATTTATATGTGTAAGACTCTTAAACTTGAGCGTTTCCTTACAGATTCGTCGAAAAGCATCGAAAGAAACAAAGGTTTTTCACATAGTCATTCGGGTGCCTCCACGAGGGTCTTTTCGTAAGGGTTGAGGTTGTGAAGTCTTTTCGACACGAGTTAATGTATTTTTTCTTCCAAATTTTAAGCTTAGGACAATCTTTAGTGGATATGGTATGATACTAAAACGAGAAAACAACTTTTCAGATCGAGTTAACGACCCTGTCTCAATGGGCCAAAAAGTTCCTATGTTAACACCTATGGATTTTGAGTGAAAAATTTCCCGGAAGCGAAAGTGAAAAAAATTCGTATTTTAACCATTTATATGTGTAAGACTCTTAAACTTGAGCGTTTCCTTACAGATTCGTCGAAAAACATCGAAAGAAACAAAGGTCTTTCACATAGTCATTCGGGTGCCTCCACGAGGGTCTTTTCGTAAGGGTTGAGGTTGGGAAGTCTTTTCGACACGAGTAAATGTATTTTTTCTTCCATATTTTAACCTTAGGACAATCTTTAGTGGATATGGTATGATACTAAAACGAGAAAACAACTTTTCAGATCGAGTTAACGACCCTTTCACAATGGGCAAAAAAGTTCCTATGTTAACACCTTTGGATTTTGAGTGAAAATTGCCCGGAAGCGAAATTGAAAAAAATTCGTATTTTAACCATTTATATGTGTAAGACTCTTAAACTTGAGCGTTTTCTTACAGATTCGTCGAAAAACATCGAAAGAAACAAAGGTTTTTCAAATAGTGATTCGGATGCCTCCACGAGGGTCTTTTCGTAAGGGTTGAGGTTGTGAAGTCTTTTCGACACGAGTAAATGTTTTTTTTCTTCCATATTTTAAGCTTAGGACAATCTTTTGTGGATATGGTATGATACTAAAACGAGAAAACAACTTTTCAGATCGAGTTAACGACCCTGTCCCAATGGGCAAAAAAGTTCCTATTTTAACACCTATGGATTTTGAGTGAAAAATGGCCCGGAAGCGAAAGTGAAAAAAATTCGTATTTTAACCATTTATATGTGTAAGACTCTTAAATTTGAGCATTTCCTTACAGATTTGTCGAAAAACATCGAAAGAAACAAAGGTTTTCCACATAGTCATTCGGGTGCCTCCACGAGGGTCTTTTCGTAAGGGTTGAGGTTGTGAAGTCTTTTCGACACGAGTAAATGTATTTTTTCTTCCAAATTTTAAGCTTAGGACAATCTTTAGTGGATATGGTATGATACTAAAACGAGAAAACAACTTTTCAGATCGAGTTAACGACCCTGTCTCAATTGGCCAAAAAGTTCCTATGTTAACACCTATGGATTTTGATTGAAAAATGGCTCGGAAGCGAAATTGAAAAAAATTCGTATTTTAACCATTTATATGTGTAAGACTCTTAAACTTGAGCGTTTCCTTACAGATTCGTCGAAAAGCATCGAAAGAAACAAAGGTTTTTCACATAGTCATTCGGGTGCCTCCACGAGGGTCTTTTCGTAAGGGTTGAGGTTGTGAAGTCTTTTCGACACGAGTAAATGTGTTTTTTCTTCCATATTTTAAGCTTAGGACAATCTTAAGTGGATATGGTATGATACTAAAACAAGAAAACAACTTTTCAGATCGAGTTAACGACCCTGTCCCAATGGGCAAAAAAGTTCCTATGTTAACACCTATGGATTTTGAGTGAAAAATGGCCCGGAAGCGAAAGTGAAAAAAATTCGTATTTTAACCATTTATATTTGTAAGACTCTTAAACTTGAGCGTTTCCTTACAGATTCGTCGAAAAACATCGAAAGAAACAAAGCTTTTCCACATAGTCATTCGGGTGCCTCCACGAGGGTCTTTTCGTAAGGGTTGAGGTTGTGAAGTCTTTTCGACACGAGTAAATGTATTTTTTCTTCCATATTTTAAGCTTAGGACAATCTTTTGTGGATATGGTATGATACTAAAACGAGAAAACAACTTTTCAGATCGAGTTAACGACCCTGTCCCAATGGGCAAAAAAGTTCCTATGTTAACACCTATGGATTTTGAGTGAAAAATGGCCCGGAAGCGAAAGTGAAAAAAATTCGTATTTTAACCATTTATATGTGTAAGACTCTTAAACTTGAGCGTTTCCTTACAGATTCGTCGAAAAACATCGAAAGAAACAAAGGTCTTTCACATAGTCATTCGGGTGCCTCCACGAGGGTCTTTTCGTAAGGGTTGAGGTTGGGAAGTCTTTTCGACACGAGTAAATGTATTTTTTCTTCCATATTTTAACCTTAGGACAATCTTTAGTGGATATGGTATGATACTAAAACGAGAAAACAACTTTTCAGATCGAGTTAACGACCCTGTCACAATGGGCAAAAAAGTTCCTATGTTAACACCTTTGGATTTTGAGTGAAAATTGCCCGGAAGCGAAATTGAAAAAAATTCGTATTTTAACCATTTATATGTGTAAGACTCTTAAACTTGAGCGTTTCCTTACAGATTCGTCGAAAAGCATCGAAAGAAACAAAGGTTTTTCACATAGTCATTCGGGTGCCTCCACGAGGGTCTTTTCGTAAGGGTTGAGGTTGTGAAGTCTTTTCGACACGAGTACATGTTTTTTTTCTTCCATATTTTAAGCTGAGGACAATCTTTTGTGGATATGGTATGATACTAAAACGAGAAAACAACTTTTCAGATCGAGTTAACGACCCTGTCTCAATGGGCCAAAAAGTTCCTATGTTAACACCTATGGATTTTGATTGAAAAATGGCTCGGAAGCGAAATTGAAAAAAATTCGTATTTTAACCATTTATATGTGTAAGACTCTTAAACTTGAGCGTTTCCTTACAGATTCGTCGAAAAGCATCGAAAGAAACAAAGGTTTTTCACATAGTCATTCGGGTGCCTCCACGAGGGTCTTTTCGTAAGGGTTGAGGTTGTGAAGTCTTTTCGACACGAGTTAATGTATTTTTTCTTCCAAATTTTAAGCTTAGGACAATCTTTAGTGGATATGGTATGATACTAAAACGAGAAAACAACTTTTCAGATCGAGTTAACGACCCTGTCTCAATGGGCCAAAAAGTTCCTATGTTAACACATATGGATTTTGATTGAAAAATGGCTCGGAAGCGAAATTGAAAAAAATTCGTATTTTAACCATTTATATGTGTAAGACTCTTAAACTTGAGCGTTTCCTTACAGATTCGTCGAAAAGCATCGAAAGAAACAAAGGTTTTTCACATAGTCATTCGGGTGCCTCCACGAGGGTCTTTTCGTAAGGGTTGAGGTTGTGAAGTCTTTTCGACACGAGTTAATGTATTTTTTCTTCCATATTTTAAGCTTAGGACAATCTTTTGTGGATATGGTATGATACTAAAACGAGAAAACAACTTTTCAGATCGAGTTAACGACCCTGTCCCAATGGGCAAAAAAGTTCCTATGTTAACACCTATGGATTTTGAGTGAAAAATGGCCCGGAAGCGAAAGTGAAAAAAAATTCGTCTTTTAACCATTTATATTTGTAAGACTCTTAAACTTGAGCGTTTCCTTACAGATTCGTCGAAAAACATCGAAAGAAACAAAGCTTTTCCACATAGTCATTCGGGTGCCTCCACGAGGGTCTTTTCGTAAGGGTTGAGGTTGTGAAGTCTTTTCGACACGAGTAAATGTATTTTTTCTTCCATATTTTAAGCTTAGGACAATCTTTTGGGGATATGGTATGATACTAAAACGAGAAAACAACTTTTCAGATCGAGTTAACGACCCTGTCCCAATGGGCAAAAAAGTTCCTATGTTAACACCTATGGATTTTGAGCGAAAAATGGCCCGGAAGCGAAAGTGAAAAATATTCGTATTTTAACCATTTATATGTGTAAGACTCTTAAACTTGAGCGTTTCCTTACAGATTCGTCGAAAAACATCGAAAGAAACAAAGGTCTTTCACATAGTCATTCGGGTGCCTCCACGAGGGTCTTTTCGTAAGGGTTGAGGTTGGGAAGTCTTTTCGACACGAGTAAATGTATTTTTTCTTCCATATTTTAACCTTAGGACAATCTTTAGTGGATATGGTATGATACTAAAACGAGAAAACAACTTTTCAGATCGAGTTAACGACCCTGTCACAATGGGCAAAAAAGTTCCTATGTTAACACCTTTGGATTTTGAGTGAAAATTGCCCGGAAGCGAAATTGAAAAAAATTCGTATTTTAACCATTTATATGTGTAAGACTCTTAAACTTGAGCGTTTCCTTACAGATTCGTCGAAAAGCATCGAAAGAAACAAAGGTTTTTCACATAGTCATTCGGGTGCCTCCACGAGGGTCTTTTCGTAAGGGTTGAGGTTGTGAAGTCTTTTCGACACGAGTACATGTTTTTTTTCTTCCATATTTTAAGCTTAGGACAATCTTTTGTGGATATGGTATGATACTAAAACGAGAAAACAACTTTTCAGATCGAGTTAACGACCCTGTCCCAATGGGCAAAAAAGTTCCTATGTTAACACCTATGGATTTTGATTGAAAAATGGCCCGGAAGCGAAATTGAAAAAAATTCGTATTTTAACCATTTATATGTGTAAGACTCTTAAACTTGAGCGTTTCCTTACAGATTCGTCGAAAAACATCGAAAGAAACAAAGGTTTTTCAAATAGTGATTCGGATGCCTCCACGAGGGTCTTTTCGTAAGCGTTGAGGTTGTGAAGTCTTTTCGACACGAGTAAATGTTTTTTTTCTTCCATATTTTAAGCTTAGGACAATCTTTTGTGGATATGGTATGATACTAAAACGAGAAAACAACTTTTCAGATCGAGTTAACGACCCTGTCCCAATGGGCAAAAAAGTTCCTATGTTAACACCTATGGATTTTGATTGAAAAATGGCCCGGAAGCGAAATTGAAAAAAATTCGTATTTTAACCATTTATATGTGTAAGACTCTTAAACTTGAGCGTTTCCTTACAGATTCGTCGAAAAAACTCGAAAGAAACAAAGGTTTTTCACATAGTCATTCGGGTGCCTCCACGAGGGTCTTTTCGTAAGGGTTGAGGTTGTGAAGTCTTTTCGACACGAGTAAATGTGTTTTTTCTTCCATATTTTAAGCTTAGGACAATCTTAAGTGGATATGGTATGATACTAAAACAAGAAAACAACTTTTCAGATCGAGTTAACGACCCTGTCCCAATTGGCAAAAAAGTTCCTATGTTAACACCTATGGATTTTGAGTGAAAAATGGCCCGGAAGCGAAAGTGAAAAAAATTCGTATTTTAACCATTTATATGTGTAAGACTCTTAAACTTGAGCGTTTCCTTACAGATTCGTCGAAAAACATCGAAAGAAACAAAGGTTTTTCAAATAGTGATTCGGATGCCTCCACGAGGGTCTTTTCGTAAAGGTTGAGGTTGTGAAGTCTTTTCGACACGAGTAAATGTGTTTTTTCTTCAATATTTTAAGCTTAGGACAATCTTAAGTGGATATGGTATGATACTAAAACAAGAAAACAACTTTTCAGATCGAGTTAACGACCCTGTCCCAATGGGCAAAAAAGTTCCTATGTTAACACCTATGGATTTTCATTGAAAAATGGCCCGGAAGCGAAATTGAAAAAAATTCGTATTTTAACCATTTATATGTGTAAGACTCTTAAACCTTGCGTTTCCTTACAGATTCGTCGAAAAAATCGAAAGAAACAAAGGTTTTTCACATAGTCATTTGGGTGCCTCCACGAGGGTCTTTTCGTAAGGGTTGAGGTTGTGAAGTCTTTTCGACACGAGTAAATGTTTTTTTTCTTCCATATTTTAAGCTTAGGACAATCTTAAGTGGATATGGTATGATACTAAAACAAGAAAACAACTTTTCAGATCGAGTTAACGACCCTGTCCCAATGGGCAAAAAAGTTCCTATGTTAACACCTATGGATTTTGAGTGAAAAATGGCCCGGAAGCGAAAGTGAAAAAAATTCGTATTTTAACCATTTATATGTGTAAGACTCTTAAACTTGAGCGTTTCCTTACAGATTCGTCGAAAAAAATCGAAAGAAACAAAGGTTTTTCACATAGTCATTCGGGTGCCTCCACGAGGGTCTTTTCGTAAGGGTTGAGGTTGTGAAGTCTTTTCGACACGAGTAAATGTGTTTTTTCTTCCATATTTTAAGCTTAGGACAATCTTAAGTGGATATGGTATGATACTAAAACAAGAAAACAACTTTTCAGATCGAGTTAACGACCCTGTCCCAATGGGCAAAAAAGTTCCTATGTTAACACCTATGGATTTTGAGTGAAAAATGGCCCGGAAGCGAAAGTGAAAAAAATTCGTATTTTAACCATTTATATGTGTAAGACTCTTAAACTTGAGCGTTTCCTTACAGATTCGTCGAAAAACATCGAAAGAAACAAAGGTTTTTCAAATAGTGATTCGGATGCCTCCACGAGGGTCTTTTCGTAAGGGTTGAGGTTGTGAAGTCTTTTCGGCACGAGTAAATGTGTTTTTTCTTCCATATTTTAAGCTTAGGACAATCTTAAGTGGATATGGTATGATACTAAAACAAGAAAACAACTTTTCAGATCGAGTTAACGACCCTGTCCCAATGGGCAAAAAAGTTCCTATGTTAACACCTATGGATTTTGAGTGAAAAATGGCCCGGAAGCGAAAGTGAAAAAAATTCGTATTTTAACCATTTATATGTGTAAGACTCTTAAACTTGAGCGTTTCCTTACAGATTCGTCGAAAAACATCGAAAGAAACAAAGGTTTTTCAAATAGTGATTCGGATGCCTCCACGAGGGTCTTTTCGTAAGGGTTGAGGTTGTGAAGTCTTTTCGGCACGAGTAAATGTGTTTTTTCTTCCATATTTTAAGCTTAGGACAATCTTAAGTGGATATGGTATGATACTAAAACAAGAAAACAACTTTTCAGATCGAGTTAACGACCCTGTCCCAATGGGCAAAAAAGTTCCTATGTTAACACCTATGGATTTTGAGTGAAAAATGGCCCGGAAGCGAAAGTGAAAAAAATTCGTATTTTAACCATTTATATGTGTAAGACTCTTAAACTTGAGCGTTTCCTTACAGATTCGTCGAAAAACATCGAAAGAAACAAAGGTCTTTCACATAGAAATTCGGGTGCCTCCACGAGGGTCTTTTCGTAAGGGTTGAGGTTGTGAAGTCTTTTCGACACGAGTAAATGTATTTTTTCTTCCATATTTTAACCTTAGGACAATCTTTAGTGGATATGGTATGATACTAAAACAAGAAAACAACTTTTCAGATCGAGTTAACGACCCTGTCCCAATGGGCAAAAAAGTTCCTATGTTAACACCTATGGATTTTGAGTGAAAAATGGCCCGGAAGCGAAAGTGAAAAAAATTCGTATTTTAACCATTTATATGTGTAAGACTCTTAAACTTGAGCGTTTCCTTACAGATTCGTCGAAAAACATCGAAAGAAACAAAGGTTTTTCAAATAGTGATTCGGGTGCCTCCACGAGGGTCTTTTCGTAAGGGTTGAGGTTGTGAAGTCTTTTCGGCACGAGTAAATGTGTTTTTTCTTCCATATTTTAAGCTTAGGACAATCTTAAGTGGATATGGTATGATACTAAAACAAGAAAACAACTTTTCAGATCGAGTTAACGACCCTGTCCCAATGGGCAAAAAAGTTCCTATGTTAACACCTATGGATTTTGAGTGAAAAATGGCCCGGAAGCGAAAGTGAAAAAAATTCGTATTTTAACCATTTATATGTGTAAGACTCTTAAACTTGAGCGTTTCCTTACAGATTCGTCGAAAAAAATCGAAAGAAACAAAGGTTTTTCAAATAGTGATTCGGATGCCTCCACGAGGGTCTTTTCGTAAGCGTTGAGGTTGTGAAGTCTTTTCGACACGAGTAAATGTTTTTTTTCTTCCATATTTTAAGCTTAGGACAATCTTTTGTGGATATGGTATGATACTAAAACGAGAAAACAACTTTTCAGATCGAGTTAACGACCCTGTCCCAATGGGCAAAAAAGTTCCTATGTTAACACCTATGGATTTTGAGTGAAAAATGGCCCGGAAGCGAAAGTGAAAAAAATTCGTATTTTAACCATTTATATGTGTAAGACTCTTAAACTTGAGCGTTTCCTTACAGATTCGTCGAAAAAAATCGAAAGAAACAAAGGTTTTTCAAATAGTGATTCGGATGCCTCCACGAGGGTCTTTTCGTAAGCGTTGAGGTTGTGAAGTCTTTTCGACACGAGTAAATGTTTTTTTTCTTCCATATTTTAAGCTTAGGACAATCTTTTGTGGATATGGTATGATACTAAAACGAGAAAACAACTTTTCAGATCGAGTTAACGACCCTGTCCCAATGGGCAAAAAAGTTCCTATGTTAACACCTATGGATTTTGAGTGAAAAATGGCCCGGAAGCGAAAGTGAAAAAAATTCGTATTTTAACCATTTATATGTGTAAGACTCTTAAACTTGAGCGTTTCCTTACAGATTCGTCGAAAAAAATCGAAAGAAACAAAGGTTTTTCAAATAGTGATTCGGATGCCTCCACGAGGGTCTTTTCGTAAGCGTTGAGGTTGTGAAGTCTTTTCGACACGAGTAAATGTTTTTTTTCTTCCATATTTTAAGCTTAGGACAATCTTAAGTGGATATGGTATGATACTAAAACAAGAAAACAACTTTTCAGATCGAGTTAACGACCCTGTCCCAATGGGCAAAAAAGTTCCTATGTTAACACCTATGGATTTTGAGTGAAAAATGGCCCGGAAGCGAAAGTGAAAAAAATTCGTATTTTAACCATTTATATGTGTAAGACTCTTAAACTTGAGCGTTTCCTTACAGATTCGTCGAAAAACATCGAAAGAAACAAAGGTCTTTCACATAGAAATTCGGGTGCCTCCACGAGGGTCTTTTCGTAAGGGTTGAGGTTGGGAGGTCTTTTCGACACGAGTAAATGTATTTTTTCTTCCATATTTTAACCTTAGGACAATCTTAAGTGGATATGGTATGATACTAAAACAAGAAAACAACTTTTCAGATCGAGTTAACGACCCTGTCCCAATGGGCAAAAAAGTTCCTATGTTAACACCTATGGATTTTGAGTGAAAAATGGCCCGGAAGCGAAAGTGAAAAAAATTCGTATTTTAACCATTTATATGTGTAAGACTCTTAAACTTGAGCGTTTCCTTACAGATTCGTCGAAAAAAATCGAAAGAAACAAAGGTTTTTCACATAGTCATTCGGGTGCCTCCACGAGGGTCTTTTCGTAAGGGTTGAGGTTGTGAAGTCTTTTCGACACGAGTAAATGTGTTTTTTCTTCCATATTTTAAGCTTAGGACAATCTTAAGTGGATATGGTATGATACTAAAACAAGAAAACAACTTTTCAGATCGAGTTAACGACCCTGTCCCAATGGGCAAAAAAGTTCCTATGTTAACACCTATGGATTTTGAGTGAAAAATGGCCCGGAAGCGAAAGTGAAAAAAATTCGTATTTTAACCATTTATATGTGTAAGACTCTTAAACTTGAGCGTTTCCTTACAGATTCGTCGAAAAACATCGAAAGAAACAAAGGTTTTTCAAATAGTGATTCGGATGCCTCCACGAGGGTCTTTTCGTAAGGGTTGAGGTTGTGAAGTCTTTTCGACACGAGTAAATGTGTTTTTTCTTCCATATTTTAAGCTTAGGACAATCTTAAGTGGATATGGTATGATACTAAAACAAGAAAACAACTTTTCAGATCGAGTTAACGACCCTGTCCCAATGGGCAAAAAAGTTCCTATGTTAACACCTATGGATTTTGAGTGAAAAATGGCCCGGAAGCGAAAGTGAAAAAAATTCGTATTTTAACCATTTATATGTGTAAGACTCTTAAACTTGAGCGTTTCCTTACAGATTCGTCGAAAAACATCGAAAGAAACAAAGGTTTTTCAAATAGTGATTCGGATGCCTCCACGAGGGTCTTTTCGTAAGGGTTGAGGTTGTGAAGTCTTTTCGACACGAGTAAATGTTTTTTTTCTTCCATATTTTAAGCTTAGGACAATCTTAAGTGGATATGGTATGATACTAAAACAAGAAAACAACTTTTCAGATCGAGTTAACGACCCTGTCCCAATGGGCAAAAAAGTTCCTATGTTAACACCTATGGATTTTGAGTGAAAAATGGCCCGGAAGCGAAAGTGAAAAAAATTCGTATTTTAACCATTTATATGTGTAAGACTCTTAAACTTGAGCGTTTCCTTACAGATTCGTCGAAAAACTTCGAAAGAAACAAAGGTTTTTCAAATAGTGATTCGGATGCCTCCACGAGGGTCTTTTCGTAAGGGTTGAGGTTGTGAAGTCTTTTCGGCACGAGTAAATGTGTTTTTTCTTCCATATTTTAAGCTTAGGACAATCTTAAGTGGATATGGTATGATACTAAAACAAGAAAACAACTTTTCAGATCGAGTTAACGACCCTGTCCCAATGGGCAAAAAAGTTCCTATGTTAACACCTATGGATTTTGAGTGAAAAATGGCCCGGAAGCGAAAGTGAAAAAAATTCGTATTTTAACCATTTATATGTGTAAGACTCTTAAACTTGAGCGTTTCCTTACAGATTCGTCGAAAAACATCGAAAGAAACAAAGGTCTTTCACATAGTCATTCGGGTGCCTCCACGAGGGTCTTTTCGTAAGGGTTGAGGTTGGGAAGTCTTTTCGACACGAGTAAATGTATTTTTTCTTCCATATTTTAAGCTTAGGACAATCTTTAGTGGATATGGTATGATACTAAAACAAGAAAACAACTTTTCAGATCGAGTTAACGACCCTGTCCCAATGGGCAAAAAAGTTCCTATGTTAACACCTATGGATTTTGAGTGAAAAATGGCCCGGAAGCGAAAGTGAAAAAAATTCGTATTTTAACCATTTATATGTGTAAGACTCTTAAACTTGAGCGTTTCCTTACAGATTCGTCGAAAAACATCGAAAGAAACAAAGGTTTTTCAAATAGTGATTCGGATGCCTCCACGAGGGTCTTTTCGTAAGGGTTGAGGTTGTGAAGTCTTTTCGGCACGAGTAAATGTGTTTTTTCTTCCATATTTTAAGCTTAGGACAATCTTAAGTGGATATGGTATGATACTAAAACAAGAAAACAACTTTTCAGATCGAGTTAACGACCCTGTCCCAATGGGCAAAAAAGTTCCTATGTTAACACCTATGGATTTTGAGTGAAAAATGGCCCGGAAGCGAAAGTGAAAAAAATTCGTATTTTAACCATTTATATGTGTAAGACTCTTAAACTTGAGCGTTTCCTTACAGATTCGTCGAAAAACATCGAAAGAAACAAAGGTTTTTCACATAGTGATTCGGGTGCCTCCACGAGGGTCTTTTCGTAAGGGTTGAGGTTGTGAAGTCTTTTCGACACGAGTAAATGTGTTTTTTCTTCCATATTTTAAGCTTAGGACAATCTTAAGTGGATATGGTATGATACTAAAACAAGAAAACAACTTTTCAGATCGAGTTAACGACCCTGTCCCAATGGGCAAAAAAGTTCCTATGTTAACACCTATGGATTTTGAGTGAAAAATGGCCCGGAAGCGAAAGTGAAAAAAATTCGTATTTTAACCATTTATATGTGTAAGACTCTTAAACTTGAGCGTTTCCTTACAGATTCGTCGAAAAACATCGAAAGAAACAAAGCTTTTCCACATAGTCATTCGGGTGCCTCCACGAGGGTCTTTTCGTAAGGGTTGAGGTTGTGAAGTCTTTTCGACACGAGTAAATGTATTTTTTCTTCCATATTTTAAGCTTAGGACAATCTTTTGTGGATATGGTATGATACTAAAACGAGAAAACAACTTTTCAGATCGAGTTAACGACCCTGTCCCAATGGGCAAAAAAGTTCCTATGTTAACACCTATGGATTTTGAGTGAAAAATGGCCCGGAAGCGAAAGTGAAAAAAATTCGTATTTTAACCATTTATATGTGTAAGACTCTTAAACTTGAGCGTTTCCTTACAGATTCGTCGAAAAACATCGAAAGAAACAAAGGTCTTTCACATAGTCATTCGGGTGCCTCCACGAGGGTCTTTTCGTAAGGGTTGAGGTTGGGAAGTCTTTTCGACACGAGTAAATGTATTTTTTCTTCCATATTTTAACCTTAGGACAATCTTTAGTGGATATGGTATGATACTAAAACGAGAAAACAACTTTTCAGATCGAGTTAACGACCCTGTCACAATGGGCAAAAAAGTTCCTATGTTAACACCTTTGGATTTTGAGTGAAAATTGCCCGGAAGCGAAATTGAAAAAAATTCGTATTTTAACCATTTATATGTGTAAGACTCTTAAACTTGAGCGTTTCCTTACAGATTCGTCGAAAAGCATCGAAAGAAACAAAGGTTTTTCACATAGTCATTCGGGTGCCTCCACGAGGGTCTTTTCGTAAGGGTTGAGGTTGTGAAGTCTTTTCGACACGAGTACATGTTTTTTTTCTTCCATATTTTAAGCTTAGGACAATCTTTTGTGGATATGGTATGATACTAAAACGAGAAAACAACTTTTCAGATCGAGTTAACGACCCTGTCTCAATGGGCCAAAAAGTTCCTATGTTAACACCTATGGATTTTGATTGAAAAATGGCTCGGAAGCGAAATTGAAAAAAATTCGTATTTTAACCATTTATATGTGTAAGACTCTTAAACTTGAGCGTTTCCTTACAGATTCGTCGAAAAGCATCGAAAGAAACAAAGGTTTTTCACATAGTCATTCGGGTGCCTCCACGAGGGTCTTTTCGTAAGGGTTGAGGTTGTGAAGTCTTTTCGACACGAGTTAATGTATTTTTTCTTCCAAATTTTAAGCTTAGGACAATCTTTAGTGGATATGGTATGATACTAAAACGAGAAAACAACTTTTCAGATCGAGTTAACGACCCTGTCTTAATGGGCCAAAAAGTTCCTATGTTAACACATATGGATTTTGATTGAAAAATGGCTCGGAAGCGAAATTGAAAAAAATTCGTATTTTAACCATTTATATGTGTAAGACTCTTAAACTTGAGCGTTTCCTTACAGATTCGTCGAAAAGCATCGAAAGAAACAAAGGTTTTTCACATAGTCATTCGGGTGCCTCCACGAGGGTCTTTTCGTAAGGGTTGAGGTTGTGAAGTCTTTTCGACACGAGTAAATGTATTTTTTCTTCCATATTTTAAGCTTAGGACAATCTTTTGTGGATATGGTATGATACTAAAACGAGAAAACAACTTTTCAGATCGAGTTAACGACCCTGTCCCAATGGGCAAAAAAGTTCCTATGTTAACACCTATGGATTTTGAGTGAAAAATGGCCCGGAAGCGAAAGTGAAAAAAATTCGTCTTTTAACCATTTATATTTGTAAGACTCTTAAACTTGAGCGTTTCCTTACAGATTCGTCGAAAAACATCGAAAGAAACAAAGCTTTTCCACATAGTCATTCGGGTGCCTCCACGAGGGTCTTTTCGTAAGGGTTGAGGTTGTGAAGTCTTTTCGACACGAGTAAATGTATTTTTTCTTCCATATTTTAAGCTTAGGACAATCTTTTGGGGATATGGTATGATACTAAAACGAGAAAACAACTTTTCAGATCGAGTTAACGACCCTGTCCCAATGGGCAAAAAAGTTCCTATGTTAACACCTATGGATTTTGAGCGAAAAATGGCCCGGAAGCGAAAGTGAAAAAAATTCGTATTTTAACCATTTATATGTGTAAGACTCTTAAACTTGAGCGTTTCCTTACAGATTCGTCGAAAAACATCGAAAGAAACAAAGGTCTTTCACATAGTCATTCGGGTGCCTCCACGAGGGTCTTTTCGTAAGGGTTGAGGTTGTGAAGTCTTTTCGACACGAGTAAATGTATTTTTTCTTCCATATTTTAACCTTAGGACAATCTTTAGTGGATATGGTATGATACTAAAACGAGAAAACAACTTTTCAGATCGAGTTAACGACCCTGTCACAATGGGCCAAAAAGTTCCTATGTTAACACCTTTGGATTTTGAGTGAAAATTGCCCGGAAGCGAAATTGAAAAAAATTCGTATTTTAACCATTTATATGTGTAAGACTCTTAAACTTGAGCGTTTCCTTACAGATTCGTCGAAAAGCATCGAAAGAAACAAAGGTTTTTCACATAGTCATTCGGGTGCCTCCACGAGGGTCTTTTCGTAAGGGTTGAGGTTGTGAAGTCTTTTCGACACGAGTTAATGTATTTTTTCTTCCATATTTTAAGCTTAGGACAATCTTTTGTGGATATGGTATGATACTAAAACGAGAAAACAACTTTTCAGATCGAGTTAACGACCCTGTCCCAATGGGCAAAAAAGTTCCTATGTTAACACCTATGGATTTTGATTGAAAAATGGCCCGGAAGCGAAATTGAAAAAAATTCGTATTTTAACCATTTATATGTGTAAGACTCTTAAACTTGAGCGTTTCCTTACAGATTCGTCGAAAAACATCGAAAGAAACAAAGGTTTTTCAAATAGTGATTCGGATGCCTCCACGAGGGTCTTTTCGTAAGCGTTGAGGTTGTGAAGTCTTTTCGACACGAGTAAATGTTTTTTTTCTTCCATATTTTAAGCTTAGGACAATCTTTTGTGGATATGGTATGATACTAAAACGAGAAAACAACTTTTCAGATCGAGTTAACGACCCTGTCCCAATGGGCAAAAAAGTTCCTATGTTAACACCTATGGATTTTGATTGAAAAATGGCCCGGAAGCGAAATTGAAAAAAATTCGTATTTTAACCATTTATATGTGTAAGACTCTTAAACTTGAGCGTTTCCTTACAGATTCGTCGAAAAAAATCGAAAGAAACAAAGGTTTTTCACATAGTCATTCGGGTGCCTCCACGAGGGTCTTTTCGTAAGGGTTGAGGTTGTGAAGTCTTTTCGACACGAGTAAATGTGTTTTTTCTTCCATATTTTAAGCTTAGGACAATCTTTAGTGGATATGGGATGATACTAAAACAAGAAAACAACTTTTCAGATCGAGTTAACGACCCTGTCCCAATGGGCAAAAAAGTTCCTATGTTAACACCTATGGATTTTGAGTGAAAAATGGCCCGGAAGCGAAAGTGAAAAAAATTCGTATTTTAACCATTTATATGTGTAAGACTCTTAAACTTGAGCGTTTCCTTACAGATTCGTCGAAAAACATCGAAAGAAACAAAGGTTTTTCAAATAGTGATTCGGATGCCTCCACGAGGGTCTTTTCGTAAGCGTTGAGGTTGTGAAGTCTTTTCGACACGAGTAAATGTTTTTTTTCTTCCATATTTTAAGCTTAGGACAATCTTTTGTGGATATGGTATGATACTAAAACGAGAAAACAACTTTTCAGATCGAGTTAACGACCCTGTCCCAATGGGCAAAAAAGTTCCTATGTTAACACCTATGGATTTTGATTGAAAAATGGCCCGGAAGCGAAATTGAAAAAAATTCGTATTTTAACCATTTATATGTGTAAGACTCTTAAACTTGAGCGTTTCCTTACAGATTCGTCGAAAAAACTCGAAAGAAACAAAGGTTTTTCACATAGTCATTCGGGTGCCTCCACGAGGGTCTTTTCGTAAGGGTTGAGGTTGTGAAGTCTTTTCGACACGAGTAAATGTGTTTTTTCTTCCATATTTTAAGCTTAGGACAATCTTTAGTGGATATGGGATGATACTAAAACAAGAAAACAACTTTTCAGATCGAGTTAACGACCCTGTCCCAATGGGCAAAAAAGTTCCTATGTTAACACCTATGGATTTTGATTGAAAAATGGCCCGGAAGCGAAAGTGAAAAAAATTCGTATTTTAACCATTTATATGTGTAAGACTCTTAAACTTGAGCGTTTCCTTACAGATTCGTCGAAAAAAATCGAAAGAAACAAAGGTTTTTCAAATAGTGATTCGGATGCCAACACGAGGGTCTTTTCGTAAGCGTTGAGGTTGTGAAGTCTTTTCGACACGAGTAAATGTTTTTTTTCTTCCATATTTTAAGCTTAGGACAATCTTTTGTGGATATGGTATGATACTAAAACGAGAAAACAACTTTTCAGATCGAGTTAACGACCCTGTCCCAATGGGCAAAAAAGTTCCTATGTTAACACCTATGGATTTTGATTGAAAAATGGCCCGGAAGCGAAATTGAAAAAAATTCGTATTTTAACCATTTATATGTGTAAGACTCTTAAACTTGAGCGTTTCTTTACAGATTCGTCGAAAAAACTCGAAAGAAACAAAGGTTTTTCACATAGTCATTCGGGTGCCTCCACGAGGGTCTTTTCGTAAGGGTTGAGGTTGTGAAGTCTTTTCGACACGAGTAAATGTGTTTTTTCTTCCATATTTTAAGCTTAGGACAATCTTAAGTGGATATGGTATGATACTAAAACAAGAAAACAACTTTTCAGATCGAGTTAACGACCCTGTCCCAATTGGCAAAAAAGTTCCTATGTTAACACCTTTGGATTTTGAGTGAAAATGGCCCGGAAGCGAAATTGAAAAAAATTCGTATTTTAACCATTTATATGTGTAAGACTCTTAAACTTGAGCGTTTCCTTACAGATTCGTCGAAAAAAATCGAAAGAAACAAAGGTTTTTCAAATAGTGATTCGGATGCCTCCACGAGGGTCTTTTCGTAAGCGTTGAGGTTGTGAAGTCTTTTCGACACGAGTAAATGTTTTTTTTCTTCCATATTTTAAGCTTAGGACAATCTTTTGTGGATATGGTATGATACTAAAACGAGAAAACAACTTTTCAGATCGAGTTAACGACCCTGTCCCAATGGGCAAAAAAGTTCCTATGTTAACACCTATGGATTTTGATTGAAAAATGGCCCGGAAGCGAAATTGAAAAAAATTCGTATTTTAACCATTTATATGTGTAAGACTCTTAAACTTGAGCGTTTCCTTACAGATTCGTCGAAAAAACTCGAAAGAAACAAAGGTTTTTCACATAGTCATTCGGGTGCCTCCACGAGGGTCTTTTCGTAAGGGTTGAGGTTGTGAAGTCTTTTCGACACGAGTAAATGTGTTTTTTCTTCCATATTTTAAGCTTAGGACAATCTTTAGTGGATATGGGATGATACTAAAACAAGAAAACAACTTTTCAGATCGAGTTAACGACCCTGTCCCAATGGGCAAAAAAGTTCCTATGTTAACACCTATGGATTTTGAGTGAAAAATGGCCCGGAAGCGAAAGTGAAAAAAATTCGTATTTTAACCATTTATATGTGTAAGACTCTTAAACTTGAGCGTTTCCTTACAGATTCGTCGAAAAAAATCGAAAGAAACAAAGGTTTTTCAAATAGTGATTCGGATGCCAACACGAGGGTCTTTTCGTAAGCGTTGAGGTTGTGAAGTCTTTTCGACACGAGTAAATGTTTTTTTTCTTCCATATTTTAAGCTTAGGACAATCTTTTGTGGATATGGTATGATACTAAAACGAGAAAACAACTTTTCAGATCGAGTTAACGACCCTGTCCCAATGGGCAAAAAAGTTCCTATGTTAACACCTATGGATTTTGATTGAAAAATGGCCCGGAAGCGAAATTGAAAAAAATTCGTATTTTAACCATTTATATGTGTAAGACTCTTAAACTTGAGCGTTTCTTTACAGATTCGTCGAAAAAACTCGAAAGAAACAAAGGTTTTTCACATAGTCATTCGGGTGCCTCCACGAGGGTCTTTTCGTAAGGGTTGAGGTTGTGAAGTCTTTTCGACACGAGTAAATGTGTTTTTTCTTCCATATTTTAAGCTTAGGACAATCTTAAGTGGATATGGTATGATACTAAAACAAGAAAACAACTTTTCAGATCGAGTTAACGACCCTGTCCCAATTGGCAAAAAAGTTCCTATGTTAACACCTATGGATTTTGAGTGAAAAATGGCCCGGAAGCGAAAGTGAAAAAAATTCGTATTTTAACCATTTATATGTGTAAGACTCTTAAACTTGAGCGTTTCCTTACAGATTCGTCGAAAAACATCGAAAGAAACAAAGGTTTTTCAAATAGTGATTCGGATGCCTCCACGAGGGTCTTTTCGTAAAGGTTGAGGTTGTGAAGTCTTTTCGACACGAGTAAATGTGTTTTTTCTTCAATATTTTAAGCTTAGGACAATCTTAAGTGGATATGGTATGATACTAAAACAAGAAAACAACTTTTCAGATCGAGTTAACGACCCTGTCCCAATGGGCAAAAAAGTTCCTATGTTAACACCTATGGATTTTCATTGAAAAATGGCCCGGAAGCGAAATTGAAAAAAATTCGTATTTTAACCATTTATATGTGTAAGACTCTTAAACCTTGCGTTTCCTTACAGATTCATCGAAAAAATCGAAAGAAACAAAGGTTTTTCACATAGTCATTCGGGTGCCTCCACGAGGGTCTTTTCGTAAGGGTTGAGGTTGTGAAGTCTTTTCGACACGAGTAAATGTGTTTTTTCTTCCATATTTTAAGCTTAGGACAATCTTTAGTGGATATGGGATGATACTAAAACAAGAAAACAACTTTTCAGATCGAGTTAACGACCCTGTCCCAATGGGCAAAAAAGTTCCTATGTTAACACCTATGGATTTTGAGTGAAAAATGGCCCGGAAGCGAAAGTGAAAAAAATTCGTATTTTAACCATTTATATGTGTAAGACTCTTAAACTTGAGCGTTTCCTTACAGATTCGTCGAAAAAAATCGAAAGAAACAAAGGTTTTTCAAATAGTGATTCGGATGCCTCCACGAGGGTCTTTTCGTAAGCGTTGAGGTTGTGAAGTCTTTTCGACACGAGTAAATGTTTTTTTTCTTCCATATTTTAAGCTTAGGACAATCTTTTGTGGATATGGTATGATACTAAAACGAGAAAACAACTTTTCAGATCGAGTTAACGACCCTGTCCCAATGGGCAAAAAAGTTCCTATGTTAACACCTATGGATTTTGATTGAAAAATGGCCCGGAAGCGAAATTGAAAAAAATTCGTATTTTAACCATTTATATGTGTAAGACTCTTAAACTTGAGCGTTTCCTTACAGATTCGTCGAAAAAACTCGAAAGAAACAAAGGTTTTTCACATAGTCATTCGGGTGCCTCCACGAGGGTCTTTTCGTAAGGGTTGAGGTTGTGAAGTCTTTTCGACACGAGTAAATGTGTTTTTTCTTCCATATTTTAAGCTTAGGACAATCTTTAGTGGATATGGGATGATACTAAAACAAGAAAACAACTTTTCAGATCGAGTTAACGACCCTGTCCCAATGGGCAAAAAAGTTCCTATGTTAACACCTATGGATTTTGAGTGAAAAATGGCCCGGAAGCGAAAGTGAAAAAAATTCGTATTTTAACCATTTATATGTGTAAGACTCTTAAACTTGAGCGTTTCCTTACAGATTCGTCGAAAAAAATCGAAAGAAACAAAGGTTTTTCAAATAGTGATTCGGATGCCAACACGAGGGTCTTTTCGTAAGCGTTGAGGTTGTGAAGTCTTTTCGACACGAGTAAATGTTTTTTTTCTTCCATATTTTAAGCTTAGGACAATCTTTTGTGGATATGGTATGATACTAAAACGAGAAAACAACTTTTCAGATCGAGTTAACGACCCTGTCCCAATTGGCAAAAAAGTTCCTATGTTAACACCTTTGGATTTTGAGTGAAAATGGCCCGGAAGCGAAATTGAAAAAAATTCGTATTTTAACCATTTATATGTGTAAGACTCTTAAACTTGAGCGTTTCCTTACAGATTCGTCGAAAAAAATCGAAAGAAACAAAGGTTTTTCAAATAGTGATTCGGATGCCTCCACGAGGGTCTTTTCGTAAGCGTTGAGGTTGTGAAGTCTTTTCGACACGAGTAAATGTGTTTTTTCTTCCATATTTTAAGCTTAGGACAATCTTTAGTGGATATGGGATGATACTAAAACAAGAAAACAACTTTTCAGATCGAGTTAACGACCCTGTCCCAATGGGCAAAAAAGTTCCTATGTTAACACCTATGGATTTTGAGTGAAAAATGGCCCGGAAGCGAAAGTGAAAAAAATTCGTATTTTAACCATTTATATGTGTAAGACTCTTAAACTTGAGCGTTTCCTTACAGATTCGTCGAAAAAAATCGAAAGAAACAAAGGTTTTTCAAATAGTGATTCGGATGCCTCCACGAGGGTCTTTTCGTAAGCGTTGAGGTTGTGAAGTCTTTTCGACACGAGTAAATGTTTTTTTTCTTCCATATTTTAAGCTTAGGACAATCTTTTGTGGATATGGTATGATACTAAAACGAGAAAACAACTTTTCAGATCGAGTTAACGACCCTGTCCCAATGGGCAAAAAAGTTCCTATGTTAACACCTATGGATTTTGATTGAAAAATGGCCCGGAAGCGAAATTGAAAAAAATTCGTATTTTAACCATTTATATGTGTAAGACTCTTAAACTTGAGCGTTTCCTTACAGATTCGTCGAAAAAACTCGAAAGAAACAAAGGTTTTTCACATAGTCATTCGGGTGCCTCCACGAGGGTCTTTTCGTAAGGGTTGAGGTTGTGAAGTCTTTTCGACACGAGTAAATGTGTTTTTTCTTCCATATTTTAAGCTTAGGACAATCTTTAGTGGATATGGGATGATACTAAAACAAGAAAACAACTTTTCAGATCGAGTTAACGACCCTGTCCCAATGGGCAAAAAAGTTCCTATGTTAACACCTATGGATTTTGAGTGAAAAATGGCCCGGAAGCGAAAGTGAAAAAAATTCGTATTTTAACCATTTATATGTGTAAGACTCTTAAACTTGAGCGTTTCCTTACAGATTCGTCGAAAAAAATCGAAAGAAACAAAGGTTTTTCAAATAGTGATTCGGATGCCAACACGAGGGTCTTTTCGTAAGCGTTGAGGTTGTGAAGTCTTTTCGACACGAGTAAATGTGTTTTTTCTTCCATATTTTAAGCTTAGGACAATCTTAAGTGGATATGGTATGATACTAAAACAAGAAAACAACTTTTCAGATCGAGTTAACGACCCTGTCCCAATTGGCAAAAAAGTTCCTATGTTAACACCTATGGATTTTGAGTGAAAAATGGCCCGGAAGCGAAAGTGAAAAAAATTCGTATTTTAACCATTTATATGTGTAAGACTCTTAAACTTGAGCGTTTCCTTACAGATTCGTCGAAAAACATCGAAAGAAACAAAGGTTTTTCAAATAGTGATTCGGATGCCTCCACGAGGGTCTTTTCGTAAAGGTTGAGGTTGTGAAGTCTTTTCGACACGAGTAAATGTGTTTTTTCTTCCATATTTTAAGCTTAGGACAATCTTAAGTGGATATGGTATGATACTAAAACAAGAAAACAACTTTTCAGATCGAGTTAACGACCCTGTCCCAATGGGCAAAAAAGTTCCTATGTTAACACCTATGGATTTTGAGTGAAAAATGGCCCGGAAGCGAAAGTGAAAAAAATTCGTATTTTAACCATTTATATGTGTAAGACTCTTAAACTTGAGCGTTTCCTTACAGATTCGTCGAAAAACATCGAAAGAAACAAAGGTTTTTCAAATAGTGATTCGGATGCCTCCACGAGGGTCTTTTCGTAAGGGTTGAGGTTGTGAAGTCTTTTCGGCACGAGTAAATGTGTTTTTTCTTCCATATTTTAAGCTTAGGACAATCTTAAGTGGATATGGTATGATACTAAAACAAGAAAACAACTTTTCAGATCGAGTTAACGACCCTGTCCCAATGGGCAAAAAAGTTCCTATGTTAACACCTATGGATTTTGAGTGAAAAATGGCCCGGAAGCGAAAGTGAAAAAAATTCGTATTTTAACCATTTATATGTGTAAGACTCTTAAACTTGAGCGTTTCCTTACAGATTCGTCGAAAAAAATCGAAAGAAACAAAGGTTTTTCACATAGTCATTCGGATGCCTCCACGAGGGTCTTTTCGTAAGGGTTGAGGTTGTGAAGTCTTTTCGGCACGAGTAAATGTGTTTTTTCTTCCATATTTTAAGCTTAGGACAATCTTAAGTGGATATGGTATGATACTAAAACAAGAAAACAACTTTTCAGATCGAGTTAACGACCCTGTCCCAATGGGCAAAAAAGTTCCTATGTTAACACCTATGGATTTTGAGTGAAAAATGGCCCGGAAGCGAAAGTGAAAAAAATTCGTATTTTAACCATTTATATGTGTAAGACTCTTAAACTTGAGCGTTTCCTTACAGATTCGTCGAAAAACATCGAAAGAAACAAAGGTCTTTCACATAGAAATTCGGGTGCCTCCACGAGGGTCTTTTCGTAAGGGTTGAGGTTGGGAAGTCTTTTCGACACGAGTAAATGTGTTTTTTCTTCCATATTTTAAGCTTAGGACAATCTTTAGTGGATATGGGATGATACTAAAACAAGAAAACAACTTTTCAGATCGAGTTAACGACCCTGTCCCAATGGGCAAAAAAGTTCCTATGTTAACACCTATGGATTTTGAGTGAAAAATGGCCCGGAAGCGAAAGTGAAAAAAATTCGTATTTTAACCATTTATATGTGTAAGACTCTTAAACTTGAGCGTTTCCTTACAGATTCGTCGAAAAAAATCGAAAGAAACAAAGGTTTTTCAAATAGTGATTCGGATGCCTCCACGAGGGTCTTTTCGTAAGCGTTGAGGTTGTGAAGTCTTTTCGACACGAGTAAATGTTTTTTTTCTTCCATATTTTAAGCTTAGGACAATCTTTTGTGGATATGGTATGATACTAAAACGAGAAAACAACTTTTCAGATCGAGTTAACGACCCTGTCCCAATGGGCAAAAAAGTTCCTATGTTAACACCTATGGATTTTGATTGAAAAATGGCCCGGAAGCGAAATTGAAAAAAATTCGTATTTTAACCATTTATATGTGTAAGACTCTTAAACTTGAGCGTTTCCTTACAGATTCGTCGAAAAAACTCGAAAGAAACAAAGGTTTTTCACATAGTCATTCGGATGCCTCCACGAGGGTCTTTTCGTAAGGGTTGAGGTTGTGAAGTCTTTTCGGCACGAGTAAATGTGTTTTTTCTTCCATATTTTAAGCTTAGGACAATCTTAAGTGGATATGGTATGATACTAAAACAAGAAAACAACTTTTCAGATCGAGTTAACGACCCTGTCCCAATGGGCAAAAAAGTTCCTATGTTAACACCTATGGATTTTGAGTGAAAAATGGCCCGGAAGCGAAAGTGAAAAAAATTCGTATTTTAACCATTTATATGTGTAAGACTCTTAAACTTGAGCGTTTCCTTACAGATTCGTCGAAAAACATCGAAAGAAACAAAGGTCTTTCACATAGAAATTCGGGTGCCTCCACGAGGGTCTTTTCGTAAGGGTTGAGGTTGGGAAGTCTTTTCGACACGAGTAAATGTGTTTTTTCTTCCATATTTTAAGCTTAGGACAATCTTTAGTGGATATGGGATGATACTAAAACAAGAAAACAACTTTTCAGATCGAGTTAACGACCCTGTCCCAATGGGCAAAAAAGTTCCTATGTTAACACCTATGGATTTTGAGTGAAAAATGGCCCGGAAGCGAAAGTGAAAAAAATTCGTATTTTAACCATTTATATGTGTAAGACTCTTAAACTTGAGCGTTTCCTTACAGATTCGTCGAAAAAAATCGAAAGAAACAAAGGTTTTTCAAATAGTGATTCGGATGCCTCCACGAGGGTCTTTTCGTAAGCGTTGAGGTTGTGAAGTCTTTTCGACACGAGTAAATGTTTTTTTTCTTCCATATTTTAAGCTTAGGACAATCTTTTGTGGATATGGTATGATACTAAAACGAGAAAACAACTTTTCAGATCGAGTTAACGACCCTGTCCCAATGGGCAAAAAAGTTCCTATGTTAACACCTATGGATTTTGATTGAAAAATGGCCCGGAAGCGAAATTGAAAAAAATTCGTATTTTAACCATTTATATGTGTAAGACTCTTAAACTTGAGCGTTTCCTTACAGATTCGTCGAAAAAACTCGAAAGAAACAAAGGTTTTTCACATAGTCATTCGGATGCCTCCACGAGGGTCTTTTCGTAAGGGTTGAGGTTGTGAAGTCTTTTCGGCACGAGTAAATGTGTTTTTTCTTCCATATTTTAAGCTTAGGACAATCTTAAGTGGATATGGTATGATACTAAAACAAGAAAACAACTTTTCAGATCGAGTTAACGACCCTGTCCCAATGGGCAAAAAAGTTCCTATGTTAACACCTATGGATTTTGAGTGAAAAATGGCCCGGAAGCGAAAGTGAAAAAAATTCGTATTTTAACCATTTATATGTGTAAGACTCTTAAACTTGAGCGTTTCCTTACAGATTCGTCGAAAAACATCGAAAGAAACAAAGGTCTTTCACATAGAAATTCGGGTGCCTCCACGAGGGTCTTTTCGTAAGGGTTGAGGTTGGGAAGTCTTTTCGACACGAGTAAATGTGTTTTTTCTTCCATATTTTAAGCTTAGGACAATCTTTAGTGGATATGGGATGATACTAAAACAAGAAAACAACTTTTCAGATCGAGTTAACGACCCTGTCCCAATGGGCAAAAAAGTTCCTATGTTAACACCTATGGATTTTGAGTGAAAAATGGCCCGGAAGCGAAAGTGAAAAAAATTCGTATTTTAACCATTTATATGTGTAAGACTCTTAAACTTGAGCGTTTCCTTACAGATTCGTCGAAAAAAATCGAAAGAAACAAAGGTTTTTCAAATAGTGATTCGGATGCCTCCACGAGGGTCTTTTCGTAAGCGTTGAGGTTGTGAAGTCTTTTCGACACGAGTAAATGTTTTTTTTCTTCCATATTTTAAGCTTAGGACAATCTTTTGTGGATATGGTATGATACTAAAACGAGAAAACAACTTTTCAGATCGAGTTAACGACCCTGTCCCAATGGGCAAAAAAGTTCCTATGTTAACACCTATGGATTTTGATTGAAAAATGGCCCGGAAGCGAAATTGAAAAAAATTCGTATTTTAACCATTTATATGTGTAAGACTCTTAAACTTGAGCGTTTCCTTACAGATTCGTCGAAAAAACTCGAAAGAAACAAAGGTTTTTCACATAGTCATTCGGGTGCCTCCACGAGGGTCTTTTCGTAAGGGTTGAGGTTGTGAAGTCTTTTCGACACGAGTAAATGTGTTTTTTCTTCCATATTTTAAGCTTAGGACAATCTTAAGTGGATATGGTATGATACTAAAACAAGAAAACAACTTTTCAGATCGAGTTAACGACCCTGTCCCAATTGGCAAAAAAGTTCCTATGTTAACACCTATGGATTTTGAGTGAAAAATGGCCCGGAAGCGAAAGTGAAAAAAATTCGTATTTTAACCATTTATATGTGTAAGACTCTTAAACTTGAGCGTTTCCTTACAGATTCGTCGAAAAACATCGAAAGAAACAAAGGTTTTTCAAATAGTGATTCGGATGCCTCCACGAGGGTCTTTTCGTAAGGGTTGAGGTTGTGAAGTCTTTTCGACACGAGTAAATGTGTTTTTTCTTCAATATTTTAAGCTTAGGACAATCTTAAGTGGATATGGTATGATACTAAAACAAGAAAACAACTTTTCAGATCGAGTTAACGACCCTGTCCCAATGGGCAAAAAAGTTCCTATGTTAACACCTATGGATTTTCATTGAAAAATGGCCCGGAAGCGAAATTGAAAAAAATTCGTATTTTAACCATTTATATGTGTAAGACTCTTAAACCTTGCGTTTCCTTACAGATTCGTCGAAAAAATCGAAAGAAACAAAGGTTTTTCACATAGTCATTCGGGTGCCTCCACGAGGGTCTTTTCGTAAGGGTTGAGGTTGTGAAGTCTTTTCGACACGAGTAAATGTTTTTTTTCTTCCATATTTTAAGCTTAGGACAATCTTAAGTGGATATGGTATGATACTAAAACAAGAAAACAACTTTTCAGATCGAGTTAACGACCCTGTCCCAATGGGCAAAAAAGTTCCTATGTTAACACCTATGGATTTTGAGTGAAAAATGGCCCGGAAGCGAAAGTGAAAAAAATTCGTATTTTAACCATTTATATGTGTAAGACTCTTAAACTTGAGCGTTTCCTTACAGATTCGTCGAAAAAAATCGAAAGAAACAAAGGTTTTTCACATAGTCATTCGGATGCCTCCACGAGGGTCTTTTCGTAAGGGTTGAGGTTGTGAAGTCTTTTCGGCACGAGTAAATGTGTTTTTTCTTCCATATTTTAAGCTTAGGACAATCTTAAGTGGATATGGTATGATACTAAAACAAGAAAACAACTTTTCAGATCGAGTTAACGACCCTGTCCCAATGGGCAAAAAAGTTCCTATGTTAACACCTATGGATTTTGAGTGAAAAATGGCCCGGAAGCGAAAGTGAAAAAAATTCGTATTTTAACCATTTATATGTGTAAGACTCTTAAACTTGAGCGTTTCCTTACAGATTCGTCGAAAAACATCGAAAGAAACAAAGGTCTTTCACATAGAAATTCGGGTGCCTCCACGAGGGTCTTTTCGTAAGGGTTGAGGTTGGGAAGTCTTTTCGACACGAGTAAATGTGTTTTTTCTTCCATATTTTAAGCTTAGGACAATCTTTAGTGGATATGGGATGATACTAAAACAAGAAAACAACTTTTCAGATCGAGTTAACGACCCTGTCCCAATGGGCAAAAAAGTTCCTATGTTAACACCTATGGATTTTGAGTGAAAAATGGCCCGGAAGCGAAAGTGAAAAAAATTCGTATTTTAACCATTTATATGTGTAAGACTCTTAAACTTGAGCGTTTCCTTACAGATTCGTCGAAAAAAATCGAAAGAAACAAAGGTTTTTCAAATAGTGATTCGGATGCCTCCACGAGGGTCTTTTCGTAAGCGTTGAGGTTGTGAAGTCTTTTCGACACGAGTAAATGTTTTTTTTCTTCCATATTTTAAGCTTAGGACAATCTTTTGTGGATATGGTATGATACTAAAACGAGAAAACAACTTTTCAGATCGAGTTAACGACCCTGTCCCAATGGGCAAAAAAGTTCCTATGTTAACACCTATGGATTTTGATTGAAAAATGGCCCGGAAGCGAAATTGAAAAAAATTCGTATTTTAACCATTTATATGTGTAAGACTCTTAAACTTGAGCGTTTCCTTACAGATTCGTCGAAAAAACTCGAAAGAAACAAAGGTTTTTCACATAGTCATTCGGATGCCTCCACGAGGGTCTTTTCGTAAGGGTTGAGGTTGTGAAGTCTTTTCGGCACGAGTAAATGTGTTTTTTCTTCCATATTTTAAGCTTAGGACAATCTTAAGTGGATATGGTATGATACTAAAACAAGAAAACAACTTTTCAGATCGAGTTAACGACCCTGTCCCAATGGGCAAAAAAGTTCCTATGTTAACACCTATGGATTTTGAGTGAAAAATGGCCCGGAAGCGAAAGTGAAAAAAATTCGTATTTTAACCATTTATATGTGTAAGACTCTTAAACTTGAGCGTTTCCTTACAGATTCGTCGAAAAACATCGAAAGAAACAAAGGTCTTTCACATAGAAATTCGGGTGCCTCCACGAGGGTCTTTTCGTAAGGGTTGAGGTTGGGAAGTCTTTTCGACACGAGTAAATGTGTTTTTTCTTCCATATTTTAAGCTTAGGACAATCTTTAGTGGATATGGGATGATACTAAAACAAGAAAACAACTTTTCAGATCGAGTTAACGACCCTGTCCCAATGGGCAAAAAAGTTCCTATGTTAACACCTATGGATTTTGAGTGAAAAATGGCCCGGAAGCGAAAGTGAAAAAAATTCGTATTTTAACCATTTATATGTGTAAGACTCTTAAACTTGAGCGTTTCCTTACAGATTCGTCGAAAAAAATCGAAAGAAACAAAGGTTTTTCAAATAGTGATTCGGATGCCTCCACGAGGGTCTTTTCGTAAGCGTTGAGGTTGTGAAGTCTTTTCGACACGAGTAAATGTTTTTTTTCTTCCATATTTTAAGCTTAGGACAATCTTTTGTGGATATGGTATGATACTAAAACGAGAAAACAACTTTTCAGATCGAGTTAACGACCCTGTCCCAATGGGCAAAAAAGTTCCTATGTTAACACCTATGGATTTTGATTGAAAAATGGCCCGGAAGCGAAATTGAAAAAAATTCGTATTTTAACCATTTATATGTGTAAGACTCTTAAACTTGAGCGTTTCCTTACAGATTCGTCGAAAAAACTCGAAAGAAACAAAGGTTTTTCACATAGTCATTCGGGTGCCTCCACGAGGGTCTTTTCGTAAGGGTTGAGGTTGTGAAGTCTTTTCGACACGAGTAAATGTGTTTTTTCTTCCATATTTTAAGCTTAGGACAATCTTAAGTGGATATGGTATGATACTAAAACAAGAAAACAACTTTTCAGATCGAGTTAACGACCCTGTCCCAATTGGCAAAAAAGTTCCTATGTTAACACCTATGGATTTTGAGTGAAAAATGGCCCGGAAGCGAAAGTGAAAAAAATTCGTATTTTAACCATTTATATGTGTAAGACTCTTAAACTTGAGCGTTTCCTTACAGATTCGTCGAAAAACATCGAAAGAAACAAAGGTTTTTCAAATAGTGATTCGGATGCCTCCACGAGGGTCTTTTCGTAAGGGTTGAGGTTGTGAAGTCTTTTCGACACGAGTAAATGTGTTTTTTCTTCAATATTTTAAGCTTAGGACAATCTTAAGTGGATATGGTATGATACTAAAACAAGAAAACAACTTTTCAGATCGAGTTAACGACCCTGTCCCAATGGGCAAAAAAGTTCCTATGTTAACACCTATGGATTTTCATTGAAAAATGGCCCGGAAGCGAAATTGAAAAAAATTCGTATTTTAACCATTTATATGTGTAAGACTCTTAAACCTTGCGTTTCCTTACAGATTCGTCGAAAAAATCGAAAGAAACAAAGGTTTTTCACATAGTCATTCGGGTGCCTCCACGAGGGTCTTTTCGTAAGGGTTGAGGTTGTGAAGTCTTTTCGACACGAGTAAATGTTTTTTTTCTTCCATATTTTAAGCTTAGGACAATCTTAAGTGGATATGGTATGATACTAAAACAAGAAAACAACTTTTCAGATCGAGTTAACGACCCTGTCCCAATGGGCAAAAAAGTTCCTATGTTAACACCTATGGATTTTGAGTGAAAAATGGCCCGGAAGCGAAAGTGAAAAAAATTCGTATTTTAACCATTTATATGTGTAAGACTCTTAAACTTGAGCGTTTCCTTACAGATTCGTCGAAAAAAATCGAAAGAAACAAAGGTTTTTCACATAGTCATTCGGGTGCCTCCACGAGGGTCTTTTCGTAAGGGTTGAGGTTGTGAAGTCTTTTCGACACGAGTAAATGTGTTTTTTCTTCCATATTTTAAGCTTAGGACAATCTTAAGTGGATATGGTATGATACTAAAACAAGAAAACAACTTTTCAGATCGAGTTAACGACCCTGTCCCAATGGGCAAAAAAGTTCCTATGTTAACACCTATGGATTTTGAGTGAAAAATGGCCCGGAAGCGAAAGTGAAAAAAATTCGTATTTTAACCATTTATATGTGTAAGACTCTTAAACTTGAGCGTTTCCTTACAGATTCGTCGAAAAACATCGAAAGAAACAAAGGTTTTTCAAATAGTGATTCGGATGCCTCCACGAGGGTCTTTTCGTAAGGGTTGAGGTTGTGAAGTCTTTTCGACACGAGTAAATGTGTTTTTTCTTCCATATTTTAAGCTTAGGACAATCTTAAGTGGATATGGTATGATACTAAAACAAGAAAACAACTTTTCAGATCGAGTTAACGACCCTGTCCCAATGGGCAAAAAAGTTCCTATGTTAACACCTATGGATTTTGAGTGAAAAATGGCCCGGAAGCGAAAGTGAAAAAAATTCGTATTTTAACCATTTATATGTGTAAGACTCTTAAACTTGAGCGTTTCCTTACAGATTCGTCGAAAAAAATCGAAAGAAACAAAGGTTTTTCACATAGTCATTCGGGTGCCTCCACGAGGGTCTTTTCGTAAGGGTTGAGGTTGTGAAGTCTTTTCGACACGAGTAAATGTGTTTTTTCTTCCATATTTTAAGCTTAGGACAATCTTAAGTGGATATGGTATGATACTAAAACAAGAAAACAACTTTTCAGATCGAGTTAACGACCCTGTCCCAATGGGCAAAAAAGTTCCTATGTTAACACCTATGGATTTTGAGTGAAAAATGGCCCGGAAGCGAAAGTGAAAAAAATTCGTATTTTAACCATTTATATGTGTAAGACTCTTAAACTTGAGCGTTTCCTTACAGATTCGTCGAAAAACATCGAAAGAAACAAAGGTTTTTCAAATAGTGATTCGGATGCCTCCACGAGGGTCTTTTCGTAAGGGTTGAGGTTGTGAAGTCTTTTCGGCACGAGTAAATGTGTTTTTTCTTCCATATTTTAAGCTTAGGACAATCTTAAGTGGATATGGTATGATACTAAAACAAGAAAACAACTTTTCAGATCGAGTTAACGACCCTGTCCCAATGGGCAAAAAAGTTCCTATGTTAACACCTATGGATTTTGAGTGAAAAATGGCCCGGAAGCGAAAGTGAAAAAAATTCGTATTTTAACCATTTATATGTGTAAGACTCTTAAACTTGAGCGTTTCCTTACAGATTCGTCGAAAAACATCGAAAGAAACAAAGGTTTTTCAAATAGTGATTCGGATGCCTCCACGAGGGTCTTTTCGTAAGGGTTGAGGTTGTGAAGTCTTTTCGGCACGAGTAAATGTGTTTTTTCTTCCATATTTTAAGCTTAGGACAATCTTAAGTGGATATGGTATGATACTAAAACAAGAAAACAACTTTTCAGATCGAGTTAACGACCCTGTCCCAATGGGCAAAAAAGTTCCTATGTTAACACCTATGGATTTTGAGTGAAAAATGGCCCGGAAGCGAAAGTGAAAAAAATTCGTATTTTAACCATTTATATGTGTAAGACTCTTAAACTTGAGCGTTTCCTTACAGATTCGTCGAAAAACATCGAAAGAAACAAAGGTCTTTCACATAGAAATTCGGGTGCCTCCACGAGGGTCTTTTCGTAAGGGTTGAGGTTGGGAAGTCTTTTCGACACGAGTAAATGTATTTTTTCTTCCATATTTTAACCTTAGGACAATCTTTAGTGGATATGGTATGATACTAAAACAAGAAAACAACTTTTCAGATCGAGTTAACGACCCTGTCCCAATGGGCAAAAAAGTTCCTATGTTAACACCTATGGATTTTGAGTGAAAAATGGCCCGGAAGCGAAAGTGAAAAAAATTCGTATTTTAACCATTTATATGTGTAAGACTCTTAAACTTGAGCGTTTCCTTACAGATTCGTCGAAAAACATCGAAAGAAACAAAGGTTTTTCAAATAGTGATTCGGATGCCTCCACGAGGGTCTTTTCGTAAGGGTTGAGGTTGTGAAGTCTTTTCGGCACGAGTAAATGTGTTTTTTCTTCCATATTTTAAGCTTAGGACAATCTTAAGTGGATATGGTATGATACTAAAACAAGAAAACAACTTTTCAGATCGAGTTAACGACCCTGTCCCAATGGGCAAAAAAGTTCCTATGTTAACACCTATGGATTTTGAGTGAAAAATGGCCCGGAAGCGAAAGTGAAAAAAATTCGTATTTTAACCATTTATATGTGTAAGACTCTTAAACTTGAGCGTTTCCTTACAGATTCGTCGAAAAAAATCGAAAGAAACAAAGGTTTTTCACATAGTCATTCGGGTGCCTCCACGAGGGTCTTTTCGTAAGGGTTGAGGTTGTGAAGTCTTTTCGACACGAGTAAATGTGTTTTTTCTTCCATATTTTAAGCTTAGGACAATCTTAAGTGGATATGGTATGATACTAAAACAAGAAAACAACTTTTCAGATCGAGTTAACGACCCTGTCCCAATGGGCAAAAAAGTTCCTATGTTAACACCTATGGATTTTGAGTGAAAAATGGCCCGGAAGCGAAAGTGAAAAAAATTCGTATTTTAACCATTTATATGTGTAAGACTCTTAAACTTGAGCGTTTCCTTACGGATTCGTCGAAAAACATCGAAAGAAACAAAGGTCTTTCACATAGAAATTCGGGTGCCTCCACGAGGGTCTTTTCGTAAGGGTTGAGGTTGGGAAGTCTTTTCGACACGAGTAAATGTATTTTTTCTTCCATATTTTAACCTTAGGACAATCTTTAGTGGATATGGTATGATACTAAAACAAGAAAACAACTTTTCAGATCGAGTTAACGACCCTGTCCCAATGGGCAAAAAAGTTCCTATGTTAACACCTATGGATTTTGAGTGAAAAATGGCCCGGAAGCGAAAGTGAAAAAAATTCGTATTTTAACCATTTATATGTGTAAGACTCTTAAACTTGAGCGTTTCCTTACAGATTCGTCGAAAAACATCGAAAGAAACAAAGGTTTTTCAAATAGTGATTCGGATGCCTCCACGAGGGTCTTTTCGTAAGGGTTGAGGTTGTGAAGTCTTTTCGGCACGAGTAAATGTGTTTTTTCTTCCATATTTTAAGCTTAGGACAATCTTAAGTGGATATGGTATGATACTAAAACAAGAAAACAACTTTTCAGATCGAGTTAACGACCCTGTCCCAATGGGCAAAAAAGTTCCTATGTTAACACCTATGGATTTTGAGTGAAAAATGGCCCGGAAGCGAAAGTGAAAAAAATTCGTATTTTAACCATTTATATGTGTAAGACTCTTAAACTTGAGCGTTTCCTTACAGATTCGTCGAAAAAAATCGAAAGAAACAAAGGTTTTTCACATAGTCATTCGGATGCCTCCACGAGGGTCTTTTCGTAAGGGTTGAGGTTGTGAAGTCTTTTCGGCACGAGTAAATGTGTTTTTTCTTCCATATTTTAAGCTTAGGACAATCTTAAGTGGATATGGTATGATACTAAAACAAGAAAACAACTTTTCAGATCGAGTTAACGACCCTGTCCCAATGGGCAAAAAAGTTCCTATGTTAACACCTATGGATTTTGAGTGAAAAATGGCCCGGAAGCGAAAGTGAAAAAAATTCGTATTTTAACCATTTATATGTGTAAGACTCTTAAACTTGAGCGTTTCCTTACAGATTCGTCGAAAAACATCGAAAGAAACAAAGGTTTTTCAAATAGTGATTCGGATGCCTCCACGAGGGTCTTTTCGTAAGGGTTGAGGTTGTGAAGTCTTTTCGGCACGAGTAAATGTGTTTTTTCTTCCATATTTTAAGCTTAGGACAATCTTAAGTGGATATGGTATGATACTAAAACAAGAAAACAACTTTTCAGATCGAGTTAACGACCCTGTCCCAATGGGCAAAAAAGTTCCTATGTTAACACCTATGGATTTTGAGTGAAAAATGGCCCGGAAGCGAAAGTGAAAAAAATTCGTATTTTAACCATTTATATGTGTAAGACTCTTAAACTTGAGCGTTTCCTTACAGATTCGTCGAAAAAAATCGAAAGAAACAAAGGTTTTTCACATAGTCATTCGGGTGCCTCCACGAGGGTCTTTTCGTAAGGGTTGAGGTTGTGAAGTCTTTTCGACACGAGTAAATGTGTTTTTTCTTCCATATTTTAAGCTTAGGACAATCTTAAGTGGATATGGTATGATACTAAAACAAGAAAACAACTTTTCAGATCGAGTTAACGACCCTGTCCCAATGGGCAAAAAAGTTCCTATGTTAACACCTATGGATTTTGAGTGAAAAATGGCCCGGAAGCGAAAGTGAAAAAAATTCGTATTTTAACCATTTATATGTGTAAGACTCTTAAACTTGAGCGTTTCCTTACAGATTCGTCGAAAAACATCGAAAGAAACAAAGGTTTTTCAAATAGTGATTCGGATGCCTCCACGAGGGTCTTTTCGTAAGGGTTGAGGTTGTGAAGTCTTTTCGACACGAGTAAATGTGTTTTTTCTTCCATATTTTAAGCTTAGGACAATCTTAAGTGGATATGGTATGATACTAAAACAAGAAAACAACTTTTCAGATCGAGTTAACGACCCTGTCCCAATGGGCAAAAAAGTTCCTATGTTAACACCTATGGATTTTGAGTGAAAAATGGCCCGGAGATCGAGTTAACGACCCCTGTCCCAATGGGCAAAAAAGTTCCTATGTTAACACCTATGGATTGTATGAGTGAAAAATGGCCCGGAAGCGAAAGTGAAAACAAAGGTTTTTCACATAGTCATTCGGGTGCCTCCACGAGGGTCTTTTCGTAAGGGTTGAGGTTGTGAAGTCTTTTCGACACGAGTAAATGTGTTTTTTCTTCCATATTTTAAGCTTAGGACAATCTTAAGTGGATATGGTATGATACTAAAACAAGAAAACAACTTTTCAGATCGAGTTAACGACCCTGTCCCAATGGGCAAAAAAGTTCCTATGTTAACACCTATGGATTTTGAGTGAAAAATGGCCCGGAAGCGAAAGTGAAAAAAATTCGTATTTTAACCATTTATATGTGTAAGACTCTTAAACTTGAGCGTTTCCTTACAGATTCGTCGAAAAACATCGAAAGAAACAAAGGTTTTTCAAATAGTGATTCGGATGCCTCCACGAGGGTCTTTTCGTAAGGGTTGAGGTTGTGAAGTCTTTTCGGCACGAGTAAATGTGTTTTTTCTTCCATATTTTAAGCTTAGGACAATCTTAAGTGGATATGGTATGATACTAAAACAAGAAAACAACTTTTCAGATCGAGTTAACGACCCTGTCCCAATGGGCAAAAAAGTTCCTATGTTAACACCTATGGATTTTGAGTGAAAAATGGCCCGGAAGCGAAAGTGAAAAAAATTCGTATTTTAACCATTTATATGTGTAAGACTCTTAAACTTGAGCGTTTCCTTACAGATTCGTCGAAAAACATCGAAAGAAACAAAGGTTTTTCAAATAGTGATTCGGATGCCTCCACGAGGGTCTTTTCGTAAGGGTTGAGGTTGTGAAGTCTTTTCGGCACGAGTAAATGTGTTTTTTCTTCCATATTTTAAGCTTAGGACAATCTTAAGTGGATATGGTATGATACTAAAACAAGAAAACAACTTTTCAGATCGAGTTAACGACCCTGTCCCAATGGGCAAAAAAGTTCCTATGTTAACACCTATGGATTTTGAGTGAAAAATGGCCCGGAAGCGAAAGTGAAAAAAATTCGTATTTTAACCATTTATATGTGTAAGACTCTTAAACTTGAGCGTTTCCTTACAGATTCGTCGAAAAACATCGAAAGAAACAAAGGTCTTTCACATAGAAATTCGGGTGCCTCCACGAGGGTCTTTTCGTAAGGGTTGAGGTTGGGAAGTCTTTTCGACACGAGTAAATGTATTTTTTCTTCCATATTTTAACCTTAGGACAATCTTTAGTGGATATGGTATGATACTAAAACAAGAAAACAACTTTTCAGATCGAGTTAACGACCCTGTCCCAATGGGCAAAAAAGTTCCTATGTTAACACCTATGGATTTTGAGTGAAAAATGGCCCGGAAGCGAAAGTGAAAAAAATTCGTATTTTAACCATTTATATGTGTAAGACTCTTAAACTTGAGCGTTTCCTTACAGATTCGTCGAAAAACATCGAAAGAAACAAAGGTTTTTCAAATAGTGATTCGGATGCCTCCACGAGGGTCTTTTCGTAAGGGTTGAGGTTGTGAAGTCTTTTCGGCACGAGTAAATGTGTTTTTTCTTCCATATTTTAAGCTTAGGACAATCTTAAGTGGATATGGTATGATACTAAAACAAGAAAACAACTTTTCAGATCGAGTTAACGACCCTGTCCCAATGGGCAAAAAAGTTCCTATGTTAACACCTATGGATTTTGAGTGAAAAATGGCCCGGAAGCGAAAGTGAAAAAAATTCGTATTTTAACCATTTATATGTGTAAGACTCTTAAACTTGAGCGTTTCCTTACAGATTCGTCGAAAAAAATCGAAAGAAACAAAGGTTTTTCACATAGTCATTCGGGTGCCTCCACGAGGGTCTTTTCGTAAGGGTTGAGGTTGTGAAGTCTTTTCGACACGAGTAAATGTGTTTTTTCTTCCATATTTTAAGCTTAGGACAATCTTAAGTGGATATGGTATGATACTAAAACAAGAAAACAACTTTTCAGATCGAGTTAACGACCCTGTCCCAATGGGCAAAAAAGTTCCTATGTTAACACCTATGGATTTTGAGTGAAAAATGGCCCGGAAGCGAAAGTGAAAAAAATTCGTATTTTAACCATTTATATGTGTAAGACTCTTAAACTTGAGCGTTTCCTTACGGATTCGTCGAAAAACATCGAAAGAAACAAAGGTCTTTCACATAGAAATTCGGGTGCCTCCACGAGGGTCTTTTCGTAAGGGTTGAGGTTGGGAAGTCTTTTCGACACGAGTAAATGTATTTTTTCTTCCATATTTTAACCTTAGGACAATCTTTAGTGGATATGGTATGATACTAAAACAAGAAAACAACTTTTCAGATCGAGTTAACGACCCTGTCCCAATGGGCAAAAAAGTTCCTATGTTAACACCTATGGATTTTGAGTGAAAAATGGCCCGGAAGCGAAAGTGAAAAAAATTCGTATTTTAACCATTTATATGTGTAAGACTCTTAAACTTGAGCGTTTCCTTACAGATTCGTCGAAAAACATCGAAAGAAACAAAGGTTTTTCAAATAGTGATTCGGATGCCTCCACGAGGGTCTTTTCGTAAGGGTTGAGGTTGTGAAGTCTTTTCGGCACGAGTAAATGTGTTTTTTCTTCCATATTTTAAGCTTAGGACAATCTTAAGTGGATATGGTATGATACTAAAACAAGAAAACAACTTTTCAGATCGAGTTAACGACCCTGTCCCAATGGGCAAAAAAGTTCCTATGTTAACACCTATGGATTTTGAGTGAAAAATGGCCCGGAAGCGAAAGTGAAAAAAATTCGTATTTTAACCATTTATATGTGTAAGACTCTTAAACTTGAGCGTTTCCTTACAGATTCGTCGAAAAAAATCGAAAGAAACAAAGGTTTTTCACATAGTCATTCGGATGCCTCCACGAGGGTCTTTTCGTAAGGGTTGAGGTTGTGAAGTCTTTTCGGCACGAGTAAATGTGTTTTTTCTTCCATATTTTAAGCTTAGGACAATCTTAAGTGGATATGGTATGATACTAAAACAAGAAAACAACTTTTCAGATCGAGTTAACGACCCTGTCCCAATGGGCAAAAAAGTTCCTATGTTAACACCTATGGATTTTGAGTGAAAAATGGCCCGGAAGCGAAAGTGAAAAAAATTCGTATTTTAACCATTTATATGTGTAAGACTCTTAAACTTGAGCGTTTCCTTACAGATTCGTCGAAAAACATCGAAAGAAACAAAGGTCTTTCACATAGAAATTCGGGTGCCTCCACGAGGGTCTTTTCGTAAGGGTTGAGGTTGGGAAGTCTTTTCGACACGAGTAAATGTGTTTTTTCTTCCATATTTTAAGCTTAGGACAATCTTTAGTGGATATGGGATGATACTAAAACAAGAAAACAACTTTTCAGATCGAGTTAACGACCCTGTCCCAATGGGCAAAAAAGTTCCTATGTTAACACCTATGGATTTTGAGTGAAAAATGGCCCGGAAGCGAAAGTGAAAAAAATTCGTATTTTAACCATTTATATGTGTAAGACTCTTAAACTTGAGCGTTTCCTTACAGATTCGTCGAAAAAAATCGAAAGAAACAAAGGTTTTTCAAATAGTGATTCGGATGCCTCCACGAGGGTCTTTTCGTAAGCGTTGAGGTTGTGAAGTCTTTTCGACACGAGTAAATGTTTTTTTTCTTCCATATTTTAAGCTTAGGACAATCTTTTGTGGATATGGTATGATACTAAAACGAGAAAACAACTTTTCAGATCGAGTTAACGACCCTGTCCCAATGGGCAAAAAAGTTCCTATGTTAACACCTATGGATTTTGATTGAAAAATGGCCCGGAAGCGAAATTGAAAAAAATTCGTATTTTAACCATTTATATGTGTAAGACTCTTAAACTTGAGCGTTTCCTTACAGATTCGTCGAAAAAACTCGAAAGAAACAAAGGTTTTTCACATAGTCATTCGGGTGCCTCCACGAGGGTCTTTTCGTAAGGGTTGAGGTTGTGAAGTCTTTTCGACACGAGTAAATGTGTTTTTTCTTCCATATTTTAAGCTTAGGACAATCTTAAGTGGATATGGTATGATACTAAAACAAGAAAACAACTTTTCAGATCGAGTTAACGACCCTGTCCCAATTGGCAAAAAAGTTCCTATGTTAACACCTATGGATTTTCATTGAAAAATGGCCCGGAAGCGAAATTGAAAAAAATTCGTATTTTAACCATTTATATGTGTAAGACTCTTAAACCTTGCGTTTCCTTACAGATTCGTCGAAAAAATCGAAAGAAACAAAGGTTTTTCACATAGTCATTCGGGTGCCTCCACGAGGGTCTTTTCGTAAGGGTTGAGGTTGTGAAGTCTTTTCGACACGAGTAAATGTTTTTTTTCTTCCATATTTTAAGCTTAGGACAATCTTAAGTGGATATGGTATGATACTAAAACAAGAAAACAACTTTTCAGATCGAGTTAACGACCCTGTCCCAATGGGCAAAAAAGTTCCTATGTTAACACCTATGGATTTTGAGTGAAAAATGGCCCGGAAGCGAAAGTGAAAAAAATTCGTATTTTAACCATTTATATGTGTAAGACTCTTAAACTTGAGCGTTTCCTTACAGATTCGTCGAAAAAAATCGAAAGAAACAAAGGTTTTTCACATAGTCATTCGGGTGCCTCCACGAGGGTCTTTTCGTAAGGGTTGAGGTTGTGAAGTCTTTTCGACACGAGTAAATGTGTTTTTTCTTCCATATTTTAAGCTTAGGACAATCTTAAGTGGATATGGTATGATACTAAAACAAGAAAACAACTTTTCAGATCGAGTTAACGACCCTGTCCCAATGGGCAAAAAAGTTCCTATGTTAACACCTATGGATTTTGAGTGAAAAATGGCCCGGAAGCGAAAGTGAAAAAAATTCGTATTTTAACCATTTATATGTGTAAGACTCTTAAACTTGAGCGTTTCCTTACAGATTCGTCGAAAAACATCGAAAGAAACAAAGGTTTTTCAAATAGTGATTCGGATGCCTCCACGAGGGTCTTTTCGTAAGGGTTGAGGTTGTGAAGTCTTTTCGACACGAGTAAATGTGTTTTTTCTTCCATATTTTAAGCTTAGGACAATCTTAAGTGGATATGGTATGATACTAAAACAAGAAAACAACTTTTCAGATCGAGTTAACGACCCTGTCCCAATGGGCAAAAAAGTTCCTATGTTAACACCTATGGATTTTGAGTGAAAAATGGCCCGGAAGCGAAAGTGAAAAAAATTCGTATTTTAACCATTTATATGTGTAAGACTCTTAAACTTGAGCGTTTCCTTACAGATTCGTCGAAAAAAATCGAAAGAAACAAAGGTTTTTCACATAGTCATTCGGGTGCCTCCACGAGGGTCTTTTCGTAAGGGTTGAGGTTGTGAAGTCTTTTCGACACGAGTAAATGTGTTTTTTCTTCCATATTTTAAGCTTAGGACAATCTTAAGTGGATATGGTATGATACTAAAACAAGAAAACAACTTTTCAGATCGAGTTAACGACCCTGTCCCAATGGGCAAAAAAGTTCCTATGTTAACACCTATGGATTTTGAGTGAAAAATGGCCCGGAAGCGAAAGTGAAAAAAATTCGTATTTTAACCATTTATATGTGTAAGACTCTTAAACTTGAGCGTTTCCTTACAGATTCGTCGAAAAACATCGAAAGAAACAAAGGTTTTTCAAATAGTGATTCGGATGCCTCCACGAGGGTCTTTTCGTAAGGGTTGAGGTTGTGAAGTCTTTTCGGCACGAGTAAATGTGTTTTTTCTTCCATATTTTAAGCTTAGGACAATCTTAAGTGGATATGGTATGATACTAAAACAAGAAAACAACTTTTCAGATCGAGTTAACGACCCTGTCCCAATGGGCAAAAAAGTTCCTATGTTAACACCTATGGATTTTGAGTGAAAAATGGCCCGGAAGCGAAAGTGAAAAAAATTCGTATTTTAACCATTTATATGTGTAAGACTCTTAAACTTGAGCGTTTCCTTACAGATTCGTCGAAAAACATCGAAAGAAACAAAGGTTTTTCAAATAGTGATTCGGATGCCTCCACGAGGGTCTTTTCGTAAGGGTTGAGGTTGTGAAGTCTTTTCGGCACGAGTAAATGTGTTTTTTCTTCCATATTTTAAGCTTAGGACAATCTTAAGTGGATATGGTATGATACTAAAACAAGAAAACAACTTTTCAGATCGAGTTAACGACCCTGTCCCAATGGGCAAAAAAGTTCCTATGTTAACACCTATGGATTTTGAGTGAAAAATGGCCCGGAAGCGAAAGTGAAAAAAATTCGTATTTTAACCATTTATATGTGTAAGACTCTTAAACTTGAGCGTTTCCTTACAGATTCGTCGAAAAACATCGAAAGAAACAAAGGTCTTTCACATAGAAATTCGGGTGCCTCCACGAGGGTCTTTTCGTAAGGGTTGAGGTTGGGAAGTCTTTTCGACACGAGTAAATGTATTTTTTCTTCCATATTTTAACCTTAGGACAATCTTTAGTGGATATGGTATGATACTAAAACAAGAAAACAACTTTTCAGATCGAGTTAACGACCCTGTCCCAATGGGCAAAAAAGTTCCTATGTTAACACCTATGGATTTTGAGTGAAAAATGGCCCGGAAGCGAAAGTGAAAAAAATTCGTATTTTAACCATTTATATGTGTAAGACTCTTAAACTTGAGCGTTTCCTTACAGATTCGTCGAAAAACATCGAAAGAAACAAAGGTTTTTCAAATAGTGATTCGGATGCCTCCACGAGGGTCTTTTCGTAAGGGTTGAGGTTGTGAAGTCTTTTCGGCACGAGTAAATGTGTTTTTTCTTCCATATTTTAAGCTTAGGACAATCTTAAGTGGATATGGTATGATACTAAAACAAGAAAACAACTTTTCAGATCGAGTTAACGACCCTGTCCCAATGGGCAAAAAAGTTCCTATGTTAACACCTATGGATTTTGAGTGAAAAATGGCCCGGAAGCGAAAGTGAAAAAAATTCGTATTTTAACCATTTATATGTGTAAGACTCTTAAACTTGAGCGTTTCCTTACAGATTCGTCGAAAAAAATCGAAAGAAACAAAGGTTTTTCACATAGTCATTCGGGTGCCTCCACGAGGGTCTTTTCGTAAGGGTTGAGGTTGTGAAGTCTTTTCGACACGAGTAAATGTGTTTTTTCTTCCATATTTTAAGCTTAGGACAATCTTAAGTGGATATGGTATGATACTAAAACAAGAAAACAACTTTTCAGATCGAGTTAACGACCCTGTCCCAATGGGCAAAAAAGTTCCTATGTTAACACCTATGGATTTTGAGTGAAAAATGGCCCGGAAGCGAAAGTGAAAAAAATTCGTATTTTAACCATTTATATGTGTAAGACTCTTAAACTTGAGCGTTTCCTTACGGATTCGTCGAAAAACATCGAAAGAAACAAAGGTCTTTCACATAGAAATTCGGGTGCCTCCACGAGGGTCTTTTCGTAAGGGTTGAGGTTGGGAAGTCTTTTCGACACGAGTAAATGTATTTTTTCTTCCATATTTTAACCTTAGGACAATCTTTAGTGGATATGGTATGATACTAAAACAAGAAAACAACTTTTCAGATCGAGTTAACGACCCTGTCCCAATGGGCAAAAAAGTTCCTATGTTAACACCTATGGATTTTGAGTGAAAAATGGCCCGGAAGCGAAAGTGAAAAAAATTCGTATTTTAACCATTTATATGTGTAAGACTCTTAAACTTGAGCGTTTCCTTACAGATTCGTCGAAAAACATCGAAAGAAACAAAGGTTTTTCAAATAGTGATTCGGATGCCTCCACGAGGGTCTTTTCGTAAGGGTTGAGGTTGTGAAGTCTTTTCGGCACGAGTAAATGTGTTTTTTCTTCCATATTTTAAGCTTAGGACAATCTTAAGTGGATATGGTATGATACTAAAACAAGAAAACAACTTTTCAGATCGAGTTAACGACCCTGTCCCAATGGGCAAAAAAGTTCCTATGTTAACACCTATGGATTTTGAGTGAAAAATGGCCCGGAAGCGAAAGTGAAAAAAATTCGTATTTTAACCATTTATATGTGTAAGACTCTTAAACTTGAGCGTTTCCTTACAGATTCGTCGAAAAAAATCGAAAGAAACAAAGGTTTTTCACATAGTCATTCGGATGCCTCCACGAGGGTCTTTTCGTAAGGGTTGAGGTTGTGAAGTCTTTTCGGCACGAGTAAATGTGTTTTTTCTTCCATATTTTAAGCTTAGGACAATCTTAAGTGGATATGGTATGATACTAAAACAAGAAAACAACTTTTCAGATCGAGTTAACGACCCTGTCCCAATGGGCAAAAAAGTTCCTATGTTAACACCTATGGATTTTGAGTGAAAAATGGCCCGGAAGCGAAAGTGAAAAAAATTCGTATTTTAACCATTTATATGTGTAAGACTCTTAAACTTGAGCGTTTCCTTACAGATTCGTCGAAAAACATCGAAAGAAACAAAGGTTTTTCAAATAGTGATTCGGATGCCTCCACGAGGGTCTTTTCGTAAGGGTTGAGGTTGTGAAGTCTTTTCGGCACGAGTAAATGTGTTTTTTCTTCCATATTTTAAGCTTAGGACAATCTTAAGTGGATATGGTATGATACTAAAACAAGAAAACAACTTTTCAGATCGAGTTAACGACCCTGTCCCAATGGGCAAAAAAGTTCCTATGTTAACACCTATGGATTTTGAGTGAAAAATGGCCCGGAAGCGAAAGTGAAAAAAATTCGTATTTTAACCATTTATATGTGTAAGACTCTTAAACTTGAGCGTTTCCTTACAGATTCGTCGAAAAACATCGAAAGAAACAAAGGTCTTTCACATAGAAATTCGGGTGCCTCCACGAGGGTCTTTTCGTAAGGGTTGAGGTTGGGAAGTCTTTTCGACACGAGTAAATGTATTTTTTCTTCCATATTTTAACCTTAGGACAATCTTTAGTGGATATGGTATGATACTAAAACAAGAAAACAACTTTTCAGATCGAGTTAACGACCCTGTCCCAATGGGCAAAAAAGTTCCTATGTTAACACCTATGGATTTTGAGTGAAAAATGGCCCGGAAGCGAAAGTGAAAAAAATTCGTATTTTAACCATTTATATGTGTAAGACTCTTAAACTTGAGCGTTTCCTTACAGATTCGTCGAAAAACATCGAAAGAAACAAAGGTTTTTCAAATAGTGATTCGGATGCCTCCACGAGGGTCTTTTCGTAAGGGTTGAGGTTGTGAAGTCTTTTCGGCACGAGTAAATGTGTTTTTTCTTCCATATTTTAAGCTTAGGACAATCTTAAGTGGATATGGTATGATACTAAAACAAGAAAACAACTTTTCAGATCGAGTTAACGACCCTGTCCCAATGGGCAAAAAAGTTCCTATGTTAACACCTATGGATTTTGAGTGAAAAATGGCCCGGAAGCGAAAGTGAAAAAAATTCGTATTTTAACCATTTATATGTGTAAGACTCTTAAACTTGAGCGTTTCCTTACAGATTCGTCGAAAAAAATCGAAAGAAACAAAGGTTTTTCACATAGTCATTCGGGTGCCTCCACGAGGGTCTTTTCGTAAGGGTTGAGGTTGTGAAGTCTTTTCGACACGAGTAAATGTGTTTTTTCTTCCATATTTTAAGCTTAGGACAATCTTAAGTGGATATGGTATGATACTAAAACAAGAAAACAACTTTTCAGATCGAGTTAACGACCCTGTCCCAATGGGCAAAAAAGTTCCTATGTTAACACCTATGGATTTTGAGTGAAAAATGGCCCGGAAGCGAAAGTGAAAAAAATTCGTATTTTAACCATTTATATGTGTAAGACTCTTAAACTTGAGCGTTTCCTTACGGATTCGTCGAAAAACATCGAAAGAAACAAAGGTCTTTCACATAGAAATTCGGGTGCCTCCACGAGGGTCTTTTCGTAAGGGTTGAGGTTGGGAAGTCTTTTCGACACGAGTAAATGTATTTTTTCTTCCATATTTTAACCTTAGGACAATCTTTAGTGGATATGGTATGATACTAAAACAAGAAAACAACTTTTCAGATCGAGTTAACGACCCTGTCCCAATGGGCAAAAAAGTTCCTATGTTAACACCTATGGATTTTGAGTGAAAAATGGCCCGGAAGCGAAAGTGAAAAAAATTCGTATTTTAACCATTTATATGTGTAAGACTCTTAAACTTGAGCGTTTCCTTACAGATTCGTCGAAAAACATCGAAAGAAACAAAGGTTTTTCAAATAGTGATTCGGATGCCTCCACGAGGGTCTTTTCGTAAGGGTTGAGGTTGTGAAGTCTTTTCGGCACGAGTAAATGTGTTTTTTCTTCCATATTTTAAGCTTAGGACAATCTTAAGTGGATATGGTATGATACTAAAACAAGAAAACAACTTTTCAGATCGAGTTAACGACCCTGTCCCAATGGGCAAAAAAGTTCCTATGTTAACACCTATGGATTTTGAGTGAAAAATGGCCCGGAAGCGAAAGTGAAAAAAATTCGTATTTTAACCATTTATATGTGTAAGACTCTTAAACTTGAGCGTTTCCTTACAGATTCGTCGAAAAAAATCGAAAGAAACAAAGGTTTTTCACATAGTCATTCGGATGCCTCCACGAGGGTCTTTTCGTAAGGGTTGAGGTTGTGAAGTCTTTTCGGCACGAGTAAATGTGTTTTTTCTTCCATATTTTAAGCTTAGGACAATCTTAAGTGGATATGGTATGATACTAAAACAAGAAAACAACTTTTCAGATCGAGTTAACGACCCTGTCCCAATGGGCAAAAAAGTTCCTATGTTAACACCTATGGATTTTGAGTGAAAAATGGCCCGGAAGCGAAAGTGAAAAAAATTCGTATTTTAACCATTTATATGTGTAAGACTCTTAAACTTGAGCGTTTCCTTACAGATTCGTCGAAAAACATCGAAAGAAACAAAGGTCTTTCACATAGAAATTCGGGTGCCTCCACGAGGGTCTTTTCGTAAGGGTTGAGGTTGGGAAGTCTTTTCGACACGAGTAAATGTGTTTTTTCTTCCATATTTTAAGCTTAGGACAATCTTTAGTGGATATGGGATGATACTAAAACAAGAAAACAACTTTTCAGATCGAGTTAACGACCCTGTCCCAATGGGCAAAAAAGTTCCTATGTTAACACCTATGGATTTTGAGTGAAAAATGGCCCGGAAGCGAAAGTGAAAAAAATTCGTATTTTAACCATTTATATGTGTAAGACTCTTAAACTTGAGCGTTTCCTTACAGATTCGTCGAAAAAAATCGAAAGAAACAAAGGTTTTTCAAATAGTGATTCGGATGCCTCCACGAGGGTCTTTTCGTAAGCGTTGAGGTTGTGAAGTCTTTTCGACACGAGTAAATGTTTTTTTTCTTCCATATTTTAAGCTTAGGACAATCTTTTGTGGATATGGTATGATACTAAAACGAGAAAACAACTTTTCAGATCGAGTTAACGACCCTGTCCCAATGGGCAAAAAAGTTCCTATGTTAACACCTATGGATTTTGATTGAAAAATGGCCCGGAAGCGAAATTGAAAAAAATTCGTATTTTAACCATTTATATGTGTAAGACTCTTAAACTTGAGCGTTTCCTTACAGATTCGTCGAAAAAACTCGAAAGAAACAAAGGTTTTTCACATAGTCATTCGGGTGCCTCCACGAGGGTCTTTTCGTAAGGGTTGAGGTTGTGAAGTCTTTTCGACACGAGTAAATGTGTTTTTTCTTCCATATTTTAAGCTTAGGACAATCTTAAGTGGATATGGTATGATACTAAAACAAGAAAACAACTTTTCAGATCGAGTTAACGACCCTGTCCCAATTGGCAAAAAAGTTCCTATGTTAACACCTATGGATTTTGAGTGAAAAATGGCCCGGAAGCGAAAGTGAAAAAAATTCGTATTTTAACCATTTATATGTGTAAGACTCTTAAACTTGAGCGTTTCCTTACAGATTCGTCGAAAAACATCGAAAGAAACAAAGGTTTTTCAAATAGTGATTCGGATGCCTCCACGAGGGTCTTTTCGTAAGGGTTGAGGTTGTGAAGTCTTTTCGACACGAGTAAATGTGTTTTTTCTTCAATATTTTAAGCTTAGGACAATCTTAAGTGGATATGGTATGATACTAAAACAAGAAAACAACTTTTCAGATCGAGTTAACGACCCTGTCCCAATGGGCAAAAAAGTTCCTATGTTAACACCTATGGATTTTCATTGAAAAATGGCCCGGAAGCGAAATTGAAAAAAATTCGTATTTTAACCATTTATATGTGTAAGACTCTTAAACCTTGCGTTTCCTTACAGATTCGTCGAAAAAATCGAAAGAAACAAAGGTTTTTCACATAGTCATTCGGGTGCCTCCACGAGGGTCTTTTCGTAAGGGTTGAGGTTGTGAAGTCTTTTCGACACGAGTAAATGTTTTTTTTCTTCCATATTTTAAGCTTAGGACAATCTTAAGTGGATATGGTATGATACTAAAACAAGAAAACAACTTTTCAGATCGAGTTAACGACCCTGTCCCAATGGGCAAAAAAGTTCCTATGTTAACACCTATGGATTTTGAGTGAAAAATGGCCCGGAAGCGAAAGTGAAAAAAATTCGTATTTTAACCATTTATATGTGTAAGACTCTTAAACTTGAGCGTTTCCTTACAGATTCGTCGAAAAAAATCGAAAGAAACAAAGGTTTTTCACATAGTCATTCGGGTGCCTCCACGAGGGTCTTTTCGTAAGGGTTGAGGTTGTGAAGTCTTTTCGACACGAGTAAATGTGTTTTTTCTTCCATATTTTAAGCTTAGGACAATCTTAAGTGGATATGGTATGATACTAAAACAAGAAAACAACTTTTCAGATCGAGTTAACGACCCTGTCCCAATGGGCAAAAAAGTTCCTATGTTAACACCTATGGATTTTGAGTGAAAAATGGCCCGGAAGCGAAAGTGAAAAAAATTCGTATTTTAACCATTTATATGTGTAAGACTCTTAAACTTGAGCGTTTCCTTACAGATTCGTCGAAAAACATCGAAAGAAACAAAGGTTTTTCAAATAGTGATTCGGATGCCTCCACGAGGGTCTTTTCGTAAGGGTTGAGGTTGTGAAGTCTTTTCGACACGAGTAAATGTGTTTTTTCTTCCATATTTTAAGCTTAGGACAATCTTAAGTGGATATGGTATGATACTAAAACAAGAAAACAACTTTTCAGATCGAGTTAACGACCCTGTCCCAATGGGCAAAAAAGTTCCTATGTTAACACCTATGGATTTTGAGTGAAAAATGGCCCGGAAGCGAAAGTGAAAAAAATTCGTATTTTAACCATTTATATGTGTAAGACTCTTAAACTTGAGCGTTTCCTTACAGATTCGTCGAAAAAAATCGAAAGAAACAAAGGTTTTTCACATAGTCATTCGGGTGCCTCCACGAGGGTCTTTTCGTAAGGGTTGAGGTTGTGAAGTCTTTTCGACACGAGTAAATGTGTTTTTTCTTCCATATTTTAAGCTTAGGACAATCTTAAGTGGATATGGTATGATACTAAAACAAGAAAACAACTTTTCAGATCGAGTTAACGACCCTGTCCCAATGGGCAAAAAAGTTCCTATGTTAACACCTATGGATTTTGAGTGAAAAATGGCCCGGAAGCGAAAGTGAAAAAAATTCGTATTTTAACCATTTATATGTGTAAGACTCTTAAACTTGAGCGTTTCCTTACAGATTCGTCGAAAAACATCGAAAGAAACAAAGGTTTTTCAAATAGTGATTCGGATGCCTCCACGAGGGTCTTTTCGTAAGGGTTGAGGTTGTGAAGTCTTTTCGGCACGAGTAAATGTGTTTTTTCTTCCATATTTTAAGCTTAGGACAATCTTAAGTGGATATGGTATGATACTAAAACAAGAAAACAACTTTTCAGATCGAGTTAACGACCCTGTCCCAATGGGCAAAAAAGTTCCTATGTTAACACCTATGGATTTTGAGTGAAAAATGGCCCGGAAGCGAAAGTGAAAAAAATTCGTATTTTAACCATTTATATGTGTAAGACTCTTAAACTTGAGCGTTTCCTTACAGATTCGTCGAAAAACATCGAAAGAAACAAAGGTTTTTCAAATAGTGATTCGGATGCCTCCACGAGGGTCTTTTCGTAAGGGTTGAGGTTGTGAAGTCTTTTCGGCACGAGTAAATGTGTTTTTTCTTCCATATTTTAAGCTTAGGACAATCTTAAGTGGATATGGTATGATACTAAAACAAGAAAACAACTTTTCAGATCGAGTTAACGACCCTGTCCCAATGGGCAAAAAAGTTCCTATGTTAACACCTATGGATTTTGAGTGAAAAATGGCCCGGAAGCGAAAGTGAAAAAAATTCGTATTTTAACCATTTATATGTGTAAGACTCTTAAACTTGAGCGTTTCCTTACAGATTCGTCGAAAAACATCGAAAGAAACAAAGGTCTTTCACATAGAAATTCGGGTGCCTCCACGAGGGTCTTTTCGTAAGGGTTGAGGTTGGGAAGTCTTTTCGACACGAGTAAATGTATTTTTTCTTCCATATTTTAACCTTAGGACAATCTTTAGTGGATATGGTATGATACTAAAACAAGAAAACAACTTTTCAGATCGAGTTAACGACCCTGTCCCAATGGGCAAAAAAGTTCCTATGTTAACACCTATGGATTTTGAGTGAAAAATGGCCCGGAAGCGAAAGTGAAAAAAATTCGTATTTTAACCATTTATATGTGTAAGACTCTTAAACTTGAGCGTTTCCTTACAGATTCGTCGAAAAACATCGAAAGAAACAAAGGTTTTTCAAATAGTGATTCGGATGCCTCCACGAGGGTCTTTTCGTAAGGGTTGAGGTTGTGAAGTCTTTTCGACACGAGTAAATGTTTTTTTTCTTCCATATTTTAAGCTTAGGACAATCTGTTGTGGATATGGTATGATACTAAAACGAGAAAACAACTTTTCAGATCGAGTTAACGACCCTGTCCCAATGGGCAAAAAAGTTCCTATGTTAACACCTATGGATTTTGAGTGAAAAATGGCCCGGAAGCGAAAGTGAAAAAAATTCGTATTTTAACCATTTATATGTGTAAGACTCTTAAACTTGAGCGTTTCCTTACAGATTCGTCGAAAAACATCGAAAGAAACAAAGGTTTTTCAAATAGTGATTCGGATGCCTCCACGAGGGTCTTTTCGTAAGGGTTGAGGTTGTGAAGTCTTTTCGGCACGAGTAAATGTGTTTTTTCTTCCATATTTTAAGCTTAGGACAATCTTAAGTGGATATGGTATGATACTAAAACAAGAAAACAACTTTTCAGATCGAGTTAACGACCCTGTCCCAATGGGCAAAAAAGTTCCTATGTTAACACCTATGGATTTTGAGTGAAAAATGGCCCGGAAGCGAAAGTGAAAAAAATTCGTATTTTAACCATTTATATGTGTAAGACTCTTAAACTTGAGCGTTTCCTTACAGATTCGTCGAAAAACATCGAAAGAAACAAAGGTTTTTCAAATAGTGATTCGGATGCCTCCACGAGGGTCTTTTCGTAAGGGTTGAGGTTGTGAAGTCTTTTCGGCACGAGTAAATGTGTTTTTTCTTCCATATTTTAAGCTTAGGACAATCTTAAGTGGATATGGTATGATACTAAAACAAGAAAACAACTTTTCAGATCGAGTTAACGACCCTGTCCCAATGGGCAAAAAAGTTCCTATGTTAACACCTATGGATTTTGAGTGAAAAATGGCCCGGAAGCGAAAGTGAAAAAAATTCGTATTTTAACCATTTATATGTGTAAGACTCTTAAACTTGAGCGTTTCCTTACAGATTCGTCGAAAAACATCGAAAGAAACAAAGGTCTTTCACATAGAAATTCGGGTGCCTCCACGAGGGTCTTTTCGTAAGGGTTGAGGTTGGGAAGTCTTTTCGACACGAGTAAATGTATTTTTTCTTCCATATTTTAACCTTAGGACAATCTTTAGTGGATATGGTATGATACTAAAACAAGAAAACAACTTTTCAGATCGAGTTAACGACCCTGTCCCAATGGGCAAAAAAGTTCCTATGTTAACACCTATGGATTTTGAGTGAAAAATGGCCCGGAAGCGAAAGTGAAAAAAATTCGTATTTTAACCATTTATATGTGTAAGACTCTTAAACTTGAGCGTTTCCTTACAGATTCGTCGAAAAACATCGAAAGAAACAAAGGTTTTTCAAATAGTGATTCGGATGCCTCCACGAGGGTCTTTTCGTAAGGGTTGAGGTTGTGAAGTCTTTTCGGCACGAGTAAATGTGTTTTTTCTTCCATATTTTAAGCTTAGGACAATCTTAAGTGGATATGGTATGATACTAAAACAAGAAAACAACTTTTCAGATCGAGTTAACGACCCTGTCCCAATGGGCAAAAAAGTTCCTATGTTAACACCTATGGATTTTGAGTGAAAAATGGCCCGGAAGCGAAAGTGAAAAAAATTCGTATTTTAACCATTTATATGTGTAAGACTCTTAAACTTGAGCGTTTCCTTACAGATTCGTCGAAAAAAATCGAAAGAAACAAAGGTTTTTCACATAGTCATTCGGGTGCCTCCACGAGGGTCTTTTCGTAAGGGTTGAGGTTGTGAAGTCTTTTCGACACGAGTAAATGTGTTTTTTCTTCCATATTTTAAGCTTAGGACAATCTTAAGTGGATATGGTATGATACTAAAACAAGAAAACAACTTTTCAGATCGAGTTAACGACCCTGTCCCAATGGGCAAAAAAGTTCCTATGTTAACACCTATGGATTTTGAGTGAAAAATGGCCCGGAAGCGAAAGTGAAAAAAATTCGTATTTTAACCATTTATATGTGTAAGACTCTTAAACTTGAGCGTTTCCTTACGGATTCGTCGAAAAACATCGAAAGAAACAAAGGTCTTTCACATAGAAATTCGGGTGCCTCCACGAGGGTCTTTTCGTAAGGGTTGAGGTTGGGAAGTCTTTTCGACACGAGTAAATGTATTTTTTCTTCCATATTTTAACCTTAGGACAATCTTTAGTGGATATGGTATGATACTAAAACAAGAAAACAACTTTTCAGATCGAGTTAACGACCCTGTCCCAATGGGCAAAAAAGTTCCTATGTTAACACCTATGGATTTTGAGTGAAAAATGGCCCGGAAGCGAAAGTGAAAAAAATTCGTATTTTAACCATTTATATGTGTAAGACTCTTAAACTTGAGCGTTTCCTTACAGATTCGTCGAAAAACATCGAAAGAAACAAAGGTTTTTCAAATAGTGATTCGGATGCCTCCACGAGGGTCTTTTCGTAAGGGTTGAGGTTGTGAAGTCTTTTCGGCACGAGTAAATGTGTTTTTTCTTCCATATTTTAAGCTTAGGACAATCTTAAGTGGATATGGTATGATACTAAAACAAGAAAACAACTTTTCAGATCGAGTTAACGACCCTGTCCCAATGGGCAAAAAAGTTCCTATGTTAACACCTATGGATTTTGAGTGAAAAATGGCCCGGAAGCGAAAGTGAAAAAAATTCGTATTTTAACCATTTATATGTGTAAGACTCTTAAACTTGAGCGTTTCCTTACAGATTCGTCGAAAAAAATCGAAAGAAACAAAGGTTTTTCACATAGTCATTCGGGTGCCTCCACGAGGGTCTTTTCGTAAGGGTTGAGGTTGTGAAGTCTTTTCGACACGAGTAAATGTGTTTTTTCTTCCATATTTTAAGCTTAGGACAATCTTAAGTGGATATGGTATGATACTAAAACAAGAAAACAACTTTTCAAATCGAGTTAACGACCCTGTCCCAATGGGCAAAAAAGTTCCTATGTTAACACCTATGGATTTTGAGTGAAAAATGGCCCGGAAGCGAAAGTGAAAAAAATTCGTATTTTAACCATTTATATGTGTAAGACTCTTAAACTTGAGCGTTTCCTTACAGATTCGTCGAAAAACATCGAAAGAAACAAAGGTTTTTCAAATAGTGATTCGGATGCCTCCACGAGGGTCTTTTCGTAAGGGTTGAGGTTGTGAAGTCTTTTCGACACGAGTAAATGTGTTTTTTCTTCCATATTTTAAGCTTAGGACAATCTTAAGTGGATATGGTATGATACTAAAACAAGAAAACAACTTTTCAGATCGAGTTAACGACCCTGTCCCAATGGGCAAAAAAGTTCCTATGTTAACACCTATGGATTTTGAGTGAAAAATGGCCCGGAAGCGAAAGTGAAAAAAATTCGTATTTTAACCATTTATATGTGTAAGACTCTTAAACTTGAGCGTTTCCTTACAGATTCGTCGAAAAACATCGAAAGAAACAAAGGTTTTTCAAATAGTGATTCGGATGCCTCCACGAGGGTCTTTTCGTAAGGGTTGAGGTTGTGAAGTCTTTTCGGCACGAGTAAATGTGTTTTTTCTTCCATATTTTAAGCTTAGGACAATCTTAAGTGGATATGGTATGATACTAAAACAAGAAAACAACTTTTCAGATCGAGTTAACGACCCTGTCCCAATGGGCAAAAAAGTTCCTATGTTAACACCTATGGATTTTGAGTGAAAAATGGCCCGGAAGCGAAAGTGAAAAAAATTCGTATTTTAACCATTTATATGTGTAAGACTCTTAAACTTGAGCGTTTCCTTACAGATTCGTCGAAAAACATCGAAAGAAACAAAGGTTTTTCAAATAGTGATTCGGATGCCTCCACGAGGGTCTTTTCGTAAGGGTTGAGGTTGTGAAGTCTTTTCGGCACGAGTAAATGTGTTTTTTCTTCCATATTTTAAGCTTAGGACAATCTTAAGTGGATATGGTATGATACTAAAACAAGAAAACAACTTTTCAGATCGAGTTAACGACCCTGTCCCAATGGGCAAAAAAGTTCCTATGTTAACACCTATGGATTTTGAGTGAAAAATGGCCCGGAAGCGAAAGTGAAAAAAATTCGTATTTTAACCATTTATATGTGTAAGACTCTTAAACTTGAGCGTTTCCTTACAGATTCGTCGAAAAACATCGAAAGAAACAAAGGTCTTTCACATAGAAATTCGGGTGCCTCCACGAGGGTCTTTTCGTAAGGGTTGAGGTTGGGAAGTCTTTTCGACACGAGTAAATGTATTTTTTCTTCCATATTTTAACCTTAGGACAATCTTTAGTGGATATGGTATGATACTAAAACAAGAAAACAACTTTTCAGATCGAGTTAACGACCCTGTCCCAATGGGCAAAAAAGTTCCTATGTTAACACCTATGGATTTTGAGTGAAAAATGGCCCGGAAGCGAAAGTGAAAAAAATTCGTATTTTAACCATTTATATGTGTAAGACTCTTAAACTTGAGCGTTTCCTTACAGATTCGTCGAAAAACATCGAAAGAAACAAAGGTTTTTCAAATAGTGATTCGGATGCCTCCACGAGGGTCTTTTCGTAAGGGTTGAGGTTGTGAAGTCTTTTCGGCACGAGTAAATGTGTTTTTTCTTCCATATTTTAAGCTTAGGACAATCTTAAGTGGATATGGTATGATACTAAAACAAGAAAACAACTTTTCAGATCGAGTTAACGACCCTGTCCCAATGGGCAAAAAAGTTCCTATGTTAACACCTATGGATTTTGAGTGAAAAATGGCCCGGAAGCGAAAGTGAAAAAAATTCGTATTTTAACCATTTATATGTGTAAGACTCTTAAACTTGAGCGTTTCCTTACAGATTCGTCGAAAAACATCGAAAGAAACAAAGGTCTTTCACATAGAAATTCGGGTGCCTCCACGAGGGTCTTTTCGTAAGGGTTGAGGTTGGGAAGTCTTTTCGACACGAGTAAATGTATTTTTTCTTCCATATTTTAACCTTAGGACAATCTTTAGTGGATATGGTATGATACTAAAACAAGAAAACAACTTTTCAGATCGAGTTAACGACCCTGTCCCAATGGGCAAAAAAGTTCCTATGTTAACACCTATGGATTTTGAGTGAAAAATGGCCCGGAAGCGAAAGTGAAAAAAATTCGTATTTTAACCATTTATATGTGTAAGACTCTTAAACTTGAGCGTTTCCTTACAGATTCGTCGAAAAACATCGAAAGAAACAAAGGTTTTTCAAATAGTGATTCGGATGCCTCCACGAGGGTCTTTTCGTAAGGGTTGAGGTTGTGAAGTCTTTTCGGCACGAGTAAATGTGTTTTTTCTTCCATATTTTAAGCTTAGGACAATCTTAAGTGGATATGGTATGATACTAAAACAAGAAAACAACTTTTCAGATCGAGTTAACGACCCTGTCCCAATGGGCAAAAAAGTTCCTATGTTAACACCTATGGATTTTGAGTGAAAAATGGCCCGGAAGCGAAAGTGAAAAAAATTCGTATTTTAACCATTTATATGTGTAAGACTCTTAAACTTGAGCGTTTCCTTACAGATTCGTCGAAAAACATCGAAAGAAACAAAGGTTTTTCAAATAGTGATTCGGATGCCTCCACGAGGGTCTTTTCGTAAGGGTTGAGGTTGTGAAGTCTTTTCGACACGAGTAAATGTTTTTTTTCTTCCATATTTTAAGCTTAGGACAATCTTTTGTGGATATGGTATGATACTAAAACGAGAAAACAACTTTTCAGATCGAGTTAACGACCCTGTCCCAATGGGCAAAAAAGTTCCTATGTTAACACCTATGGATTTTGATTGAAAAATGGCCCGGAAGCGAAATTGAAAAAAATTCGTATTTTAACCATTTATATGTGTAAGACTCTTAAACTTGAGCGTTTCCTTACAGATTCGTAGAAAAAAATCGAAAGAAACAAAGGTTTTTCACATAGTCATTCGGGTGCCTCCACGAGGGTCTTTTCGTAAGGGTTGAGGTTGTGAAGTCTTTTCGACACGAGTAAATGTGTTTTTTCTTCCATATTTTAAGCTTAGGACAATCTTAAGTGGATATGGTATGATACTAAAACAAGAAAACAACTTTTCAGATCGAGTTAACGACCCTGTCCCAATGGGCAAAAAAGTTCCTATGTTAACACCTATGGATTTTGAGTGAAAAATGGCCCGGAAGCGAAAGTGAAAAAAATTCGTATTTTAACCATTTATATGTGTAAGACTCTTAAACTTGAGCGTTTCCTTACAGATTCGTCGAAAAACATCGAAAGAAACAAAGGTTTTTCAAATAGTGATTCGGATGCCTCCACGAGGGTCTTTTCGTAAGGGTTGAGGTTGTGAAGTCTTTTCGGCACGAGTAAATGTGTTTTTTCTTCCATATTTTAAGCTTAGGACAATCTTAAGTGGATATGGTATGATACTAAAACGAGAAAACAACTTTTCAGATCGAGTTAACGACCCTGTCCCAATGGGCAAAAAAGTTCCTATGTTAACACCTATGGATTTTGAGTGAAAAATTGCCCGGAAGCGAAAGTGAAAAAAATTCGTATTTTAACCATTTATATGTGCAAGACTCTTAAACTTGAGCGTTTCCTTACAGATTCGTCGAAAAACATCGAAAGAAACAAAGGTTTTTCAAATAGTGATTCGGATGCCTCCACGAGGGTCTTTTCGTAAGGGTTGAGGTTGTGAAGTCTTTTCGACACGAGTAAATGTATTTTTTCTTCCATATTTTAACCTTAGGACAATCTTTAGTGGATATGGTATGATACTAAAACGAGAAAACAACTTTTCAGATCGAGTTAACGACCCTGTCACAATGGGCAAAAAAGTTCCTATGTTAACACCTTTGGATTTTGAGTGAAAATGGCCCGGAAGCGAAATTGAAAAAAATTCGTATTTTAACCATTTATATGTGTAAGACTCTTAAACTTGAGCGTTTCCTTACAGATTCGTCGAAAAACATCGAAAGAAACAAAGGTTTTTCAAATAGTGATTCGGATGCCTCCACGAGGGTCTTTTCGTAAGGGTTGAGGTTGTGAAGTCTTTTCGACACGAGTAAATGTGTTTTTTCTTCCATATTTTAAGCTTAGGACAATCTTAAGTGGATATGGTATGATACTAAAACGAGAAAACAACTTTTCAGATCGAGTTAACGACCCTGTCCCAATGGGCAAAAAAGTTCCTATGTTAACACCTATGGATTTTGAGTGAAAAATGGCCCGGAAGCGAAAGTGAAAAAAATTCGTATTTTAACCATTTATATGTGTAAGACTCTTAAACTTGAGCGTTTCCTTACAGATTCGTCGAAAAACATCGAAAGAAACAAAGGTTTTTCAAATAGTGATTCGGATGCCTCCACGAGGGTCTTTTCGTAAGGGTTGAGGTTGTGAAGTCTTTTCGACACGAGTAAATGTTTTTTTTCTTCCATATTTTAAGCTTAGGACAATCTTAAGTGGATATGGTATGATACTAAAACGAGAAAATAACTTTTCAGATCGAGTTAACGACCCTGTCCCAATGGGCAAAAAAGTTCCTATGTTAACACCTATGGATTTTGAGTGAAAAATGGCCCGGAAGCGAAAGTGAAAAAAATTCGTATTTTAACCATTTATATGTGTAAGACTCTTAAACTTGAGCGTTTCCTTACAGATTCGTCGAAAAACATCGATAGAAACAAAGGTTTTTCAAATAGTGATTCGGATGCCTCCACGAGGGTCTTTTCGTAAGGGTTGAGGTTGTGAAGTCTTTTCGACACGAGTAAATGTTTTTTTTCTTCCATATTTTAAGCTTAGGACAATCTTTTGTGGATATGGTATGATACTAAAACGAGAAAAAAACTTTTCAGATCGAGTTAACGACCCTGTCCCAATGGGCAAAAAGTTCCTATGTTAACACCTATGGATTTTGATTGAAAAATGGCCCGGAAGCGAAATTGAAAAAAATTCGTATTTTAACCATTTATATGTGTAAGACTCTTAAACTTGAGCGTTTCCTTACAGATTCGTCGAAAAAAATCGAAAGAAACAAAGGTTTTTCACATAGTCATTCGGGTGCCTCCACGAGGGTCTTTTCGTAAGGGTTGAGGTTGTGAAGTCTTTTCGACACGAGTAAATGTGTTTTTTCTTCCATATTTTAAGCTTAGGACAATCTTAAGTGGATATGGTATGATACTAAAACAAGAAAACAACTTTTCAGATCGAGTTAACGACCCTGTCCCAATGCGCAAAAAAGTTCCTATGTTAACACCTATGGATATTGAGTGAAAAATGGCCCGGAAGCGAAAGTGAAAAAAATTCGTATTTTAACCATTTATATGTGTAAGACTCTTAAACTTGAGCGTTTCCTTACAGATTCGTCGAAAAACATCGATAGAAACAAAGGTTTTTCAAATAGTGATTCGGATGCCTCCACGAGGGTCTTTTCGTAAGGGTTGAGGTTGTGAAGTCTTTTCGACACGAGTAAATGTTTTTTTTCTTCCATATTTTAAGCTTAGGACAATCTTTTGTGGATATGGTATGATACTAAAACGAGAAAAAAACTTTTCAGATCGAGTTAACGACCCTGTCCCAATGGGCAAAAAAGTTCCTATGTTAACACCTTTGGATTTTGATTGAAAAATGGCCCGGAAGCGAAATTGAAAAAAATTCGTATTTTAACCATTTATATGTGTAAGACTCTTAAACTTGAGCGTTTCCTTACAGATTCGTCGAAAAAAATCGAAAGAAACAAAGGTTTTTCACATAGTCATTCGGGTGCCTCCACGAGGGTCTTTTCGTAAGGGTTGAGGTTGTGAAGTCTTTTCGACACGAGTAAATGTGTTTTTTCTTCCATATTTTAAGCTTAGGACAATCTTAAGTGGATATGGTATGATACTAAAACAAGAAAACAACTTTTCAGATCGAGTTAACGACCCTGTCCCAATGCGCAAAAAAGTTCCTATGTTAACACCTATGGATTTTGATTGAAAAATGGCCCGGAAGCGAAAGTGAAAAAAATTCGTATTTTAACCATTTATATGTGTAAGACTCTTAAACTTGAGCGTTTCCTTACAGATTCGTCGAAAAACATCGAAAGAAACAAAGGTTTTTCAAATAGTGATTCGGATGCCTCCACGAGGGTCTTTTCGTAAGGGTTGAGGTTGTGAAGTCTTTTCGACACGAGTAAATGTATTTTTTCTTCCATATTTTAACCTTAGGACAATCTTTAGTGGATATGGTATGATACTAAAACGAGAAAACAACTTTTCAGATCGAGTTAACGACCCTGTCACAATGGGCAAAAAAGTTCCTATGTTAACACCTTTGGATTTTGAGTGAAAATGGCCCGGAAGCGAAATTGAAAAAAATTCGTATTTTAACCATTTATATGTGTAAGACTCTTAAACTTGAGCGTTTCCTTACAGATTCGTCGAAAAACATCGAAAGAAACAAAGGTTTTTCAAATAGTGATTCGGATGCCTCCACGAGGGTCTTTTCGTAAGGGTTGAGGTTGTGAAGTCTTTTCGACACGAGTAAATGTGTTTTTTCTTCCATATTTTAAGCTTAGGACAATCTTAAGTGGATATGGTATGATACTAAAACGAGAAAACAACTTTTCAGATCGAGTTAACGACCCTGTCCCAATGGGCAAAAAAGTTCCTATGTTAACACCTATGGATTTTGAGTGAAAAATGGCCCTGAAGCGAAAGTGAAAAAAATTCGTATTTTAACCATTTATATGTGTAAGACTCTTAAACTTGAGCGTTTCCTTACAGATTCGTCGAAAAACATCGAAAGAAACAAAGGTTTTTCAAATAGTGATTCGGATGCCTCCACGAGGGTCTTTTCGTAAGGGTTGAGGTTGTGAAGTCTTTTCGACACGAGTAAATGTTTTTTTTCTTCCATATTTTAAGCTTAGGACAATCTTAAGTGGATATGGTATGATACTAAAACGAGAAAATAACTTTTCAGATCGAGTTAACGACCCTGTCCCAATGGGCAAAAAAGTTCCTATGTTAACACCTATGGATTTTGAGTGAAAAATGGCCCGGAAGCGAAAGTGAAAAAAATTCGTATTTTAACCATTTATATGTGTAAGACTCTTAAACTTGAGCGTTTCCTTACAGATTCGTCGAAAAACATCGATAGAAACAAAGGTTTTTCAAATAGTGATTCGGATGCCTCCACGAGGGTCTTTTCGTAAGGGTTGAGGTTGTGAAGTCTTTTCGACACGAGTAAATGTTTTTTTTCTTCCATATTTTAAGCTTAGGACAATCTTTTGTGGATATGGTATGATACTAAAACGAGAAAAAAACTTTTCAGATCGAGTTAACGACCCTGTCCCAATGGGCAAAAAGTTCCTATGTTAACACCTATGGATTTTGATTAAAAAATGGCCCGGAAGCGAAATTGAAAAAAATTCGTATTTTAACCATTTATATGTGTAAGACTCTTAAACTTGAGCGTTTCCTTACAGATTCGTCGAAAAAAATCGAAAGAAACAAAGGTTTTTCACATAGTCATTCGGGTGCCTCCACGAGGGTCTTTTCGTAAGGGTTGAGGTTGTGAAGTCTTTTCGACACGAGTAAATGTGTTTTTTCTTCCATATTTTAAGCTTAGGACAATCTTAAGTGGATATGGTATGATACTAAAACAAGAAAACAACTTTTCAGATCGAGTTAACGACCCTGTCCCAATGCGCAAAAAAGTTCCTATGTTAACACCTATGGATATTGAGTGAAAAATGGCCCGGAAGCGAAAGTGAAAAAAATTCGTATTTTAACCATTTATATGTGTAAGACTCTTAAACTTGAGCGTTTCCTTACAGATTCGTCGAAAAACATCGATAGAAACAAAGGTTTTTCAAATAGTGATTCGGATGCCTCCACGAGGGTCTTTTCGTAAGGGTTGAGGTTGTGAAGTCTTTTCGACACGAGTAAATGTTTTTTTTCTTCCATATTTTAAGCTTAGGACAATCTTTTGTGGATATGGTATGATACTAAAACGAGAAAAAAACTTTTCAGATCGAGTTAACGACCCTGTCCCAATGGGCAAAAAAGTTCCTATGTTAACACCTTTGGATTTTGATTGAAAAATGGCCCGGAAGCGAAATTGAAAAAAATTCGTATTTTAACCATTTATATGTGTAAGACTCTTAAACTTGAGCGTTTCCTTACAGATTCGTCGAAAAAAATCGAAAGAAACAAAGGTTTTTCACATAGTCATTCGGGTGCCTCCACGAGGGTCTTTTCGTAAGGGTTGAGGTTGTGAAGTCTTTTCGACACGAGTAAATGTGTTTTTTCTTCCATATTTTAAGCTTAGGACAATCTTAAGTGGATATGGTATGATACTAAAACAAGAAAACAACTTTTCAGATCGAGTTAACGACCCTGTCCCAATGCGCAAAAAAGTTCCTATGTTAACACCTATGGATTTTGATTGAAAAATGGCCCGGAAGCGAAAGTGAAAAAAATTCGTATTTTAACCATTTATATGTGTAAGACTCTTAAACTTGAGCGTTTCCTTACAGATTCGTCGAAAAACATCGAAAGAAACAAAGGTCTTTCACATAGTCATTCGGGTGCCTCCACGAGGGTCTTTTCGTAAGGGTTGAGGTTGGGAAGTCTTTTCGACACGAGTAAATGTATTTTTTCTTCCATATTTTAACCTTAGGACAATCTTTAGTGGATATGGTATGATACTAAAATGAGAAGACAACTTTTCAGATCGAGTTAACGTTCCTGTCACAATGGGCAAAAAAGTTCCTATGTTAACACCTATGGATTTTGAGTGAAAAATGGCCCGGAAGCGAAAGTGAAAAAAATTCGTATTTTAACCATTTATATGTGTAAGACTCTTAAACTTGAGCGTTTCCTTACAGATTCGTCGAAAAACATCGAAAGAAACAAAGGTTTTTCAAATAGTGATTCGGATGCCTCCACGAGGGTCTTTTCGTAAGGGTTGAGGTTGTGAAGTCTTTTCGACACGAGTAAATGTTTTTTTTCTTCCATATTTTAAGCTTAGGACAATCTTTTGTGGATATGGTATGATACTAAAACGAGAAAACAACTTTTCAGATCGAGTTAACGACCCTGTCCCAATGGGCAAAAAAGTTCCTATGTTAACACCTATGGATTTTGAGTGAAAAATGGCCCGGAAGCGAAAGTGAAAAAAATTCGTATTTTAACCATTTATATGTGTAAGACTCTTAAACTTGAGCGTTTCCTTACAGATTCGTCGAAAAACATCGAAAGAAACAAAGGTTTTTCAAATAGTGATTCGGATGCCTCCACGAGGGTCTTTTCGTAAGGGTTGAGGTTGTGAAGTCTTTTCGACACGAGTAAATGTTTTTTTTCTTCCATATTTTAAGCTTAGGACAATCTGTTGTGGATATGGTATGATACTAAAACGAGAAAACAACTTTTCAGATCGAGTTAACGACCCTGTCCCAATGGGCAAAAAAGTTCCTATGTTAACACCTATGGATTTTGAGTGAAAAATGGCCCGGAAGCGAAAGTGAAAAAAATTCGTATTTTAACCATTTATATGTGTAAGACTCTTAAACTTGAGCGTTTCCTTACAGATTCGTCGAAAAACATCGAAAGAAACAAAGGTCTTTCACATAGAAATTCGGGTGCCTCCACGAGGGTCTTTTCGTAAGGGTTGAGGTTGTGAAGTCTTTTCGACACGAGTAAATGTATTTTTTCTTCCATATTTTAACCTTAGGACAATCTTTAGTGGATATGGTATGATACTAAAACGAGAAAACAACTTTTCAGATCGAGTTAACGACCCTGTCCCAATGGGCAAAAAAGTTCCTATGTTAACACCTATGGATTTTGATTGAAAAATGGCCCAGAAGCGAAATTGAAAAAAATTCGTATTTTAACCATTTATATGTGTAAGACTCTTAAACTTGAGCGTTTCCTTACAGATTCGTCGAAAAAAATCGAAAGAAACAAAGGTTTTTCACATAGTCATTCGGGTGCCTCCACGAGGGTCTTTTCGTAAGGGTTGAGGTTGTGAAGTCTTTTCGACACGAGTAAATGTGTTTTTTCTTCCATATTTTAAGCTTAGGACAATCTTAAGTGGATATGGTATGATACTAAAACAAGAAAACAACTTTTCAGATCGAGTTAACGACCCTGTCCCAATGGGCAAAAAAGTTCCTATGTTAACACCTATGGATTTTGAGTGAAAAATGGCCCGGAAGCGAAAGTGAAAAAAATTCGTATTTTAACCATTTATATGTGTAAGACTCTGAAACTTGAGCGTTTCCTTACAGATTCGTCGAAAAACATCGAAAGAAACAAAGGTCTTTCACATAGAAATTCGGGTGCCTCCACGAGGGTCTTTTCGTAAGGGTTGAGGTTGGGAAGTCTTTTCGACACGAGTAAATGTATTTTTTCTTCCATATTTTAACCTTAGGACAATCTTTAGTGGATATGGTATGATACTAAAACGAGAAAACAACTTTTCAGATCGAGTTAACGACCCTGTCACAATGGGCAAAAAAGTTCCTATGTTAACACCTTTGGATTTTGAGTGAAAATGGCCCGGAAGCGAAATTGAAAAAAATTCGTATTTTAACCATTTATATGTGTAAGACTCTTAAACTTGAGCGTTTCCTTACAGATTCGTCGAAAAACATCGAAAGAAACAAAGGTTTTTCAAATAGTGATTCGGATGCCTCCACGAGGGTCTTTTCGTAAGGGTTGAGGTTGTGAAGTCTTTTCGACACGAGTAAATGTTTTTTTTCTTCCATATTTTAAACTTAAGACAATCTTTTGTGGATATGGTATGATACTAAAACGAGAAAACAACTTTTCAGATCGAGTTAACGACCCTGTCCCAATGGGCAAAAAAGTTCCTATGTTAACACCTATGGATTTTGAGTGAAAAATGGCCCGGAAGCTAAAGTGAAAAAAATTCGTATTTTAACCATTTATATGTGTAAGACTCTTAAACTTGAGCGTTTCCTTACAGATTCGTCGAAAAACATCGATAGAAACAAAGGTTTTTCAAATAGTGATTCGGATGCCTCCACGAGGGTCTTTTCGTAAGGGTTGAGGTTGTGAAGTCTTTTCGACACGAGTAAATGTTTTTTTTCTTCCATATTTTAAGCTTAGGACAATCTTTTGTGGATATGGTATGATACTAAAACGAGAAAACAACTTTTCAGATCGAGTTAACGACCCTGTCCCAATGGGCAAAAAAGTTCCTATGTTAACACCTATGGATTTTGATTGAAAAATGGCCCGGAAGCGAAATTGAAAAAAATTCGTATTTTAACCATTTATATGTGTAAGACTCTTAAACTTGAGCGTTTCCTTACAGATTCGTCGAAAAAAATCGAAAGAAACAAAGGTTTTTCACATAGTCATTCGGGTGCCTCCACGAGGGTCTTTTCGTAAGGGTTGAGGTTGTGAAGTCTTTTCGACACGAGTAAATGTGTTTTTTCTTCCATATTTTAAGCTTAGGACAATCTTAAGTGGATATGGTATGATACTAAAACAAGAAAACAACTTTTCAGATCGAGTTAACGACCCTGTCCCAATGGGCAAAAAAGTTCCTATGTTAACACCTATGGAGTTTGAGTGAAAAATGGCCCTGAAGCGAAAGTGAAAAAAATTCGTATTTTAACAATTTATATGTGTAAGACTCTTAAACTTGAGCGTTTCCTTACAGATTCGTCGAAAAACATCGAAAGAAACAAAGGTCTTTCACATAGAAATTCGGGTGCCTCCACGAGGGTCTTTTCGTAAGGGTTGAGGTTGGGAAGTCTTTTCGACACGAGTAAATGTATTTTTTCTTCCATATTTTAACCTTAGGACAATCTTTAGTGGATATGGTATGATACTAAATCGAGAAAACAACTTTTCAGATCGAGTTAACGACCCTGTCACAATGGGCAAAAAAGTTCCTATGTTAACACCTTTGGATTTTGAGTGAAAATGGCCCGGAAGCGAAATTGAAAAAAATTCGTATTTTAACCATTTATATGTGTAAGACTCTTAAACTTGAGCGTTTCCTTACAGATTCGTCGAAAAACATCGATAGAAACAAAGGTTTTTCAAATAGTGATTCGGATGCCTCCACGAGGGTCTTTTCGTAAGGGTTGAGGTTGTGAAGTCTTTTCGACATGAGTAAATGTTTTTTTTCTTCCATATTTTAAGCTTAGGACAATCTTTTGTGGATATGGTATGATACTAAAACGAGAAAACAACTTTTCAGATCGAGTTAACGACCCTGTCCCAATGGGCAAAAAAGTTCCTATGTTAACACCTATGGATTTTGAGTGAAAAATGGCCCGGAAGCTAAAGTGAAAAAAATTCGTATTTTAACCATTTATATGTGTAAGACTCTTAAACTTGAGCGTTTCCTTACAGATTCGTCGAAAAACATCGATAGAAACAAAGGTTTTTCAAATAGTGATTCGGATGCCTCCACGAGGGTCTTTTCGTAAGGGTTGAGGTTGTGAAGTCTTTTCGACACGAGTAAATGTTTTTTTTCTTCCATATTTTAAGCTTAGGACAATCTTTTGTGGATATGGTATGATACTAAAACGAGAAAACAACTTTTCAGATCGAGTTAACGACCCTGTCCCAATGGGCAAAAAAGTTCCTATGTTAACACCTATGGATTTTGATTGAAAAATGGCCCGGAAGCGAAATTGAAAAAAATTCGTATTTTAACCATTTATATGTGTAAGACTCTTAAACTTGAGCGTTTCCTTACAGATTCGTCGAAAAAAATCGAAAGAAACAAAGGTTTTTCACATAGTCATTCGGGTGCCTCCACGAGGGTCTTTTCGTAAGGGTTGAGGTTGTGAAGTCTTTTCGACACGAGTAAATGTGTTTTTTCTTCCATATTTTAAGCTTAGGACAATCTTAAGTGGATATGGTATGATACTAAAACAAGAAAACAACTTTTCAGATCGAGTTAACGACCCTGTCCCAATGGGCAAAAAAGTTCCTATGTTAACACCTATGGATTTTGAGTGAAAAATGGCCCGGAAGCGAAAGTGAAAAAAATTCGTATTTTAACCATTTATATGTGTAAGACTCTTAAACTTGAGCGTTTCCTTACAGATTCGTCGAAAAACATCGAAAGAAACAAAGGTCTTTCACATAGTCATTCGGGTGCCTCCACGAGGGTCTTTTCGTAAGGGTTGAGGTTGGGAAGTCTTTTCGACACGAGTAAATGTATTTTTTCTTCCATATTTTAACCTTAGGACAATCTTTAGTGGATATGGTATGATACTAAAACGAGAAAACAACTTTTCAGATCGAGTTAACGATCCTGTCACAATGGGCAAAAAAGTTCCTATGTTAACACCTATGGATTTTGAGTGAAAAATGGCCCGGAAGCGAAAGTGAAAAAAATTCGTATTTTAACCATTTATATGTGTAAGACTCTTAAACTTGAGCGTTTCCTTACAGATTCGTCGAAAAACATCGAAAGAAACAAAGGTTTTTCAAATAGTGATTCGGATGCCTCCACGAGGGTCTTTTCGTAAGGGTTGAGGTTGTGAAGTCTTTTCGACACGAGTAAATGTTTTTTTTCTTCCATATTTTAAGCTTAGGACAATCTTAAGTGGATATGGTATGATACTAAAACAAGAAAACAACTTTTCAGATCGAGTTAACGACCCTGTCCCAATGGGCAAAAAAGTTCCTATGTTAACACCTATGGATTTTGAGTGAAAAATGGCCCGGAAGCGAAAGTGAAAAAAATTCGTATTTTAACCATTTATATGTGTAAGACTCTTAAACTTGAGCGTTTCCTTACAGATTCGTCGAAAAACATCGAAAGAAACAAAGGTTTTTCAAATAGTGATTCGGATGCCTCCACGAGGGTCTTTTCGTAAGGGTTGAGGTTGGGAAGTCTTTTCGACACGAGTAAATGTATTTTTTCTTCCATATTTTAACCTTAGGACAATCTTTAGTGGATATGGTATGATACTAAAACGAGAAAACAACTTTTCAGATCGAGTTAACGATCCTGTCACAATGGGCAAAAAAGTTCCTATGTTAACACCTATGGATTTTGAGTGAAAAATGGCCCGGAAGCGAAAGTGAAAAAAATTCGTATTTTAACCATTTATATGTGTAAGACTCTTAAACTTGAGCGTTTCCTTACAGATTCGTCGAAAAACATCGAAAGAAACAAAGGTTTTTCAAATAGTGATTCGGATGCCTCCACGAGGGTCTTTTCGTAAGGGTTGAGGTTGTGAAGTCTTTTCGACACGAGTAAATGTTTTTTTTCTTCCATATTTTAAGCTTAGGACAATCTTAAGTGGATATGGTATGATACTAAAACAAGAAAACAACTTTTCAGATCGAGTTAACGACCCTGTCCCAATGGGCAAAAAAGTTCCTATGTTAACACCTATGGATTTTGATTGAAAAATGGCCCGGAAGCGAAATTGAAAAAAATTCGTATTTTAACCATTTATATGTGTAAGACTCTTAAACTTGAGCGTTTCCTTACAGATTCGTCGAAAAAAATCGAAAGAAACAAAGGTTTTTCACATAGTCATTCGGGTGCCTCCACGAGGGTCTTTTCGTAAGGGTTGAGGTTGTGAAGTCTTTTCGACACGAGTAAATGTGTTTTTTCTTCCATATTTTAAGCTTAGGACAATCTTAAGTGGATATGGTATGATACTAAAACGAGAAAACAACTTTTCAGATCGAGTTAACGACCCTGTCCCAATGGGCAAAAAAGTTCCTATGTTAACACCTATGGATTTTGAGTGAAAAATGGCCCGGAAGCGAAAGTGAAAAAAATTCGTATTTTAACCATTTATATGTGTAAGACTCTTAAACTTGAGCGTTTCCTTACAGATTCGTCGAAAAACATCGATAGAAACAAAGGTTTTTCAAATAGTGATTCGGATGCCTCCACGAGGGTCTTTTCGTAAGGGTTGAGGTTGTGAAGTCTTTTCGACAGGAGTAAATGTTTTTTTTCTTCCATATTTTAAGCTTAGGACAATCTTTTGTGGATATGGTATGATACTAAAACGAGAAAACAACTTTTCAGATCGAGTTAACGACCCTGTCACAATGGGCAAAAAAGTTCCTATGTTAACACCTATGGATTTTGAGTGAAAAATGGCCCGGAAGCGAAAGTGAAAAAAATTCGTATTTTAACCATTTATATGTGTAAGACTCTTAAACTTGAGCGTTTCCTTACAGATTCGTCGAAAAACATCGAAAGAAACAAAGGTCTTTCACATAGTCATTCGGGTGCCTCCACGAGGGTCTTTTCGTAAGGGTTGAGGTTGGGAAGTCTTTTCGACACGAGTAAATGTATTTTTTCTTCCATATTTTAACCTTAGGACAATCTTTAGTGGATATGGTATGATACTAAAACGAGAAAACAACTTTTCAGATCGAGTTAACGATCCTGTCACAATGGGCAAAAAAGTTCCTATGTTAACACCTATGGATTTTGAGTGAAAAATGGCCCGGAAGCGAAAGTGAAAAAAATTCGTATTTTAACCATTTATATGTGTAAGACTCTTAAACTTGAGCGTTTCCTTACAGATTCGTCGAAAAACATCGAAAGAAACAAAGGTTTTTCAAATAGTGATTCGGATGCCTCCACGAGGGTCTTTTCGTAAGGGTTGAGGTTGTGAAGTCTTTTCGACACGAGTAAATGTTTTTTTTCTTCCATATTTTAAGCTTAGGACAATCTTAAGTGGATATGGTATGATACTAAAACAAGAAAACAACTTTTCAGATCGAGTTAACGACCCTGTCCCAATGGGCAAAAAAGTTCCTATGTTAACACCTATGGATTTTGATTGAAAAATGGCCCGGAAGCGAAATTGAAAAAAATTCGTATTTTAACCATTTATATGTGTAAGACTCTTAAACTTGAGCGTTTCCTTACAGATTCGTCGAAAAAAATCGAAAGAAACAAAGGTTTTTCACATAGTCATTCGGGTGCCTCCACGAGGGTCTTTTCGTAAGGGTTGAGGTTGTGAAGTCTTTTCGACACGAGTAAATGTGTTTTTTCTTCCATATTTTAAGCTTAGGACAATCTTAAGTGGATATGGTATGATACTAAAACAAGAAAACAACTTTTCAGATCGAGTTAACGACCCTGTCCCAATGGGCAAAAAAGTTCCTATGTTAACACCTATGGATTTTGAGTGAAAAATGGCCCGGAAGCTAAAGTGAAAAAAATTCGTATTTTAACCATTTATATGTGTAAGACTCTTAAACTTGAGCGTTTCCTTACAGATTCGTCGAAAAACATCGATAGAAACAAAGGTTTTTCAAATAGTGATTCGGATGCCTCCACGAGGGTCTTTTCGTAAGGGTTGAGGTTGTGAAGTCTTTTCGACAGGAGTAAATGTTTTTTTTCTTCCATATTTTAAGCTTAGGACAATCTTTTGTGGATATGGTATGATACTAAAACGAGAAAACAACTTTTCAGATCGAGTTAACGACCCTGTCCCAATGGGCAAAAAAGTTCCTATGTTAACACCTATGGATTTTGAGTGAAAAATGGCCCGGAAGCGAAAGTGAAAAAAATTCGTATTTTAACCATTTATATGTGTAAGACTCTTAAACTTGAGCGTTTCCTTACAGATTCGTCGAAAAACATCGAAAGAAACAAAGGTTTTTCAAATAGTGATTCGGATGCCTCCACGAGGGTCTTTTCGTAAGGGTTGAGGTTGTGAAGTCTTTTCGACACGAGTAAATGTTTTTTTTCTTCCATATTTTAAGCTTAGGACAATCTTTTGTGGATATGGTATGATACTAAAACGAGAAAACAACTTTTCAGATCGAGTTAACGATCCTGTCACAATGGGCAAAAAAGTTCCTATGTTAACACCTTTGGATTTTGAGTGATAATGGCCCGGAAGCGAAATTGAAAAAAATTCGTATTTTAACCATTTATATGTGTAAGACTCTTAAACTTGAGCGTTTCCTTACAGATTCGTCGAAAAACATCGAAAGAAACAAAGGTCTTTCACATAGTCATTCGGGTGCCTCCACGAGGGTCTTTTCGTAAGGGTTGAGGTTGGGAAGTCTTTTCGACACGAGTAAATGTATTTTTTCTTCCATATTTTAACCTTAGGACAATCTTTAGTGGATATGGTATGATACTAAAACGAGAAAACAACTTTTCAGATCGAGTTAACGATCCTGTCACAATGGGCAAAAAAGTTCCTATGTTAACACCTATGGATTTTGAGTGAAAAATGGCCCGGAAGCGAAACTGAAAAAAATTCGTATTTTAACCATTTATATGTGTAAGACTCTTAAACTTGAGCGTTTCCTTACAGATTCGTCGAAAAACATCGAAAGAAACAAAGGTTTTTCAAATAGTGATTCGGATGCCTCCACGAGGGTCTTTTCGTAAGGGTTGAGGTTGTGAAGTCTTTTCGACACGAGTAAATGTTTTTTTTCTTCCATATTTTAAGCTTAGGACAATCTTAAGTGGATATGGTATGATACTAAAACGAGAAAACAACTTTTCAGATCGAGTTAACGACCCTGTCCCAATGGGCAAAAAAGTTCCTATGTTAACACCTATGGATTTTGAGTGAAAAATGGCCCGGAAGCGAATGTGAAAAAAATTCGTATTTTAACCATTTATATGTGTAAGACTCTTAAACTTGAGCGTTTCCTTACAGATTCGTCGAAAAACATCGAAAGAAACAAAGGTTTTTCAAATAGTGATTCGGATGCCTCCACGAGGGTCTTTTCGTAAGGGTTGAGGTTGTGAAGTCTTTTCGACACGAGTAAATGTTTTTTTTCTTCCATATTTTAAGCTTAGGACAATCTTTTGTGGATATGGTATGATACTAAAACGAGAAAACAACTTTTCAGATCGAGTTAACGACCCTGTCCCAATGGGCAAAAAAGTTCCTATGTTAACACCTATGGATTTTGAGTGAAAAATGGCCCGGAAGCTAAAGTGAAAAAAATTCGTATTTTAACCATTTATATGTGTAAGACTCTTAAACTTGAGCGTTTCCTTACAGATTCGTCGAAAAACATCGATAGAAACAAAGGTTTTTCAAATAGTGATTCGGATGCCTCCACGAGGGTCTTTTCGTAAGGGTTGAGGTTGTGAAGTCTTTTCGACAGGAGTAAATGTTTTTTTTCTTCCATATTTTAAGCTTAGGACAATCTTTTGTGGATATGGTATGATACTAAAACGAGAAAACAACTTTTCAGATCGAGTTAACGACCCTGTCCCAATGGGCAAAAAAGTTCCTATGTTAACACCTATGGATTTTGAGTGAAAAATGGCCCGGAAGCGAATGTGAAAAAAATTCGTATTTTAACCATTTATATGTGTAAGACTCTTAAACTTGAGCGTTTCCTTACAGATTCGTCGAAAAACATCGAAAGAAACAAAGGTTTTTCAAATAGTGATTCGGATGCCTCCACGAGGGTCTTTTCGTAAGGGTTGAGGTTGTGAAGTCTTTTCGACACGAGTAAATGTTTTTTTTCTTCCATATTTTAAGCTTAGGACAATCTTTTGTGGATATGGTATGATACTAAAACGAGAAAACAACTTTTCAGATCGAGTTAACGACCCTGTCCCAATGGGCAAAAAAGTTCCTATGTTAACACCTATGGATTTTGAGTGAAAAATGGCCCGGAAGCTAAAGTGAAAAAAATTCGTATTTTAACCATTTATATGTGTAAGACTCTTAAACTTGAGCGTTTCCTTACAGATTCGTCGAAAAACATCGATAGAAACAAAGGTTTTTCAAATAGTGATTCGGATGCCTCCACGAGGGTCTTTTCGTAAGGGTTGAGGTTGTGAAGTCTTTTCGACAGGAGTAAATGTTTTTTTTCTTCCATATTTTAAGCTTAGGACAATCTTTTGTGGATATGGTATGATACTAAAACGAGAAAACAACTTTTCAGATCGAGTTAACGACCCTGTCCCAATGGGCAAAAAAGTTCCTATGTTAACACCTATGGATTTTGAGTGAAAAATGGCCCGGAAGCGAAAGTGAAAAAAATTCGTATTTTAACCATTTATATGTGTAAGACTCTTAAACTTGAGCGTTTCCTTACAGATTCGTCGAAAAACATCGAAAGAAACAAAGGTTTTTCAAATAGTGATTCGGATGCCTCCACGAGGGTCTTTTCGTAAGGGTTGAGGTTGTGAAGTCTTTTCGACACGAGTAAATGTTTTTTTTCTTCCATATTTTAAGCTTAGGACAATCTTTTGTGGATATGGTATGATACTAAAACGAGAAAACAACTTTTCAGATCGAGTTAACGACCCTGTCCCAATGGGCAAAAAAGTTCCTATGTTAACACCTATGGATTTTGAGTGAAAAATGGCCCGGAAGCTAAAGTGAAAAAAATTCGTATTTTAACCATTTATATGTGTAAGACTCTTAAACTTGAGCGTTTCCTTACAGATTCGTCGAAAAACATCGATAGAAACAAAGGTTTTTCAAATAGTGATTCGGATGCCTCCACGAGGGTCTTTTCGTAAGGGTTGAGGTTGTGAAGTCTTTTCGACAGGAGTAAATGTTTTTTTTCTTCCATATTTTAAGCTTAGGACAATCTTTTGTGGATATGGTATGATACTAAAACGAGAAAACAACTTTTCAGATCGAGTTAACGACCCTGTCCCAATGGGCAAAAAAGTTCCTATGTTAACACCTATGGATTTTGAGTGAAAAATGGCCCGGAAGCGAATGTGAAAAAAATTCGTATTTTAACCATTTATATGTGTAAGACTCTTAAACTTGAGCGTTTCCTTACAGATTCGTCGAAAAACATCGAAAGAAACAAAGGTTTTTCAAATAGTGATTCGGATGCCTCCACGAGGGTCTTTTCGTAAGGGTTGAGGTTGTGAAGTCTTTTCGACACGAGTAAATGTTTTTTTTCTTCCATATTTTAAGCTTAGGACAATCTTTTGTGGATATGGTATGATACTAAAACGAGAAAACAACTTTTCAGATCGAGTTAACGACCCTGTCCCAATGGGCAAAAAAGTTCCTATGTTAACACCTATGGATTTTGAGTGAAAAATGGCCCGGAAGCTAAAGTGAAAAAAATTCGTATTTTAACCATTTATATGTGTAAGACTCTTAAACTTGAGCGTTTCCTTACAGATTCGTCGAAAAACATCGATAGAAACAAAGGTTTTTCAAATAGTGATTCGGATGCCTCCACGAGGGTCTTTTCGTAAGGGTTGAGGTTGTGAAGTCTTTTCGACAGGAGTAAATGTTTTTTTTCTTCCATATTTTAAGCTTAGGACAATCTTTTGTGGATATGGTATGATACTAAAACGAGAAAACAACTTTTCAGATCGAGTTAACGACCCTGTCCCAATGGGCAAAAAAGTTCCTATGTTAACACCTATGGATTTTGAGTGAAAAATGGCCCGGAAGCGAAAGTGAAAAAAATTCGTATTTTAACCATTTATATGTGTAAGACTCTTAAACTTGAGCGTTTCCTTACAGATTCGTCGAAAAACATCGAAAGAAACAAAGGTTTTTCAAATAGTGATTCGGATGCCTCCACGAGGGTCTTTTCGTAAGGGTTGAGGTTGTGAAGTCTTTTCGACACGAGTAAATGTTTTTTTTCTTCCATATTTTAAGCTTAGGACAATCTTTTGTGGATATGGTATGATACTAAAACGAGAAAACAACTTTTCAGATCGAGTTAACGATCCTGTCACAATGGGCAAAAAAGTTCCTATGTTAACACCTTTGGATTTTGAGTGAAAATGGCCCGGAAGCGAAATTGAAAAAAATTCGTATTTTAACCATTTATATGTGTAAGACTCTTAAACTTGAGCGTTTCCTTACAGATTCGTCGAAAAACATCGATAGAAACAAAGGTTTTTCAAATAGTGATTCGGATGCCTCCACGAGGGTCTTTTCGTAAGGGTTGAGGTTGTGAAGTCTTTTCAACAGGAGTAAATGTTTTTTTTCTTCCATATTTTAAGCTTAGGACAATCTTTTGTGGATATGGTATGATACTAAAACGAGAAAACAACTTTTCAGATCGAGTTAACGACCCTGTCCCAATGGGCAAAAAAGTTCCTATGTTAACACCTATGGATTTTGAGTGAAAAATGGCCCGGAAGCGAAAGTGAAAAAAATTCGTATTTTAACCATTTATATGTGTAAGACTCTTAAACTTGAGCGTTTCCTTACAGATTCGTCGAAAAACATCGAAAGAAACAAAGGTCTTTCACATAGTCATTCGGGTGCCTCCACGAGGGTCTTTTCGTAAGGGTTGAGGTTGGGAAGTCTTTTCGACACGAGTAAATGTATTTTTTCTTCCATATTTTAACCTTAGGACAATCTTTAGTGGATATGGTATGATACTAAAACGAGAAAACAACTTTTCAGATCGAGTTAACGATCCTGTCACAATGGGCAAAAAAGTTCCTATGTTAACACCTATGGATTTTGAGTGAAAAATGGCCCGGAAGCGAAACTGAAAAAAATTCGTATTTTAACCATTTATATGTGTAAGACTCTTAAACTTGAGCGTTTCCTTACAGATTCGTCGAAAAACATCGAAAGAAACAAAGGTTTTTCAAATAGTGATTCGGATGCCTCCACGAGGGTCTTTTCGTAAGGGTTGAGGTTGTGAAGTCTTTTCGACACGAGTAAATGTTTTTTTTCTTCCATATTTTAAGCTTAGGACAATCTTAAGTGGATATGGTATGATACTAAAACGAGAAAACAACTTTTCAGATCGAGTTAACGACCCTGTCCCAATGGGCAAAAAAGTTCCTATGTTAACACCTATGGATTTTGAGTGAAAAATGGCCCGGAAGCGAATGTGAAAAAAATTCGTATTTTAACCATTTATATGTGTAAGACTCTTAAACTTGAGCGTTTCCTTACAGATTCGTCGAAAAACATCGAAAGAAACAAAGGTTTTTCAAATAGTGATTCGGATGCCTCCACGAGGGTCTTTTCGTAAGGGTTGAGGTTGTGAAGTCTTTTCGACACGAGTAAATGTTTTTTTTCTTCCATATTTTAAGCTTAGGACAATCTTTTGTGGATATGGTATGATACTAAAACGAGAAAACAACTTTTCAGATCGAGTTAACGACCCTGTCCCAATGGGCAAAAAAGTTCCTATGTTAACACCTATGGATTTTGAGTGAAAAATGGCCCGGAAGCGAAAGTGAAAAAAATTCGTATTTTAACCATTTATATGTGTAAGACTCTTAAACTTGAGCGTTTCCTTACAGATTCGTTCAAAAACATCGAAAGAAACAAAGGTCTTTCACATAGTCATTCGGGTGCCTCCACGAGGGTCTTTTCGTAAGGGTTGAGGTTGGGAAGTCTTTTCGACACGAGTAAATGTATTTTTTCTTCCATATTTTAACCTTAGGACAATCTTTAGTGGATATGGTATGATACTAAAACGAGAAAACAACTTTTCAGATCGAGTTAACGATCCTGTCACAATGGGCAAAAAAGTTCCTATGTTAACACCTATGGATTTTGAGTGAAAAATGGCCCGGAAGCGAAACTGAAAAAAATTCGTATTTTAACCATTTATATGTGTAAGACTCTTAAACTTGAGCGTTTCCTTACAGATTCGTCGAAAAACATCGAAAGAAACAAAGGTTTTTCAAATAGTGATTCGGATGCCTCCACGAGGGTCTTTTCGTAAGGGTTGAGGTTGTGAAGTCTTTTCGACACGAATAAATGTTTTTTTTCTTCCATATTTTAAGCTTAGGACAATCTTAAGTGGATATGGTATGATACTAAAACGAGAAAAAAACTTTTCAGATCGAGTTAACGACCTTGTCCCAATGGGCAAAAAAGTTCCTATGTTAACACCTATGGATTTTGAGTGAAAAATGGCCCGGAAGCGAAAGTGAAAAAAATTCGTATTTTAACCATTTATATGTGTAAGACTCTTAAACTTGAGCGTTTCCTTACAGATTCGTCGAAAAACATCGAAAGAAACAAAGGTTTTTCAAATAGTGATTCGGATGCCTCCACGAGGGTCTTTTCGTAAGGGTTGAGGTTGTGAAGTCTTTTCGACACGAGTAAATGTTTTTTTTCTTCCATATTTTAAGCTTAGGACAATCTTTTGTGGATATGGTATGATACTAAAACGAGAAAACAACTTTTCAGATCGAGTTAACGATCCTGTCACAATGGGCAAAAAAGTTCCTATGTTAACACCTATGGATTTTGAGTGAAAAATGGCCCGGAAGCGAAATTGAAAAAAATTCGTATTTTAACCATTTATATGTGTAAGACTCTTAAACTTGAGCGTTTCCTTACAGATTCGTCGAAAAACATCGATAGAAACAAAGGTTTTTCAAATAGTGATTCGGATGCCTCCACGAGGGTCTTTTCGTAAGGGTTGAGGTTGTGAAGTCTTTTCAACAGGAGTAAATGTTTTTTTTCTTCCATATTTTAAGCTTAGGACAATCTTTTGTGGATATGGTATGATACTAAAACGAGAAAACAACTTTTCAGATCGAGTTAACGACCCTGTCCCAATGGGCAAAAAAGTTCCTATGTTAACACCTATGGATTTTGAGTGAAAAATGGCCCGGAAGCGAAAGTGAAAAAAATTCGTATTTTAACCATTTATATGTGTAAGACTCTTAAACTTGAGCGTTTCCTTACAGATTCGTCGAAAAACATCGAAAGAAACAAAGGTCTTTCACATAGTCATTCGGGTGCCTCCACGAGGGTCTTTTCGTAAGGGTTGAGGTTGGGAAGTCTTTTCGACACGAGTAAATGTATTTTTTCTTCCATATTTTAACCTTAGGACAATCTTTAGTGGATATGGTATGATACTAAAACGAGAAAACAACTTTTCAGATCGAGTTAACGATCCTGTCACAATGGGCAAAAAAGTTCCTATGTTAACACCTATGGATTTTGAGTGAAAAATGGCCCGGAAGCGAAACTGAAAAAAATTCGTATTTTAACCATTTATATGTGTAAGACTCTTAAACTTGAGCGTTTCCTTACAGATTCGTCGAAAAACATCGAAAGAAACAAAGGTTTTTCAAATAGTGATTCGGATGCCTCCACGAGGGTCTTTTCGTAAGGGTTGAGGTTGTGAAGTCTTTTCGACACGAGTAAATGTTTTTTTTCTTCCATATTTTAAGCTTAGGACAATCTTAAGTGGATATGGTATGATACTAAAACGAGAAAACAACTTTTCAGATCGAGTTAACGACCCTGTCCCAATGGGCAAAAAAGTTCCTATGTTAACACCTATGGATTTTGAGTGAAAAATGGCCCGGAAGCGAATGTGAAAAAAATTCGTATTTTAACCATTTATATGTGTAAGACTCTTAAACTTGAGCGTTTCCTTACAGATTCGTCGAAAAACATCGAAAGAAACAAAGGTTTTTCAAATAGTGATTCGGATGCCTCCACGAGGGTCTTTTCGTAAGGGTTGAGGTTGTGAAGTCTTTTCGACACGAGTAAATGTTTTTTTTCTTCCATATTTTAAGCTTAGGACAATCTTTTGTGGATATGGTATGATACTAAAACGAGAAAACAACTTTTCAGATCGAGTTAACGACCCTGTCCCAATGGGCAAAAAAGTTCCTATGTTAACACCTATGGATTTTGAGTGAAAAATGGCCCGGAAGCGAAAGTGAAAAAAATTCGTATTTTAACCATTTATATGTGTAAGACTCTTAAACTTGAGCGTTTCCTTACAGATTCGTTCAAAAACATCGAAAGAAACAAAGGTCTTTCACATAGTCATTCGGGTGCCTCCACGAGGGTCTTTTCGTAAGGGTTGAGGTTGGGAAGTCTTTTCGACACGAGTAAATGTATTTTTTCTTCCATATTTTAACCTTAGGACAATCTTTAGTGGATATGGTATGATACTAAAACGAGAAAACAACTTTTCAGATCGAGTTAACGATCCTGTCACAATGGGCAAAAAAGTTCCTATGTTAACACCTATGGATTTTGAGTGAAAAATGGCCCGGAAGCGAAACTGAAAAAAATTCGTATTTTAACCATTTATATGTGTAAGACTCTTAAACTTGAGCGTTTCCTTACAGATTCGTCGAAAAACATCGAAAGAAACAAAGGTTTTTCAAATAGTGATTCGGATGCCTCCACGAGGGTCTTTTCGTAAGGGTTGAGGTTGTGAAGTCTTTTCGACACGAATAAATGTTTTTTTTCTTCCATATTTTAAGCTTAGGACAATCTTAAGTGGATATGGTATGATACTAAAACGAGAAAAAAACTTTTCAGATCGAGTTAACGACCTTGTCCCAATGGGCAAAAAAGTTCCTATGTTAACACCTATGGATTTTGAGTGAAAAATGGCCCGGAAGCGAAAGTGAAAAAAATTCGTATTTTAACCATTTATATGTGTAAGACTCTTAAACTTGAGCGTTTCCTTACAGATTCGTCGAAAAACATCGAAAGAAACAAAGGTTTTTCAAATAGTGATTCGGATGCCTCCACGAGGGTCTTTTCGTAAGGGTTGAGGTTGTGAAGTCTTTTCGACACGAGTAAATGTTTTTTTTCTTCCATATTTTAAGCTTAGGACAATCTTTTGTGGATATGGTATGATACTAAAACGAGAAAACAACTTTTCAGATCGAGTTAACGATCCTGTCACAATGGGCAAAAAAGTTCCTATGTTAACACCTTTGGATTTTGAGTGAAAATGGCCCGGAAGCGAAATTGAAAAAAATTCGTATTTTAACCATTTATATGTGTAAGACTCTTAAACTTGAGCGTTTCCTTACAGATTCGTCGAAAAACATCGATAGAAACAAAGGTTTTTCAAATAGTGATTCGGATGCCTCCACGAGGGTCTTTTCGTAAGGGTTGAGGTTGTGAAGTCTTTTCAACAGGAGTAAATGTTTTTTTTCTTCCATATTTTAAGCTTAGGACAATCTTTTGTGGATATGGTATGATACTAAAACGAGAAAACAACTTTTCAGATCGAGTTAACGACCCTGTCCCAATGGGCAAAAAAGTTCCTATGTTAACACCTATGGATTTTGAGTGAAAAATGGCCCGGAAGCGAAAGTGAAAAAAATTCGTATTTTAACCATTTATATGTGTAAGACTCTTAAACTTGAGCGTTTCCTTACAGATTCGTCGAAAAACATCGAAAGAAACAAAGGTCTTTCACATAGTCATTCGGGTGCCTCCACGAGGGTCTTTTCGTAAGGGTTGAGGTTGGGAAGTCTTTTCGACACGAGTAAATGTATTTTTTCTTCCATATTTTAACCTTAGGACAATCTTTAGTGGATATGGTATGATACTAAAACGAGAAAACAACTTTTCAGATCGAGTTAACGATCCTGTCACAATGGGCAAAAAAGTTCCTATGTTAACACCTATGGATTTTGAGTGAAAAATGGCCCGGAAGCGAAACTGAAAAAAATTCGTATTTTAACCATTTATATGTGTAAGACTCTTAAACTTGAGCGTTTCCTTACAGATTCGTCGAAAAACATCGAAAGAAACAAAGGTTTTTCAAATAGTGATTCGGATGCCTCCACGAGGGTCTTTTCGTAAGGGTTGAGGTTGTGAAGTCTTTTCGACACGAGTAAATGTTTTTTTTCTTCCATATTTTAAGCTTAGGACAATCTTAAGTGGATATGGTATGATACTAAAACGAGAAAACAACTTTTCAGATCGAGTTAACGACCCTGTCCCAATGGGCAAAAAAGTTCCTATGTTAACACCTATGGATTTTGAGTGAAAAATGGCCCGGAAGCGAAAGTGAAAAAAATTCGTATTTTAACCATTTATATGTGTAAGACTCTTAAACTTGAGCGTTTCCTTACAGATTCGTCGAAAAACATCGAAAGAAACAAAGGTTTTTCAAATAGTGATTCGGATGCCTCCACGAGGGTCTTTTCGTAAGGGTTGAGGTTGTGAAGTCTTTTCGACACGAGTAAATGTTTTTTTTCTTCCATATTTTAAGCTTAGGACAATCTTTTGTGGATATGGTATGATACTAAAACGAGAAAACAACTTTTCAGATCGAGTTAACGACCCTGTCCCAATGGGCAAAAAAGTTCCTATGTTAACACCTATGGATTTTGAGTGAAAAATGGCCCGGAAGCGAAAGTGAAAAAAATTCGTATTTTAACCATTTATATGTGTAAGACTCTTAAACTTGAGCGTTTCCTTACAGATTCGTCGAAAAACATCGAAAGAAACAAAGGTCTTTCACATAGTCATTCGGGTGCCTCCACGAGGGTCTTTTCGTAAGGGTTGAGGTTGGGAAGTCTTTTCGACACGAGTAAATGTATTTTTTCTTCCATATTTTAACCTTAGGACAATCTTTAGTGGATATGGTATGATACTAAAACGAGAAAACAACTTTTCAGATCGAGTTAACGATCCTGTCACAATGGGCAAAAAAGTTCCTATGTTAACACCTATGGATTTTGAGTGAAAAATGGCCCGGAAGCGAAACTGAAAAAAATTCGTATTTTAACCATTTATATGTGTAAGACTCTTAAACTTGAGCGTTTCCTTACAGATTCGTCGAAAAACATCGAAAGAAACAAAGGTTTTTCAAATAGTGATTCGGATGCCTCCACGAGGGTCTTTTCGTAAGGGTTGAGGTTGTGAAGTCTTTTCGACACGAGTAAATGTTTTTTTTCTTCCATATTTTAAGCTTAGGACAATCTTAAGTGGATATGGTATGATACTAAAACGAGAAAAAAACTTTTCAGATCGAGTTAACGACCCTGTCCCAATGGGCAAAAAAGTTCCTATGTTAACACCTATGGATTTTGAGTGAAAAATGGCCCGGAAGCGAAAGTGAAAAAAATTCGTATTTTAACCATTTATATGTGTAAGACTCTTAAACTTGAGCGTTTCCTTACAGATTCGTCGAAAAACATCGAAAGAAACAAAGGTTTTTCAAATAGTGATTCGGATGCCTCCACGAGGGTCTTTTCGTAAGGGTTGAGGTTGTGAAGTCTTTTCGACACGAGTAAATGTTTTTTTTCTTCCATATTTTAAGCTTAGGACAATCTTTTGTGGATATGGTATGATACTAAAACGAGAAAACAACTTTTCAGATCGAGTTAACGACCCTGTCCCAATGGGCAAAAAAGTTCCTATGTTAACACCTATGGATTTTGAGTGAAAAATGGCCCGGAAGCGAAAGTGAAAAAAATTCGTATTTTAACCATTTATATGTGTAAGACTCTTAAACTTGAGCGTTTCCTTACAGATTCGTCGAAAAACATCGAAAGAAACAAAGGTCTTTCACATAGAAATTCGGGTGCCTCCACGAGGGTCTTTTCGTAAGGGTTGAGGTTGGGAAGTCTTTTCGACACGAGTAAATGTATTTTTTCTTCCATATTTTAACCTTAGGACAATCTGTAGTGGATATGGTATGATACTAAAATGAGAAAACAACTTTTCAGATCGAGTTAACGACCCTGTCCCAATGGGCAAAAAAGTTCCTATGTTAACACCTATGGATTTTGAGTGAAAAATGGCCCGGAAGCGAAAGTGAAAAAAATTCGTATTTTAACCATTTATATGTGTAAGACTCTTAAACTTGAGCGTTTCCTTACAGATTCGTCGAAAAACATCGAAAGAAACAAAGGTTTTTCAAATAGTGATTCGGATGCCTCCACGAGGGTCTTTTCGTAAGGGTTGAGGTTGTGAAGTCTTTTCGAAACGAGTAAATGTTTTTTTTCTTCCATATTTTAAGCTTAGGACAATCTTAAGTGGATATGGTATGATACTAAAACAAGAAAACAACTTTTCAGATCGAGTTAACGACCCTGTCCCAATGGGCAAAAAAGTTCCTATGTTAACACCTATGGATTTTGAGTGAAAAATGGCCCGGAAGCGAAAGTGAAAAAAATTCGTATTTTAACCATTTATATGTGTAAGACTCTTAAACTTGAGCGTTTCCTTACAGATTCGTCGAAAAACATCGAAAGAAACAAAGGTCTTTCACATAGTCATTCGGGTGCCTCCACGAGGGTCTTTTCGTAAGGGTTGAGGTTGGGAAGTCTTTTCGACACGAGTAAATGTATTTTTTCTTCCATATTTTAACCTTAGGACAATCTTTAGTGGATATGGTATGATACTAAAACGAGAAAACAACTTTTCAGATCGAGTTAACGATCCTGTCACAATGGGCAAAAAAGTTCCTATGTTAACACCTATGGATTTTGAGTGAAAAATGGCCCGGAAGCGAAACTGAAAAAAATTCGTATTTTAACCATTTATATGTGTAAGACTCTTAAACTTGAGCGTTTCCTTACAGATTCGTCGAAAAACATCGAAAGAAACAAAGGTTTTTCAAATAGTGATTCGGATGCCTCCACGAGGGTCTTTTCGTAAGGGTTGAGGTTGTGAAGTCTTTTCGACACGAGTAAATGTTTTTTTTCTTCCATATTTTAAGCTTAGGACAATCTTAAGTGGATATGGTATGATACTAAAACAAGAAAACAACTTTTCAGATCGAGTTAACGACCCTGTCCCAATGGGCAAAAAAGTTCCTATGTTAACACCTATGGATTTTGAGTGAAAAATGGCCCGGAAGCTAAAGTGAAAAAAATTCGTATTTTAACCATTTATATGTGTAAGACTCTTAAACTTGAGCGTTTCCTTACAGATTCGTCGAAAAACATCGAAAGAAACAAAGGTTTTTCAAATAGTGATTCGGATGCCTCCACGAGGGTCTTTTCGTAAGGGTTGAGGTTGTGAAGTCTTTTCGACACGAGTAAATGTTTTTTTTCTTCCATATTTTAAGCTTAGGACAATCTTTTGTGGATATGGTATGATACTAAAACGAGAAAACAACTTTTCAGATCGAGTTAACGACCCTGTCCCAATGGGCAAAAAAGTTCCTATGTTAACACCTATGGATTTTGAGTGAAAAATGGCCCGGAAGCTAAAGTGAAAAAAATTCGTATTTTAACCATTTATATGTGTAAGACTCTTAAACTTGAGCGTTTCCTTACAGATTTGTCGAAAAACATCGAAAGAAATAAAGGTTTTTCACATAGTCATTCGGGTGCCTCCACGAGGGTCTTTTCGTAAGGGTTGAGGTTGTGAAGTCTTTTCGACACGAGTAAATGTTTTTTTTCTTCCATATTTTAAGCTTAGGACAATCTTTTGTGGATATGGTATGATACTAAAACGAGAAAACAACTTTTCAGATCGAGTTAACGACCCTGTCCCAATGGGCAAAAAAGTTCCTATGTTAACACCTATGGATTTTGAGTGAAAAATGGCCCGGAAGCGAAAGTGAAAAAAATTTGTATTTTAACCATTTATATGTGTAAGACTCTTAAACTTGAGCGTTTCCTTACAGATTCGTCGAAAAACATCGAAAGAAACAAAGGTTTTTCAAATAGTGATTCGGATGCCTCCACGAGGGTCTTTTCGTAAGGGTTGAGGTTGTGAAGTCTTTTCGACACGAGTAAATGTTTTTTTTCTTCCATATTTTAAGCTTAGGACAATCTTTTGTGGATATGGTATGATACTAAAACGAGAAAACAACTTTTCAGATCGAGTTAACGATCCTGTCACAATGGGCAAAAAAGTTCCTATGTTAACACCTTTGGATTTTGAGTGAAAATGGCCCGGAAGCGAAATTGAAAAAAATTCGTATTTTAACCATTTATATGTGTAAGACTCTTAAACTTGAGCGTTTCCTTACAGATTCGTCGAAAAACATCGATAGAAACAAAGGTTTTTCAAATAGTGATTCGGATGCCTCCACGAGGGTCTTTTCGTAAGGGTTGAGGTTGTGAAGTCTTTTCGACAGGAGTAAATGTTTTTTTTCTTCCATATTTTAAGCTTAGGACAATCTTTTGTGGATATGGTATGATACTAAAACGAGAAAACAACTTTTCAGATCGAGTTAACGACCCTGTCCCAATGGGCAAAAAAGTTCCTATGTTAACACCTATGGATTTTGAGTGAAAAATGGCCCGGAAGCTAAAGTGAAAAAAATTCGTATTTTAACCATTTATATGTGTAAGACTCTTAAACTTGAGCGTTTCCTTACAGATTCGTCGAAAAACATCGAAAGAAACAAAGGTTTTTCAAATAGTGATTCGGATGCCTCCACGAGGGTCTTTTTGTAAGGGTTGAGGTTGTGAAGTCTTTTCGACACGAGTAAATGTTTTTTTTCTTCCATATTTTAACCTTAGGACAATCTTTAGTGGATATGGTATGATACTAAAACGAGAAAACAACTTTTCAGATCGAGTTAACGACCCTGTCACAATGGGCAAAAAAGTTCCTATGTTAACACCTTTGGATTTTGAGTGAAAATGGCCCGGAAGCGAAATTGAAAAAAATTCGTATTTTAACCATTTATATGTGTAAGACTCTTAAACTTGAGCGTTTCCTTACAGATTCGTCGAAAAACATCGAAAGAAACAAAGGTTTTTCAAATAGTGATTCGGATGCCTCCACGAGGGTCTTTTCGTAAGGGTTGAGGTTGTGAAGTCTTTTCGACACGAGTAAATGTTTTTTTTCTTCCATATTTTAACCTTAGGACAATCTTTAGTGGATATGGTATGATACTAAAACGAGAAAACAACTTTTCAGATCGAGTTAACGACCCTGTCACAATGGGCAAAAAAGTTCCTATGTTAACACCTTTGGATTTTGAGTGAAAATGGCCCGGAAGCGAAATTGAAAAAAATTCGTATTTTAACCATTTATATGTGTAAGACTCTTAAACTTGAGCGTTTCCTTACAGATTCGTCGAAAAACATCGAAAGAAACAAAGGTTATTCAAATAGTGATTCGGATGCCTCCACGAGGGTCTTTTCGTAAGGGTTGAGGTTGTGAAGTCTTTTCGACACGAGTAAATGTTTTTTTTCTTCCATATTTTAAGCTTAGGACAATCTTTTGTGGATATGGTATGATACTAAAACGAGAAAACAACTTTTCAGATCGAGTTAACGACCCTGTCCCAATGGGCAAAAAAGTTCCTATGTTAACACCTATGGATTTTGAGTGAAAAATGGCCCGGAAGCGAAAGTGAAAAAAATTCGTATTTTAACCATTTATATGTGTAAGACTCTTAAACTTGAGCGTTTCCTTACAGATTCGTCGAAAAACATCGAAAGAAACAAAGGTTTTTCAAATAGTGATTCGGATGCCTCCACGAGGGTCTTTTTGTAAGGGTTGAGGTTGTGAAGTCTTTTCGACACGAGTAAATGTTTTTTTTCTTCCATATTTTAACCTTAGGACAATCTTTAGTGGATATGGTATGATACTAAAACGAGAAAACAACTTTTCAGATCGAGTTAACGACCCTGTCACAATGGGCAAAAAAGTTCCTATGTTAACACCTTTGGATTTTGAGTGAAAATGGCCCGGAAGCGAAATTGAAAAAAATTCGTATTTTAACCATTTATATGTGTAAGACTCTTAAACTTGAGCGTTTCCTTACAGATTCGTCGAAAAACATCGAAAGAAACAAAGGTTATTCAAATAGTGATTCGGATGCCTCCACGAGGGTCTTTTCGTAAGGGTTGAGGTTGTGAAGTCTTTTCGACACGAGTAAATGTTTTTTTTCTTCCATATTTTAAGCTTAGGACAATCTTTTGTGGATATGGTATGATACTAAAACGAGAAAACAACTTTTCAGATCGAGTTAACGACCCTGTCCCAATGGGCAAAAAAGTTCCTATGTTAACACCTATGGATTTTGATTGAAAAATGGCCCGGAAGCGAAATTGAAAAAAATTCGTATTTTAACCATTTATATGTGTAAGACTCTTAAACTTGAGCGTTTCCTTACAGATTCGTCGAAAAAAATCGAAAGAAACAAAGGTTTTTCACATAGTCATTCGGGTGCCTCCACGAGGGTCTTTTCGTAAGGGTTGAGGTTGGGAAGTCTTTTCGACACGAGTAAATGTATTTTTTCTTCCATATTTTAACCTTAGGACAATCTTTAGTGGATATGGTATGATACTAAAACGAGAAAACAACTTTTCAGATCGAGTTAACGACCCTGTCACAATGGGCAAAAAAGTTCCTATGTTAACACCTTTGGATTTTGAGTGAAAATGGCCCGGAAGCGAAATTGAAAAAAAATCGTATTTTAACCATTTATATGTGTAAGACTCTTAAACTTGAGCGTTTCCTTACAGATTCGTCGAAAAACATCGAAAGAAACAAAGGTTTTTCAAATAGTGATTCGGATGCCTCCACGAGGGTCTTTTCGTAAGGGTTGAGGTTGTGAAGTCTTTTCGACACGAGTAAATGTTTTTTTTCTTCCATATTTTAACCTTAGGACAATCTTTAGTGGATATGGTATGATACTAAAACGAGAAAACAACTTTTCAGATCGAGTTAACGACCCTGTCACAATGGGCAAAAAAGTTCCTATGTTAACACCTTTGGATTTTGAGTGAAAATGGCCCGAAAGCGAAATTGAAAAAAATTCGTATTTTAACCATTTATATGTGTAAGACTCTTAAACTTGAGCGTTTCCTTACAGATTCGTCGAAAAACATCGAAAGAAACAAAGGTTTTTCAAATAGTGATTCGGATGCCTCCACGAGGGTCTTTTCGTAAGGGTTGAGGTTGTGAAGTCTTTTCGACACGAGTAAATGTTTTTTTTCTTCCATATTTTAAGCTTAGGACAATCTTTTGTGGATATGGTATGATACTAAAACGAGAAAACAACTTTTCAGATCGAGTTAACGACCCTGTCCCAATGGGCAAAAAAGTTCCTATGTTAACACCTATGGATTTTGAGTGAAAAATGACCCGGAAGCGAAAGTGAAAAAAATTCGTATTTTAACCATTTATATGTGTAAGACTCTTAAACTTGATCGTTTCCTTACAGATTCGTCGAAAAACATCGAAAGAAACAAAGGTCTTTCACATAGAAATTCGGGTGCC